>NC_140973.1:70989328-71089328 GCF_056783735.1 Eptatretus burgeri | reverse complement strand
TTATAATAAAGCACGTATGCAATTAAATAAGGCAAAACACGTATGCAATTATACAAGCAACAAAAGCACGACAAAAGAACGACGACCGTCTATACGAAATGCAATGAAAACATTTACAGCACACAAAGCACTTAACAATTTCCTACTTATTAGACGGGCCCACGGACACACGTACGCACACACACACACACACCCAAGAAATGGTGACAGAGGCTTTTAATAACGGGCTCCAGCTCGGAGGACAGGTGAGCTGAAACCCAGAACTAATCTCGAACCTCTCCACCTCGTGTGGTCTTCAAGTTGTTCGGACCCGAGCTCCAGCGAGAGCGAGCTGGATCTAATCGCCATGATCTAATCGCCATCCTTCCCGAACTCCCGCGAATCCTCCCACGCTTCTCAACACGTGCTGGTAAGACGAGGTGCCGATCCTTCCCGTCGATGCGTCACTTCCCCGAGGAACCACCTCCCGAGCTTCTCAACACGTGCTGTGAGATGAGGCGCCGATCCTTCCCGTCGATGCGTCGCTTCCCCGAGGAACCACCTCCAAGAAGAGGTCGATGAGTCGCACCAAACCGGGAAAGAAGACGAAGAAGAAGAAGAAGAAGAAGAAGAAGAAGAAGGAGAAGAAGGAGAAGAAGGAGAAGAAGAGAAGAAGAGAAGAAGAGAAGAAGAGAAGAAGAGAAGAAGAGAAGAAGAGAAGAAGAGAAGAAGAAGAAGAAGACGACGCCACCCTTCGCAGCTCGAGCCGAGCAACTGGCTCCAAAACAAAGCAGCTCGAAGCAAAAAGCTCTCCCGAGCCAAGCAGAAGCCGAAGCTCACTGAACCACCAAAGCAAAAAGCCTCCAAAAAGCCTCCTCCCGAGCCAGGCCTCAGCCCAAGCTCACTGAGCCAGCCGAAGCAAAAAGCTTCTGAAGGCCTCAACCCAAACCCAAGCCAAACAGGACCCGAAGGTCTGCTGAGCAACTACTCTTTGCCGAAGCAAAAAGCTTACTACTCCAACTCCCGAACACGAACAAAGAAAAGATCTCCTCTTATCCTTCTCCCTCCCTTCCCCCGCTCCCGACGTGACTCATGACTCATGCCCTCGTGCTCCATCCCCCGCTCAGCCACGGGTGGGAGGGAGTTGTTGACATCATGAGTCACGGGACGGCAGGGTTCTTCTTGCTCTTCGCAGAAGAGGGGGAGGGATGTCTTCATTGTTCGTTCCCTAACTATTAAATCGATCCGCAGCGCATCTAATCGATTTCTGAACATCTAAACAATGGAAGGTGAGCTATCTAGGGAACAAGCACTTATCGACATAGCTGACTAAAGGAACCTGCATGTTGTGTGCAATCGAATTCCAACTTCGTAACAATACATGTAGATATATATGTATGTTGTGATCAATAGAATTCCTTTGAAACATGAAAATGTTTGAAGTGTATTTCCAGACTGTGCCGCAGCACATTGCCCACCGAATGTGTGCCAAGAAGGGTGCTGCTGCCCGGAGGGCGGGAGTGCCCGCTCATAGTTATAACACCTTGATTGCGGACGCTATGGTGGTTCTGGTTATTATGCTTTGCATGGAGTGGGAAAACCTGAATTTAGATCCCAGGTTAAGCATGTAATGGGACTCAGCTGTCAACAATATAATCTCTGCTTTTTCTGTTAAACTGTTGCCCAACATTCTCCTTGATATTCTGATCTGTGTCTAAAATAATCAGTAAATTGAAATGGAAAGTGTGTGTGTGTGTGTGTGTGTGTGTGTGTGTGTGTGTGTGTGTGTGTGTGTGTGTGTGTGTGTGTGTGTGTGTGTGTGTGTGTGTGTGTGTGTGTGTGTTTTAGCACAGCATGCTGGGGAGGCAAAGATGGTGAAACACTGGGATTTGAATCGGCGATCAGCCCTCATCACTGCACAAACTGAATTTCCAGTTTTTCACAAACACTTGACCTTTCAACTCAATTTACTGCAACTGGGTTCAAAACTGTAAGCAATCTTGGATGCCACTGCTCAATGTCAAAAAGGCCACCACTGGATCTGGATAACAAAGCAAACGTATCGAGCAGTAGTCATGATACCTCAATCTTGTCATGGATGAATGTGGCGAGATGGTATTTGGGAACTAGCTCTGCACGCGTGTGTGCACAGTCAGCGTGCTTGTTGTGAAATTTGCCACACATGTACACTTTCCATCACTCATCATGGATGGGACGAATTTCCAAGGTTCACCGGTGGGAACTTCTCTTACAAATCACGAACCAGTGAACTATTCTTACAAATCCTACGGAAAGCAAAGACAAACAAGTGCCGCATGTGGAACGTAACATTTATTTGAGCAATGTTTTCCAATAATCGATACAAATAAATCAATCGATTAGTTTATACCTCTAAACAGAGCAAACACCGTGTCTCATGCATAAACATAGCCTAAAGTGAAATACTCCAGAAAGCTCTGCACAGACATCAAATACAGATGGATGTCACCATTTCCTATCACCGCTCTGTTCCCAAGCATTGCGTTCGCCATGACACGCGACCACAACACGACAAACCGCCACTTCAAGCACAACCTCCGGCTACATCCTCGGCCCTCAAACCCTGTGAAAACATGTGACCTTGCTATGGCTTCAGAACAATTTTAAATTCCAAACTGCATTTTACAATTTCAACGAACATCAGGTCGAAGAGGATGAACATAAATTCTTGTTCCTTATTGAAATCGAATTTGCCACCAAGTTATTTCCCGCACAATACTAACCAACAAATTTGATCTATTCCACCCGAGGCCTCAACCACAGGCTGGACAGGCATATCAAGGTCACATGGAATCCATTAAAAGCCATCGTAAGGGTTACAATCTGCATGCATTGATCATCGCCAGCGGCATGCGTGTCCCTGTTTTTACATATTGTGACTGTGATGGTCTCACAGCCTCGAGGTTTAACATCACATGCTTGGCGTCCATCTTGTCCCTGCAAACACTGTAGTGCAAACTCAAAGCGACTGGTCTTAAAAAGCCAGGTGTTCTTGGCCCACTGTCTGACTGTCAGACCGAAGGATTTGCTCTCGAGGTATCGATCAGGTAAAAATCAAACGGCATTTCAGATGTCACTTCCAAAGTCAATCCCAGTCTTTCATAACCGCAGAACTGTAACCACAATTTTTGGCCATTACATGCCCGCTTTAACATAATGCAATATCTCTTCCAGGCAGAAAACTCGAGTTGATTCATTCACAAAAAATTTTTTAAAAATAAATAAGTAAATGCATCTAATTGTGGACAAAAAAAAAAGTTCGAAATACGATGAAACAAGTCGATAAGAATTTTTCCAACAGAATAAGGCACCATCGTGTCGAAGGGACACAATAAATAAATAACAATAACAATAATGTCCACATCATGTACACCATTTGACTCGGTGTCGCCTCCGTTCCAATTTGGAAGCTTGTCCGTGAGATGTCAGGGGGGTACAAAATATCGACCCTCGAAGGGAATAGTCAGCCACGTAGCTTATTCGAGAGAACCTTTTGAACAAGGTAAACAATTTTTTATTTTTTTTCAAGTTGTCATATTTGCAACTTTTATATATATATTTATTTATCTTTAAACTGCAACGCTTCCATTTTACTTGCAACAAATTAACTTCAGGGGTAATTACAAGCACTTGCTGCAAACTGAATCACCATGGTAACTCTGAGTGCTTTGCATTTTGCTACTCGTACAATTAATGCGTGTAGAAAAGGAATAAAGGAAAGAAAGAGAGAAACGTCACCCATGTGCAACACCGTAGGCCTACGGGTAAGTGGTCACATGTATGCAAACGGCTCTCGAGATGTGTAAAGTGCACAATACAAAATAATGCACAAACAGTAGCATGCAGACGTCTGCGGAGCAAAAATATGAAAAACCCATGTACTGCGTAATTGCATTCTGCACGCGCGATAGGACGACACAACCCCGTGCTGGTGAAAGACATTCTGGAATTTTGAGATGTTTGAGACATGGCCGACAAAGAGAAATTGCCAGTTGGAGGGTATTTTTCAATGCGATACAACTTGTGAGTATAATTATTTATTGTTAATTATTCTGTTTAAAGGAGCCAAACAAATGCGATTCCATGGAACTCCAAGGTATACAGGGGTTAGTGGAGATACATTGTTAGAGCAGGGATTGCACTCGCATACATGCAAGAGGGTCAGACGATTCAGCTAGAAACTGAGCCCCAAGCTCATGCCCTAGAAGTAGACAAAAATCACGAGACGGGTTATGAGATGTGCTTTCTGCCAATTTGTCTATAATGTGGCAGGATGGGCTCAATGGCACGATGTGCCCTCTGCCGAGGCGTCGCATCATCTGCTCAAAGCACGACTACCAATATAACAACGTAAAATGAATGTCGGCGGGAGGGTTTCTGCCCAGCGGCTGTGTTTATGAGTCGAGGCACGGCCATTAGGGAGTACAGGAATGCCGGCCGAGCAGATGCATCATCTCGACACAATATATGTGCCCAAGCATTATATCTACGGCCTTTTCAGACTTCGGGGCTATGCGATAATTACTACAACGGAATGATGATAACAACGGGCTGCGCTGCTATAATTGCAGCTAGATTGGATAAAATAAGTTAATAAATAATGCTTTCCCCACACGTTGTCTGTGTATTTACAGTGCTTCATTATCAAGCCGAGATGACATGAGTTTCACAACAGCAGTCACATTCGGCCCCGGGTATGCCACATCCTTCGACATTTGTTGTTAGAGCACTTTGCTTTGTCTAAACACGCACAAAAGACCCTCTTGCAGTTGAATTGTCGAGTGTGCACGTGTCTGATGGGAGCACTCTCTGCGCCCTCCCAACTCTCCTCCCATTCTCATCAGAAGCAGACATTGCACGCAATACATCAGCAAACTTTTCCCTCCAGTTGCTTGGGATACCCTGCCATTAATCTATCCTGCAATTTCGCCAAACGCAATTACTACGCGTGCATTACGCAATGCTCTTACATCTCGGTCTAGTCCGGGTAGAATAATTACAGGAAATGCTGTAAAGTGGATGACAAATTAACTCTCTCCCTAGATGTTGGACTTACAGCACAGCGCTATCCCTACAACTACTTCTCGCCTTCGATTTGATAAAAGTCCAAAATAAATAAATTAATTAATAAATGCATCTGTTTCATTCATAATGAAATGCAACTCAAATTAAACCCTGCTAGTTTTTCCTATTGCCAGACTCTCGAGCGGTGCAAAACGTCACCAAACACTTTTGTAATATTAGCAAATAGATCTCGAAAGACCATCGGGAAGGGGATTCGTCGAGACCCTCGGGAAGGGGGATTCCTCGAGACCCTCGGGAAGGGGGATTCCTCGAGACCCTCGGGAAGGGGGATTCCTCGAGACCCTCGGGAAGGGGGTTCCTCGTTTTTCATTCTTCCTGAGGGCACGATAAAATGTCTATTATTTGGAGACAAATTTGATATGCTCGCTTTTAGATTTAAAATTTTCAAACAATAATTATATAATTTTAATCCTGTAGTGGATGCAAGTGAATGGGAAGAGCCAGCTCAAAGCCATATTTGAAAGATTCTCGAAGAAGCCTGCAGTCTGCCCTGCGTATCCGAATCGAACCTGGATTTGATAAGAGCGCATAATTAAATACGCCAACAAACATTGCATCACCGATGTATCTTGCAGCCGATGTGAGATCAATCAAATGCAAGTGAAATCGAGTCAAGCCAGCTGCCAGACCCCAGAAATTTAAAAAGAAAATGGAGGAATTGCTACAACTAAGCCGTCTGCACTGGTAATTGTCTTGGCCTGCCTGCAGGCATCTTGCAACGGACAGAAATGTATGGTTTGGGAATTCTCATCCGCTCCAGATTATGAAGCAGTCATTGACCTTGGGGATTAATCAAAAAATGCTTCAAAAATCACGCTGCGGTCGTAGAAGTAGAAAAATGTTTCGGAGAAAATCCTTACAAAACTGCATAAAATGACCCCATCTCTGAAATAAGAAAGCTAGCTGAACACAAAGTGCAATTTGAGAATATCGATTTTATAGAAACAATAACAATAGCAAAAAAAAAACCCATTCACAGATTGTAAACGAGCGGTCATGGTGCGAGCACATCCTGTGGGTTCTTCAAATACTGATGCAGCTCTCCTATGGCTTTTGAACTCTCGACGAGTGAAGCACCAAAAAACGTTGGCGAGTCGAGAGGGTCGTCTCACAAATCCGCTCCGGCAAAGAAGACACTTTTGAGCTCGCCTCTGACAGCTTGTCCGGCCATCACTCAACACTGCTGAGAGCTCGGACAACTACCATGGGGGCTCTTTAAAAGGAGAGACCAAAAAGACGACAAAATAAACAAACCATGACGGAGAGAATTAAGACGCCGTGTGATGCCTCGTCGCCTCGTCTTGGGAACAAGAACGACCGTGCACTTTTGCAGAGGAAATTTGAAGGAGTAGGATGTGTAAAAAACAGAAAAGGCAAAAAACAAACAAAACAAGGAAGAAGCTCGTGTACGATGCGAGGACAAAGCACTTCGCTTGAAAGCACCTCGAATTATACACAATACAACCAACACAAACAACAATCGGTCGTTAATCACAGGAGACCAGACGGTGCTGGAGCGATGTTGATGGAACGCCGGAGTAATGAATTAAAGTAATTTAAGGACAAGAAAACGATTGAAATTCGCAATTACACACATGCAGGGACCCCTGCTCGCCATTATTAAACGATGGCAGCACCGTTGTGAGAAATTACACCTCATAATTGTTCACGGTTCTCTCAAAGCCACATCACACCGTTTGAGAAGCAAACAGCAAACGGCCTGTGCTGTTTTGTTGCAAATGGATCCTTTCGATATATTGCGCCGAGGATGACGACGGATAAAGCTGCCAAAACACCCAAGGATAGTCGAGAGTAAATATTACTTTGCAAAGTCTTCAAGTATCGGCATTTTGTTCGTCCGGCCGGCAGCGGGTTTCACGCAGAAGGAAATTTGCATATTCGTGTTCATTTAAAAAAATCTCTTCTTTTCATTTAATCTTCTGAAAAAGGCTTTGGGAAACGTTGTTTGAAGGTTCAAAAAATCGCAACGCCTGGGAATAAGCGCGACGGCAAATTTACTCAAAAATATATCTTAAAAAACCCGGTTCGTTCTGAGCAATTAGGTAGAAAAACCCCGTTATTTGCACTGTGTAACCAACAGTGTACGGACGTAGCAAAAGCATGTGGCTTACAGATTTAGCCGTTGCCGAACCACCCACTTTGTGGCCCTTTGAGGATGACGCAACCCACAAAGAGGCAACCGAGGATACAACTCACGAACGTGTACACACACACACACATCTCTGAAACGACCATCACGAAACACTCGGCCTGCTTGGAGTTTCGTACGGTACGTTGTGAAGAGAGGCCGAGTGGACCACCTGAACATCGGACTCCAATCTTCAGGCGAATGAGTGTCGGATCGAACGATTCAACTTGAAACTTTTTTGAGTTGGTCGTTTCAACTTATTCTTCCCTTGTTATTATTTTTCATAGACCTTGACAGCCCTCAATTCACAAAGCACGATTGCTAATGTTTGTGTCGGATCTTTGCTTGTTCTTTGGACTCTTGTGCTGGGACGAGAAGCTCTGTTGACGTGAGGAACCTCCTGGATCCAAGCCTACTTACTATTCTACTCACTCTTAAAAGGCAACGCCATCATGCAAATCACACACGTGCTGTCGAAGCGAAGCGACCTCCGTGCTTCCAAGCCAAGGAGGTCTTTCCAAGACAAACCGCGCGTGTTTACAGCTATACTGTGAGCACAACCCTTCTACAAGTTCTATAGTCCTCACGAACAGCATGAGTGCGGACGGCACAGAAACACAAAATGGCTACACAGCTTGATCACAGCCAACACTTTGAAAAGGTAAACTCGAACGCTCCGTGTTCTAAGTGCACAAATCAATACTAGTTACTAGTTATGCTAACCCACTGCTGGTTATACCTCTGCATCAAAGTGCGTAAGCACAGAGTTACGTGTCTAGCTTCTAACAATTCAACCAAAAGGTTTTTGTTAATCACCACCATGGACAGATTTTGTTTTCATACACTCAAACACAGTTCATTTAGAACAGAACTGTTAGCAACCACAGCTTTTCTCCGACTTACTCCTCAATACTGGCCTCCAAACAGTTTGGTACGACGAATACTGCTGGTCTCAATTTCTGTCCACCAGCATACGCAGTTAACGACAGATCGGCCGGTAAGAATAGCTGTATGATTATATTCTAGTGAACAGTGAAATAACTACCTATTGAGAGCCACTTGGGTGCATATGGGAGGAAATTACAGGACGACGAATACTGCTGGCCCTTTCATTGCAGTGACAATGGTGTAATCAGCACAATGAGAAAAAGCACATCGGCCAAAGACTGAGGTTAATTGCTTTTGTCCACATGCAAATCAGCTTAGACTTCCTATGACCTGCCTTTAATCAGCATGCAGGCAAGAGCATTGAATGGCGTAGAGGTCGCGGCACTGCCAGGAGAAAGTATTTCAACAGACGCTCGGGGAATGTGGACCGCATCGTGAAGGATGCTACAAAACAAGGTGGTCACAGCCTTACTCCTTACCGTGCCGAGTGGTACAAGCTCTAGCCTAGCCACAACCCTGGATCTTCCGGCTCGCGTTGATGGCTGGCAAGCGAGGCATCGGGAAACGAAGTGACGGGGGACCGGGAGGTAAAATTATCGGGCGAGGTGCGGAGAGGTTGAGCGTTTGAGGTTGTGGCCGAAACTTATAAAGCTGAGAGAGCTCTAGGTCCTCGAGGCGCTGAGAGAGAGCGAGCTTCTGCTGGAGTGCGGCACGGAGCAGTGCGTTGAGAGTGCGTTTTTCCTCCTCGGCCGCAGATAGCTGACTCTGCATGGCCTCGAGCTGAGCCATGTACTCATCACAGCTGCAGCGAAGAGGGCAGGAACGGGGGAGCAGTAAATTAAAAGTCAAAAACGGAAACAAAATGGAAATAGACGAAGAGGGCACAGACGGTTTACGGACTCACCGTGAAGTAAACATGGCTCGCAGGGAGGCAAACGTTGCCGCATCTTCCTTAAGAGCCTTTAACTCATGCCTCAGCTTCAGCATGGTCTCTGTTCCCTGAGCCTTTTCACTCTCGTATTTGCTCTTCAAGTTCCCCAAGGCAATCTCAGCAGTCTGTAAAAGTGCAGAAAACCAGACTCACTTCAGTGTTCACAACCTGTTGTACAACTCACGGTAACCAGTGTGAACATCTGAAAATCCAGAACAAGTCATTGGCACGACAAATCACCAAGATTACGGTTAAACGACGATGTAATGTTTTCACAATACTCAAGTTGGGAGAAAACCTCCAGCTGTTCGAGGTAGAATTTCTGGAACCACAAACCTAAATATTACAAATCGGAAATTCTCCTCTTTGTGAGCAGTAACTCATATTCGACATTACAGGATTAGCAGAGTGATGGATGGAGTGATGTGAACTGAAAGACTCTTTCTCTTAAAATGTTAAAAAGCATCTTGTGGGACAGCAATCTGTATCATTTAATGAAAGGCTTGAAAGGAAATGTTTTTGGGGAAACATTAAAATAAAATAGCCTGATGGGGGAATGATGGTTATTTCCCCAACAGGCAGGGTGAAAATGAATGATTTGAGGGAAGGGACCCCCATCCTTAAGTGGTACAATCATGGGGAGTGCAACTTTTACCCCCTTTAAATGGGCCAATCCAAATTGGGAGCACAAACCCATGAGACCTTACTGTCTGGATGCATTGAACCATATTTGGTCGTATCGCTCAGGTAGTTGTGGAGAAGATGTTTTAGTGAAAACGAGGGATTCGGGGAGGGGGCCTGTGGCCCCCTTTCCAGATTAGATATGGCCATGAGGAGCACAACTTAAGGTAAGGGCATGGTTCCGATGCCTCGTGACGAGTTTGGTCTGGATCTGTCTTGCGTTTTCTGAGAAGATTTTTCAATAACATACCGCTATTTGGGGCAAAACCCCCTTTTACCACATTTATAAAGGGGGCACATCCAGATGGGGAGCACAACCCAATGAGACTTTGCTGTCCTGATGCATCGTACGAAATTTAGTCCATATTGCTCAGCTAGTTTGCAAGAAGAAGTTTTAGTAAAATGTTAACATACTGTTGTAGATTTTCACCACTCCGGCGTGCGGACGACCGCCTTAAGCTCAATTGCGGTCGCGCGCGCCCACCGAACGTGGAAATCTAGTCGCAGCTTCCAGATCAACGCCGAAACCCAGCTACGGGTGTTTTTAACACACCATAAACCAGCCAACTCTTCTGTCCACGCGCTACAGGGTCGATCGCCGAATTGTAGATGCACCTAATTATTCACGCGGACAGAAATGCCGGGAGTTTATACCTCGATGGAGCCTGCACGAAAACGAGCCGCTTGAGCAGCTCGTTCCGTTTGCGATTGCCGAGCGGTTTATATCACCAAGCCCCGTCGGACCAGATGTACGTTTTATCGGCTTATAATCAGCCAGATAATTATTCCGAACGCTCCATGGCAGTCAATGTAGGAAGGGACACAACGAGCAGGTGACATTCAAAAATGGGGACATTTATTTCAACGCAGGCATGCAAGCAATGCAATGTGGGGATGGGGAAAAAGACACGAGCAAAAACCTACAGCCGCTGTCTATTTATTAGGTCATCTCTATCATCTCAGTAGAGATGACCTAATAATAAGTCTCGAAGTCTGTCCGCCAGTCCGTCCATCCACAATCAAACCGAGTGGAGACAAATAACAAATACTGGGATGGATAGAGGTCGATGAGACATGCACAACGATATAACTTTCAAGGTCATCCAAGGTCGAGGTCAACGTCACGAGGCTGTCAAAGTTGCGCAAATCGTCGATTTCAAATCGTATCTCCTCCCTCATTTATCAAGAGAGATCAAATGTTATTAGTGATTCAGATACTATGGACTATTATCCAGAACAACACGAGGCATTTTTTTGAAATTTGCTCTCGTTCCGATTTTATAACCCTTCAAACTTCGCTCTGATTCCCTGTATGGGCCGTTCATAAAGTACATACAAAAATAAAAGTATTAAATTAAGAACCGGAACTCTCTGAGACAAATATTACATTTGAAGCTTTTGTCAGATTTAACTAAGACAATGGAACACAAGTTTTTATGCACACTTACTTTCATTTATGACATTAACATTGTCTTGAATGTCAATTTGTACTTTTATTTTCATAAATGACGTGCTGTGATATTAAAAGAAAAAGGTAAATTACACCGCGAGGGACTGCATCGTCATGGCTTACAAACCGGTTCATAAGGAACTGCTGGCTTTGCAAGCGATTAGCGATGTACGAGGGGGGTGGGTGGGTGGTCACTAGCCTGCATACAGAGGGGGGTGGGTGGTTTTGAAACCCGGAAGTAGAGCGTACGTACTTTATGAACTGCCCCTATTCCAGTCTGGCACAGAGTTACTTTCGACCTCTGGCAGAGATGACCGGCACTCCCTCTCGGGGGTATTTTTATGTACATGCACTTAATCAGTTTGTTACTTATGGACAAGGCGCCACAGACTTTCATACAAAACCCAAGAAAGAAAGAAAGAACCGGGCTCATGAGCCTTTATAATTTGCTCGGAGCCGGGATCACCGAAGGGGCTCCGAGAGACTGAGCGGGTTACCTGCCACCCTCTTGGTGACTCGCTGGGTCCTGGTTCGGCGACCCTCGGTGTCTCTGCCCGCACTCCAACCTCCGAACTCCACCACACCAGCGCAGCGCGAACTCGAACGCTCTCTCCAAGCGCTCTTCCAGACTCCACCTCGTTCTCCAACTCGTTCTCCAACCCGTTCTCCTTTGTCGACGACTCGGCGTCTCTTCAACCGCTCAACTGCCTTGTTGGTGAGCGAGTGTGGCCCTTTATAGCCCCGGGGCTTCGCTCCTTCACCTTCGACCCTTCACCCTCGGCTGGCTCTGCCCCTTTCACCGTTTTGATCCGATCTTGCCATCAAACGAGGCCGCGTTAGGAATCACAGTCTTCACGTGGACGTGTTTGGAATCACCGGCTTCACGCGGTTGTGGTGAAGATGGTGAGGAGATGATGGCGGTTGTGGAGAAGATGGTGAGGAGATGATGGCGGTTGTGGAGAAGATGGTGAGGAGATGATGGCGGTTGTGGAGAAGATGGTGAGGAGATGATGGTGGTTGTGCAGAAGATGGTGAGGAGATGATGGCGGTTGTGGAGAAGATGGTGAGGAGATGATGGCGGTTGTGGAGAAGATGGTGAGGAGATGATGGCGGTTGTGGAGAAGATGGCGGTTGTGGAGAAGATGATGAGGAGATGATGGCGGTTGTGCAGAAGATGGTGAGGAGATGATGGCGGTTGTGGAGAAGATGGTGAGGAGATGATGGCGGTTTTGGAGAAGATGGTGAGGAGATGTTTGTTGAGTTTAAAATAAAAGACAGAAAAGAATAACACTACCTCAAAGGTTCACAGCCCGACACACGAACAATTCCCATTCTACATCGGTGAGGAAATCTAACCTGGAACACACACTTCTCGACATAACTGATCTTCGGGGGAACCTGAATGGTGATCTGTGAATTTCCACAACCGTAACAATACATAAGTATGGCCGGACACTGGGACCCACTCTATGAGCTTATTTCGGAGAAATATCCAAAACTCGAAGGGCACTTGGCAGAGCGCATAGCTCCACCATCCACCAGGCTGATTACTTTACGTTTTGTATCCCACTGAAAGGCTGGATCTGGATTCGGACCTGAACAAAAATTTAATCAGCTTGTTCTGGTCACCCAACCAACTCATCACCAAGTTTCGTCGATCACTCAATGATGAAGAATCACTTGAAAAATTTGTCGAATCGGGATCCAGACTCGGATCTTCGCCAAAATCGAAACAATTTTTCATTGTTACATACCTAACCGGCCCACCAAGATTCTTCCGAATCAGTCAACAACTTTTTGAGATATCCCACTACATTTCCCTTTAGCCCGATCACTCAATGGTGAAGAATCACTGAAAACATCCTCGAATCCAGATCCGGATTCGGATCTTCACCAAAATCTAATCATTTCGTCCTTGTCACATAACAAGCTCTCCACCAAATTTCATCCAAATCTGTTCACAACATTTTAAGATATATTGTTCACAAACAAACAAACAAACAAGCAGTCATTGACTGGTACTTACAAAATCGTCAACTTGACCTCTGACCTTGTCTAATAAAGGCTGTCTCGAGAGAAGGTAGCGACGCAAACCAAAGTTTCTACGATGATTCTGTACCAAACCATCAAAAATCGTAACGTCGACCAAACCAAAAATCTCCATTTCTCCACGCAATTATTTAATATTATTTTATCAAAGTCACAAAACCGTAATATTCGGCCATCCACCAACAATCTTTACATAATCCGACGGCTTAGCAAGTCAGGCATGCGACGATAACCTTTATTGGGATAAAAAATACGACTTTTAAACACCATCTTTATCGAAAACACCGTCAGCGCGCACGCGGAAAACCTTTACGTGACTCAACCCAACCTCTGCTCGAGCGCGCTGCATCACGTGACGACCCGTGACGTGTCGAGTGAAATATTTTTTATACAATCTTAAAACGTCTCCAAAACATCCGATTTTTACCAGAATTTCGACAACCGAGTTTTAAGCGTCCTAAGCGATCGCAAAAACCGAAGACAAAATTAAAATCGAAGTTAAAACGAACTCGTAACGTCGAGCGAAGCAAAAATCTCCATTTCTCCACGCATTTATTTATTATTATTTCATCAAAGTCACAAAACCGTAATATTCGGCCATCCACCAACAACCTTTACATAATCCGACGGCTTAGCGAGTCAGGCATGCGACGATAACCTTTATTGGGATAAAAAAATGACTTTTAAACACCATCTTTATCGAAAACACGGTCAGCGCGCACATGGAAAACCTTAACGTGACTCAACGATGCATCTGCTCAAGCGCACTGCGTCATGGGACGACCCGTGACGCGTCGAGTGAAATATTTTTTATACAATCTTAAAACGTCTCCAAAACATCCGATTTTTACCAGAATTTCGACAACCGAGTTTTAAGCGTCCTAAGCGATCGCAAAAACCGAAGACAAAATTAAAATCGAAGTTAAAACGAACTCGTAACGTCGAGCGAAGCAAAAACACTCCATTTCTCCACGTGAATTTACGGAATTATGTTTGACCTCACTGTGACCTTGACCTTTGACCGATTTTGACCAAAATCTAATCAACGCTAGCCATCACCCTCCTGAATCACGTGGTGTAATTTGACATTGGTAGCTTCTTCCGTTCTCGAGTTATCATGCCTACAAACAAACAAACAAACAAACAAAAACAGAAGTCATCAATATACTTACGAAATCTTTAGATTTCGTAAGTAACAAACAAACAGAAACGGAAGTGATCAATATACTTACGAAATCTTTAGATTTCGTAAGTAACAAGGAGTCATAGACTGGTACTTTAGAAATAGTCAACTTGACCTCTGACCTTGTCCAATAAAAGCTGTCTCGAAAGAAGGTAGCGACAAAAACCAGAAGTTTCTACGATGATTCTGTACCAAACCATCAAAAATCGAATGTTTTGGATGTTTGACCTCACTGTGACCTTGACCTTTGAGCGATTTTGACCAAAGTCTAATCAGCACTAGCCATCACCCTCCTGAATCACGTGGTGTAATTTGACATTGGTAGCTTCTTCCGTTCTCGAGTTATCTGAACCAAACCATCAAAAATCGAATATTTGACCTCACTGTGACCTTGACTTTTGACCGATTTTGACCAAAATCTAAATCAGCACGAGCCATCACCATCCTGAATCACGTGGTGTAATTTGACATTGGTAGCTTCTTCCGTTCTCGAGTTACCGTGCCTACAAACAAACAAACAAGCAGTCATAGACTGGTACTTACAAAATCGTCAACTTGACCTCTGACCTTGTCTAATAAAAGCTGTCTCAAGAGAAGGTAGCGATGCAAACCAGAAGTTTCTATGATGATTCTGTACCAAACCATCAAAAATCGAATGTTTTGGATGTTTGACCACACTGTGACCTTGACCTTTGACCGATTTTGACCAAAATCTAATCAGCGCGAGCCATCACCCTCCTGAATCACGTGGTGTAATTTGACATTGGTAGCTTCTTCCGTTCTCGAGTTATCATTTTTTGGATGTTTGACCTCACTGTGACCTTGACCTTTGACTGATTTTGACCAAAATCTAATCAGCACTAGCCAGCACCCTCCTGAATCACGTGGTGTAATTTGACATTGGTCGCTTCTTCTGTTCTCGAGTTATCTGTACCAAACCATCAAAAGTCGAATATTTGACCTCACTGTGACCTTGACCTTTGACCGATTTTGACCAAAATTTAATCAGCACTAGCCATCACCCTCCTGAATCACTTGGTGTAATTTGACATTGGTAGCTTCTTCCGTTCTCGAGTTATCGTGCCTACAAACAAACAAACAAATAAAAACAATGTCACCCGCAGGGTGACCCGTATCTTGCCAAAAGGTGACCAGGTGTGACTTCTTTAAGGTCACACTGAGGTGAACAGAGCTGCTATCCACCAGGAGCGACTCCTTGAGGAATATCTGCCTACGAGAGATTCCGATGAGAATCGTTCTACACAGTAACCATGAAAATTATGCATTTGCCTCATAACGTCATTTGGTGACGTCATAATGTCTCAAGCTTGACATATCTAGAGAGCACTCATCGAGGTGTTCAATTTGAGGTACTACACGATATGGTTCCTAAAACTTGAAAATTTGACCTTGGGGTCAAATATGTTTGACCTCAGGCGCTAATCATGAAGGTCAAGGCCAATCGCCACCAAAAATTAATCAGCTGAGCGCCAGACCATGAACTATATTCCCATGAAGTTTGAAGACGGTCCGATCAAAATTACTCAAAAAATAAGGGTTTTGTCAACTCCCCTGATTTGCGACAAAGTGACCTTGAACTTTGACCTTGACCTTCAAAATTTTGTGCACTGAAAGGGACCTCTATAGGCCTCTGATATGCGAAGTTACAAAAATTTCCAATGATAACTGTGCTCTGCAGAATTTTTTATACATGATTACAGACAAACAAAAAAATAAAAATAAAAAAAACATACAAGCTGACCAACATATCTTGCAAAAACTTCGTTTTGGCAAGATAACAAACAAACAAACAGAAACGGAAGTCATCAATATACTTACGAAATCTTTAGATTTCGTAAGTAACAAATACACAAACAAACATACAAACAAACAAACAAACAGAAACGGAACTGATCAACATACTTACGAAATCTTTAGATTTCGTAAGTAACAAACACAAACAGAGGACGGAAGTCATCAATATACTTACGAAATCTTTCGATTTCGTAAGTAACAAGCAGTCATAGACTGGTACTTATGAAATCCTCAACTTGACCTCTGATCTTGTCTAATAAAAGCTGTCTCTCGAGAAGGTCGCGATGCAAACCAGAAGTTTCTACGATGATTCTGTACCAAACCATCAAAAATCGTAACGTCGACCGAAGCAAAAATCTCCATTTCTCCACGCAATTTTTTAATATTATTTTATCAAAGTCACAAACCGTAATATTCGGCCATCCACCAACAATCTTGACATAATCCGACGGCTTAGCGAGTCAGGCATGCGACGATAACCTTTATTGGGATAAAAAAATGACTTTTAAACACCATCTTTATCGAAAACACTGTCAGCGCGCACACGCAAAACCTTTACATGACTCAACGACGCGTCTGCTCGAGCGCGCTGCACCACATGACGAGCCGTGACGCGGCGAGTGAAATAATTTTTATACAATCTTAAAACGTCTCCAAAACATCCGATTTTTACCAGAATTTCGACAACCCAGTGTTAAGCGTCCTAAGCGATTACAAAAACCGAAGACAAAATTAAAATTGAAGTTAAAACGAACTCGTAACGTCGGCAGGAACAAAAATACTCCATTTCTCCACATGAATTTACGGAATTATGTTTGACCTCACTGTGACCTTGACCTTTGACCGATTTTGACCAACATGTAATCAGCGCTAGCCATCACGCTCCTGAATCACGTGGTGTAATCTGACATTGGTAGCTTCTTCCATTCTCGAGTTATAATTTTTTTGGATGTTTGACCTCACTGTGACCTTGACCTTTGACCGATTTTGACCAAAATCGAATCAGCGCTAGACATCACCCTCCTGAATCACGTGGTGTAATTTGACATTGGTAGCTTCTTCCGTTCTCGAGTTATCGTGCCTACAAACAAACACACAAACAAACAAACAAGTAGTCATAGACTGATACTTACGAAATCGTCAACTTGACCTCTGACCTTTTCGAATAAAAGCTGTCTCTAGAGAAGGTAGCGACGTAAACAAGAAGTTTCTCCGATGATTCTGTACTAAACCATCATAAATCGAATGTTTCAGCTCACTGTGACCTTGACCTTTGACCGAATTTGACCAAAATCTAATCAGTGCTAGCCATCACCCTCCTGAATCACGTGGTGTAATTTGACATTGGTAGCTTCTTCTGTTCGTGAGTTATAATTTTTTTTTGATGTTTGACCTCACTGTGACCTTGACCTTTGACTGATTTTGACCAAAATCTAATCAGCGCGAGCCATCACCCTCCTGAATCACGTGGTGTAAGTTGACATTGGTAGCTTCTTCCATTCATGAGTTATATTTTTTTTTGATGTTTGACCTCACTGTGACCTTGACCTTTGACTGATTTTGACCAAAATCTAATCAGTGCTAGCCATCACCCTCCTGAATCACGTGGTGTAATTTGACATTGGTAGCTTCTTCCATTCATGAGTTATATTTTTTTTTGATGTTTGACCTCACTGTGACCTTGACCTTTGACTGATTTTGACCAAAATCTAATCAGCGCGAGCCATCACCCTCCTGAATGACGTGGTCTAATTTGACATTGGTAGCTTCTTCCGTTCTCGAGTTATAACTTTTTTTTGGATGTTTGACCTCACTGTGACCTTGACCTTTGACCGATTTTGACCAAAATCTAATCAGCACTAGCCATCACCCTCCTGAATCACGTGGTGTAATTTGACATTGGTCACTTCTTCCGTTCTCGACAACACTCGGAATGTACACTACCCAGACACTGTACCACACTCGGAATGTACACCACAAAAACACTGTACCACACTCGGAATGTACACTACCCAGACACTGTACCACACTCGGAATGTACACGACCCACACAATGTACCACACTCGGAATGTACACCACCCAAACACTGTACCACACTCGGAATGTACACCACCCAAACACTGTACCACACTCGGAATGTACACTACCCACACAATGTACCACACTCGGAATGTACACTACCCACACAATGTACCACACTCGGAATGTACACCACCCAAACACTGCACCACACTCGGAATGTACACTACCCACACAATGTACCACACTCGGAATGTACACTACCCACACAATGTACCACACTCGGAATGTACACTACGCACACAATGTACCACACTCGGAATGTACACTACCCACACAATGTACCACACTCGGAATGTACACTACGCACACAATGTACCACACTCGGAATGTACACGACGCACACAATGTACCACACTCGGAATGTACACTACCCACACAATGTACCACACTCGGAATGTACACTACCCACACCCTGTACCACACTAGGAATGTACACTACCCACACCCTGTACCACACTAGGAATGTACACTACCCACACCCTGTACCACACTAGGAATGTACACTACCCACACCCTGTACCACACTAGGAATGTACACCACCCACACACTGTACAACATTTTCACAAAAACCGAATCAACCAGTCCATTTCACACACCCAACCTGTCCACCAAGTTTAATCCGAATCTGTCGACAACTTTTTGAGATATCGTGGTGTATATCGTTTTTAGCCCCATCTCTCAATGATGAAGAATAATTTAAAAATAAAATAATTATCGTGTCTGGATCCAGATTCGGATCTTCACCAAAATTGAATCGATTCATCCTTGTCACACACCCGACCGGTCCACCATGTTTCGTCCGAATTCATCAGTAATCTTTTGAGATTTTTTTGTTTGTTTGTTGTTTTTGTATACCTTGTCGAGGCTCGTGTAAGAGCCAACACACAACACACATCAGGGGGGGGGGGCATGAGACAAGAGGGGTGGGAATGGGAGGGACAAAACAGTGGGGAACAGACACATTAGATCTGTGGAAGGGAGAGGGATGGGACGGGGAGCATGGGGAATAGAAGATGGACATTACAGAAACTTTCAGGAAGGAAAGCAGGGAATTTTAAGGAAGTGGGCTTGGGTGGATTATCGGGGGTAGAAAAGATCGAGGATTTGGATGGGGGATGATAAGAGGTGGTGGTGAACAGCTGTTTTAAAAGCCTGGAGGGAAGAATGGGAATGAATAGAGTGAGGAAGTTTATTCCAAAGGCGGGAAAAAAAGAGGAATGAAAGAGTGAAGGTGAGCAGTGATTCGTGATTTTGGTAGGTTTACCAGAAGGGGGTTGTTGGCTGACCTTGAGCGCCCTGAGGAAATGTGGAGGGGACAAATCACAGAGAGAGCAGGGGGGGGCAAGGCTGGAGAGGAGACGGTAGAAGACAAAGACCACCGACCAACCTGCGGTGATTGAGTGAGAGGCCCAAAGACTCAGCCTCATTGCGGGAGATGCCGATGATCCGAAATGCCCTGGTTTCTACAGCGTGAAGCCGAGAAAGGTGGGAGGCAGGAGCACCAGCCCAGAAAGGAGAGCAGTACTCCATCAGGCTGCAGACAAAAGCTTTGTAAGTGGTCAGGGGCTCAGGTGGGCCGAGGAAGGACTTTGCACGACAGACGATTCCCAGTAGGCGACTGGCTTTGGAGGCGAGGTTTGAAATGTGGCTTTCCCAGGAAAGGTCATGGCAGATAGTGAGACCCAGAAGCTTGAAAGAAAGGACTTCTTCCAGAGGATTGTTGAGAAAGTGGATGGTGGGTTTTCTAAACGGTCCTTTCAAAGAGACAGTGAGAGTGTGAGATTTGTCTGGATTGAAAGACATGTTCCACTTGTTGGACCAGTTTGTGATTTTATCCAGATCAGCAGTGAGCGAAGAAGCTGCTGCTTGCCGGTCTGAGGGATGACCGATGGTACGGCAGAGGGTGGAGTCATCAGCAAAGAGATATAGAGGATTTTCCAGAGAGTCGGACAGATCATTGATGAAAACCAGAAAAAGAACAGGGCCCAGAACGCTACCTTGAGGAACTTCAGCCTGGACAGGAAGGGGTGATGAAAGAACTCCATTTAGGGCCACACGTTGACTGTGACAGGAGAGGAAGTCTGCGAGCCATGAGTGGAGATGGCCTTGGATACCAAGGGAAGAGAGTTTGGTGAGTAGGGCAGGGTGCCAGACTGTGTCAAAAGCACGTGATATGTCCAGGGATACGGCTCAGATTTCCTGTCTGGCATTGAGGACCTCCATCCATCCATTGTTGGGAGTGCAGAAGCAGCATATCCAGGGTAGAGTGACCTGGTCTGAAACCAAACTGATCATCGGAAATCAAGCCATTGGAGAAGAGGAAGGATTTCATGTCTGAAGCGATGATGGATTCCATAAACTTGCTGATGATTGGGAGAAGGCTGATTGGTCTGTAGTTGCAGGGATCTGTTTTTGCACTTTTTTTACGCAGGGCAGTGATGTTTGCAGATTTCCAAGCAGATGGCATATGACCTTGAGCCAATGAGAGGGTGAATAGAACAGAGAGAGGATGAGCAAGAGCAGAGGAAAAGGCTTTGAGGACACGTGGGCTGATGCAGTCTGGACCGGTTGCAGAATCTGAGTTGAGGTTTGACAGCAAGCTCTCCACCATGTCAGGAGAAAAGGACACAGATTCCAGGAACAGTTGGGTGCGACTGGGTAAGGTGGGTGGAGAAAGTTATGGGTTTTTGACACAAGATTTAGCTGCAAACACCGAGTTTAGGCATTCAGCTTTTTCACGTGCGGTATCAGCAGTGCTGCCATTTGAGGTAAGGGAGGGGATGGAGGGGGAACATACACCAGAAACAGATTTTATTAGACGCCACCAGGATTTTTAGGAAGGAGAGAGGTTTGAGAGTTCAGACTTGAGATGAGAAAGATGTTGTTTTCTGGCTCTCCTGAGGGTAGATACACACTTGTTCCGAGCTTTATGGAAAGAACTGAGATTTCCCTCAGTTGGGTTTGCTTTCCATGAGGCAAAGGCAAGTTGTTTCAGGACAACTGCCTCGCCACAAGCTTCAGTAAACCAAGGGCGGGAGGAAGAGTAGGACAACTGAAGACGAGAGGGGATAAATCTGTGCATGAGGGAGAGCAAGTTTCTTTGAAAGAATTCCCAGGATGAGTTGATGTTTGAGAAAGTAGCGATAGAGGACCAGACTATAAGTTTGATGGCTGCTTGGAGACCCTGCCAGTCGGCTTGAGTGAAATGCCAGACTCGACCGCGGTGAGGTGGTTCTCTGATTACAGCCAGAGAGATGTCCACTTTGACAAGGACGTGGTCAGAAAAACCGATTGGATCGGCGGAAGAGCAGCAGATATTGTCAGGGAAATTTGTCAAAATCAGATCCAGAAGAAATGGAGTACCATTGGTTGAGATCCGGGTTGGGAAGTTGACTGATTGAATCAGTCCCAATAAGTCGCAGAAAGCTTTTGCTGAGGTGCCATGACAGGTGAGAGAGGTACCCACACCTAGCCAACTGGCGTGATGACAATTGAAGTCGCCACATAAGAGGAAGAGAGAGTTTGGATGAGAAGATAGAAGATGGTCCATGTTTTCGGATAGTGAGGTGGAGATGGAGTCATCACTGTTCGGTGGACGGTACAGTAGACATATAAACATGAGGTGGGAGTGGAGGGGAAGCCATAGCCAGAGGTATTCCTGGTGGTGTGGGGGAGTGAGAGCAGGGCATGGAGAGTGAGGAATCGAGTCTTTGATGAAGAGAGCAACTCCTCCACCAGGACGAGGCTCGTGTCTGTCATACCGGAGGAGGGAGTAACCAGGGAGAGATACTTGGGAGTCAGACACGTCTTGGGGGAGGAGAGTTTCTGTTAGGCAGATTATGTCTGGTTTGTCAGTGGCAACCTATATGGAAAGATCTGAAAGGTTTGAGCGAAGGCCCCGGATATTTGAGGTCCACACTTTTAATGAAGACGTAGGGGAGGAGGCTTTGGGTGCAGAGGGTGAGTGGGGGGGGACAGGGTAGGACAAGGGACAAGAAGGGGAGGTAAGGAGGGTTGTTGAAAGTGTGGGGGATTGCAGAATAGCTACGGGAGGGGGCCGGATGAGGAGGAGAAAAGGCTCTGTGGTGCTGGGGGATGGGGGGACAAGAGAGGGGGAAGAAGGCAGTTGAGGATTTGAGGAGGTGGAGTGAAGAGATGGAGGTGAGAGGGCAGTGGAAGGAGGCAGCTTTGTGGATGAGAGGGGGGCAAGTTTGAGAAGGATGAGTGAGGGGGATGAAAGGTGGGACAATGGTGAGGGGGGAATTTTTGAAAGAGGTGAGAGGGAGGCTTGGAGGGAGAAGAGTGGGATGGTTGCTTTGAGAGTGAGGGGTGAGAGGGGTGAGTTGGCACTGAAGTTGGAAAAAAAGAATGGTTGATGGAAAGCGAACATTCATAACAAACTGGGGTTTTTAAAAGTTTTAGGTCAGAGATATGATTAAACACATTTCTTGATGGATGCAATAAAGGCAAATTCAGGGAATGGAGAGAAGAAACGCTGTAACAGTTGGATTTTTTCGGCAAGGTATGAAGGAAAGGTCGAAATGAGAGCAGTCTGTTAAAATAGCAGAAGAGTAGTGCATTCTGATGCAGTAAAGAGTACCACATGTTTGAGAGAGGAAGATGAAGCATTATAAGATATCGTTTTTGTTATTATTATGAATGTTTGAGAGAGTTTTCAACAGATTAGTTCATGGAAGTGTTGCAGAAAAAAAAAAATCGAGGAAGAAGAAGAGGAGGAAGAATAAGAGGAAGAAGAAGAGGCATTGAAGAAGAAGAAGAAGAAGAAGAAGAAGAAGAAGAAGAAGAAGAAGAAGAAGAAGAAGAAGAAGAAGAAGAAGAAGAAGAAGAAGAAGAAGAAGAAAAAGAAGAAGAAGAAGAAGAAGAAGAAGAAGAAGAAGAAGAAGAAGAAGCAGAATCAAGAGAAAGGTGGCGGTTTTTTATTTTTTTTTAAGATAAGTAATAGAGAGATAAGTTCGGAGAAATGGGGGACGTTAGGAAAGTGGGGAAGATAGAAATTGAAGGTAATGGGGAGAAAAAACAAATAAAACGATCGTACACCGAGGGGAACCGGTAGGCCTCAGCCTCGGCCTCAAGCCTCAAGCCCAGGCCTCAAACACCCGGTAAGACAACGTCGCCAAAAACTCACAAAATAGCACGATTTTTGAAACAAAACCGAACTAGGAACACACAGTAACATGTAGGTGAGAAAACTAAACAGTTAAAACGGGACAAATAACGACCGGAAACTTATCTTTGAGATCGCCAGCAGAGAGCTCCTAAGGAGACCTCTCGACGCTCCAAACCTGGAACCGGAAGTCCTATGGATATCGTGCTATATATCATTTTTGGCCATATCTCTCAATAGTGAAGAATCACTTTAAAATTGTCAGACCCGGATTCGGATCTTCACCAAAATTTAATCGATTTATCCTTGCCGCACACCGAGCCTGTCCACCAAGTTTTGTGTGAATCCATCCATAACATCTTGAGATATTTTGCGATATATCGTTCTTGGCCCGATCCCTCAATGGTGAAAAATCACTGAAAAAAAATTCTCAGATCCGGATCCGGAATCGGATCTTCGCTAAAATTAAGCGTTGCTGTCCTCACGGTGTCCTTATACATGCCTGAGATACGGTTGTGGACGCACGCAGGCACACGAAAATCGAGACCAAATCAACAATCCTCCATTTCAGACTAAGTCCAACGGGAACGAATAAAGATTTAAAAGCGTATCAATAAATTAATTCCGGGTTTTATCGCCATTTTACCCAGAGTCTATTACATCACCCTGTCTAACACGTTACCATTAGTTCTTCCTGCCTGTTGTTAGTTTGACTGCCAGACAGGCAGACAGAGTAATAATATGATTTCAATCCTCTCTGCGCATGTACAATTGGGACAAATTCAGAGCCAAAGTACGATAAAACGAGAAACTTGTCTTTCTATTGATGTTCCGATTCGTGTTCAAAATATAACGTTCCATTTAAACAAGTTGTTCCTCGATCATAAACTGATCAGATAGACGGACATGAACCAATTGCTTAACCCCACTTTTCGCTTCCTGTGCGTGGGGTAACGGTGGGCAGGGCAGGAGGACTGGAAAATACAGATGAAATGATGATCTGTGGCAATGAACAATGTTTGGACTTGAAGCAACACAACTCCATATTTTTAGCTTCTCTTCACAATTCCAAATACTCACACGCAATTGTCAATAAACTGCAAAAAAAAAAAAATTCAAAAAAACCAATAAGGACCACCAAGTACAAGGAAACAAAATGCACAAAAAGACCACTTTGCCCTTCATGTTGAGCAGTACCCCCACATACTGTAGAGAGTGCTAATTGTCCAATCTCAATCATAAAACAGGGAATCTGACAATGATACTGTTACACAATGGTCTTCTGTTTGATTATTTTTTTCACGAGAAAGGGGTCTTCATCAAATGAGGCAATAAAGGGATTGACGATATGTACCATCATGTGCTTGGCAGAAAGTCAAGATGAAGAGTAGAAAAAGAACGTTATTCATGAAAAGGCAATTTTGGAAATCAATACCTGCTTGTTCGCCTTGAGGACTGTGCGAAGTGTGGCGATCTGCTCACGCTTTGTGCTCAGCAGTGATCGAAGCTTCAGCACCTCTTCAGCGAGTCCTTCACGCTCACGCTCCGCAATTTCATCACTCCTCCCAGTCACCTCACTATGCCGTTTCGCTGCTGCCGCTACTGCTGCCGCTCGTTCTGTAGCCTCTTTTAGGTGTCGCATCTGTTCTCTGACGATGGTCATCAAAGCGGAAACACCAAGTGGTTCTGCACGAAGGTCCACCACGCTCGCCGGTAGCGATGCATCCGTGCATGCCAGCACTGGCCGAGGTATTGCATCACTGTGGTTTTCAAGGTTTGGGGCATCAATGTCATTCATACAGAGATGTCTTGAGAGAGCGGCAAGCTCCTCTGTGAAACCGACTAGTTGCTCACGTGCTGTTGCCAGTGCCTCTTGACTCCCCGATGTGGCTTCCTGAGACTTCTTGAGATCATCCTCAAGCCTCTCGATAACCTTGCGCTGCTTCTCATTGTCATCCTTAAGTTGAGCCAACTGCTCAACAGCATCCTCACTGGGCTCTTCTTCCTTTTCCTGTTCCCAAATGTCTCCAGCCTGTACTGAACACTCCTTTCCTTCACCCTTCCCTAATGCTCGTAGCTCAAATACAGCCGCAACTAATGCCTTGACATGTGCTTGAGGCACCTCTTCCCCATCAACACTGAGTGCCAATCCATCACCATCACTTCTGATGGCACTCCCCACCGCAGAACACCACTTGCTGGCCAACAAAAAGCCAAGAGGTTTCAGCTGCTCAATGAGCTTATTCAATATCTGCTGCTTGTCACTAAGAGTGGCTCTCGTGGATGTGAGCTCATCTTCTGCTCCTTCCAGCTTGGACAGCAGAGCATCTCTTTCCTCCTGCAACTGCAGAAATCAAAACCATGTAATGTGTAAGTTTCAATTTTCACCACATTTTTCATTTAAACTAATGTAATCTTGGAACAGCAGTTCAAATCATTTGTCGGTCAATTATGATATGAACAATTTTTCACCGTCTGAAGACGTACATTCTCCATGAACACCTTAATGGATTCATCTGAGTAAATATTAAAGATACCCAAAAGCAGAGTACCGCATAGTTACAATAGGACATGTGAGCATTGTTACAAAATTAAAAACAATTGATCAATCTGATTTCATGAATAGGTTTTTACATACTGTGTATACATTTTGACAGTTTTGAGCGGGGGATGGACTTCGTGCACCCCCGTGCAGGTAAAAACACAAACACAAGCTATTAATCAGTTGTTCCCTTAGTATTCTGTTTTGAAGTTAGGTAAAACGTATTTATGTGACAAATATGCATCGCACATGTGAAAAGATAGAACTTTGCTCCCTTCCCCCCAACCACCCCCCCCCTTTTCTATTCCCCCATTTCTTTATTTTCCTTTCACCTCCATCTCTCTATCTCTTACACTTCGCATCATTCCCTGGCATCCACTTCATTACACATTAGCCAACATCGCCTCATTTGAAACCATTCCCTGCACCGAAACATTCATAAACCATGGGGTTCCAAGGGCAAAGATGCGGAAAGACTCGAGAGCCTTCCATCCCCTTGGTATTCCTGTCACCGAAGCGATGGGTTTTATATGCTAGTATGCATTAAATGGAGAAGTCTAGTTCTCCAGTTTGTGAGCCACATGTATCAATGTGAATAAATTTGGTGTTTGCAGTGCCGTTTGTCTTTTGTGGAATCTCCTGGACATTTTGATGCTCTATTTTCCGAACATAAATTCACCAAATAATATTATTCTTTCATACATCTCCATTAAAACAATTCAAAACTGGAATTTTGTCACCTTGGGAGTTAGTATTTGTCCAATGGTTTAAATGTATTGAAGGTAAAGGTATCTTCTTGATATTTGCAAATAACAATTTGTGAAATTATTCAGAAAAGTAAGGAATAAAAGCACCTGACATTGCAATTTAAAGTAGACAGGCACTCTTCGACGTCGCAAGGTATGCCTCCACCCGCATGATCACAGCATTATACATACTGGAACCAAGTTTGATTTCAATCCCGGAACCCAGATTCAAAGTATATTAAATAATTCTGGCTGCCAGAACATGCGTCCAATCAGTTTGAAATTTAAAACATACGTCCCCCATTATCACTAGATCATAACTGTGAGGTTTCATGTCGATTGATGAAGCGGTTCAAGAGAAAAATTTATTTTTTAATTTTAATTCAATCCAATATGGCTGCCAGACCATGTGACTTATTAATTATTCGTGAACCACCTGGTATCTCCGATGCTTGGGGAGCATGCGGGTGAAGTTTCCCCTCGATCTGTTAAGCCATTCTGCAGAAGAAGATTTTTAAAGGTTTATTCTTCAAAAAAGAAATCATCGCTGCCAAAACTATGTGACCTGTGATGTCATAGGTGGAGAACTTTTTGCTCCTCATGGATATGCGATCATACCTGTAACGTTTCGCCTCGATCTGCGGCCGCTTCAGAGAAGATTTTTGAAGGTTTTTATGTGAAAAACATTATGGCTGCTGAACTACATGCCAGATGACGTCATCATTATTTTCCCCCCATACAATTTAACCCTAGATGACCCTCAACATTTTTCATACTGATCGGATGAAGTGTTCGACGTATGCAATTATGACATCATCATCAAAAAAAAATAAAACATCACACTTGTTTCCCATTGGGGACGACTTGACATGTGGCAAATTTTTAAAAAATTCCCCATGGAGCTGTTTCGGAGATGCAGAGGTCCAAAGTTATTCCCTTTTTTCCAACATGGCTGCCATACCACGTGACCTATGACATCATAATTATCATTAAAACAATCCACCTGAGTCGCCACACCGATGGTGAAAATCTCATGGCAATCAGAAGAACGGTTGCAGAAAAAAACCCCCGAAAACTAGCATAGACGGACGTACGTGCAGTATGTACGGACGGACGGACAACCCGCAAACATAATGCTTCCAGTGAGTTCGTCAGCGGAGGCATAATAAAAAGCTATAATACTCTTCTGGACATGTGCAACTGCAACCTGACAGTCAGCAGCTTCTGCTTTTTCATTGAGCATAGGCAGAACAGGCAATGTTTTTTTTATTGTCGTTATTGTAACTGGCTCTCTAAATCTGCTTGTGTGGACCACACACAGGATGATATTTAGCAGACACTTCCTGTTTGTCAGGATGCGTGCAGCAATATCCGGTGTGGCACGTGGTTCCTGGTCCTGCAACAGTGAAGGGTTCTCATGCGAGATGCGACGACCCAACGCTCATTTCAAGGAGATTTTAACTTAAATGAATGTTATCAATTTGTCCCCATTTTCAAGATGATATTTTGAACAACTTAAAATGCAAGATATCAAAAAAAATATTACCTTCGAGAGGTCCTGCTTCATCTTTTGGAATGTACCTCCGTTCAATTCGCTTAGCAGGTCTGCCACCATGTCAGGAACTGGTTGAGACCCTTGGCCGTAGATGAATCCAGAAACACTGAGTCCGTTCTTTAAGCTACCATCAGAAGTATCAGATATGTCATGATTCTGCATTTCTGCTCCAGCATCACCTACTTCCATTGAGGCATCTCCATGATCACAGCAATTTCTCAGGTTAGTCATGTCAGACACTTTGCTGTGACCATTTACAGCAGCATCCCCATTGACGACGTTACGGAGATGAACTTCAAAGCCAAGATCATCACTTTGTGCCTCGACAAATTTGCCATTTGTCTCGGAACCGTTGTCCGTTCGATAGCAATTCCGAGTCGAACTTGAAGGAAGACCGATATCGTTGCCAATAATATCGCCATCGAGGGTCTCATCTTCCACTTCCATGGATCCTTCAAGGTAACCATTGATGGGCTTCACTTCCTCACATCCAGGACGTTCCACAGTTGTCGCGTGCACCCCGAGCGGAGACAATTCTGTGAGCATTAGAGCAGTGTGCTGACTGCCGAGTGAAGCTTCATGCATTGCAACATACCGAGACAAATCGGCGCGCAAGCTGTTCTTCTGCTCACGCTCAGCTGCAACAGCCTCCAGTGCTTCTGCCAATTGCCGTGCACTGATTTTCTCCAACCTTTCGGCCTCTTCAAGCTGTGCCTGCAGCACCTCCGTCTCCTCAGCCAACCGTCTTGTATCCAGCTTGAGTGTCTCATATTCCACCTGTTCACAACAACACACAAGCACTGAGTTTTTTTGTTTTGTTTTATCCTTATCCCTAAAATCAACAAGAATCTGGCCTAAACTTCCAAAATTGTGTTCTAATTTAATAGGCTTTAACAGTTCAGGTCAACTCACACCAAAATCATTGCCTTGCCAAGCAATACGCATGAGCTGCAACAACATCTCCTCCATACTTGACATAACGGAGATCAGGTTGTCATTGATAATATCAATGATTGGACACTTTCACAGGTTCAAGCACACATTACCAAATCTGCAGTGCCGAAAGAAAGTCTGCACCCCCTTTCAAATTTTTCACCTTTTGTTGCCTTTTCGCCGAGAAATAAATGACATTAAATCAGATTTTTTTTTTTTCCACCTTAATTTACACACCATAACCCACAACTTCCAAGTGAAAAAACAAATTCCACAAATTTCAGTGAATTAAATAGAAATTCAGGAAATTAATCAAACAAAACTAGAATATCTTGGTTGGATAAGTGTCCACCCACTGAGTTAATAGTTGGTGGAAGCACCTTGAACAGCAATTACAGGTGTGGGTCTGTTGGGATAGATCTCTAGCAACTTTGCACACCTTGATTGGGCAATATTTGCCAATTCTTCTGCACAAAACTCTACTGTTCAAGTTCAGTCAAGTTGTGTGGGGAGAGTTGATGGACAGCAATCTTCAAGTCGTGCCACAGATTTTCGATTGGATTGAGGTCGGGGCTCTGACTGAACTACTCAAGGGCATTCATCTTTTTGTTCCTTAGCCACTCCAGTGTAGCTTTGGCTGTGTGCTTCGGGTCGTTGTCATGCTGAAAGTTGAACTTCCATCCCAATTTCAGCTTTCTTGCAGAGGGCAGCAGGTTTTCCTCTAGGATTTTTCGGTACTTTGCTCCTTCCATTCCTTTCCCTTCTATCCTGACAAGTGCTCCAGTCCCTACTGATGAGAAACATCCCCATAATATGATGCTGCCATAACCATGCTTCACAGTAGGGATGGTGTTCTTTGGGTGATGTGCTGTGTTGAGTTTGCATTTAGGCCAAAAAGTTCCATCTTGCTTACAACAGAACACAAAACTTTTTGCCACATAACTTCAGAATCTCCAGAGTATTTTTTTTGCATACCTCAAATGGGACTCAAGGTGGGCTTTTTTGAGTAATGGCTTCCTTCTTGCCACCCTCCCATGCAGGCCAGACATGTAGAGTGTTTGGGATATTGCTGTCACATGCACACAGTGACTAGTCTTTGCCATAAAGGCCTGTAGCTCTTTCAAAGTTGCCATTGGCCTCTTGATGGCCTTTCTGATCAGTCTCCTCCTTGCTTGGTCATCAAGTTTGGAGGGATAGCCTGATCTAGGCAGTGTCTTGATGGTTCCATATGCCTAGCCTGGTGTTGGCTTAGCGGTTAGGGGGGTGGCTTGGGATCCTAAGGTCCTGAGTTCAAGCCCCGTTGGCTGCTGATTTAACACCAGGGGTATGACTCACCTGTCATCCTGCCAAGGTCAGAAAAATGAGCACCAGTGTACTGGTAATGGGGCCACTGCATCAGCGGCATAGCCGCGCCCCAACCAATGATGCAACCAGCAGCCAAAAAGGCAGCACACGATGGGAACCATATGCCTTCCACTTCTTAATGATTGTCTTGACTGTGCTCCAAGGGATATTCAAGGCTTTTGAAATATTTTTATTCCCATCCCCTGATCTGTGCCTTTCTAAAACGTTGTCCTGGAGGTCTTTTGAAAGCTCCTTGGGACTCATGGTTGAGTCTTTGCTGTGAAATGTATTACCCAGGAGAGGAAACTTACAGGAACAGCTGATTTATTCTGAAATAATCAGAATCATGACAATTTAACACAGGTGGAGGCCAATTAACCTGGTGTGTGATTTTGAAGGTGATTGGTTACACCTGAGATAATTTACAATTGCTCTTATAAGGGAGGGGGGGGGGGGTGTGGACACTTATCCATCCAAGATATTCTAGTTTTGTATTCTTAATTAATTTTCTGAAATTTTTATAATTTGTTTTTCACTTGGAAGTTGTGAGTTACGATATGTAAATAAAGGTGGAAAAGTCTGATTTAACGCAATTTAATTCCAGGCTATAAGGCAACAAAAGGTGAACATTTCGAAAGGGGGTGCAGATTTTCTGTAGGCACTGTATATATAATGGAGCAATTGCATGTATGTACATGTCAACTCTATACCCATTGGTTGGACAGCTGGCCTGACACCATCCACAACTGTAACCTGAAAAAAAAAAATCATACGTCCGTCATTTTAGAAAGCCGAAGACATCTTCAAAAGTGGCATATTCACACTCGCCATGCCCTCCCTATAAGTTTTCCATTCAGTATAAAACAACTGAAGTGGCTGTTAAAGGATCATAAATATGGGAAGGGTGGAGCCTCACAGGAATGTGCTGTTGGCCACGATTATGGCCCGCATCATTGTTCAACAATCTGTATTGTTTGTTCCTATCGAAGTGTTTGTTCCAATGGTTGCTTTCTGTGGATGCCTGATAAACAATAGACGCTTTATTCGGTTTGCCTGAAGAAAATACCATATTTTTGTATTGCATACTGGAACAAGAAAAAGAGCAATCAGAGATTGCAGGCCCTCACCAGGACTTGTTTTGTGTGGTGTATTGTTTGTGTAGTTTTGTGTGGCGTTTGTGTACAGCCACGTGAGCCTTATTAAAAAAAACACAAAAAACCCCCCACATCCAAAAAAATAAATAAGGATGGCTGCCAGACCATGTATCCGATCAAGTTGCAATTTAAAACATGTATTCCCCATCACCACGAGATCACAATTGTGAAGTTTCACGTTGATTGATTAAGCTGTTCCAGAGAAAACATTATTTAATATTTTTCTCAAGTCCAATATGGCTGCCAAACCATGCGACTTCTCAAGTATTCTTAAACAACCTTGTACACGCATGCCTTGGGGAACATTTCTGTGACGTTTCCCCTCGATCTGTCCAGCTGCTCTGGAGAAGAAGATTTTTTTCGTAGGTTTTAGGGTAAATCCAATATGGCTGCCAAACCAAGTGACCTGTGACATCCTATGTGTAAACCTTTTTTTCCTCATGGATAGGCGGTCATACGTGTAAAGTTTCGCCTCGATCTGTTCAGCCACTTCAGAGAAGAGGATTTTTGAAGGTTTAAAAAAAACACAAAACAATGTGGCTGCTGAAGCACGCGACCAATAGCGTCAATTTTTTTTTTCTGGACTATTTTATCCCTTGATGACCCTCAAACAATTTCATACTGATCAGGTGTAGCATTCTACATATGCAATTATGACGTCATAATGAAGGTACCAAGGACATAATCAAAAAAAAAAAAATCACACTTATTCCCCATGAGTACTTGCCGTGTGCCAAGTTTCCAAAGTTTTTCCAAAGAGGTCCAAAGTTTTTTCATTTTTCCAACATGACTACTACTACTACATGGCATCGTAGTAGACACGAGCTGCTTCTAAACAAATCTGTCCTGGGAAGCTGTTGCTACCCCTCCTTCACCCCTCAAAGTGTTGTATCTATACACTGCAGAAGGCTAGACGAGGTATCCTTAAATGGGTGTGATGGTGGCCCCGAGATCACCTCGAGTCTGTTAATGTCTGGGTGAAAAGTACAGCACCTGCCTATACATCTGGATGATTATTAATGGGCCCAAACCATCGCAGCTGGGGTAGATCCACCAAAGCCATAGGTCTAGATTGTCCAGAGATCTTTCTGACAGTCTCATTGGATACATGATTGTCCACCGAATGGTCGTGTTTGGTGGATGGCACAAGATTCATATCCTTTTACAGGTGCATTAATGGTGGAAGGATGAATCCAGTTCAGAGTTCAGCGGGTGAATAGGTGCACCACGAGAGAGTTATACAAAGCTTCAGTAAGATTACCAAAATATTTGTAGATGTTGAAAAGGGAGGCCAGAACAGACTGTGTGATTATAATCTATCTATAATTCCAGCAATCTGTGTGTGTGTCTGTGTGTCTGTGTGTCTGTGTGTGACCGCTGTTTCTCGACAACCACTGATCCGATCTAATTGAAACTTGCCAGGTATATTGCTGGGGCCCTGTGGATGTGCCTTTTCAAGGTTTGATATTAATCGGACAAGTGGTTCCCAAGTTATGGCCATCTATTTACTGAACCAATGACAGGACACGGTGCTATGACATCACGATTGACATCACAATTCTTTTTTTTCTTTATTCTTGCACGTATGGGCACGCACGTACGGGCACACGAGAGCGAAGGAACGGCCTGTGTTGTTTCTGGCACGAGGTTTGAAAGTTTTTTTTTTAATGTATGGCAACGCATGTATGGGCATACACGTACGGGCAAGCATTAGTAATAATAATAACTTGAAGGCATCTCAAAATGCAAAGCTCATCCGCGTCCACTTTGTACTCGAACTAAACTTGACTAAAACGAGTTTTAAAAAAATTTCCATTTTATTAATTTATGTTCTCCACAATCTCAAAATAATGTATTGTTGAAGATTTGATGACAAAAGCTCAACTGGTAAAAATGGTACAGCTTGGATGTACACACTGAATTACAGCCATTTTTCCCTGCTGTGCAGGGGTTGGGCTTTTTCTTGAGGCAATGTTTTATGGCCGGATGCCCTTCCTGACGCCAACCCTGGTCGCCTCTTACGACACACAGGGATATGGTACACCTATTCTTACCGGGGCATACACCGGGACCAGTACACTGGTACTCATTTCACCGACCTCGGAAGGATGACAGGCTGAGTCAACCCCCTGGTGTTAATTCAGCAGCCAACGGGGCTTTAACTCAGGACCCTGGGATCCCAAGGGATGTACACACTGAATCTCAATGGTAAACAAGGATTTTGTTTAAAACATTTATGGTTGGTCGACCACTTCACTGATAACATCATTATTGTAATCTCTTATTCCCCATTGGGATTAGAATGACATTTGACAATTTTCAAATTTTTCCGATCAGGGGTTTCAGAGATATATTTTATTTTTTGCATTTAATCCAAGATGGCTGCCATACCACGTGACCTATGACGTCACAATTATCATTACAATGTTCTCCATTGGGGGGGGGGGGTGTTGCTCCGAAGCTAAAAAAAATTTTGACAATCGGACAAGTGGTTGATGAGAAAATAAATGTTTAAAAAAAAAAGCAAGAATAGTGGCCAAGAAGGGTTGAACAAAGAAATTTTAAAAAATAATAATAAGTCTGAAGACGACGATGGTTTACAAGCGGTATTTGATGATGTAGATTGTTTCAGAAGTCAAGGATGAGACAATTTTTGACGAAGTTATAAAAATGATAAACATGATGTGGTACGGGTGACAGGTTATGAGCTGCAAAATGTCGAAAACTCGGTTTCGTTCAACAACTTTCAAAATTTGACCTTTGCATAACCTTTAAAGGTCACAAAACAATGTTGTGGACATTAAAATAAGGAAACAGGATACGTGCTATAGCTTATTGGAGTTAGTTCGTCGAAGAAGGTCAAAAACCCGGTTTGATTCCCACAACTTTGAAAATTGACCTTTGTGACCTTTAAAGGTCAAAGGTCAAGGATTATGACCTTTGGTGCAAAACTTCCTCTGGAACATTCCAGGAACAATATAACGTCATATAGGCTATATGGCATTTCAACTCCTCAGATTATCCATACTTTGATGAAATCAGCGTAAAAACAAATTTGAAGGGGGCGCCACGGGCAAGGTGTTCGAGATAGAGAAAAATGGTTCCAAGAATTTAGGTGGGGAATGATCTCAAGATTATGCATAAAAAATATTGTCATCCCAGCTCTCAAAGTTTGGGCGGTCGTATGATTTTTATGTCAAAATTCGAAATTTTCTAAGTTCGTGACCTTGTAACCTTGACCTTGGGACTAAAATGAAAAATTGAGCTCCGTGGGGCTATGCAGGTGCCATTGCGCTAACCAAATACTGAAACCCCTGCCAGATTCGACAAACCCTCTAGGAGAAGATGCAAATTGAAATCGGCTACCCCCTAAAAACACAATTTGCAATTTTCTAAGTTCATGACCTTGTGACCTTGACCTTGGGACGAAAATGAAAAATCGAGCTCCGTGGGGATATGCAGGTGACATTCGGCTAACCAAATACCGAAACCCCTGTCAGATTCGACAAACCCCCGAGGAGAAGACGCAAATTGAAATCAGCTACTCCCTAAAAACACACGTTTTTTGGGCGTGGCTCCACCCATAATGGGCGCACCATGCCCATTTTCAGGAAAACACAACTAGATCATGATATAAACCTCCCACCAAAATATTGTCAGGATCGGATCAAAACCCACGGAGCTATGCTCGGGACAGACAGACAGACAGACAGCAATAACGAATATAGTGGTCACTTATATTTTTCGTGAAAATATTTTTTCGTGAACCAATAATAATAATAATAATAATTTAAACAAAATTAGTAATTTTTCTTCTCCATATTGACATAGTAAAGTTTTGTTGAAAATTTGATGTCAAGCTCAAATGGTAAAAACAAAAAGTTACGGCCCGGACAGACACACAGAAGTGATTTCAATACTCCGTCTTCCGCTGTGCGGGGGACGGCTCGTGAATACAAGTGAAAAGTAATGTTGCAGAGATATCGCAAAAATGAACGCTTACTGCTCCACGATGACCATCAACAACTATATGTTGGGTGATGAACAGTTTGCCTTTTTCTCTCTTCCCTCACTGAAGTCTTGCTCATAATAAAGAATTATTCCCCTAATATACCTAACGTCAATGAGATGTCACAAGTATGTTAAATACGAACACAAATACTCTGGTACTGTGAGTGTTGGGTATTATTGTCGTGCATGAACGGTGTTGATGGGATACAATGTAAATCACTTCAGCATGACAGGTTTGTTTTTCTCTCGCCACAGATTTCATACCAAGCTAATAGCCAAGCATAGATCTGATAAAATGGAAAGGATAGATGGCCACTCCATCAATTACAAAACCGACTCCTTTTACTGAATGCATGGTCTTCTCTATGAAGACCCCAAGTATTATTTCTCATCTTTTTTTTTTTGTATACCTTGTCGAGGCTCATATGAGAGCTAACACACAACGCACAGCAAAGGGGAGGGGGGGCATGAGACAAGAGGGGCGGGAGTGGGGAGCAGAGACATTAGGAGATCTGTGGAAGGGAGAGCGATGGGTCGGGGTACACGGGGTATACAAGATGGACATCACAGGGACTCTCAGGATGAAAAGAGGGAAATTGGAAGGAGGTGGGTTTGGGGTGGATTAACGGGGGTAGAAAAGATGGAGGATTTGGATGGGGGATGATTTTGATCGAGGTTTTGATTGGCGAACCAATTCAGTTATCTATGTAATGTTCCCACGAACTGGAACATTCATCGATCTTGTGCCCCTTTTGTGTTCTTCCTTGACACCTACGTTGGAGCATGTGATTTATAAGACGATTATAAATTTCACTGGTGATTCAAAGCAAGACAAATCTTCATGGAGCATATCGAAAGATGCAGGCAAATGGCATGGACAAGGATTTTCCTGCTTAAAATGACGGAGATAATCCACGTTTTAAAAACGCATCACAAAAGCTCCTGTCAAAAGCTTCCATTTTTTGGTGCACGGTTTACAGGAACAGGAAAACTTTGCGTCTCTCAAAACCATCAATAAAATAACAAGAAAGATGTCGTGCACAGCACGATACTTGTGAAATTCAAATAAACAATATGCATCCAGGTTTTGATTGGCGAACCAATTCAGTTACTCGATACGCAAATTCTGTTCAAACGAGTAGTGTACCCAGCCACTGGGTGAGTGGACATTGTGCATTTCTTCCTGAAACAAGCTCAAATGAGCTAAGATCCTCGTCCTCTTAATGATGACGTCATAAAAACGTCATTGTGATGTATTAGGTTTGCGATAAATTATCTGTGCTAATGCCCGGCTTGATTCTCACAAACAAAATTCAAACAGCTTGCCTAGTTTCGGAGATGATGGTATAGGCGATTTCCATTAGCGGCGATATTATGACGTCAACATTTTTTCTCGGAAGAATTTCCAAAATCGGAGATGGTTACTGCCTGTGCGTGGGCTTTCTGCATATACATGGCAAGTTTCACGAAGATCCGATGAAAACTCTGGGTTGTGAAACAAAAAATGTCAAAAAATAGGAATGACGTCATAAAAATTGATATGACGTCATAGTGATGTATCATATGTGCGGTAATTAACCTCTGCTAATGCCCTGTTTGATTCCCACAAACAGAATTCAAAAAGCTTACCGAGTTTGAGATAATTTTTTTGGCGATTTCCATTAGCGGAGATATTTTGATGTCATAACTATTTTTCAAGGACGAATTTTCAAAATCTGAGACGGTTACTGTCTGCGCAGGGAATTTTTACATATATATGCCAAGTTTCAGGAAGTTTCGATGAAAACTGTTGGCTGTGAAACAAAAAAGTCCACAAGAAGAAGATGAAGAACAACAACGTGAGTAAGACTAAGAGATCCTCCACGAGGATCTAAAAAGTAGTCTATGGTTTGCAAGAAGACAGTATATAATTGCATGGTGTTAGTCTAAAGTCTAAAGTGGTATAATAACAAGTCTACAGGTCTAAAGGGTCTAAGGTGTCTAAGGGGTGTGAAGGATATAAATGGTCCAAAGGTGCAATGGCGCTTCGTGCATCGTTTGACAAGGAATCACCGACCGGAAGAGACCTGTACGCGTGGATGAAGAAATTTGAGGAGACCGGCAGTGTTCCAAAACAGCATGGTGGAAGAAAGCCCAGAACAATGGAGGAGGATGTTGAACGCATACGTGCTGCCTTCCACCAAAACCCAAGGAAGTCCATCCGTTGTGCCAGTAACGAACTGCAAATTCCATGTTCAACTGTGCATAAAGTCGTGCGCACACGGCTGCAGTTCTATCCATATAAGCTTCACCTGGTTCAGCAGTTAAGAGTGGATGATCATATCAAAAGGACAAATTATGCCACGCATGTGCTCCACAGTCTGGACAACAATCCTGAGTACCTGAACCGGGTCATGCTCTCCAACGAAGCAACATTTCACACATGTAGGCGCTCGAATAAACACAATTGCCACATCTGGGGAGCAGAAAATCCACATGTAATCTATGACGTCAAAAGAGATGGACCAAAAGTTAACGTTTGGTGAGGTCTTAGACGTAACAGGATTGTCAGCCCATTTTCTTTGCAGAAAAATCTGTGACAAGCCATGTGCACTGAGACATGCTTCAAGCTGTTGGTGGCACTCTGACTGCAAGGTAGAGTGCCTCAACCTGCGTCAGAGGTTGGTGGCACCTCTGACGCAGGTAGAACTCTGACTGCAAACCAAATTTCATATTCCTGCAGGATGAGGCTCCTCCCCATTGGTCCCGTGATGTCCACTCCTTCCTTGATGCCAGACCACTGGCTGGGCAGAGACGGACCCATTTCCTGCCCACCGAGATCACCTGACCTTACCCTGCTCAATTTTTTTCTGTGGGGTTATGTGAAGTACAAAGTGTACTCCACAAAGATGCAGGACATCGTTCAGCTGAAAGAGCGCATCACAGCGGCAGTGGACTCCGTAACCCCCGAGATGTTAGAAAATGTGTGGAGGGAATACAAGTATCATGACTTCGTCCATGCTATTAATGGTGTACATGTTGTTTACTCGATCGTACTCTCATGTACCCAAATTATATGTACCCAAACACCCAATGAAACTCAAGCAAACTGACTCTGAGCTGTGTGAATATTGCTCTGTTTGCATTATTCAATGAAAATTTATAACGCTTCAAAGTTGTTTCATTTCAATGTGGACACCCTGGACGGACGGACGGACGGACGGACGGACGGACGGCCGGACGGACGGACACACACACACACACACACACACACACACACACACACACACACACACACACACACACACCTCTTCTTATTGGATTCGCTATATATGAGATATCCCTTATTGTCGGGTTTTCCGGGTGTGTGTGTGTGTGTGTGTGTGTACAACGCGAGGCTCCACAGCACGAACCAGCGAACCGATTTCGATGAAACTTTGCCAACAGGTGGAATATATACTGGGAATGTGCGCGTTTGAATTTCGTTGCCAAGAAACCACCCGTTGCTGTGCAGCGGCTGAAAAACCGCGTACAGTATTTTCAATACTCGTCCTTCAGTTTTGAATGTAGATAAACGAGACTTCGGAATTAAACACTTTGAGATATTTAGAAAATTTTACTCGAGCCGATTTTTGATTGAGGTTTTATTTTTCAAATGGTAGTCCTTCAAAAATCGGGTGTCTATTTACCGTCATTTAATGTGTGTATACAGTGTTTGTAAGGAACTACACCGTCGTTCCACCTTCGATCTCTCGATCCAAACGTTATTGACCAAAGTGAAAAGGATCCAAAATAAATGGAATCACCGGCACTTCTGTCTTTGTGGATTTCTAATAATGTTTATTTATTTACCGAAAACGATTCCACGATCCACACACCACCTCCAATTATTTATTTATTTACCGAAAACGATTCCACGATCCACACACCACCTCCAATTATTTATTTATTTATTTACTGAAAACGATTCCACGACCCACACACCACCTCCAATTATTTATTTATTTACCGTAAACGATTCCACGATCCACACACCACCTTCAATTATTTATTTACCGAAAACAATTCAACGATCCACACACCACCTCCAATTATTTCTTTATTTACCGTAAACGATTCAACGACCCACACACCACCTTCAATTATTTATTTATCGAAAACGATTCAACGACCCACACACCACCTTCAATTATTTATTTATCGAAAACGATTCAACGACCCACACACCACCTCCAATTATTTATTTACCGAAAACAATCCAACGATCCACACACCACCTCCAATTATTTCTTTATTTACCGTAAACGATTCCACGATCCACACACCACCTTCAATTATTTATTTACCAAAAACAATCCAACGATCCACACACCACCTTCAATTATTTATTTATTTACCAAAAACGATTCCACGATCCACACACCACACACCACCTTCAATTATTTATTTACCGAAAACGATTCCACGATCCACACACCACCTCCAATTATTTATTTATTACCGAAAACAATTCCACGATCCACACACCACCTTCAATTATTTATTTACCGAAAACAATCCAACGATCCACACACCACCTCCAATTATTTCTTTATTTACCGTAAACGATTCAACGACCCACACACCACCTTCAATTATTTATTTATCGAAAACGATTCCACGATCCACACACCACCTTCAATTATTTATTTACCGAAAACAATCCAACGATCCACACACCACCTCCAATTATTTCTTTATTTACCGTAAACGATTCAACGACCCACAATCCACCTCCAATTATTTATTATTTAAAGTGGGAGTGGCGTAGTAAAGTGGGCGTGGCTTATGAAAAATATTGTGTGGCTCAGGAGGTGTGGTCAAACAAGAGCATTGAGAGAAGTTTATCGGGTTTTCCGTGTGTGTGTGTGTGTGTGTGTGTGTGTGTGTGTGTGTGTGTGTGTGTGTGTGTGTGTGTGTGTGTGTGTGTGTGTGTGTGTGTGTGTGTGTGTGTGTGTGTGTGTGTGTGTGTCTGCAACGCGAGGCTCCACAGCACAAATCAGCACACCGATTATTTTTCAAATGGTAGTCCTTCAAAAATAGGGTGTCTATTTACCGTCATTTTTTATGAGGAGTGCCAGTTGGCGAAATACGCAATAGGAAAAATCTTGCCAGGCAGAGGAACAATTGCATGTGAACCAATACGTCTTGGCAATGAATCTTCATCGGTGGATCGGTCAGAATGAAAAGCATCGTATGCAGCGCTTCGATCCTAGCGAATCCCTCGTCGCCTACCGGCTTGTGTTGCTCTCTCTCTCTCTCTCTGACACTAACAAACAACCATAGGTGGGCATCCATGGGGAGGAGGAAGTTTCTCCTGAGTTGCCATGAATAGTGCAGTGAGAGCAACATCACAAATAACATGTTGATGACACCCAGAATGCCCTGGGAAGTTATGACACTTCCCACAGAGAGTCAAGCTCAGCATTTAAAAAGGAAAGAGCATGGACAAACTACCATAGGTTGGTAGTAATAGTGTAGGCTTTGATGCGCCAAAATGGCCTCCTCCTGCATCGAAGTTGGTTAGGAGGGAACATATTATTATTAGCCCCCGTTGGACTTAATCCGAAACGGGAGCTTATGGATTTGGTCTCGCTTTTCATGTGCATGCGTGTGTGTGCGTATGCAATCATATCTCTGACATGTATGGACCGATTTTATTTCTACTTGGCACAAAGACAACACATGACGGTATACATAAGCACATCATTTTGTTTCGCGATGTGATCAAAGATGCCCGAGTGGCGGCCATTTTAGTTGTTAAAAAAACAAACAAACCCGGCGCCGAACACGTCCTAAACCATTTCTTGGACAAACATTTACCGACGTTGTTCAAACTTGACGTAGATAACGAATGATAGCTTGCATAAGCACATCATTGTTTTTTTTTTTTTCAAATCAGATCCAAGATGGCCGACCGGCGGCTATTGTAGTTGTAAAAAAAAACAACCCGGTGTTGAACACGTCCTCAACCATTTCTCAGACATGCATTTACCGATCTTGTTCAAACTTGGCGCACAGATAACAAATGATGGCTCACATCAGCACGTCATTTTTGATCGAGATCAGATCAAAGATGGCCGACTGGAAGACTGGCAGCCATTTTAGTTGCACATAAGTATGGGCAAGCCCTTAAACTCTGTATAGCAGAATTACTAAAACAATGGCAGTGATGACATTTTGTCCTTTTTTTTAAAACTTATAATTATTTTTGTTGAAGTTGAACAAAAAAATAATAATTTTTTTCACTCAAAACAATCGTTAATTTTTGCACAAAAGTAAAAGAGGAGGTAAAATTTAATTCATGCACAAAAGCTAAAGTCATTTTTCCCTAAAATGATGCGACAAACTGCACTGGTTTTGCATTTCACAAAAATAAAATGCACACGTGATGCAACGGAAGTTCAGAATCTTATTTCAATCGCAGTCAAACACTCTAATTGGCAAACCCTAATTATCTCAAACCTTCAGTGAATTGAAATTGAAGCACAATAGCATCGTGGAAGGGGTTAATCAAAAAAGCATGTGCCACCAGCAGATGTTGCCCTTTAATATGCGGAACAAGTGGCAATCAACGTAATGCGTTTGGCTGAGGTGTTTCCCTCGCATCTGTTCATCGGTCTGCCGTAATCGCACCTCTCAGATCCGATTCGTTAATTTGGTCGGGATGTTCGACGGGTCCAAAGCAAGCTCACCTGTTCGCATGCTCATTGCAGCATTCTTGGGTGGAGAGGTTCTGGATGAAGCATCACTGGTGAATGACAAGCACAGAGCATGTCAAATGAACCCCCAAAAATGTGAAGCTGTGGTTGGAACCTTCCGAGTTGCAGTTTAAATTCTAATCAGGCATCCTTCATTGGAAGAACAGATATTCAGCACACGCTGGAGCCTTCCGTAGTGAAAGAAGCTAAGTTCAAAGTCCAAACCTGGATCATGTTTATTATACATTTTGAAGCTGGAATGCGTTTTAACTTTTGCAGGGTTTTCACGTGACATGTAGTTTGGGACCATTTCGTCCAATTAAAGAATTTCATGAAATAACGTTTTCATCGTTTGCAAATTTATACACAGGCGATGAGCTTTATTTGATTTATCGTTTCACACCAAACCAAATACCACTGGCGTTGTCATTCCCCATTGGAGGATGAAATGAAAGTCCCTATAATGCAATCATGTGTTGTGTCTTGGAGGCAAAGGAGTGAAGTTTCACAAAAATAAGGAAATTCACAACGCGCAAGAGGGTTTGTGCAAGATGTCATGTCCGACCAATTAAGTTATGCTTCTGATGGGAATATTTTTACTGTCAAAGTTTATAAACCTGTACCATAGGAAAACTTCAGGGCAGTAAGACTAATTTGAGGTTATCGCACTCACTGTTCACATTCATCGGTGATATCAAAAGGACCAGGTAAGCCAGGATTCTGTTATCTTTCTCTGATATACTTTGAACATTTGGTCGTAAGATTTAGTTATAACAACGAAGGGAAAGCCAAACTTTTATTGTGCAACTCAACATCATCATGTACCATGCTCTATTCAGAGCATTGGCGCTGCTGAAGCACTTACTCGGCTACAATCCTGGTCGGGTCACCACTCCAGCTCAGGAGGTCAGGACAGGAATTTGGAATTTGTTTGTACAGGGTGCCGGCAATAGCTAGTCTCCTCTTCGCAAAGGACACCGTGGGATATTTAACGTCCACCAACTAATGCTGGCAGATGGGATGCCTAGCTTAACTCCATTCAAAGGACGGCACACATACTAAAGAATCGCCCTGCTTGTGAAACGCCGGGATGACATTTTATAGCTGGGTCAAGATTCGAACCGAGGTTAGACAGCATCGAGGAGAGTGTATGTACCTCTTGGCCATCCTGCCAGCCCCCAACTCAACAAGGAATGTTCAAAAAAAAATCAATTTGACACCGTTTCAATTTTAGTTTGAACAAAAACCAATCAATCAAACTCAGAAAATTTCCCAAGACAAGATTAGAATTATACAGTTATACAGCAGCGGCGAAGCCAAAAGCCTGCTTAGTTAATTTGCAGAAACATGAGCAGCAGGTTTGGAGAGGGTTGGTAAAAACAGAATTATAAACTTAAAGCTTTTGATCGAGTACAGCTTAAGCAACTGTATGAGGAATACAACACATGACAAGACCAGACAACAATGTTGTGATGAGCAAGATTCGCTCATGCAAGGCTGTCGGGATTACATGGACAGGAAGAAAGAAAACAACAAGTGCAGGGGCTGAATATTTTGGGTTGAGGACGAGGCTCCATCTTGGATTCAGCTCACCCTAAATAACCCGATGCCAAAAAGAAATAGCCTGAAACTAAAAAGTTAAATCTAGGTCACCATGGGCTCAGGAGGCAACCATGCTTCCACCCTCTATCAGAAGGTGGTAATTTATGAGATTACTTTTTGTGTAATGATAACATCATGAGAAAGTTTTCTCAGTTTTCTCTCTGTCTCTCTGTCTCCAATTGCCTCTTAATTTTTCATCGAGGCTCAAAAAACCTCTATCGCACCAACAACCTCTTTTTGTGTTGAATCATGGTGTATCCACTGTAATTCGTGACGGACAGATTATTTGTTCGTTTTCAAAAACTAAAAACACGCTCCCCAACTATCCTTCTTGAAATGGTTTCTTCACGATATCGATTCCGAATCAATACTTTTTGTGCGATTGATTTTCCCTTCTTTGTAAAGCGTACAATTCATGTTGTCTTTCAAACCCTCTTGGCATTTGTGCATAATGGGACTATTATAACACAAACTAGAACGGTACTTGGTAGATACCTCCACCAGGCTGAGCAGTTGACGTTTTGTTTCCCACTGATAGGCCGGATCGACATCTGAACTTCCAAAATCTAATCAGCTTGTTCTTATCACCTCCCCAACTCATCCACCAAGTTTCAGCTGAATACGTCCACAACTTTTTGAGATATCCTGTTCACAGACAGACAGACAGACAGAGACATACATACATACATACATAGACAGGGGTGAAAACAAAACCTCAGCCCACCTATGGTGGTGGAGGTAATAATCACTCAACCAGACCGACACACTCAAGCAACGATCTTCACTATTTTTGAGAAGGGGGCCACTTTTGCAGATAAGACAGTGCGAGAGCCACCACACCGCCAGCAGGACTCCAAAATGGCTGCTATTAGGCCCCACCTCCACATACTTTTTATTTTCGTTGTGGTTACTGGACTGCAACCATAATTGTTTGCATACTGCCATCTACTGATCTGTAGTTACGTAACTTTTACGCTTCGCACTGGAACACACATTTGAACCCATCGAGTCAATTTGATAACATTTATGGCAGATTATGACGGGGTTTTTTTTTTTTTCTCCACATTCTGCCTGTCGTCCTTCCGAGGTCGGCAAATTGAGTGCCAGCATGCTGGTATACTGTGTCGGAGTGGCGACCCATCCAGGATTGTGTCCAATAGCCAAGGAGACTGCTTAGGCAGGACCAACGCTCTGTACAGAGTATGGTCCTAATGGATGGATTGTCTCTGTTCCCTCATTGCCTGCCTCTCGCAGGCCATGCAATGAAGAACAGGACAGTCAAGCATCACTCGCAACATAATAAGTTCCGCATCAACTCCTCAAAACAATATGATGGAACATCTTCCTCTAAAATCAAATGAGAATGCGAAGTTCACCTGGTTCTGCCGTAGCATGGACACTTGCTTCTGCAGCGAGATGTTCTCCTCTTCCAGTTCAGAAACGTCCAGTGCCAGACGCGTTTCTCTCGCCTTCCACTCCTTGAGCTCGTCTCGCAGTTGGGATCGCTGCAGCTCCATCTCCTCGAGTCTCTGCCAGACACGGTGCAACCTTTCACTTCCAATGGTTACACTCACTACCATTGTCGAGTCAATTGAGAACCTGCCTGGTGTGACATCGCAGGAGATTCTACAAAAAATACACAACAAAATTTACACACAGGAGGCCCATCATGCCTAACCAGACACCATTTAATTAACTCATCAACTTGCTTGTCTCATTTGCAATACCCACACTGCCCACAACCTAAATATATAAGAGACAGCCAACCTTACATCCTCATCAGAAGGATGGTGTGCTGGCACTGCGTGAGGAAAGCAGTTTATTATTAAGTTGAACTGTGTCGTGGATCGAACCGAGGTAAGCTCATTGGTAAACAAGCCACCAACTGGGCTGTCCTGCTGACTTGAATGATCAAACAAAAGGAAATTCCAGATATTCTATAAACCTGAGTTTGCCAATGTCTATTCTCAGTTTGGGAACAATTCCTGACAATTAGGGGTTGTATTCAAAAATGTTCCGTCAGTGATGATATGCTCAACGCTGACAAATCGAGATAAATATTCACAAAGTTATCAAATCTTGTGCACTGAGCAACCTTTACTACTCACTACTACTACTACTACTACTACTACTACTACTACAACTACTACTCCTCAATCAAAAGACCAAACCTCTCATCCTCAAATCAGTTTAAACTGACTCAACAAAGTAATGGGAACATTCACCAGGGGTTTTTAACAACATTAAATCAACAGTACATGGGAAGTTCAAATGGGACTCAGATGGTTGTATTTAACCCTTTGAACCCTGAGCTCCTTGGACTTTCGGCTCCCCCCCCCCCCCGCGCTCCCTGGAGAAAAATCCAGTCGCTCGAGTATATGGAGGTTTGAAGAGTGGCCGGTGAAATGGCCACCACGGTTCCAAGTGTTCAGATCATGAAACGTCACTTTCATAATAATGATGATAAACTTGATCAAATAATGCGATGGTGATATTGATGATGGCGATGGTAGAGATGAGTTGATGGAGATGATGATGTTGGAGGGTTTGAGTAGGTTATTGTACCGGCCCATGTTAATGAGCCAACCCGCGATTATTTGAGCACATTGACCACAATCCGCAAGCATTGCTTCAAACTCATCGTGACAGAATGAATCCACGAAGGGGAAATCCACAAACGACAAGGCCTTCCTTTTCTTCGGTTTTAATAAAACTAGTACGTGCCCGTATGTACGTGCACCCCCCCCCCGAAAAAAACTTTCAAACCGCACGCCAGAAACAACAACACAGGCCGTTCCTTCACTCTCACGTGCCCGTACGTGCGTGGCCGTACATGCAAAAAAAACCAACAAAAAAAACTTTCAAACAACCACACAGGCCATTCCTTCGGTCTCGCGTGCTCATACGTGCGTGGCCGTACATGCAAAAAAAAAAAAAAAAAAACTTTCAAACAACCACACAGGCCGTTCCTTCGCTCTCGCGTGCCCATACATGCAAAAAAAAACAAAAAAACTTTCAAACAACCACACAGGCCATTCCTTCGATCTCGCGTGCTCGTACGTGCGAGGCCGTACATGCAAAAAAAAAAAATAAAAAAAAAAAAATAACTTTCAAACAACCACACAGGCCGTTCCTTCGCTCTCGCGTGCCCATACATGCAAAAAAAACCAAAAAAACTTTCAAACAACCACACAGGCCATTCCTTCGGTCTCGCGTGCTCGTACGTGCGTGGCCGTACATGCAAAAAAAAATTTTTTCAAACAAACACACAGGCCGTTCCTTCGCTCTCGTAAACGACAACTGGATTGGGGCATTGTGTTTATCTATAAATGCGGATAAGAAATCGAGAAATTATTAGAATACAGTAGGTCATCACTATCCGGAAGTCCGTACGTTGTAACCCGTAATGGGGAACGCGGCTGAGGTTCTCTTCCCCATCGACCACGCCTACGCAGCAAAGTGTCCTGTGATTGGTAACTAAATGGCGCATCGACCACGCCTACGCAGCAACGTGTCCTGTGATTGGTAACTAAATGGCGCATCGACCACGCCTACACAGCAACGTGTCCTGTGATTGGTAACTAAATGGCGCAACGGCCACGCCTACGCAGCAATGTATTCTGTCATTGGTTTGGTAAATAAATGGCCATAACTTGAGAAGCACTTGTCCGATTAATAACAAACCTTGAAAAGCAACATACTCAGGTCCCCAGCAATATAGCTGGCAAGTTTCAATTAGACCGGACCAGTGGTTGTCGAGAAACAGCGGTCGCAGACACACACACACACACACACACACACACACACACACACACACACACACACACACACACACACACACACACACACACACACACACACACACACAGCTGGAATTATAGATAGATGATGATTTTAATGACTATTTGAAAAATCCGGAAGTTTAGCGCAACTGAAGCAGTCTTAGACGCATCTCTGTGCATGTGCAGTGAGACAAATTCTGAGCCAAAGTACTGTAAAACGACAGATGTGTCTTCCTCTTCATGTTCCAATTCGTGTTCAAATTAAAACGTTCATTTTAAATAAGTTCTTCCTCGATCGTAAACTGGCTATCATAAGCTGATAAGACGGACGGATGGACGGACGTGAACCAATTGCTTAACCACACTTTTTGCTTCGAATGCGCGGGGTAATCACCACCACTGACATTTATGACAACCCAACCCAAGTTGTTTCCACCTTGTTGTCGGGTCTGTCGGGAAATATTGTCCCAAGTCTTTCCTGAACCGGCCGGCCACGTCTGACGTTCGACTGAAGGTGACACAAATTTGTGGTGATGACTTACATACTCTTCCTCAGCAAACGTTATGGGATCTTTAAAGTCCACCAACCAATGCTAGCAGACAAAAGGAATGCCCAGTTTAAGGTTCCTTCAAGGGACGGTACACAGATTGATGAATCAACCCTGCCTGCAGTGATGACAGTCCATCGCTGGGTCAGAATTAAAACCCAGATTAGACACCTCATGAGGTCAGTGTGCATACCTCTAGAGTCTAGGATATCCTGCCAGCCCAAGGCAATGATAGTATTAATAACTCAAGAAAATAAACTATATTTTATGTTGTTAATACAGGAAAATAAGCCTCGTGTTGGCTTAACGGTTAATGTGGCTGGCTTAAGATCTTTGGGTCTTGAGTTTGAGCCCCCGACGTGCCATTGAAATAACACCAGGTGGGTTTGACTCAGCCTGTCATCCTTCCGAGGTCGGCAAAATCAGTGGCACAGCTGCGCTCCCAGCAATGACGCAACCAGCAGCCACAAGCTGCATACAAAATAATAACACAGGAAAATAATTACAGTACTTTATCTTATGTTGTTAATAATCATTTTATTCATGAAAATAAACAGCACAAAAACAATGCATAAAGCATGTTAATTAAGGGTACAGTTTGGACAAATTTTTCAAAGTTAAAGTCCCAAACCATATTTTCCCCCATTACTCCCGAAGTGTGCACATCATGGATTTGCAGTTAAAGGGGATTTTGAAGAATGTAACCTTTGCGAATTGCAAAGCCCTCCTGTATAGACTTAACACTGTGCGGGGTATCATGTTCTATGAACCCTTGAGTTACTTCGCATGTGTGTGTGTGTATATGTATATATTTGAGATATGTATGTATAAATATTTATCTTTCATGACTAATTTCATGTCTATATTACCATCTGTGGATGAATAATAATGTTCTGTTAATTTCAGAATCACTCAATGGACTTTTTCAAACTTTGAGCAAGCGCAGTCATCACCTTTTTGTACCAAGAACGACGTGCACCGAAAATCAAATCCATGAACATACGGTTGCCACGTTGGGGGACAATGTCCTCATTATACCACAATGACGCAATAGATGAAGGAGTTTAAACGTGGTGGAGAACCGATCAAAGATCACCGCAGGTCTTGGACGACCCTGGGATAAGACCAGTACACAAACAATCCCTGTTGAGAGAAGCATGATCATGGCTGATTGTCGAATCAAGTATTCATAACTTTCAAAACTGTTTGGCATTTGTGTTGGAAGCATCAAAACCATTATCCATGAACGTATTGGAATGTGAAAGTTTCTGCCAAGCTTGGAACCTCAAAAACCTCAGCGTGCATGATCACCACCAAAGCGAAGTCCAGTAAAGAGTTACTGGAGCTCTTAAACACTGATCCGGCAGAAGTTTTGGTACGTCTCGTAACTGGTGATGAGACATGGCTTTACCGTTTGGAACCTGACACCAAAACTGAATCAATGCAGTGGAAGTACTGAACATCTCGACCCCCGAAAATGTTTTACACCAGTCCTCAGCCTGCAAGATTATGGCCAGCATCTTCTGGGGATTCTCATGCATTACATGCCGCACAAAGCTACGATCACCGGTCAATATTATGCTGACTTGCTGGACCGGATGAATGAAGCTGGTTTCCTGCTGCTGTATGACAATGCGCCATTTCAAAGGGCAGAGTTGCACAGAACATCATTTGACATTGTGGGGTTGTACAGTCGAAGCATTCACACCAAACAAAGACAAACAAACAAACAAAGGGACAGACAAACAGACAGAGAGGGATGAAAATATAACCTCTGTCCACCTTCGGTGGCAGAGGTAACAATTGGCATGACCTTACAATATTCACGATAATCTCATCTAAATGGCTTATGAAAACAATATTTCTGTGGCAACATGCTTTCCTAATGCATATTCTTTTCATTTATTCACCACCAAACACCACATATTGTTGTGGAGCCGGGCATCGGTTGCGAGCCCGACCACTAGGTGGAGCAGTAGGGTCGTCTCTACCGAACACCCGGAATCTAGATCGTACCTTTTGGAAAACTCCGAAAGGTACGGGTCCCTTCCAGGACCGTGAATCGTCAATAAATCAACTGCATGGGACAGGGTTATCTGCCAAACTTCAAAATACCTCGAGGCCCACGTGGCGAGCTACCGAGGATTCACACCCGCGATGGCACTCGTACGAGACGAGCCGCATGCGTGCTCGAACCGTGCGTAACCCGAGCGGATGGTTACCGAGGTCCCGTCGGTCCAAATGTACAATTTGCCGCTTCCCAAATTTCCCAACACGCACCGCGTTAAACCAATGAAGAAAACACAGAAACGAGCTGATACATTTAACAGGGGATTTATTTACAATAGGGAAAGGGGAGACAGAGAAGAATTAACACCAAATATAGTCATGTAATGTACAAAGAGCAAGCACTTAACAATTTCTACTTACAGACGAGCCCACAAATACACACATACAGACACACACACACACACACACACACACACACACACACACACACACACACACACACACACACACACACACACACATACACACACACACAAAGGTGGCCACGGCCTTTATTGAGGCCTCCAGCTCAGAGGGAAAGGCGAGCTGAAGACCAGAGCCAGCACTCGGACCTGTCCGCCTCGAGCGGGTACGCTGAGCTGGCGGGACTCAGACCTGTAGCAGCTCAGGCGTCCACATGACCAGGCTCCCGGCGAACGGCGGCCAGCAGGGCGAAGGCTGGTAAGACGAAGACTGGCTTTCCAAAAAAAGAACCACCCTTCCAAAGAGAAAACCACCACCCTGGAAAACGGAGCCTGACCTTTTATCCTCCCCCCTCCGTCAGCCGAACCTCGGTGTCGTGGTGTATGTCTTTCCTCATTGGCAGGTTTTGGCGTGTTGAATCGCTCTTCACCTTCCCCAATGGCCAAAACGAGCGGCAAGTCCATCGATTGGCCCGGGGGCGTGGTGACGTCACGCAGACTGCCTTTCTCACCGTGGTGGGGTCTGATTGGCTGAGCGGCGGCCACCTCATTTGCAGCACGCTGATTGGTCGAGGGCCGCCGCGAGGCTCCTCCTTGAACTCCGCCCACCACGGCTGCCATGGCGTCGGCCAGAGCGAGGTGAAGGTGAGGGTGATGCTGGTGCTGTTGTAGTTGTAGTTCATCTGGGCCAGAGCGAGGTGAAGGTGAGGGTGATGCTATTGTTGTCGAAGAAGATTTATGGATGTAATTCAAATCCGAACTATCAAAATAACTTCGCAGTGCATGTATGTAATTCCCATTCGACACAGGTAGAGGGCCCTAACGAGAAACACACACTTATCGAAATAACTAAGCTTAGGGACTGCTGTCTGTGTGCACAAGGTTTCCAAATCCGCAACAATATTACCAATCAAAGAATGCACGTGACAGAATGATTGTGCATTATTCTGGTAGACATCATTATTGCAAGATAAGAGTGCGGACTATCGGTGCTTGCGCGCAATCTGATCTACTTCGAGCCCATTGATGCTGTGTACACCCTAGCCTCACTTTTGAGGGCCTTAGAAACATTGCTTACGAATTCACATGCACCACAAAAATCACAACATTTACACGCCTTAAACGTCTCTCGTCTCATTTTAGTAGGCAAACGTTTGTTGCTTTACCACACACTCTTTAAAAGCAACCACCAGTTAAAAGCAACTTTATAATGGCAGCCAAAGTGCTCTCATCAAGTAGTATCGACTGACTAATTAGTGCTAAGATCAATTATTACCTCCACCACCAAAGGTGGACGGACATGCTGGTTTCTCCCCTGTCTGTCTGTCTGTCTGTCTGTCTGTGAGCAGGATATCTCAAAAAAAGTTACGGACAGATTCGGATGAAACTTTGCGGACAGGTTGGGTGTGTGAGAAGGACAAATTGATTAGAATTAGTGAAGATCCGGATCTGGATGTGGATATGAGAATTTTTAAATATTTAAAAGTGATTCTTCACCATTGAAAGATATGTCTAAAGACGATATAAGAAGCATGATATTTCAAAAACGTTAAGATGGATTATGACAAAACGAGGTGGATGAGTTGGATAGTTGACAAGAACAAGCTGATTAGATTTTGGTTAAAGTCCGGATGCAGATCCGGCCTATCAGTGGGTGACAAAACGTAAACTGTTCAGCCTGGTGGAAGTTTGCACTCTACCGAGTGCCGTTCCAGTTATTATTATTATTATTATTATTATTTTCATCAGAGTCATTCATCATATTTTCAAGCAATATTTGTAACGGCCTCACAGGTTCTAAAAATCCAGCTATTAGGGTTAGCAACGTTATTACCGATAAAAAACTGTGAGCAACTGTCTACGGCATATTTTACACTCGTACATAAAAATCCATGGATCATGAACTTACGTCCAATCAGTCATCACATTACAATACCTAGTACCTACCCCCAAATTAAATGGAATATTTGTCTGTCCGTTACAAAAAAAAAAACCCAACAATGCTATGCACCACAAACGCACCATGGTCGCATTTAATCACCATTATTGCTCCGGCGCTCCCAGCTGCTCTCGAGCCATGGGTTTTGAGATCAACAGATGTTTCCACAAATTGTTACAAAGCAATTGAGGTGTTGAGCTGTGGATCACCACCAACCCTCCCAAAGAAACTTTGTTGTGCTTAACGATAAATGCAACAGATTGCTCACCGGTGCCACGTGGGGTTTTCAATTCGATGGGGTTTCAATGTGTATTCCCAAGATCGCACAAGCCGTGCTCCAGTGTGCACAGCAGTCGTTTACGCAATGAAAATGGCATCTGCGCTATTAAATGTCACTGATCGGGAATCAGCAGTAACTACTTCAGCGTAGTCACAATGGTCCCTCCTCTGGGTATTTAACCTCAACGTCTTCAAAATGGTTAATGGCGTTTCATAAAACAGAGCTCTGCAGAATTCCTCGATCTTGGAAATGCGCTGAGAAACTTGATCTCATTGCCGATGCCTTGGGTGACAATTGTAAAATAATAAATATCCTCATCACAGAAGCTTCATTCTCAAACTTCAATCATAATATAGTTTGACTGAAGATGAACCAGGAAAAGATTTGTCTCTCGATATCAGTCACACTTTTTCCCCAAGAACAATCAAGGCAATTCAATAAAACTTTGTCTTCATGTCACGAATCATTGGCCATCGATGAAAATCGATCTAAAGATATACAAGAGCTGTAATGATGATATAATTAGGGTACCGAAGGAACCCTATTGCTTTTGTTCTGTTTATTAAATTGTTTTCCACCGCATTTTGCAGGTTTATTCGCCTTTAAGTTTGTTTTCTCCGCAACCGCTTAAGCGATCGACGCAAAACTTTCAATGTAGGAGCGCCTCCCCGTGGAGAATTTTCAATGATAACTATGACATAATAGGTCATGTGGTACGGCAGCCATGCTGGAAAAAAGGAAAAACTTTGGACATCTCTGGAACCGTGCAACAACAACCAAAAAAATGAAACTTAGCACAGGTCAGAAACGCACGATGGGGAATAACATTTGATCGCAATGATGTCATCAGTGCGTTCACATATGACATCATAATTGGATGCATTGAATGCTTGAAGCAATACAAAAACTTTCTGAGGGTGATCGACAAGGAAACGTGACTTGGGGACATGGCATGGCAGCCATATTTTTTTTGAAAACCTTTAAAAAATCTTCTCCAAAATTCCTGAACAGATTTATGCGAAACTTTACAGGTTATGATCCACTACCCATGTGGAACAAAGCTGGATAACTGTCATCATTTACATGGTTTGGCAGCCATATTTGATTTTATCAAAAACATAATAAAAAAAAACTACTCTCAAACTGCTGAACCGAATGATACTAAACTTTAACTTTATCATCAACTACGTCCTTGGGAACATACAAGTGATCACAAAAATGTCATCGGTCACGTGGTCTAGCAGCCATATTGGATTGAAGGAACATCTTATTTAAAAATAATTTCTCTGAAACGGCTTAACCGAGTGATGCAAATCTTTACAAATATCATTAAATATCATTGCTGCACAAAGTGTGAAAATAATGATATCATTGGTCATGTGGTGTGGCTGACATATTAGACTAAATTAGAGAGAAAAACTAACCTGCTCCAATCAATACAAAACTATATATATATACACATGTGATTGACTACCCAGTGCAAGTCCGTTTTTAAATTTATGACGTCATAGGTCATGTGATCGGGAGGCCATATTATATTGACGAAACAAATCCTTTAAAATTCCTCCCAGAAATCGCTTAACAGATCAATGCGAATGTTAATCCATATGATCGACGAACCATGATAAATTAAGTTTGATCACTAAAATGTCCTCGGTTGCGTGGTCAGCGGCAATATTGGATTGAAACTATAACATTTTGAAAAAAAAACACTTCTGTCAAACCACAAAATCAAGAATCACTGCTCAACTTCACTCTTTCATTCCTCTTTTTTTTCCCACCTCTGGAACAAATCTCACACACTCTTCAATCCCACTCCTCCCTTCAGGTCTTCAAAACAGCAGTTCACCAACATCTCATATCTTCCTCCATCCAAAATCTTGATCTTTATTACCCCCGTTAATCCACCCCAAACCCACCACCTTCAAATTCCCTGCTTCCCTTCCTGAAAGTCCCTGTAGTACAATCTCGTATACCCGGTGTTCCCCATTCCATCCTTCTCCCTTCCACAGATCTCCTCATGTCTCTGTTCCCCGCTGTTTTGTGCTTCCCTCTCCTGCCCCTCTTGGCTTCTGCCTTGTTATATGTTCTGTGTGTTAGCTCTTACACAAGCCTCGACTTGGTATACAAAAAAAAAGAAAAATTCATCAGTTGAAGTGGTTTCAGAGAAAATGATTTTTAACGGTTTTCCTTCAATCCAACATGGCTGCTAAACCATGTGACTTGTGATGTCATTGTGATCACACCTTATTCCACGTGGGTAGTGGATGATATATTTCAAGTTTCACATCAATCAGTGAAGTGGTTCCAGAGAAAAACATGTTCAAATGTTTTCCTTTGATCCAATATGGCTGTCAACCTGTGTGAACTATGACGTCGCACTGATCAAACTTCATTTCTCAAGGCTCACCGTTTTGTAAGCACCCAGGTAGAAATCACTGCTTTCAATTACAAGTGGCAGTTCTTGGGACAGACGAGCCATGAGAAATATAATTAGAGAAAAATGACAAAATAGGACATAATCATCATTGCAATGGACGGCATCGTCATTGGAACAGGCAGCGTAGGATGGCACAGTCATTGGAACAGGCAGCGTGAGATGGCACCGTCATTGGAACAGACAGCGTGTGATGGCACAGTCATTGGAACAGGCAGCGTAGGATGGCACCGTTATTGGAACAGGCAGCATGTGATGGCACAGTCATTGGAACAGGCAGCGTGTGATGGCACTGTCATTGGAACAGGCAGCGTGTGATGGCACCGTCATTGGAACAGGCAGCGTGGGATGGCATCGTCATTGGCATAGGCAGTGTCTGGTACCCGGCATAACTGCTCACAGTTACAAGTGGCATGTCTAGTTTGCATTTAGTTTGCTGAATTCAGGCCTGTTATTGCCATTTTCAATTGGACGCAAGTTTTGGTGTGCAGAGTGGAGCGTTCTGCAAGTTGTGCATCACTTTCACTCTGTAGTCGTGTCAAAGGTAGCTTTTTACCTCTGCCACCAAAGGTGGATGGAGATCTTGTTTTCACCACTGCCTGCCTGCCTGTCCCTGTCTCTCTGTCTGTGAGCAAAACATCTAAAAAAAGTTGTGGATGGATTCAGACAAAACTTGGTGGACAGCTTTGGTGCATTGCAAGGACAAATTGATTCAATTTTCGTGAAGATCTGGATGCAGATCCAGGATACAAAACCCACAGTTCAGCCTGGCAGAGGTATGTGCTCTACCGAGTGCAGTTCCAGTTTAACAGTTGTGTCGGTTACTGCACATGTTCGGAGGAAAAAGCACTGTATGGCGAAGACCTATAACAAACTGTCAGTCTTAGATGGGAGCAGCCTATGTGATGAAAAATAGGTGTTTAATTGGTGGAAGACATGACAGTTGAGAGGTAGCACATTCACTTTCAAGCCATATAGTCTGGGCGATTCCCGACAAGTCTACAAGTCGCCGCAATGGTGCTTTGTAAGCAGGGCGAGGCATCAAGGTGTTCTCCGTCAGTTGGATGGATGTTACGCCGGGTGTCCCATCTGCTTTCATTCGCCGGTGGACGTTCAAGGACACCACAAAGCATTTCGCTAAGAACAGGACATTGTATACAAATCTCCGCCCGGACATGCCAGGGCCTCACATCATCTGCACAGTCGCTCCTCGATAACGATGTAACCAGTGGGTAAGATTTCGATTTGAATCTCGCTCTGATATGCATTTTCTGGAGGACGAAGAACGGCGAGTTATCTCCACTCGACGCCTCTACGGAGCGAAAACAACGCATTGTTATCTGTATGCAAAGGGTAATGAAGAGTTAAGGGCTCGCTCTTCAGCTGTGGGTGCAGAGGAGCTGGCTTACCATTTGCTCGTGCTTCTGACAGTTATCTTTGCACCTCGGCTGACTTTCTCGAGTTGCTTTCGAGCAAAGGGATCAGGAGATGAGCAAAAGTTGAAGCTTGGTGATAACATCTCACCAAATGAACCCTGTTCATCCTGTGCCCCCTCCCCAAATTGTGTTGTTTCTTTCCGTCTGATTTTCATCCACATTGCTTGCCGATTACCATCATAAAAATCGTTACACCATCACTTATAATTTGATACAATGCAACAGGATTTTACAGACTGGACCCTCACCCCTTATAAAGGGAGGAGGACGAGGAGGAGGAGGAGGAGGAGGAGGAGGAGGAGGAGGAGGAGGAGGAGGAGAACATTAATTTCTCGTTTATATCGTCTCCTGTCCCTTTTCTCTTCCCATCATGAAGAAGATTCAAATGAGACCATTCAGCCCATCATGTTTGTGCTTCACCAACTCCAGCATCCATTGCCCATCCACACACAAGCTACCTACAAGTCCTGCCAATATCACCGAACCCACTCTTCCTCCAATGCATCCAGGTACCTCCCTAATTCCCATTTAAACCATTCCACCCCCTCCCCTGGCACTGCCTTCCCGGGGACACCATTCGACGCATGAACCCCTCTTCGACTGAAAGACACCTCCCTTAAAACTGTCCGAACTCTCATCTTCTTTACCCTCAAGCTATGGTCCCGAATCCTAACACTGTCCACTCTGCTGGAAAACTCTGCTTCACACATTTTGTCCACACCCTTCATTAATCATCAACATCTCAATTACATCCCCCCTCCCCCCGCCCCCCAATGCCAGCAATCACCTCTTTCCCAATGTATAAAGAGATATGTTATTAACTTTTATTGCTATCATGACATTTTAATGCTTTTTCTTTCTCCCATATGAGTTTAAGCATTATTTCCTGAAAAAGAAATCTAAAATTTTTTTTTTAAAGCAGGTATATAAATATTTAATTAATTAACTAATGACATTTCGAGTGTGTAGCACCTCTTCAAATAAGATTTGTTGAAGAGTCAATATTTCCTTCTTCATCACAGCTTCACCTCATTCAAAAAAAGAAACCCCAATAAAATAACTGCCGACGATTTCTGAGGCAATGCTCAAAATATCCGCGGAAATAAAAACAGCGCAACCACAACGCGCTTCGACGCACAGGTATACCTCTCGTTCCCACCCTGAACCATCTGTGTTAGCCGAGCCGTGGCAGCTTCAGAAACACCAATTAATCTGCACACTCCATGTGGCAAGAACATGACGCAGCTGCACCACGAGTCCAAAATGTCAGGTGGGCGAGCAACAGAAGGTCAAGGCTTTTGGCCACACAAGGCCTTCACTAAGAGCGAAAGCATTTGTGGAAGATGAGCTTCGCAACGTGTGCGCAAACATGAACGCGTTTGCACGAGTATATTTTTCCTTTTGACCATTCCTCAGAAACAGCACCACGGGTGACGAGGTACAACTGCCCGAGGTGGTACTTGTCCTTTGACTCGACTCGAATGCCGCCCCCAAACTAAGGTACGACTCACGTACCTTCATACCTCAAAATGTGTCATGACCACATGTACACAAACTAAAGATCTTCGACAGGGTTCCACAGGTACAATTTCCTCACCGATGACAACGGCGTACCTTCTTTCACAGGCAGGGCGATCCATCAATATGTGTGCAGTTCCTCGGATGGATGTAAAATTGGCTTCATGTTTGCGGGTGGTGGACGTTTCGTTGGTGGACGTTAAAGATCCCACGGTGTCCTTTTGGAAAAGTCGGCAAGCTATCGCCAGCACCATGAACAAATGACAACTTCCTGCCTTAAACTGAGCTTTTTTTTTGGTGGTGTGCAGACACACCTGGGTACGATTCTCTGTCATGGGTCATCAGCAGCACAGCTGTGCCCTCAGCCCCCACAGCCTTATGAATACGAACGAAGAACAAGATCATAACCACCAGACTGAAACGTGACGAGTGGTGAAAGATTGGAATCTAGAGCTCTCACTCAACATTAATGGATTCTCTCGTGATGAGGCCCAACCATAAAGTCTGTTTCTCTCACATTGCAGGAAGGTCGGTGCTCTCTCAGTTTTCTACCATCCATTCCCCATCATTACTTCGTCTGTTCTCTGTCCTCCGACCCTCCCCAGCAACTCCAGGATACACGTCAGGTCAGGTCAGGTATGGGAGCATGTGCCAGAACAGCGCGTCGCTGCGTCCACTTTCCACCGGTATTCCAGGGGCCTCCGTCTGGCCATCCCCCAGGCAGATGTCAGGCCCATCCCCATCTCCTTGAGATGCCGGTCAACCTGCTGCAACCATGAGGCACGTGGTCGGCCCATTGGCCTCCTCCACTCACGAGACTCCCTCGCTGAGAAAATCTGGTGAGCAGGATCAGCATCAGGAAAACGAGCCACATGTCCATACAGCCGCAGCTGACGCTCACGGACCATGCAGGTAACAAATCTCATCCAAGTCTCTCTCAGCAACCGCTCGTTGGACACAAAATCCAACCAGCGATAGCCAAGGATTATCTGAAGAGATCTGGTCCCAAAGGAATTAAGTCTCCATCTCAGATCCTTGGTCAGAGTCCAAGTCTCACATCGATAGAGCAAGACTGGAAGTAGTAAGGACCTGAAGACTCGGACTTTCGTCCTCCTGCACAGGTACCGGCAGCGCCACACCCCATTATCCAGTGAATCAATGACTCCCCAGGCCCGACCCAGACATCTATTTACCTCTGACTCCAGAGCAGCAGAGACATGAATATCACTGCCAAGGTAAGTGAATCTCTCCACGACCTCAACATCCTCACCAAAAACAGACACAGACAGGACAGCAGCATCCAAGATGTCATTGAAAGCCTGGATCTTAGTTTTGACAAAAGAAACCCGTAATCCCAGCGGCCCCTACTCCTCATTCAGCACCTCGAGGGCCCCCAAAAGGATATCTAAAGTTTCCGAAAAGATGTCTGCACCATCTGCGAAATCAAAGTCCAAGATCTTGACATTCCCAAACGATGCACCGCAGCTTGATCTCTCTGACATCCTCCCTAGAATCCAGTCCATACAAGTGCTTAAAAGTGTGGGGGCCAGTACACCCTGACAAACTCCAGTAACAACTGGAAATAAGTCAGAGATGGTACCACCACACTTCACAGCACTCAGTACCAGAGTAGAGTTCAGACATCAGATCAATCAGTTTTGGTGGCACCCCACGAAGACCAAGAATCCTCCAGAGGACATCCCGATTCACTGAATCGAACGCTTTACAGAGATCAACATAAGCTGCAAGCAGCCCCTGCCGAAACTCTCGTCTGCGTTCGGTGAGGACCCGATGAGCAAGGATACGGTCAATCGTTGACCTCTTTGGTGTAAAGCCTGACTGCTCTGGACGCTGGTCTGGACTCTGAACCCTATCAAGAATTATCCGAGCAAAGACCTTGCCCGGCACTGAGAGCAGTGTCACCCCTCGGTAGTTGTTGCAGTCTTGGCGATCACCCTTCCCTTTCCAGAGAGGGACAACAAGGCCCCTCTTCCAGTCAGTTGGGATGATGCCTGTGTTCCAGGCAGAGCACAAAACTGCATGCAACGACACGAGTGCAGCATTTCCACCAGCCTTGAGAAGTTCAGCATGGATGCCACAGATCCCTGGAGCTTGACCCCATTTCAACTGGTTCACCGCAGCCCGTGTTTCCACAAGCGAAGTGAACCACAGTTGATTGGAGGGTCAGTAAGAGGGATTGTAACACCCTTGACGTCCAACTCGATAGCTGGGGGATCAGCCTGGTACAACCGCTCAAAGTCACCGGCCCAGCGGGCCTTCACTTCGGACTCCTCTGTCAAGAGCCTACCACCCTCTGCTCTAACTGCAGTGCTGCGAGGGATGGGCTTGGATGAACGTAATGCGCGAATTCCCCTGAAAGCGGGACGAGAATCATCTGTCCAGAGGTGATGCTCTACCCCCTCACAGATTCCTCGCACATAGGCCTCCTTGTCCACCCTCAGTGCACGTACAGTTTTACGCCTCAGCTCCCTGAACAGCTCAGCTCTGCCATTCAGCCTGGCCCTGCGACTCTGGTCAATGGTATCCAGTGTCCCTTGAGAGACAAAATTCTTCTTTGCCCTGCAGTGAGTTCCAAGAAATCCACCGGCAACATCAAGGACGGTGGTCTTGAAGGCGCTCCACAACTCTTCAGGACCCCCCAAAGCACCCAGACCCCCCAAGTGTCCACTCAGCCTGTTCGCAAACTCCTCAGCTACTCTCTCATCCCTGAGCTTGCCAACATCCAGCCTCAGCTGGGATGGTACCATTTTCCCGGATTTAAGGTGCAGCTTTAGAGTTGCAACAACAAGCCGGTGGTCAGTATTGGGGAACTGAGCACTCCGGTAGACCCTGCAGTTCTGGATCATGCTCCAGCGACCATCAACAAGGACATGGTCAATCTCCTTTGCCACACCGCCAGCGTTGGAATACCAAGTCCAGCGATGAGCTTGTGGGCGCTGAAACCATGAATCAGCCACCCTAAGTCCATGACTTCTTGCAAAGTCAAGGAACTTAGTGCTGTTCTGGTTCATAGTTCCTGACCCATGGGGACCAACACACATCTCATAACCATCCCTATCAGTTCCAGTCGATGCATTGAAATCCCCCAAGACAAGAAGTGTATCTCATCTGGTGCACTGATCAACCACAGACTCGAGTGTGGCGTAGAATGCATCCTTCACGGTGAGATCACTCGCCTCAGTCGGAGCATAAACAGAGACCAGGGAAATGACACCTAAGGAGTGACGAATCCTTAGTCTCATAATACGCTCGTTGACCGGTGTTACCTCAATTATCATTGGGGTCAGCTTATTGGACACAGCTGCAGCAACTCCTTGGGAATGGTAACCATCAAAGCGACCAGACCAAGAGTCGGTGTAACCATCCACCATTATCTCGCCGCAATCCAGTCTCCAAACCTCAGAGAGTGCTGCAATACCGATGTCCAAATGCTTGAGCTCAGATGATAACAGACAGGTGATCATCCTCTCTTAGGGATAGGACATTCCAGGCACCCACCCGAAGGGACCGCCTCAGGTTAACCCAAGGAGACCGCCGTCTGGTGGACGACACCTCAGCACCACTCCGACACACTCTCCCACAATCTTACCCGGGAATGTTACCCCCGTGGTTTCCCTCCTATCATTAAAGATTTGGGGTCCCGATGGCTTTGCCCCAATCTCGTCATCCGGTGAGTTCCTCCATTAACTCCCTCCTGGTTAAACCTCCAACATATAGGACAATTGCACACCTAAACTCTTTTATTCCTCATTTCTCCCGTCTTATGGAACCACCAACCAGAGGCTGTCCTTCCTCACTTTTCCCTGCAGGACTTCAAAGAAGCAGTGCACCACCATCTCGTCATCTCCAATTCTGAACCATGATCTTCATCAGCCCAATTCATCTTACTTGCCGATTTCAGCGTTTCCTCCTCTCCTCCCTCTCTTCCTGTTCGTTCATTCCGTTGATGCTTGTCCCACTGTCAATCCTACCTCGCTCGTCCATGAGCCTCGCACCTGCAAAGAAAACAAAAGAAGAAACATCAAATTGCCACCATTTCGAAAGATGAGCATATTGTTGGATTTTTAAGGCTCAATTTGGATTCATCACGTGGCAGGAACATGTCCCATTACTTCAGACAAGCTGATGCGAGCAAGACGGCCATGCTCCGTCATTATCTCTCCTCTCGTCCTCTCTCCATTGGTGGCAAGGACCATCCATCTTAGTCAGAGATGACGGACGAGGAGCTAATGACGGTTACTGGAGTAGACACATTTATCGCGATCGCACTCCAGGTGATGAATATCTGGAATGATTCCTGAACATTCTGGAGGCAAGCTGTTAATGTGTGGACTTTCGGCTGGAGTGATCAGTCATCCTTGGAGTCATGCGAACCAACAATCATTATTTATGATGCATTGCAAACAAAGCATTTTGTGCTGTTTTGGAAGGCCAAAGTGAACGTTCCAGAAAGTAATAAAAAAGAACATTTTAAAAAGATTCCGTGTCCCGAATTTCCATTCTTTTCTCAATGACATCACAGTATATTGTTGCTTTTGAAAAGGTTTTCATTTTCTGCAACTTGTTTCGTTTGCCAATCTTCTTCTTATTCTTCTTGATAAAATACTCCCATCCGGCATTCAAACGTCAAATAAAGGACATTTTTTTTTCCATGACAGAAGACCTCGAGTTTGCAAAGATCACAATCCAGTTTTGTTCCGTTACTGCAGCGTATGTTATCAACATCGACGTCGTTCTTTCTTCCCTCCTGATCCGAATCGAGATTCACAAAGCTTCTCACTTTGTTCCACATTGTGGTGGACAGCCATCAACTCCATTTCAGAGCATCCTCCCTGTGGCATCTGGTCAGAAAATGATGTCTGCGTTCAAGAGAGGAAGGCTGCCCCCCACCCAATCCACCCCGACCGCACCACCGGCTCGAGATGAAAGCACTTTCCGCTCCGCTGAGATAGTTTTACTTGCTACAACAGACATTGTGCCGTAGACACATCGGTGTCCTCCAAGGATAGTGAGAATTGGAGTGTGTGCAACATGTTCAGTCTCTCGTGTTAAAAGGGGTAGTGGGGGTGGGGGTTGGAGAATTGCACTTCTGCATGATCACACCACCGGGAACAACCATAATCTGAGGGAGCGAGCAGAAAAGACTTTGGAATAAAAGTGAACTTCAGCAAAATAAAAATTAAAAACAGTCTCAATGGAGATCTTTGAGGGCATGGAGGACAATGTCAATGAAGAACTTTGAGGGTATTCTCTTTTTACTGTCCAAGTGAAATCAGCAAATTTATAAGGACAAAATTTGATTTAATTTAAACATACGTCACCATGGGCCTCACAAATGCACCGGCACTCAGTGGCTCACTTTGACATCGTATTAAGTGGATATCCTGGATCAACTGGACATCAAGCCGAGATGGTTTAGCGGAGCGTGGGATGATTGTAGACCCGATGCTGTGTGGCCCGTGCAGTCAAACGTTAACCAACCATCGTGTGCCGAGGCCTTGCATGGATGTGTACTTCTACGTCATCTGCACAGTCCAAGCGGATCCCTTGCGTGGCTCTAACGGGCATAAATGCCATCGAGTCATCATCGAAGCCGATGCATCGTTGACATAGGAATACAGTCACTGGAACAATATGACATCAAAACAAACTCGGGTGAAGTCGATGGCACGCCATCGCAAATCCCCACGCTTCCCACGTAGCGCGACGTTGAAATATGGCAAAAAGTTCCACCAGGAATGACCCAATATCAAATTTGGAGTGAAACATGCTTTTTTTTTTTCCTGTTTTGACCCCTGTGACCCGTTTTGACCCCCTGACATGAACCCAGGGGGTGAAATACAAAACAAATTGGAACGCATTTCATGCGGCCCCAGTATTGATTGCGTGTGTAAAGTTCCATTTTGAAATGTTTTAAAATGGGCCTGGAATTGCATTTTCACCATTTGACATCTTGATCCCGCACCCGTGGGTGGGGCCAGAAATGACACTCATGCACCTTTTTACCACGTGATGATCATAACTACCAACTTTGGTGAATTTCTGCACAACCGTTTAGGCGGTGAAGGACAGACGACGGACATACGGAGCCAATTACAACATCCGTCCGTTTTTTTTCAAAAAGCGTGGTGATAACAACCGGCAACGCACGATGTTACATCAAAAGAAACACCTGGCAATACACGATTGGTGGATTGAGATTAGTCCTGCTCCCAAAGTTTCATCAAAACCGGCCATATTTGTTTTCCACAACATGAACCACATTTTGGAAATTCAATCCAAACGGTGAAGCAGCAATTCTGTGTCAAACAAAATTACGATAAAACCTTGAATCGGTCTCCATCAACACCCATAATTATTCGTGTGGTCAACCCACAAGGTGTTCCATTTTTTCGATGAAATTTTTTAGGTGTTCCAACAACAATGAAACACGACATATTCCTGGCAATGAATCTTCAGGTTTGCGATGAAGCCAGCAAATTACAAATCCCATCCCACGAAAACCAAACTTTCAAGCAAAATGGTGGCCACAAAGGCCTTTCAATGGATTCTCTTGGCAAAGATTTCTGATGACATGTGCGCGGGTCGAAATAGTGACGCTAACGAGGTTTATCAAAAGGCTTTTGACAAGGGTTCAGATGATTATTCCAAACGTTCACAATGCATGAGGGGAAGATCATAAAGGTCAAAATCTTGAAGACCCACCATGTTGATGTAACAGAACATCACAAAAGGAGATGTCATTTTAAAAAGAACATACCTTTACATCACTCGACAGGGATCAAGGACCGCTCCGAGGTGGCGTACCTGCTTTTGAGAAGTCTAGTTTGGCTTCGACCCCCGACCGGACGAAAAACTGTTGCCTCTGCTGTTTGGCAGGCAAGACATTGGAACGATGAGTCCGCCATTCTTTGGAAGGAAAACAAGCCATTCTTCACTCACACCGGGTCATAGTGTTACGAATCTGGCAGCCATTTGCACACAACAGCCAAAGTCCCCACAGTTCAGTTATTTTGATAAGTATGTGTTTATAGTTGGGGTCCCATCCCTATGTTTAATGGGTGATTTAGTGTATGTGCGCTGCGAGTTATTTTTTAGTTAGAATTAATATCCAACAACAACAACAACAACAACATGCTCTTTCACTCCTGCCACTATCGGCCTTCCTCACGTGGATGCGTGCCAAGCACATACGTGGGCAGGGCTCCCATCGCCTCAGATCAGAGCCCTGCTCCAAAAAAGGGCATGGAGTGTTTCCTCTGCCCAATGAGCGAAGGGTGAGCATCGCACGTGCACCCCAGCCAATGGGAAGCCAGAACGCCCAGGGAAAGAAGAATGTCTCGACGAAGCGACAAAGAAGAGAAGCGCCAAAACAGCCACAGAGACTCTGCCCAGAAACGGCGTGTTTTTCCCTGCCTACCGTGACCCTCCTCCAATCACGGCTGGACACCACGAGACCCGAAACGCCCCGTCCAATCCGGAGGCAAGTCTCCAGAGAGCGGATCCCCCCCCACCCCGTGCGGGGGAGGGGAGAAGAGAATTGAGTGGTGCGGGAAAGAAGGTTGTTGGTCAATCACCCCCCCCCCTGTGTTTTGGCCTGCTGGGTGCTCCTTGTCGTGGTCGTCGGTCTTGATCCCTGGTCTTCTCCTCGGCGCTTGGTGCGAAGCTGACCGTGCGGGTTCGAGTCCCATCGTGGTGGTTTGTGTTGGAGCGCGCGGACTGGTGGTCGGAGCGTCCGACTTCCCCGCCAAGAATCCCGGGCTCCACAGGGGCAGGTCGGCAAGCCGCACGACGCGGCCAGGTACACCATGGATCTCTGTCCCCCCCAGCTGAACTATCCTCCTCGGCTGGAGGACCGAATAAAGACCCGGTGGGGTCCATTTCTTTTTGGGTGTGTGTGTGTGTGTGTGTGTGTGTGTGTGTGTGTGTGTGTGTGTGTGTGTGTGTGTGTGTGTGTGTGTGTGTGTGTGTGTGTGTGTGCCCAGTCTTTAAGTAGAAATGGTATAAGTGCCTTGCATCATTGTACATTTGATTATATTCGGTGTAACTCTGCTCTTTGTCTCCCTCTCCCCATTATAAATAAACCCCGTGTTAAATGCACCAGCTCGTTGCCTGTCGTTTCTATCATTGACCCAGCACGGTGCGGGCTTGAGAAAGAGGGAGGCCGTTTGTGCCGTAAATTGTTCATTTGGTCCGCAGGCTTTGGTAATCCCCGCTCGATTACGCCGGATCCGAGTCGGTAACAGCGACTCGGTTCGGACAAAGTCGGCCGAGGGTGTGGCTTCCCCGGTAGTTAGATGGTGGGGGTACTTAGGTAAATTGGAATTAGACAATTAACCCTACCACACGTCGTCGAAATATTGGCGTCCACGGTCCACTAAGGGACCCGTGACCTTTGGAGTTATCCGAAGGTTACGACCTTCAATTCCGGTGTTCGGTGGGAGATTGCCCAACTGCTCCATCTCGCGGTCGTCCTCGCCACCAAACCCGGCACCACAACAATAGATCAGATGTATGAAGTTTCAGATTCTTGGATAAAGATTTCAATTGAACCAATTATGGCTGCCATACCATGTGACGTATGACGTCAGCATAAGCAATAAAATATTCTCCATGGGAATGTTTAAAGTTTCACATCAATTGGAGAAGCCGCTGCAGATAAAAATTTGAAAGCGATAATATACATGCGCGCGCGCGCACACACACACACACACACACACACACACACACACACACACACACACACACACACACACACACACACACACACACACACACACACACACACACACACACACCCTTCCGGCAAGACTAACTGGAGTTTCTTGAACACCTTACCCCACACAATCTGAAGAAACAAGAACATGGGCAGCATCTGGAGTGGCAAATTTGATTGGTCGTGATGACTTAAAATGTCGTAATATTTTGTCCAATTACTGTTAAACAGAAGGGTTTGTTGAAGGTGACAACAAAGTGATTTGTGTTCTACAATGTTCAAATATGTAATTCAATCAAAGCAAAATAAAGATTTTAAAGGATGAAGAAAAAAAAAATTTCGAAAGTTTATCGCTGTTGCTGCGTCATCTTTTTAAATCACCATATTTAAGATGTTACATCAGTTATTCATGCCTGTTGTTTGTGACCTTTATGACATCCTTAAAAACAGTAAGTTTACCGTTTGGAATGATTTTAAATTGTGCTTCATTGCCAGATGGGCAAACAGACCGAAAATTTTATCTCACTCCCCTATGTGCATGCACAATCAGGCCAAAGAGCCAAACTACTGCTACAACAAATTCAGAGCCAAAGTACTGAACTAGAGGTTCATTTTCTGATTCATGCTCCGATTTGTGTTCAAAATACAACATTTATGGGAATTGAAATCAAGTTGACAAACTCTTAAGACAAATTAAGAGACACAGACAGACAGACAGAGACAAACTCAAACAAATGCTTTAGCCTGCTTTTCGCTTCACAAGCACAATGTAAATATGGCAGATTATCAGTAGGATGAAGCAAGATGGAGGAGCACTGTGCAGTACGATAACTTGGTAATACACATTCAAATCAGAATGCACTGAGTTCAGAAGAACTCAGAGCTGGAAGTGGGGTCGAGGAAAAGTGGGGAAGGGGGGCAGGGGGACAGGGGGTAAGGATGTTTTTTGGGTCGAAGTGTTTTTATTGGTGTGACTTTAGTGGTCTGTCCCAAATTGCACGAAGGGCATCACATGGAGACCACACTGCGTAGAGCAGGCAGGACACCCCCTCTCTGACCTGGGATATAGTACTGCTGGAGCGCACCGGAGCATCACTCCAGCACCTCAAGCTTTGCTCCGCAACAGCAGGGAGAAAAAACACCTACAAGAAAATCAATTACTCATTTTCAACCTAAGGTTTGCCAACATTATATATTTACATACTTTTTGGGTGCCATCATGCATTTTTATCCGTTTAGATTAGAAGAAAAAAAACTAGAGTAATTCGACCGCACAGTCGACGGGTATGCCTCCGCTCTCCCGCAGAAACGCTCGAGTATTGACACATTGCAATAATCCTTCATAATAAAATATGTCCTATGCCTGGAAAACTTCTACCAAGTTTGATCGAATTCTGTCAAAAACTTCTTGAGTTAGGGCATAAACAATGAAATTTCAGAGTTTGACCTTGACCTTTGACCCTTGCTTGACCTTTATCATATCTGGCTCAAAATCTAAACACTTAATTGCCCTGTCTTACTTTACCTTTTTACCAAGTTTGATGAAATTCTACAATTTGCTTCTTGAGTCATCATGTAGACGGACGGACTGACTGACTGACTGAATGACTGACAACCCGGAAACATAATGCCTCCGGCACCCTTGGTGCGGAGGGATAAAAACTTATTCAGTCGTCCCTCGGAAATGCTCGGTGGGTTTAAACGTGCAACTTGTAGGCCTCCATAAGGCCGAATTCGCTCGTAAGCGATTTCCTTTTTAACGTCAAATATTCGCTCATGCCGTGGATGATTCACATGTGAACAATTTACCACTTCGTTTAAACAGCTCTGATAAGGTGCCCTCTCCTCTCCCCCACAGTTACCAAATCTCATCACATCCTCATTTCTTCATTCATTCTTCCTCATTCCCTCGCTCCTTCCTTCATCTTTCTTCACTCCCTCCCAGGTGATGGAAGCTGACAGCAGGTAAGAATTTCACAGCCATGTGCATGTATCAAGGCTGTCAAGGTTCACCAACTGCATGCACCACAGTTCCTCCTCTCCATTTCAATTTCATTTTCTAAGATCAGTGTGACCAGAAGTGTTTCCGGCTGTGTCGACAGAGGCATTCATGCATCATTTTTAATCAATAAAGTTGAGAAATTTGTCGAGAGGTTTGGTACTTAAACCTTTTTATTACGTGGTACATCCATAAACAAGTATCATATTTGAATGCTTTTATTTAAGCGAGCTCTTCTAATACCTTACCTCTCAAATATGGTGCTCACTTTACATATGTGGGCAATCGGAGGTCTGAACTATACCCTTTATTTTCCATTGAAACAATGGTTCGCTAATGACAAATTCACAAATGGAGGTTGTTTAGGGAAGTCAACAATTTATGGCACCACCATAATGGAGTACGAAAAAAACGGAAAGAAAGGAAACCTCCATTCACAATTGGTTGAGTTATTGTGCTTTGTGCGCTTTCGTGGCCAAATAATCCGGGTCAAAGCTTGTCCCAAAGCTTGGGTACGTCAATACGCTGGACAATTTGTCTAGCGAGCGATATTATAACAATGCAGGTTAGAGGCAACACAAACCTGTATGAATGACTGAATACAGCAAGGTCCAGAAACGACATGGACCTGAATACAGCAAGGTCCAACCATTTTATATATAGATTTAGTGATTTACTGGCAAAGTACCCGCCCATGGGCGGGTACAGTTATCTGTTGAATGGCGTTGGGCCCGTCTCGATCGGATGAAATTGAGAAATTGACGTTATCTGGTGACCTTGACCCCGTGACCTTTGACCTTGACCTTGATCCCCTTATGTCCGTTCCCAAGGATCACATATGCCAAGTTTCATCTCATTCTATCCAACGGTTTGGCCGTCTATAAAGGACAAACAAACACGAAAAATTGACGTTTTAGTCAATTTATGACATCATAACTTGAAAACCGGAAGTCGGAAGTGAATGTCGTCAATCAACTTTGTCATTTAATTTTGATTATCTGTTGAATGGCGTTGGTCCTGTCTCAATCAGATGAAATTGAAGTTACCCGATGACCTTGACCCCTTGACCCCGTGACCTTTGACCTTGAACTTGACCCCCCCCTCCCCATGTCCGTTCTCATGTCCCAAGGATCACTCATGCCAAGTTTCATCTCATTCCATCCAACGGTTTGGCCGCCTATAAAGGACGAACAAACAAACAAACACACATACATACAGATATATATTCTATTTTTCTAGTAGAGTAGATGTTGTGTTCATTAAAAGTATTTACACCCAAGAAGACATGACTACATGGAAAAGTTTGCACGCCTACAACCAGATGACGTCTGGATGGATTAGTGATGCGGCTCTTTTTGTGAAGAATGGCTCATCACGTCCAAACAAAGGTAGGCCTACAATACATCAATAGTCAGGAGGCCCAATGCAGAATAGTGTACGACCCTGCTGATTCCGTGTTAGAATAGTGCAACAGGTGTAAATTGACTGTCCAGACACACAGAAACGTGAATCAACTTGTTGCCAACTCTGGATATGGATAGTATGGCCGCCATGACAGTTTACAAAATGGTCGCCATTAAATACACTTTTCGTCATATTTCAGCCGCAAATTGACATGAAATTACAAAATTAGGGTCGATTTCCATGTTTTTGAGCATGCCTGAGCTGATGGGAGTATAGAAAAAAACATTGCTCCATCCATTTTCTAAAAATAATATGACTTGTTTTTCACTATATTATTTTTAAAGAAATGTTCAGGCTCGAATTAAAATGTCTGATTATACAAACCACAATCAATGAATTTTACAACTTTGCTATAAAATGAACCTAAACTACATAACTGTGTGTTTTTCTGTTACCCAGGACTAACTGAAAAATGAAAGCCGCAAGATTTCTCACAGGGGGTTCAAGGGATCGAGAAGAAGAAGAGCATGTAGACTGGAATAAATGCTTTATTTGCCAGGACAGTTCAAAAACTAGCAAGTCAACGCCACTTCGAAAGACTACAATCGTTGGTGTGAAAACTGTAGCTGAATGTTGCAAAGAAAGAGAGAAATATAATGACGCTAAATATGTTGACTCATTCTCAAGAATCAGAAAATATTCTGTACCGGAGCACGTCGAAAAGATTCAATGGCACAAATTCTGCTATAGTGACTTTACTCACGCACAAAAAATAGACAGACTGAAGTCAAGGATTCAGCCACAATCTGTGACTTACGCAGAAGAGATACCCACAACATCAGGTTCCTCAGAGAAATACCATGTCCCAAAGTCACTAAGATCCGCGCACAGCGCTATGGATTGGTCAAAATGCGCTTTCTGCCAGACTGACATTCCTGGAAAAGCTGGTGTCCTGACAAATGTTGAATTTGATCACACATCATCCAGGATGCTTAGTTTGGCCCAATTTGACCCCACCATGCGTCACAGGTTTGCAGGCGTTTCAGACTTGATGGCAGCTGAAGGTAAATATCACCTCAAGTGTTATGTTTCTTTTCGCAGAAAGTATAAAAAGGAGAGTGGAGAGAAAAACCAGTCTCCTGAAAGCATCTGTTTCAGAAATGTGATGAACCAGCTTGAGAAAGAGCTGCAGAAGGGACATGTGTTTACCCTGAAAAACATCTGGGAACACCACAGCATGCTGTTATTGAATGATTTTGGAATTGAGGCTGGAGCCTACAAAAGCTACAATTTCAAGCAGAAAGTGGAGGTTCACTTTGGTAGTGACAAGGTGACATTCGTGCAGCCATTGGATGTCACAAAACCCCTCATAGTTGCGTCCTCAACTGTGACAAAGTTTGCCATGAGAACCGCCGTGAATGATTTATCTGAAGAAGGTGAAAGTTCTGAAGAAGATGAATTGGCCCAGTGCAGTCTGCCTCATCATGAGAACGAAATCCTTAGCTGGATCTTCAGAGTGGGCATAAAGATTTACAGTGACGTAAAACACTCTCCAGGGCATAGCATTATAGGTGGACTGAACACAGAAAATGCAGAGCGAATTGTACCTGAAACCCTGTACATGCTTGTAAAGCTTCTTTGTGGTGGTGACAGCACTGACAAGATGGACAATGAAGAAGCGGATGAGACAGATACCAAGAACAAAGTTCTGAGCATCTGCCAAGACATTATTCATGTGGCTTCAGGAGGCAAAAACTGACCCCCAAACACCTGGGCCTTGGCCTTGCTCTTCACCAGGCTACACGCTCAAAAGAGCTTGTCAATCTTTTCATGCAGCTGCACACACAGTTGGGTACGATACAGTGAGGCGCATTGACACAGCAATTGCCAATGATGTTATACAATGCTTCCGAGATAATGGAAATGTCATGATCCCAAGGAACTTTCTCAACATCCCAACTACCACAGGATATTTGAGATATTCTAATGACAACATTGACATAATTGAGGAGACGCTGACTGGGTCTGGCACTTTTCATGCAAGTCAGTGCGTGGCCCTCAGACGCAAGGGAGAACAAGAGCCAGTGATGGACATTCAGATTAAACCTGGCCGCTCCAAAGTTCTCAGTGCCCCTCCTGAAATGACAAGCGCCTTGGAATCTGAACCACATCTACCTGCACCTGAGAACTGTGGGTGGGAACAGGTCGTCAAAGATGGCAACGAGACATTTCAGCCGCGACTCATGACTGCACAGCCTATTACTGCTTACTGTGTAGAACTGACGACATGCAAATGCCGTGGGTCATGCTCAACTCGACGGTGCAAATGTACACGGAATGGACTGCCTTGCACGAAAGCATGTGGATGCAAAGCCCTTTGTAGGAACCCGTTCAGTGTACAAGCCGATCAATAGCTCTGAAAATTGTACTTGGGTGTTCTCACAACACTTTTCTCTTCTGCAAAGCAACGTAATTTTGTGTTAGAAAGAATCTGACAGCTGTTGAAATAACCTTTGACTGACTGTAAACCCATCTCCATCAATAGTGCTAAACATTTTCTTTTTCACATTTGTTGCTCGTATGTGCATTTTCAATTTCGTCTTTAAGTTGTCAATTATGTGAAAAGTTGTGATCCAGTACAAAAATAAAGCACAAAATAGTGTTCCTCATGTCAGATTACATAGTATTTCACAATCATGACAAATTTCTGGCTAGTACAATTTGCAGTAAGAAAAAGACTAAATCTGATGGCGGCCATTTTGATTACTGTCATGGCGGCCATAATATTCAGATGCAGACTTGGCAACAAGTGGAACTAGACTTGGTCATGCCTAGACTCTTCAAAAACACCAGTTGCACCATTCTAACATGAAATCAGCAGCGAACCTATTTTCTAGGCCAGCTACAGATTTTGGCTTCTAGACTACAATGACAAGGACTGATGTTGGCAGAGCAGATGGACATCTAAGCCGGGACACCGGAAAAAAAAAAATCACAGAATCGTCAAACAACATCCACAATTGAAAATATAAATAAATGAAAAAAAAACGAAAAGAAGAAAAAGAACAATCAGAGATTGCAGACCCTCGCCTGGACTTGTTTTATGTGGTGTTTGTGTACTGGTGTGTTACGTAATTAATTAGAGACATAATTAGGGTACCCAGTCAAATGGACTGGGTAACCTATTGTTTTTCTTAAGTTTATTATTATTTTTCTTCCGCCGTAAATTTGCAAAATTTCCAAATTTTTTCGCTTTAAATGCCATTGTCTCAGAAATGGTAAGACCAATCGACACAAAATTTTCACCAAATATGTATCTTTTTTTAATAGCATAATTGATAATTATGATGTCATAGGTCACGTGGTACGGGCGCCATCTTGAAAAAACAGATAAACTTTGGACATCTGTATCTCGGAAACCGTGCAATGGAAAAATTTTTCCTTTGATACATTTTAACAAGCTCCCTCTCGGGAATACGTGTGATTTTTTTCATGACGTCATCGGTGAAGAGGTATCCCAGTGAAAATTCGTCAAGTAGAACGCCACATGGCAAAAATTTGAAATTTCTTGAGCGTCATCTACACATAAATTCATCGTAGAAAAAAAATATTTTGACGTCATCGATGACGTAATTCGGCCGCCATGTCGTTTTGAATTTTTTTTTTTTTTTTAATCTTCTTCTCCAGAACAGCTGTGCAGATTGAGGTGAAACTGTACAGGAACATTCCAAGAGAGGTCCTTTTTCAAGTTTGTTAATTTCTTGTTGATACGTCACATGGTTTGGTGGCCATCTTGAAAAAACCCTAAAACCTTCAAACATCTTCTCCAGAAGCGCTGGTCCAATGAAGGCGAGATTTCAGAACTATATTCGTGATATGTATGCGATGCAAGTTTGTTAATTTCGAAGTGATAGGTCACATGGTTTGGCCGCCATGTTGGATTTAAGAAAAATATTAAATAATGTTTTCTCTGGTATTTCATAAGCCATCGAAGCGAAAATTTGCAAGTGCCTTCCTCGCTCAAGTCTGCATACAGGATAAAAAAATTTTTTTACCTCAGAAGTCAAATGGTTTGGCGGCCATCTTGGATAGAAAAATAGACTTTATCCGATTTTCACGAAACTTCACACACTTGTTCAGGTCGACGATGGAAAGCAGAATTTAAATTTATGATATCATAGGTCACAAGGTTCGGCAGCCATCTTGGATTGAAAATGAATACATTTTAAAAATCTTCTTCTCCAGAAGGGCAAGACAGATGAAGACGAAACTTCACACATATATTCCGCATGAGGTCCTTTCTCAAGTTTGTTAATTTCTTCTTGATCGGTCACATGGTTTGGCGGCCATCTTGAAAAAATCCTAAAACCTTCAAACATCTTCTTCTCCAGAAGCGCTGGTCGGATGAAGGGCAGATTTCAGAACTATATTCGGGACACGTAGGCGATATAAGTTTGTTAATTTCGAATTGATAAGTCACACGGTTTGGCCACCATGTTGGATTTAAGAAAATATTAAATAATGTTTTCTCTGGAACCGCTTAACCTAACGAATCGAAAGTTTGCAATTATCATCTACAATGGTGTGTGCACACGTGGTAAAAATTATGATGTCACACGTCACATGGTTTGGTGGCCATCTTGGATAGAAAAACGCACCTTTACCGATTAACACGAAACTTCACAAACCTGTTCCAATACCCAGTTGGAAGCAGAATATAAATTTGTGATGTCATAGGTCACATGGTTCGTCAGCCATCTTGGATTGAAAAATAATATCTTTAAACGTCTTTTTCTCTGAAACGACTGAACAGATCCAGGCGAAACTCCACCACTACGACCGCCTCTCAATGACGAATAAAAAGTTCTCACCCCCTTTTGAGGTACGACACAACGTTTGGCAGCCATAGTGGATTGAAGGAAAAATATTAATTAATGTTTACTCTGGAACTACTGCATCAATAAATGTGAAACATCACCTTTATGGTGGAACAGTCATGCGGAATGAGGGTTTGAAATTTCAACGGGATCGGGCCCAGGGTTTGGCATCCATGTTGGTTTTAAGAAAAATATTAAATAATGTTTTCTCTTGAACTGCTTCACCTGGAGAAGCGAAAAGTTGCAGTTATTATCCACCATCGCGTTTGCACACGTGGTGCAAATTATGGCACCACAAGTCACATGGTTTGGGCGCCATCTTGGATTGAAGGATAAATATTAATTAATGCTTACTCTGGAACCGCTACTTCTATATATACGAAACTTCAAATTTGTAATTTAGCCGACATGCGAAACAAACGTTTAAAATTTCAACCTGATCGGTCACGCGGTTTGGCAGCCAGAATTATTTAATTATTTGAATCTGTTCGCCAGTAATAAGGAAATTGAACGCTTTGTGCTGCCCGGTTCGTAACTCGTCTGTTCCGCGCCGTCTCGAAGCAGGCCTGTGTTTGTATCACCATTAAATAATGTTTTCTCTGGCACCGCTTATCCGATAAATGCGAAACTTCGCGACTATGATTTTAGTCTCATGTTGTATCAGTTGTGTCAAAGGCGGACGGACTGGGTACCCGGTCATCACTGCCAGCAGTTATAAAGTGGCAGTTCTAGTTGTAAATGTAACTTTATAACCACCGAAAGTGATGCCAGGGTACCAAGACATCCCGCTTTGCTGGGACACCTAACCCGAACCAAAGACATTTTTTGTTATTATTTAATTGAATTCAGAATGGGATTAAAATAAATTAAATTCAAATCAAATGGAAGACCAAACAGGTACACGTACAATCCTGCATTGGAATCATCAGAAGGAACCCGAACAAGCAAAAGGAAAAGATGAAGTCATCAGGAGGAACCTGGATAGGATTCACATTTCAGCTGCAACATCTCTACTCTCAAACCCATCCAGGCACATAACAGCCAAGTGAGCCTTATTAAAAAAATAAAAAATAAAAAAACCCGCATCAAACAATTAAATTATTCTGACTGCCAGACCATGTGTCCGATGAAATTGAAATTTAAAACGTGTATTCAACATTACTACTAAATCACTATTGTGAAGTTTCAGTTTGATTGATTTCGCAGTCCCAAAGAAAACATTATTTAATATTTTCATAAATACAGTATAGCTGCCAAACCAAGTGACATCAATTATTCCTCAACAAACTTGTACACGCATACCTTGGGGGAACACTTGCGTTAAATTTCCCCTCGATCTGTTCAGCTGTTCTGGAGAAGATTTTTATGTTTTCTGGTAAATCCAACATGGCTGCCAAACCATGTGACCTTTGATGTCATACGTGTGAAACTTTTGTTCCTCATGGAAAGGCGGTCATACGTGTAAAGTTTTGCCTCGATCGAGTCAGCCATTTCAGCGAAGATTTTTGAAGGTTTAAAAAAAAACAAAAAACAATATGGCTGCCGAATCACGAGACCGATGACATCATCAAAATACTCATGGACCAACCATTTTATCCCGAGATGACCCTCAAAAATTTCCATACTGATCGGATGTAGCGTTCTACACATACAATTATGATGTCATAACGAAGGCACCTATGACGTCATAAAAAAGGTCACATTCCCCATGAGGAGTACTTGCCATGTGCCAACTTTCAATTTTTTCCTTGGTGCGGTTTCAGAGATACAGAGGCCCAAAGTTTTTTTTTCTGTTTTTCCAACATGGCTGCCGCACCACGTGACCTACAATGTCATAATTATCAATACAACATTCTACATCAGTAGTCGCACCAATGGTGAAAGTTTTCCCTCAATCCGACAAGCGCTTGCGGAGAAAAACACAAAACTTCTGTGTGGACAAACAAACAAAGAAAGACAGACACCGATACAGACAGACAGACAAACAAACGCAATACCCTCTCTTTTGACGAGGGTAAAAATGTGGGTGAGCGACCCGAGACAATGGAGGAAGCATGGTAATTTTGCGTGCCGACACACATCAAAGCTGATACACCAGAAAAAAAAAAATCACAGACTCGTCGGACAACATCAGCAAATGAAAATATAAATAAATGAAAATATAAATAAATGAAAAATCAAATGCAGTTGAGTGACCTGAGACAATGTGTAAGCACACCTCAATTATATATATATATATATATATATATATATATATATATATATATATATATATATATATATATATATATATATATATATATATATATATATATATATTGATATCATACTTATCTGATCTGCCAACATATCATGGTTATCAGCTCTGCCATCTCCTCCAATACTCTAAAGGCCCCAAAGCTTTTTCTTCTTTCGTCAACTCCAAGAAAGACACCAACGAAACAACTAATGTCGGCAGACGGGACACCGACTCTAACGTCCATCCAAAGGACGGCACATACGTTGATGAATCCTTCAGCCCGTAAACCACCGGGATGACAGTTTATGGTTGATTCAGGATTCTAACCCAGGCTAGACAGCTTTGCGGTGAGTGTGTGTACTGAGCTGCCAGCACTTACCACATGGTACAAAATCAAACAAAAATACATGATTTGAATTTTAAAAAATACGAGATACTTTTTCGAAAAATGGAGGTTCGAGACGAAGGGGTAGGATTTTTGTTTTTAAGGGATTCTTAAAAATAAATTGTCAGATTAAGTGGGTGTGCGTGTTGAGCTTTTGTTACCTCTGCCACCGAATGAAGGTTATGTTTTCACACCTGTTTGTGAGCAGAATATCTCAAAAAGTTACGGACAGATTCTGCCAAAACTCTGTGGACAGGTTGTGTGTGTAACAAGGACCAATTGATTCGATTTTGGTTCAGATATGTATGCAGATCCGGCCCATCAGTGAACTACAAAACAGACTGTTCAGCCTGGCCGAGGTATGTGCTCTCACGAGGGCCGTTCTCGTTCATCAAGGTAAAATGTGCGTCTTTCATTCATCACTCATTTTGAGGGACTCAAATGGTTGGCATCATGTTAAAATGATGTGATGGTGGATCCGGCGATGACGTCATGGTACCTCAAAAGTTGACATGACACCACTGTCCCCGAGGCTCATCAATGAGCCAGCTGGGGCTTTGGTCGCAATGCACGATTGGCATGGTAATTCTCCTGACTCGCTCATTTTCTACAAGCTTCGAACCCAGTGCTGACGGCAGTTTTGCATCCTCATTATTCCAGGAAAGTTTTCATCATGAGGCCTCCACTGAATCCATTGGGCACATTTGGATGGTTATCAAACATGCTATATGGTAATCCTGCCCTATTAGCATCATGAAGAAAAAGTGTGGATCTCATGATTATGGAGCCGTCAGGAGACTCGTTTCTATGGTTTATATGTTGGATGATTCACGTTGACATTATCGCCATTTATTACACCGACTTGCAGAGATATTTTGCAGTTTGTTTGAGATTTTTCAATCATATAAATAAATAAAGGAGATCGATTACACGACAATAGTGCTTTGTGACCCATTGAGGCCTAAGTCACATTTGCTCTACGACGAGGATACGGCAGCCGTACGCCCTCTGAATTGACAAAAACGTGCGGCGGCTGCAGAGTTTCTGCGGTGGCCTCAGGGTGGTCCTACGCCATTTGGCTATCTCTTACAGGCCGTAGGGTCGCCGTGGAATTTTAACTTTTTTCATTTCTACGTTCGCCGTAGCAATTCCAAAAGCCGAAAAAAAATTACTGGTAAAAAAATAAAAATAAAAAATGAACCCACTCGTTACCGTCCATCTGGCCGCACGTTCGCCTTAGGGCCCCCCTGCGGTCGCCTTGAGGCTACCTTGCGTCTGCCTTGAAAATTCTATGGCCGCCGCAGGGCCCCCTTAAGGTCACTGTGCGACATCAAATCAAAGACCGTACGGCAACCCGTGTAATTGCTGGTGGCCGTAGATTTTGGAGACCCCACGGCCGCCGTGGCAAATGTGACTTCGGCCTTGGTTGCATGAAACAACGTGTTCAGGGGACGATGTAATCGTTTTGCAATTTTCGAAAAATAACCGAAAAACGTTTCAAGAAAGAGAAGCGAGTCGTGCAGTAAAATCCAGTGGTTGGTGAAAGAACTGTTTCCCATTTCGATTTCTTCTTCAAAAGGGCACAACACGGTCGAGAGAAGCCCGGTTGCCCGGTGGTACGGCCTGCTGATTATCCAGATGGCAGAGACGTTTGAACGGTCTGGTTGTCAGTTCCAATATCGGAGAACGGCGCGCATGAAAATTTAATTTCAATCAGAACACTGCGGCGCTGTTTCTTCAAAGAGATTTTTTTAGCATTGCTAAAACCTTTCGAATCGTCTGTCAGAAAGATTTGTTTTTATGAATTTTGAACCCGACTTAACGGTTTTTCATCTTCTGCCTTCGCCGCCGATTCGTGGCTGCCTTTGTGACTATTCTCACAGGTCTGTACGGCCAACACGGAACCGAGTACTGGACTTTAACCTGCTATCCCAGCACGTTCCCTGAATGAAAATAGGGCCTTTTAGAAAAGCCTCATGCTGAGAATAGAAACAAATTCAACAGTTAAGTATTTATTTTTCGAGCAACCATGCTGTGAGCAAAATCCTTGTAGATGTCACAGAAGACCAAAATCCCACCCGCCACCCGCCCCTCCGCCAAAAGGTTGAGGCCACTTCCCAGTGGTGGCAAAGACAGTGGCAGAGGTACAACTGGTGTTGCGACAGAATAAACTTGAACATTTGAGTCGATCAAACTCGGTCGGACAGAACTACGCAAATCAGGTCATGTGGACAAAGTAGTTGTGACATGTACAATTTCAATGAGCTGTTCTATAACTATAAATTAACAGTTAACAAAACGTTAAAGATGAATGACTGGGCATTTCATGATTTTTTTTTTTTTAAAAAGGGGCTGGAATTGATTTAACAGTTAAGGTGACTGGCTTAAGATCTTAGGGTCTTGAGTTTCAGCTCCTGTTGTGCCATTGAAACCTAGTGGGTTTGACTCAGCCTGTCATCCTTCCGAGGTCGGCAAAATGAGTACCGGCTTACTGCAAACAGGGGCACTGCATCAGCGGCACGGCTGCACTTCCAGAAAATTATGTTCCCAGCAGCCATAAGTTGCATATGAAACGAACAAGTGTAATGTGTTGGGGATGAGGAAGAACAATGAAAATAGAGATTACAAGGTGCAAGGGGTAATGTTGGAGCGTGTCACACAGGTGGTGGTAATAGATACAGGAGGTAAGCAGGCAGCACAGTGTCAGGCAGCTATAGGTATAGTGGGGCAGAGAACAGCAATTTTTGAGAGGAATCGTGCAAATGATGATTCAAGCATCAAATTTGGCACATTTGTTGTTCAGGGGATTCTAATCAAATCTGCCTGATTGGCCATTTGAAAATCGAAATTTTGAAAAAGAATTTAAAATTTCAAAAAAAGTCAAGATCACGAATCAATGTTGGATGCTGGCTGAGATTGGTGAATGTTTCAGAAACATCATCAAAGACGTTCCAAGTCTGCCATGCAGTTTTCTTCCCTTTACCGCGGAAGGCAGACACGACGTCACATCCAGTGAACACATGGAAGTATGGGATCCCTCGAGCTTTCTCAGGCCCTATTGCAGAAACTACCTCATGGACTGGAATCCATCGCGCCTTGGCTCCTTGGCCAAAGGCAATCCACATGTTCTCAAGACCTAGTTCTCTCTCTGTACAATTTGGATTTTCAAATGGCCAATCGGGCAGATTTGATCAGAAAGCCCTGCAGAATAGAAATGCCAAATTTGATGCTTGTATCATAATTTGCATGATTTTTCAACTATCTACTACACCATAAAGCAAATCGGGTTTTCGACTGTATTTGGAGGGGATCATTTATAAATCAAAAGAGGTGGTGTTGACATTGTACAGGAATTTAGTGAGGGCCACATCTAGTGGCACAGATATTCTTTCATTCGAAAATTTCACTCAAACTCATTCCTATTTCCGTACAATTAAAAAAAAAAAATTGCATGAATATATGGTGTTATATTGTAAACAACAATCAAAATTCAAGGACGTGCGAGAACAAGGTTTTTGGCCAGATTAACTCGGATTATAACTTCTCTCCTGATAAACAATACAGAACAATTTAACATTTGGCTTATATTTCCATTGATAGGACATTAAATGGTAAAATAATGAAATTGTTGCAGAACTAAAATAATTAAATGGCTGCACTACCAAAACTAACACGGCATTCAGTGGAGAGCATATCTCCACCAGGCTGAACAGTTTACATTTCGTATCCTATTGATATGCCTGGTGTTGGCTCAATGATTAGGGTGGTGGGCTTGGGATCCTCTGATACCGAGTACAAACCCCACTTTCTGTTGAATTAATACCAGGTGGGGTTGACTCTGCCTGTCATCCTTCCGAGGTTGGCAAAATGAGTGCCAGCTTGCTGGTATCCTGTGTCGGAGTGGCGACCTGTCCAGGATTGTGTCCACTCAACAAGGAGACTGCTTAGGCAGCACCAATGCTCTGCACAGAGTATGGTCCCGATGGATGGATGGATGGATGGATGGATGGATCCTATTGATAGGCCAGATCTGCATCCGGACCTGAACCAAAATCGAATCGGCTTGTTCTTGTCAACAACTCAACTCATCCACCGAATATTGTCATAATCCGTCCACAAGTTTTTGAACTATCATGCTGTACGGTATATTGTTTTGGTTCCATCTCTCAATGTTGAAGAATCACTTAAGAATTTCTAATCAATTCGTCCATGTCACACACCCACCCTGTCCACAAAATTTTGTCGAAATCCGTCCATAATTTCTGAGATATCCTGCTCACAGACAGACAGACAGACAAACAGACAGACATGGATGAAAACACAACTTCCGTCCACCTTCGGTGGCAGATGTAATTATTAAATGGCCTTAATTTACATTGATAAAATGGATTAGTCAATTTCAATGTTCTGAAGGCAATGTGAGTGGCAAAGGCATCTGAAGGCAAAGGCATCGATATATAATTATTTATGATTTACCATCAACAGATTTTTACCCTCCTCGCCCACCCTCCCCCCCCCCCCCGCCTTTTCAATCCATATGCTTCGGAATTTCCCTTCCGTTCCTCTTATCCCCTCTAAAGAATACCGACCACCAACATCCTTCACCCTACTTTTTCTCTGCAAACTCCATACACACTCCCCTATCCCTCTAATCCTTCCTCTTCCTTTATTTTTATATTTTATTTAGTGCTATACAAGGTCGAGCGAGGTTCATGCAAGAATGACGTGACAGAGGGTAAATAGGCAACAGGTTGACACTAGGACAGGGAAACAAGAAAAACATGACAATTAAATGGTTAAAATTATTCACCATAAAAGATTACACAGTCCTGACATTTCAGTTTGACTCTTGATCTTCAGAGGAACAATAGTTTTACACAATAAAAATGGGGATGAACAAAAAGGAAGAGGAAAGGGGAAAGAGAGAACGACAGAGAGAGAAAGACAGAGACAGAGACAGAGACACAGAGAGAGAGACAGAGACAGAGACACAGAGAGAGAGACAGAGAGAGAGACAGAGACAGAGACAGAGAGAGAGAGAGAGAGAGACAGAGAGACAGAGAGACAGAGACAGAGAGACAGAGAGACAGAGAGAGAGACAGAGACAGAGACAGAGAGAGAGACAGAGACAGAGAGAGAGACAGAGAGAGAGACAGAGAGAGAGACAGAGAGAGAGACAGAGAGAGAGACAGAGAGAGAGACAGAGACAGAGACAGAGACAGAGACAGAGACAGAGACAGAGACAGAGACAGACAGAGACAGAGACAGAGACAGACAGAGACAGAGACAGAGACAGACAGAGACAGACAGAGACAGACAGAGACAGACAGAGAGAGAGACAGAGAGAGAGACAGAGACAGAGACAGAGAGAGAGACAGAGACAGAGAGAGAGACAGAGACAGAGAGAGAGACAGAGACAGAGACAGAGACAGACAGAGACAGACAGAGACAGAGACAGAGACAGAGACAGAGACAGACAGAGACAGACAGAGACAGACAGAGACAGACAGAGACAGACAGAGAGAGAGACAGAGAGAGAGACAGAGACACACAGAGACAGAGACAGAGACAGAGAGAGAGACAGAGACAGAGACAGAGACAGAGACAGAGACAGACAGAGACAGAGACAGAGACAGACAGAGACAGAGACAGAGACAGACAGAGACAGACAGAGACAGACAGAGACAGACAGAGACAGACAGAGAGAGAGACAGAGAGAGAGACAGAGACAGAGAGACAGAGAGACAGAGAGGGACAGAGAGACAGAGAGACAGAGAGACAGAGAGACAGAGAGACAGAGAGACAGAGAGACAGAGAGACAGAGAGACAGAGAGACAGAGAGACAGAGAGACAGAGAGACAGAGAGACAGAGTGACAGAGAGACAGAGAGACAGAGAGACAGAGAGACAGAGAGACAGAGAGACAGAGAGACAGAGAGACAGAGAGACAGAGAGACAGAGAGACAGAGAGACAGAGAGACAGAGAGACAGAGAGACAGAGAGACACAGAGACACAGAGAGACAGAGAGACAGAGAGACAGAGAGACAGAGAGACAGAGAGACAGAGAGACAGAGAGACAGAGAGACAGAGAGACAGAGAGACAGAGAGACAGAGAGACAGAGAGACAGAGAGACAGAGAGACAGAGAGACAGAGAGACAGAGAGACAGAGAGACAGAGAGACACAGAGACAGAGAGACAGAGAGACAGAGAGACAGAGAGACAGAGAGACAGAGAGACAGAGAGACAGAGAGACAGAGAGACAGAGAGACAGAGACAGAGAGAGGAAACACCATAACCTGAAGGAAGAGGGTTGAGTTAGGATGTGTCGTGGTAATAGAGATCGCAGAGAATGCAGGTACAATGAGGGGGGAGGGGTGGCGATAACGTGAGATGGCAGCGCATCACCTGCGAGAAGTCCTGGAGAGAAGAGTGGGAGAGAACAGCTTCAGGAAGGAACGGGATGGGAATATGACATTGGGAGGAAAATACCGAGTTGATGCATGAGCAGAGTCCATGATTATGTCATTTGAGGTGAGGGAGGAGATCGAGCGAGTACATAGACCAGAGGTAGACCTGACAAGGCCCTGTTGACTGGATTGTAAGAACCTCCTCAACCACCCATCCCCTCTCAATGAAGTGCAGTTGTCATTTAGCAACCCCTCTCCCAATCCACTGATCAACAACCATTTTCAACATTGCCATTGTTAAAGTACAACACATACTTTTCACTACACCATACTTGGGATTTGCCTTGTGATTGGCGAAACGAGATGAGTTTCTGTTCTTTCATCATGGGATTCGAAGTACCATTAAAGACCCCACTGGGAAGGCTGTAGAAAATCTCTCTACATATTTCCTTACCGTGAGACAGTGCGATTTGTATTGTTTGACACCTCAGACATCAGCAGAGATAACAAGAAAAACGAGATGAAAAAAACACTTAACAAATGATCTCTTAATGTACAAAATGATAACATATATGGTAGACAGCATGTTGGTAAATGCCATGAAGCTGTGTCACTGAATGATGCCCCCCAGCCCCCGCCCCCCCCCCCCCGCCCCCTGGTTTGAAGGCACCCAAATGGCTACTGGGGAATAAGAAATTGCTTTAATGAGCAGCTCTGGATCAAACCCACAAGAAAATCCATTCGCTGAGGTCACCATAATTGAAAGTCAAACTCTGAGCTTCTCAAACGTTCACAAAACTGGAACATGAAATGTAAAGTCAATGAATTCGAGAAATTTAGACAGAGAGGGCAAGAACTAAAATTTGGGGGATAAGTGACATCGATAGACTGGTTTGAGGCCGTTTCAAACTGTTGTTTTCTGGTCATGAAGCCTGAAAAAGAAATGGAATGGCAGGGATTTGCAATAAGAAGATGGCAGGGTCAGCACTGGGATACAACGCAGTCAATGATAGGTTCATATCATTGAGGTCGAAAGGACATCCAGTCCTTTGAGGTTGAAACATTCAACATTGAAGTTGAAAGGACATTTCTGGAAAATTGCAGGACCTGGGGGGGAACAGATTCCTAAAGGAGATGTTTTCATGATTATAGGAGACTGGAATGTAAAAATTGGAGAAGCAGGAGCACCAGGGATTACAGGACAGCACAGAGTTGGTTTCCAAAATAAGCCAGGGGACCGAATCCTCGAGTTGTGTGCGGATAATGAGCTCGTAATTGCAAACCCATGGTTCAAACAACTCAAGCGTAGACTGCACACGTGAACTTCACCTGATGCGCAACATAGAAATCAGATCAACTACACTCGAGTCAACAGAAGATGGAGAAATGATGTGCAATCTGACAATACTCTGTCAGGCATAGACTGTCGGACAGATCATGAACTCCTTGTGGCAAAACTACAAGTCAAATTGAAAAAGGGGGAAAAACAAAAATTCCAAAAATCTAAAACTCTGTCCAGATATGACCTTGAAAACATACTGAAACAATATGTAACAAAGGTAAACACAAACAAACCCGTTTTGAAGTGATGCACTTAGTTGACAGAATGCCAGACGAATTGTAATAATAGGTTGAAGATATTGTAAAAGAAGAGGCTAAAAACAACATCCTAAAAGCAATCACAAAGAGGAAAGCTAAATGGCTGTCGGACGAGGCAATAAATATTGCAGACGGAAGACTAAAGGCACATCAAGAGAGGACATTTTAAAAGTGGCTAAATACCGACTTCAACAACAAGCTTTCAAAAACAAAGGTAAATATTTCAAAAAGGCAGAGAGATAGAAAGTGACAATAGAGCGGGAAAAACGAGATCTAGTTGTTTGTTTGTTTGAAGATCAGAGATCATGGGAAAGTTTACGTCGAGGATTGGAGTCCCTAAGAGAAGAACAAGAGAAGATTGAACAGAAGAAACACAGGTGAAAGAAAAATGGAAGAACTACACCGAAACTCTATACAAACGACATAGTAATTTGATGGTAACCATTGAAGAAAGAGAATATGAGCAAAAACCAATAGTGATAAAATGTGAGGTGCGTGGAGCCATGAAATGGAAAAGCACCAGGTACTGATGAAATTCCAAACTATTTAAGGTAATTGGGAAGGAGGAAATCAAAACTTCAACATAACAGCTGTCTGGACACAGATCTGGAGCAGCTTTGTTTGGCCTGAAAAGGTGGAAACGGTCAGTCTATATACTATTGCCAAGGAAAATGGATGCAAGAGAATGATCAAATAACCGAACCATTGCCTTGATTTCACATGCCAGCAAAATATTACTAAAGATCATTCAACACGGAAAGGTAAACTTCATTCGGCGAGAAATACCTGTTGGGCAAGCAGGTTTCAGAAGTGGAAGAGCTAGTAGCTACGAGAGATTAGATTGCAAATCTAAGGTGGATCATGAAAAAAAGCAAGGAAAAATCAAGGGAAGGTGTGTCTCTGTTTTATAGATTGAGCAAAGCCTTCGATTGTGCTGATCATGAATTGATGTGGATTATGCTGAGATACATGGGAAGGTTGGAGCACCGTATGTGTCTGATAAGAAGCCTCAGCACTAAACAAGGAGCTCCAGTAAGAACAGAGTATGGAGAGACAGAATGGTTTGCAATATTGGTAAAGGGGTCCAGATTGTGGGGGGGGGAGGGGGGTGCATTCTCTCCCCTAACTTGTTCAATCAGTATCATGAGGAAATCAAACATGGATGACATAGAGGAAGCTGGAGTCAGGATTGAAGGAAGATGGATCAACAAGATAAGGTATGCTGATAACAACACTCTGTTGGCACACAGTAAAGGGGATTTGATGAAACTGCTACAGAAGGAAAGTGAAAAAGCTGGTCTATAGTTAAACCTAAAAATTTAAACCGAAATTTAAAGGTCTTGCCAACTGAGAAGATCGATGTGTTCAGATTGAGAGACGATCACATGGAAAGAGTGGAAAGTTTCATCTTCCTGGGTTCTCAGATTGAAGTGAGTGGAGAATGTGGAGGAGAAATTAATTAAACAGTTAGCATTGGGGGTAAACGGCAATGTCAGGATTGAGAAAGATCTGGAAAGACAAATAAGTGAAAATACAAACCGAGAGGAGGCTGGTTGATTATCTGGTATTCCCAGTTGCAAAGTACCAAAGTGAGTCATGGACAATGAAAAATAAATAAATGAAGGAGATTGATAGTTTTTAAATGTGGTTTTGGAAACTGATGTTAAAAATCCAACGGACTGCACGAAGAACAAACAAATCGGTGGTTGAAGAAATTAGATCAAGATGTACATTAGAGGTGCTGATGATGAAACGGAGACCGTCGTACTTTGGATACATCACGTGTGAAGAAAACGAAAGTCTGGAGAATTCAACCATGCTGGGTTTGATTGAGAGAAGAGGAGGAAGAGGTAAACATTCCTTGTATGTGTTGGATGGATGGGGTAAAGGCGACAACCAAGCTGTCTCTCCCAGATCTTTGGGAAGCAGCGCAGGATCGGATGTTTGGAGAAATCTGATCATGAATGTCACCAGAAGAGGGACACGACTTGACGGAACGAGATATCAGACTCATTTTCTTCATCTGTATCTATGGAAACTGCGCATGAAAGACAACTGAAGCTGAGAGCCGTTGTTACGCACAAGTCTTCCACTAAATAGCTGTTTCTACAGAATTCAACAGAAGTGTGGAAAAGTTACACATCGATACCAACAAAAAATAATAATGATAATAAAATAACAGAAAATAACTTGTTAAGCAATGCGATAGAGGGATACCCCGGTGTCTGGAGTGCATGCATACAATCCATCCATCCATTGGGACCATACTCTGCACAGAGCGTTGGTGCTGCCTAATCAGTCTCCTGGGCTATTGGACACAATCCTGGACGGGTCACCACTCCGACACAGGATACCAGCAAGCTGGCACTCATTTTGCCGACCTTGGAAGGATGACAGGCAGAGTCAACCCCACCTGGTATTAATTCAACAGCAGAGTGGGAATTGAACTCAGGTTCCTCAGATCCCAAGCCCACCACCCGAACCATGAAGCCAACACCAGGCATATGCATACAAGTGACCACGAAAGTGATGCTTAGAGGGGAACCCAAACACTCAGACCACCTTGACGCTAATCTATCCCTTGATACCATACAAAATAGATATGATGTGTCTTTTTCCAATTTCCGAATTATAAAGTAGGTAAATTTGCAATTAATTATGGAAATCTTCTTCTTCTTCAGATATTATCCGTGACATTGCATCAGGAAATTGACCATCACATCCGCACCGTCTCTGGGTTACATAGCAGTACGATTCAACTCAAACGGGGAATAATTTTCGATTTTCCACAAACGTGCCGAGTCGATGCGTCCACATGAGTGGACGTCTCGTCTCAACGGACGTCAGGACGTACAATTGCGGCACTCGACATCAAAGCTGCATTTGATAGAGTACGGTACAAGGAATTGCTGGTCAAGCTGGCTCCTAATGGAGTCGGAGGGCAACGGTTGCAGTGGTTATCCAGCGACTTGACGGGCAGAAGTATCCAGGTAGTGGTCAATGGCCAAACATCAAATTTAACTCCAATAAATGTATCTGTAACTCAAGGATCAATTCTTGAATCCACCTTGTTTTCAGTTTATATTAACGAACTGTGTGACAACTTGCATAATCCCACCTTCCTCGACGCCAATTGTAGTTCCATCTACGACCTGTTGGATAAAGAGAATGCCATCATTTCTCTGAGGGAGGACTCACAGATCTACAAATGGGGGCAGAAATGGAATGTCCTATTTGCTACTGAGAAATGCAAGATCGTGTCTCTCAGTAGGCGACTACCTAGTGAGCAGCCCCCATAGGTCTTTCTCGGTGGCAAGCCCCTGCAGCGAGTACATGAGCTGGACATACTTGAAGCCAGGTTTTCCCAGAGCTAGGGCTTCCAGTCTCACGTGAACTCCATTGCCGTTAGAGCTGGATGACGAGGGAGTGTCTCCCATAGTATTGCTCCATATTTGGATCCACCTGGCCGAACCCGAGTGCACAAAGCCCTTGTCAAGAGCACAATGGAGTATGCTCCTCTTGCATGGATGTCTGCAAGTTCCATGGACCTAAAGAAGCTGGATGATGTACAACGTCATGCTGTACATATCAAGGCCCCTCCGCAGGAATTGAATATCGACCCCCCACCACACAGGAGATCTGTAGCAGGTCTGGATCTAATGTAAAGACGACACACGGAGGAAGCTCCAGCACTCCTGACGTCCAAGCTTCCTCCATCACGGACTCCAATAAAGTCCACCAGAGCAAATGCTTCCTTTCCCATTGTCTCAGGTCACTCACCTGCATTTAGTTTTTTTATTTATATTTTCATTTCCAGGTGCTTTCCGACGGTTCTGTGATTTTTTTTTTTCGCGGTGTACCGGCTTCGATGTCCATCGGCACACAAAATTTCAGCTTTCTCCATCACCTGGAAGGTACCGATCTTAAGGCCCGGTCACACCTTGACGTTTTAGCCAGCGATGGCAACGTGTTAAAATGTATGTAAAACGCTGGCTTACGTTGAACTTTTGATGTTTTTTTTTTAAGATTCGGACGTATTCATAGCGACTTGGTCTTATGTGTAACGCATTGGTAGCGGACACAGAACGTTTCGTTGTGTTATAGATAACTTATACCAACGAATGCTGAACCTGTTGTCGGCCTACACAACCGATGCCCAACGATAGTCTAACTTCGGCATAGCGCACTGCACGCATCGCCGACGATGTCGTGACGTAGCCTATTAAAAAGCTGACGCACAACGATTCGAATCATAACTGCCGTAGAAATGGAAGTGTCAACATCACGGTCAAACCTTGGCGATCTTGCCAGCGTATGCTGACCTAAGAAAAATGTGTCTAAAACGTTGGTGAACGTCAAATACGGTATGAGTAAGTTTGGTATACGTGAGTACAACGCTAAAGTACGCTATCATACGTCGTAGTAAGTAGAGTACGTCAAGAAATTTTAAACATGTTCAAAATTTTACGACGTACTCGGCGTATGACACACGTTCCGCATGCGATGGGGATAAGTTTTACACACGATATGTGGACGCTTACACACGTCCACAAAGGCTACTTATAAGCTACTCATAAGTCGAAACACGTCGCGGTAATGTCTTTTTTACGCGAAACTTATTTCTAACTTATGTTTGACGTGCTTTGAACCAATTCTTTACGTAGTCCCAACACACATCGACGTATGTAGACGTATTCCAATGACGTCTTCCGGTCGACAAAAAAAAAAAAATTAACGTGTTTCTAGCTTACAACTGCCATATAAAGACGTGTTCCCAGCGGTTTTGGGAATTGGTATATAAAAATGCTGCTCATAAAAGGGGAACCCAACAGTGTTTTCGAGTCCTTTTTGAGTCGATGTCCATGTCAGCAGTAACAGTATCAGTATCAGTATCAGTATCAGTATCAGTATTAGTATTAGTAGTAGTTTGTTCATGTTGACAGTAGTAGGTGAGTGTGAGGGTGAGGGTGTGGGTTATGATGGATCGTCCTTGCGTTTAACGATTTAACGATTTAAATGGCTGCATCTCCACTATTGAAAGTAGACACTTGCGCTCAACAATTGGATTTTTTTTACACTCAACGACTTTTAAACGGAACCACTCAGCTATTTTCATTGTTTCCAATGAACGATTTAAATTGCTGTCACTCGCCTTTGTTTTTTGACGCTGGGGTTTTGAAATTTGAAGCGTTTCTTCTGAACGTGTTAAAACGCTCAAACTCGACTATTTTAAATAGACGCTGCCGATGGACAATTGGAATCATAGCCAAGCTAGACATCGAAGTGTGAACATCCTCGTCATGCCGAAGAAAAGTTTGAAGAATGCTGCAAATAAGTGTCCTGGCCGTGGCCGTGGACGCTGATGCAAGGACGATCCATTATACCGACGTCTTTCAGCCTATGAGTAACTTAAAAGTAACGTCTGTCGATGTGTGACAACGATCGCGTAACGTGCCAACAACACGTTAATCATAGGTTAGAAATAAGTTTCGGGTACGCTAAACATTACCTCGGCGTGTCTCAACTTATGATTAACTTACAAGTAGCATGTGTTGACGTCTGTCAACGATCGCAGACCGTGCATACAACTTGTGGCCAGCGTAGCGGAACGTGTGAGTCATACGCCGGCATACGTCATGAAATTTCAAGCATGAAAAAATTTGTGGACAACCAAAAAGTACAACGTTTAAAGCCAACGTACAACGACGTATGGCAGTGTTTTTCAGCGTGTTCTCAATGTTATCAAAACTTACCCATAACGTATTCAACGTGTGCCAGCGTTTTAGAAAAAAAATTCAAAAAATCGGCATACGTTGGCTAAAACGTCAAGGTGTGACCGGGCCTTTAAATATCAGTCAGTCAGTGGTGAGAATGAGCTTTATAGATTATATTGTATTGTTGGTATACTTAATAACATTGCTGGTTCTTTTTTTTCTCATGGTGTAAGTGGACAATGATTTTTGTTGTCAGTGATTATTGGGTCAACGAAATTGTTGGGTCGTCGAAATAGGTGACCCTTATTGTCAGTAATTCTGTCTGTTTGTTTGGATGTTTGTTCCTTTATCAGCAGAATTTGTAGTAAACGTGGGCGAATTTTGACCAAACTTGGGTGGTAGGTACATCTTATGACCTCGTGCTTTGGAAATTGTGATGGTTGCTAGGGACGATTTGGTTCCCCAGCAACAACCCAAAAACCTTCAAAATCGGTACCGTTCACGCGAAATCAATTCCGGAAGCCATTATCCCACGTAGGCTTATGAAATTTGGCACAAATGATCTACAGGTGATGCTCTATCAAATATATTCCGGTTTTTGTGATTTATATGGAATAGTTTACCCGCAGTGCCCCCAACAATTAGGGTATGCGCGAAAATTGAAGACCCCCGAGAGACCAGATGAGTGCATCGATACGAATGAAACTTTGCAGGTTTATGGTACTCAATGAGTACTACAACTTTGCCTCAGGACATATTGACCGATTTTGCTTCGGTCAGGGGTCAAAGGTCAATTAGTGCAAAAATCGATAATATGCGAGAGCTGGAGGTGCCTTCGCACCAAATGCTAATCCTCCTCGGGTTATGGTCGGATGATCATGAAAATTCACACTAATCGTCTGGAATACATTGTGCACAAACGATCGAGCCGGATTTTCGATTTAGATCTTTGTTCACCCACAGCACCCCCTTGAACTTTGGGGATTTCCGATTTCAAACCGCATTTTCGGTACTTTTCATTCAAATGGATACCGGGTAGTTATCAGTAGATGGAACTGGATGAGATTTGATATGCATAATCTTAAGGTGATTCCCTATCCGCTATATGACATCCATTTTGCTCTATATCTTATAGTTTCCATGCTCGGTGACCCATCGCTGACTACCGTCTTGTCTTACTATAATTCACCGTTTGTCCGTCCGTCTGTTCCCAGGTTCCGCAAAAACGGCTGAACCGATCGCAACCATTTTTTTGGGCGTGTAATCCTGAGACCCCTTGGAGTAAAATAGGCATAAATATAATAACATCACCCCTTAACGGATCCCGTAGGGAGCGGGTGGAGAGAGAGAGAGAGAGAGAGAGAGAGAGAGAGAGAGAGAGAGAGAGAGAGAGAGAGAGAGAGAGAGAGAGAGAGAGAGAGAGAGAGAGAGAGAGAGAGAGAGAGAGAGACACACACACACACACACACACACACACACACACACACACACACACACACACACACACACGGAGCTGATTACAACATCCCCCTGTTTTATTTTTCAAAAAGTGTGGGGATAATAAATAATACTACGGCTCGGTACCACAGTTAACCTACATATCTCCACAACTAAAAGAATGTCCATTCGACGAATCACTGCTCGTGGGAAAACTGAAAATGCCTTCATGGTCGAAACGTTTCAACTTGTGAACAAAGATACACTTCTCCAAATATATTTCTACCTCGACTTGTTGCCTCACGTGCCATTAAACTACCTCCGCTTTATATACTCATTTCAAAGCAATGCACAGAGAAAAAAAAAAGGGATTTTTTTTTCTTCTAAAGGATTTCAGAAATCCTTCACAAAAAAAAAAAAAAATGTTCCTTTTTGCTCATCAAGTACAAAAGGAATAGCAAAAAGATGGCAAAATAATAATGTACAGCTTTAATGTGTAAATCCTTCCTCTTTGAGCAAAATTCCTGGCGATTTTCACCCTTTCAAACAGCGGCATGCCGGTCCAGATGGACATATAATAACAGTCATCTCTGAATCACCGTGTGCTGTCAAAGTCACTTCATCACACCTTTCGAAGCAAGAGGCCTTCCTTTTCGCCACAATCACACCCTATGCCAATTGCCCACACTCCGATCTGGCTTTTCAGGGCAAAGTTACCACCGAGTTCCAACCCCCACTGACCTCCATCTTCCACCGTTTCATTATCCCATCGGCAGCCCGGCTGCGAGCAGGCACGGACGACGATCGCTCTTGTGCTGCCCGAAGCATCTGATACTTCTTTATCGTGTGGCCCGAGAAAAAAAAGGTTTCGGAAAGGGATCCTTTTTTCCGTCGCCAACCATGTTTGATCACAGTGAGAGTCAGGTCGGTTGCCTCGAAAACGATTTAATTCATCATTTCCTCAAAATGAACTCCTTTTTAAACTTGAAAATTGCTTTTGCCATTAATCAGTTCTTGTATCCTTTTACCTTCTGTTTCCACAATTCATCTCAACATATATATATTTATATATTTCATCTTTATTTGATATTCTTCTGCAAATCATCTTCACAGCATAAGCAATTCCATTTCAAGCTCACACCAATTCCCTCTGTCTAACACCTCCCCACACACAGTCTCACACCTTGTTCTGCACGAGCCTCAAATCACACAGCCAACCAAAACCACATCTCTCCACATTACTTCCTTGCTCAAGTCTAAAGGTGTGCAAATACGTCGGTAACAATTTCTACAAATGTTCATGGATGCTCAGCAAAATCAACCAAACAAGCGAGCCTCACCATACTCGTGTGTTCAGCAAACGTTGCGGTTGTTGGTGCTACAATAACGTGTAGATTTATTCAGGGCCTTCAGAAAGTATTCACGCCCCTCAAATTTTGTCAGATATTGTTGCGTCACGGCCTGAATTTAAACGAGCTTAAATGTTTTTTTTGTTTTTTTTTTAAATCACAGATCGATACATAATATCCGACAATGACAAAGTGAAAACACGTTTTGAGAAAACAGCACATCTGCAAAAGTCTCAACATCCCATTTCCAGAAAACTCATGGAAACACGAACCAAAAGCAATCACTGAAAACAAGGAAGTACCGCTCACGTACGATCCAACGATCCCATCGAGCGTGAACATTGAAAACAAAGCATTGTGACCGGATACAGTACCGAGGTACAAAAAAAAAAAAAACAGAAAAAGGAGGCATTGCTAATTGAGGTTCGAGTACCCAGCGATTTTTGCCTAAATTACATAGAAATCAAGAAAATGACCGAATACCAAGATCTCAAAAATGAAGTGAAAAGATCCTGGAAGCTGAAGATCACCGAAATTGCACCAGGGATAATTGGAGTAACGGGAATAATTAAAAAACAAAACCTTACAGAAATCTTAACAAGAGTGCAAGTGAGCACAATATATGCCCGAACAAGAAGATATATACAGAATTGTGCTACTACATGGAAAACAGCATCCTGGTTGCCATGGCAACCACTTTAGATGACGAACGTATGTCGCGACACACCGTCTCCACAGTCTGTACCTATGTACCAAATATGAAACGTGAAAGTTGAAAACTTTGGGAGTTAGAGTGCAGACAGGAATGGACGGATGGATGGCACAGACAGACAGACAGACAGACTCACATAATACGCCCCGATATATGTATATATATATATATATATATATATATATATATATATATATATATATATACACATATACATATACACATATATACATATACATATACACATATACACATATACATATACATCGGGCGTATAAAAACCATCCCTGGGCATATTACTCTGTGACGATCCTGAAAAGAGCCCTCGGAACAAAACTTCACACCTTGGTCCATGATTCATGACCATCCTTTCCAAAACAGAGGTGGATACTTCAAGACCTGGGAGCACTCCGTTCCACCTTCTGAAACCCGCATATGGAGATAATGACACACACACACACACACACACACACACACACACACACACACACACACACACACACACACACACACACACACACACACACACACACACACACACACACACACACACACTATTCCTCCTTTTGTTTGTCAAATATCACCAAAATGGCAGCTAGAATCCAAATGTGCAATGCCATGGATCCTGGCTCAATGACGAGAACCTGAATTTAGGTTAAAAATACAAACAAAACTCACCTACAATACACGCAGGTACGTGCAACTGTGGCACCAGCAACAGAAAACATAAAAGTGAGATAATGATGCAAAAACAAGAATATAAAAATTGGCAAAAGCAGTGAACTGATAAATACAGCGATTCAGGAGGATTAAGAGACGGTTTATAATGGGCTCGGTTGGTTGTGGTGCCAAGCTATAAATGAGAAATTCCAGAGATTGTTGCAAAACAATGTATGGGCAGGTAGGACACCCTAAAGGTATGCAAACTCCCCTACGGGATGTCTCGCCTTGGTTCAAATCCCGACAGGTATAAACCCCCATCCTGGTGTTTTGCAAGCAAGGCTAAGCATCATTGTGTGTGTGTGTGTGTGTGTGTGTGTGTGTGTGTGTGTGTGTGTGTGTGTGTGTGTGTGTGTGTGTGTGTGTGTGTGTGTGTGTGTGTGTGTGTGTGTGTGTGTGTGTGTGTGTGTGATCAACAGAGGACCTATCTGCCTGCAGCGCTTGTTGATGGATGTTCAAGGTCCACCAGTGACCTCCATAAAGAGGAGGCAGGTTATTGCCGGCATCCCGAACGACTCCAAATTCCTGACACATTTAGCCGAGTGAGTAGTGGAGATCTGTCCAGGATTTGTTGTGGCCTTGAAACGTTTCTCGACTCGTCAGGAACACGCCGACGCTCTTTCAAGAGTACGAGCCTCCATTCCATCCCAAAACAATGCACAGGAACAGTACTGTAAAGCCTCGTTGAAATCAAAATAACTTTTATTTATATATTAAGATTCCGTTAATCAAAATCAATCTCAAAAACATCTTCATTTTTGACAAACATCTAATTATTATTTATTTTTGGCAAACTGCGGATGCTGGTTACATCAATGCTGGGAGGACGGCTGTGCCGCTGATGCAGTGCCCCCTATTACCAGCAAGCTGGTACTCATTTTGCCGACCTCAGAAGGATGACAGGCTGAGTCAAACCACCTGGTGTTATCGAACAGCACGACAGGGGCTCAAATTCAAGACCCTAACATCTGAAGGCGGCCACCTTAACCGTTAAGCAAAAACCAGGCTCACAAAAATCCAACGTGCTGTAATGAAAACGAACCTGTGATGTTTCGTTGAATCGATGAAAATGTGACTTGTGATGGTGAATGATGGATTTTAAAAAAATATCGGATTAAAAACCAACAGCTCAAGAACACTGTGGAGATGAATGAGCATGACCGCTTACCCACCCAAGCGGAAAATCCCTTTGGCCCTCCAGACCTGTGAGAGTTGCTGACTCAACGTGCCGAGTCTATCATTGTCGGCCTGAGCACCGCCAAGCGCGGCACGCGCACGTCGCAGCTCCCCTCCGAGACCGGCGATACGTCCCGCCAGCAACTCCTCCTGGGTGGCCGACTCGGCAAGAAGCTGCTCCTCTCGACTCTCTCCAACGGCTGCAGCATGACGACATCGCCAACGTACACGACCAAGAGCCTGGTTAAAAACAAAAAAAAACAAAAAATAAAACATTAAAAGAAAAAGAAGAGAAACTTTAAAAAGTAAAAAATAATTCGGTTTAATGAAGATTTTGGGAGGCACTTCAAGGAGGAGGAGGAGGGTGACTAGTTGGTTGGATGAATGACCTGCTCCTGGCACATTATAGGACATGTGATGAAATCAGGAGAAATGTGCATTCCATCCTGGATGAGTACCCTGACCCGCTTCCCACTTTGAAAGAGCAATCCATCCAGGTACACACACAGAGTCACAGACTACGAGAGAGGATTGACGGGACAAGGTTTGGATGGGGCCCAGGGCTCTCGAGAGCGTTCCTCTTAATAAACAGCTTCAGATGATCATTTCAGAAAATTTGACGCCGCTCGTTATCGGTGTGTGGTCGACTGAATAAAGATTGGATTACTTAATTTCCGCAGCCTTTGTCTTCATTCCCTTCAATGACGGTCTGTTGAAAGGTTGTCTCCAATAATACACGTTTCCCTTTTTCACAGTGCCTCGTGCTATTTGGCTCAACTGATTAATAGTCATTGATATTTAAGGGTAATTAAACTTGATCAATCAAATACCTTTCAAGTCTAAATGGATTGAAGATCCAAAAGCAGTTTCCTAATTCATTGCATTAATTAATTTGAGCCATGGAAGTCAGTGCCCACCTCGCTGTGTCGACCAACGTTTCCATTCATGGTGTCCTTTGGGTTTAAGTCTCGGGGGTGTTCGGCCACAAGTTTCAGATGAAACATTTGTGCCGTCGATGAAGCCATTAAGGCACAAACGGCGCTTTCCAGGACCGGTGTGAACGTGAATGTGTGAAAAATCCATGCGACGACGGAATAGTGTGCTCATTTGATCATGCCCTGAAGAGACTTGGCAACCGGAACACCTTCAAGCAGAAGCTACACATCAGACACTCATCATCGTCGTCGTCATAGTAGTGATCGTTTGTATGCAGCGCGTGGCTGCGGGTTAGCATCATTTCTCGCGGGGGTGAGACGGTGCCGCTGATGCAATGCCCCCTGTAGGTTGGAGCACGCATTTGTAACTTGTTCAGTGTGCCGACGATAATTATTCGTCTCCGCTTCATGAAGGACATCGTGGGATCTTCTACATCCATCGACTAATGCCGCCAGATGACATGCCCAGTGCAACATCCAGTGTGGACCACTCCTCATTTTCATAAACGCCAAGATGAGCCAATGAAAAAAAAAAGCCAAGAATTCACAAGGTTTCGGAAAAGCGATGATCATAGAAAACCAAGACGTCAAGGTGAACAGCGAATAGCCAAGATCTTGTGAAAAAAGCCAAGGAGTGGTCACACTGGTAACATCCATCAGAAGGACGGCCCGCACAATTATACGTCGCCCAACTTGCAAAATACCGGTACGATATATTACAGGTTGGAGATTCAAGCCCAGGCAAGAGAGGTCAGAGGTGAGTGTACATACATCTGGGTTATCCTGTCCGCTGTACATCACCCACTGATATTTCCAGATTCGTTCATCTACCCCCAGCGTGAGTTCAGGGAGGCCTTGCTCCTGCAGTGGACTAAATTATAAGCTCACAACTGCGATGTGACACGTGATATCCACAAAATGTGATTTATGCACAAGCTTCAATAAAAATGTATAAAGAAAAATAAACCAAATCAGATTAAAACTGCGTCATGGAACAATTTTTACCTTGGAGGGAAACTACGAGTACGCTAATGCGCCGGCATCCTTACCTGGTTATACAAACATATTCGGTAAATACAGCATACAAACTAGGAGGACACTCGGTAGCGCGCATACCTCCACCACGACACCATATTGGGTTCAATACATTTTTGAAATCTCATGCTTTGTATATACATATATATACATATATATATATATATATATATATATATATATATATATATATATATATATATATATATATATATATATATATTGTTTATGGATCAATCTCTCAATGGTGAAGAATCAATTTTTAAAATTAAATAATTATCGTATCCAGATCTTCACCAAAATCGAATCAGTTCGTCCTCGTCACACACCACCCAACATGTGCACAAAATTTCATCCGGATCGGTCCACAACTTTTTGAGATATCCTGCACACAAACAGACGACAGGCAAACAGACAAACACAGAGGGGGTGAAAACATTACCTCCTTCACCTTCGGTGGTGAAGGTTGAAAAACAAGTGCTGTGGATAGCCGCTTGTTTTATGTTCACCTGATTTCAGATATTTTTTTGTGTGTTTTGTTTTAATCCCGTTATAATGGTTTCTGTACATTCAGAATCATCGGTTTTCCATCCCTTGACACCACAATGGTCCGGTTTTATCTCGCGTTCTGTACCCGGACTCAACTGGAGGTCCGACACACACATGCAGTTGAGAGCACACGTACGTGGCATTTGTGGTCGTTCCTCGGACTCGTTTTCAAATCACCGTGACAATGCACCGGACTTTATTCATCATACAAAGATTCACGACCTTCATGTCCGCCTTCACCTGGTCCATC
>NC_140973.1:70894328-70981828 GCF_056783735.1 Eptatretus burgeri | reverse complement strand
CTGTTTCACAAGTTAGCACAGTGATATAATTTTTTACCTAACACTACCTCTGACCCTTGACTTTCGACCTATCGACCCCAAAATCCAATCAGTTCATCATTACATCATTATGCATATTCATACCGAGATTGAACAAACTCTACGACACAGTTCGTCAGAACAAGGAAGGAAGTTTCAGATTTATTTGAATGTAGAAAGCTACGTTGCGTTGTGCTTCTCCGAGAGAGTCGAGTGGTATTTAAAACGGATCGTTAAATTGACATTCCTGACTCGGCCATTGTAATTCATTTGGAGGAAATTAAATGGTGTAACTACAATGACATTCGAAATGTAACTGAATGCTCACCAAAATCCATACAGATGACTTTTTGATAACAAGCAGATGCATCAATTCATGGAGTTTGAAATTTGATTTTCAGCTCGATTCCCACCCAAGCGAAATATAAATAAAATGTTTCATTAGGAGGTCCATACATGCAAATATTTCGGTGAGAACCGAGTGATCAGAAGGAGGAACACGGCTGTGCCTCAAATGTCACCGACACAAAAGAGACGTTCTGGGCCTTCTCGGCAAACCGTGTTCCTTTCATCTTCCTTTCCTTTCTTCTGACTTGTCGTCCTTGTTTAGCTCGGATCATGTTCATATCACATAAAAAAGGCAGGAAAACCATGTGTAAAATGCTTTTAAACTCTTAGCTTTGGGCAAGTTTCAAATTACATTCAAACAAGCAAATGGGATGTCAGGAAAAATAATTCAATGTTTCCTGCTCTCCCAACTACGCTTTTTGATGTTGTGTAGAACGGAATATCTATTTTGTTTTTAAAGATACCAAGGACACATAAATCAACATGCAACATCACAAAATAGAAAATGGCAAACCTTCACCGATTTCCGAATGTTGTCGCGTGGACGGCAACCTCCCGACAAGACATAACCACACCTAGTCGGTTCCCATCACGTTGAAGCCGAGGCTTCTATGATAGCCAAATTGTCTCTATTTCGCAACGAGCCAACGTCAAGCAGTGGCTGTCAATCCGCAATCCAGGAGAATCAATTACATTGCCAGTTATAAACCAGGACGACGTGGAATTTAGCCCTCCAGAGATCCCAAATGAACCCGATCGTCGGAGCGACAAAATTGAAGCAACACGAAGCAAACGGTTTATTAAGAGATAAATAAAATAATTTATTATAAAATATATGGTGACACGAATCGCAAACATGAATAAATCACAATTCCTTTCTCGGTGTCATATGCACACGCACACGGGGTAAGAGGGGGCAGGACGTGTGAAGAAACTCCCTCCGCTTTCTGGGGGCAGCGTGCCGTGTTACAGCTTCTCCACCCAGCTCAACATCGGAGAACAAATGGATGGGACACCTGAACCGAGCTCATGTCCAAATCACACAATGCCTGTCATCTAGCAAGCAACATTCAGGAACTTCTTCCCCTCGCCCCCCCAAATCAGAATATAATTTCAAAACAGTGACATGAACATATACATACATACATACACGCACACACACAGAGATTGAAATAATAACTAGAGGGCTGTGATCAGGGATCGCCGATGGCTCTGGATATAGTCAACTCATAATATTAGCCAATTGGTAAGACTTGAAATTCTGCCTCAATGAAAACAAATGTTTTTTTGTTTGTTTACGGAACATTGAATACGGAACATTGTTGAAAAATATTGAATCAAATAAATGATTTCAAAATTAAATAAAACAATCAGAACTAGAGTAATTTGACTGCGCGCAGTCGACGGGTATGCCTCCGCTCTCCCACACAAACACTTGAGTATTGACATATTTGACCATTGACCTTTATCATATCTGGCACAAAATCTAATCAGTTAATTGCCCTGTCTTACTTTACCTTTTTTACCAATTTGATGAAATTCTACAATTTGCTTCTTGAGTTATCGCATAAACGAAAATTCGGACGGACGGACAGACTGACAACTCGGAAACATAATGCCTCCGGAACCCTTGGTGCGGAGGCATAATAAAAATTAAATAATTGAAAATTTTAATACAGAACTGTAATTGATAATTGGAAAATTAATTGAAAAATGAAAAACGAAATAATTAAAAAATAAAAATGGAAAATCCTTCAAAAAGTGGGGCACACCAAGACGAAACACTTAATGCATTCCTCTGGGATGCATAATAATCCGATCCGATCCGATGCAACATACTCTGTGTTGCAGAGTGTTAATTCTGCCAAAGTATCCTCTTGATCTGGGGTCATGCTGGGTGGGTTGCCATCCCTCTCCCAGCAGTAGTTAGGGCAGGAATTTGGAATTTGTTCATGGTGTTGGCGATAGCCCACCAACTCTTCATGAAGGACACGGTGGGATCTTTAACGTCCACCAACTAATGCCGGCAAATGTCATCCCTGTTTAACGTCCATCCGAGGGACGGCACACACGTTTGATGAATTGCCCTGCCCGTGAAACACCAGGATGGCAGTATATAACTGGAACAAGATTCACATTCAGGTGAGACGGCTTGGAAGCAAGCTGTGCATACCTCCAAGCCATCCTGCCAGCCTTCATATACACGTGGAGATGATCAAGTGGGGAGGTTCTTTGAAATTACTCGAGTTGACATGAATGAACTCCACTGCACAAATTAGCAAGTGGTCTCTTCAAAGGCCTCGAGGGACTTTGCTAACACCAAGTGTGAACTAATACATCGTAAGCACACGGGCAAGGCTCCAGTCAAATGGCTTAATACCACCTGTCATCTCTCATTAAGCACCGATACCCCTATCTTCTCTTCCTCTAAGTCCTCAGTAGGAAGATGCCTCGTCTTATTGAGGTGTAAATAGAATACAAGTTACTCAGTGACCCCCCCCCCCCCCACCATACAACTACAGTATTGTCGAGCTCAAACTGGATTTCTCTTTCATATTCACAGTTACAAGAGGGTGGATAAAACAAATTGCTCAAAGCTTTGAATCTCAGTGTGTGAACATGGACCCTTCCTTTGTTGAATCACAGCCATATTGCAGCAGCCAGCATGTGCACATCTCTTCCAGGTGATAGCACTCAGGAGAGCGGACATAATAAACGTGTCTTGCATGATCAAAGTTAAATTTGCATTTACCCCCAAAAAAACAAAAACAAAAAAAACTGTTTACAATCTTCATCGAACACTTTAATGATGGTGGCGTTTTACAAGGTAGCTCATACAATACTAAAACTCACTGTGAGTCTCATTGGGATAATTCACACTACTTTCCTGAAACAAAGGGGTCGGGGTCACATTGCTCCACATCACTTCCCTTTGCTTTGGCATCATGACGAATGACCTGGCATATTGCAGTTTCACAGCTACTATGTCACTCAACGTGTGACCTTCTTAACTCCGATTGAAAAAAAAAAAAATTAAGGTTCAACCAGAACACCGCACATCCATTGTGTTGTTGTGCTAATAGCTTGCCATGATCCATCACTTTCCTTTTACATATTCTGCAATATAGAAGCTCAAAGCTTGATTGCATGCCAGAAGTGATTTTGAAGTTCATCGTACTTGCACTTTGTCTTTGAGGTTTTGTTGCATTTTCTCCAGATTTGGGAAGTGATCTGTCATGTTGTTCTGTAACTGGGAGGACTACAGGCTCTGTCTCGACTTGAACACGTTCACTGCACTGATCATGTGCAACAAGTCTCTGTCACTTCCCCGCAGTTTGCGATTCAGCTCGTTAAATTTAGCCCTTATGACCGTAAGAAACCCCAAGTCGAGCAACCACATATTATCTGATGGCTCGCTGGGCTGTTCACCTCATTTCCTGATTTAAGAAAGGTGACAATTTCAAGGTTTGGATCTAAAAAAAAAAATCTCTGGAGGACTTTTCCTCGACTTCACAACCTCACACCTCCACGTAGGGATAGCTCGCTACGTGTACCATCAGGCTCATTGAGTAACGATTTGAACGAGGGATGTTGCAGAACTCTGGCACGAATTGAGTTGATGATCCTGACAACTGTCATTCCATTTGATAAGTCAAGAACCATTCTCACGAGCACTTGTTTGTGTATAACACAGTGGTAAGTGACAAAAGGAGGGGAATTCAGGGTAATTTCTGCAAAGTGCAATAAAACAATAAATTTCCTGCATCGACACCCAGAATTGCCGATGCACCATCAGTCGTGATTGAAACCAGTTTCTTTGTCGGAATGTTTTTCTCAGTAACATACCTTTTGAATTTGTTGTAGACATCCTCACTTCTTGTCCTGAGCCTGGCGTTGGCTGAGCGGTTCGGGTGGTGGCTTGGGATCATAGGGTTCTGAGTTCGAGCCTCGTCGGTCGCTGAATTAACACCAGGGGGTCGACTCAGCCCGTCATCCTTCCGAGGTCGGCGAAATGAGCACCATTGTACTGGTAATAGGGGCACTGCATCAGTGGTACAGCCACGCCCCTAACCAATTATGCAACCAGCAGCCAAAAGGCTGTACACGATTGGTACCTCTTGTCCTCTCTTTGTGTGGCAAAAGAGTGAGAAAGTCCTTTTGTTAAGTCTTTGAATGCCATGCAAATGAAAACAATCAGCTGGGGCGTATCCGTCATGTCTCCCGATTCATCAAACTGCAGTGAGAAACATTTAGTCTGATAAGCCGTGGTGTATTCACCGGGACACGTCCTCGGATGACGATTCCACCCTTCTGGTTCCCCTTGAAGCACTAAGTGGCATGCCCTTGATGGCTATCACAATTTTGTCTTTGTTTTTGAAGTTTTTGAGAACAAGGTGTTGGCAGCAACCATCATAGCTTCCTTGATAACTTCGCCATTGGTGAATGGTTGATGTTTTTCCAGCAGATGGCTGAATGCGAAAAGATGCCTCTGTGCTGGCCTTGCCGTCAGCCACAGGTTTTGAAAAGAGTGATTGTTGAGCTTTCAAAATTCCCTTCAAGTCCCCAACTTTCTTCGTCTGAATCGCGCTGTTTAAAGGAAAATTTTCTTGGCAAGCCAGGAGGCGACGATGGTTCACGGCCATTATTGAACAATGCCACGATAGGTACAATCGAGTTAGTGGAAGATTTTGAGGAAGCCCTACTGTAAAAACCTATCTCTTCCATCAAAATTGACCAAATCAAATTGGATTTTTTTATATGTTGTACTTATGGACATTACGCACAGCTTCTAGGAAATGAAATTGAGAGAAAAAAAAAATCAAGAAAAAATAATAAATAAATAAATAAAAAATTAAAGTGCACGTGGCTCACGTGGCTCACATCAAACGTCACAGAGCTATGCTCTGGAGAGAGTCACAAACAGACAGAGAGACAGAACGAAAATAGTGGTCACTGCTGACGCCCGCGAACAAATAAAAAGTTCAAGTGGGCGTGGCTCCACCCACAAGGGGCATGGTACGCCCCTCTTACAAAAAGACACAACTAGACCATGATATCTAGTTTGTGTCCAAGTTTCATCAAGATCGCATCAAACGCCACAGAGCTATGCTCTGGAGAGAGTCACAGACACACAGACAGACAGACAGACACACAGACACACAGACACAACGACAAAAGTGGTCACTGCTGGTGCCCACGAACCAACATTTTGCCTGCATCGTCTTGTGATGCCATTCCAAATTAGCTCTTTGACTCAACGGCTACACTCTAGTGATAAACGAGACAGGTGCTTTTGTCTTTGAGATTTGTAAAAAGAAATTCACTTTCCCGTTCCTGGTGGAAATTGTACCTTTTTGCCCTCTTCCTGGACGACCCTGGCTCCTCGCTCATCATTTTGGCATCAGGAAGTTAATCTTCGAGACGAGAGAAATTGAAAATGGAAGGTCCAACATATTCCACGTTTCAGGAGGTTCGACAACAGGTGACGAGCAAGTGTGCGGTGGCCGCATTATTATAGATGGATTAATTGGTTCGTTTGAATGCAAATAATTTCTGATTGGCCTGTTCACCAACATTAAGCTCATTTGCGACCCACAGCCACCACTTTTTTTAATCCAACCGCCATACAGAATCTCAGCTTTTCCCACTATCTCTCTATTTATGATTTTTTTTTTATGTCATGATCGACTGTTCAAGACTCTGGGATTGACTGGTTGGAGACTACTGGCTTCGGCGAACATCACCTGTTTTTTGTATACTTAGTCAAGGCTCGTATAAGAGCTAACACACAGAACATATAACAAAGGGAACAGAACACAAAGGAGAGAGATAGAGATATATAGAGATATATAGAGATATATAGAGATATATATAGAGAGATATATAGAGAGATATATAGAGAGATATATAGAGAGATATATAGAGAGATATATAGAGAGATATATAGAGAGATATATAGAGAGATATATAGAGAGATATATAGAGAGATATATAGAGAGATATATAGAGAGATATATAGAGAGATATATAGAGAGATATATAGAGAGATATATAGAGAGATATATAGAGAGATATATAGAGAGATATATAGAGAGATATATAGAGAGATATATAGAGAGATATATAGAGATATATAGAGATATATAGAGATATATAGAGATATATAGAGATATATAGAGAGATATAGAGAGATATAGAGAGATATATAGAGATATATAGAGAGATATAGAGATATATAGAGAGATATAGAGAGATATAGAGATATATAGAGATATATAGAGATATATAGAGATATATAGAGATATATAGAGATATATAGAGATATATAGAGATATATAGAGATATATAGAGATATATAGAGATATATAGAGATATATAGAGATATATAGAGATATATAGAGATATATAGAGATATATAGAGATATATAGAGATATATAGAGAGATATATAGAGATATATAGAGAGATATATAGAGAGATATATAGAGAGATATATAGAGAGATATATAGAGATATATAGAGAGATATATAGAGAGATATATAGAGAGATATATAGAGAGATATATAGAGAGATATATAGAGAGATATATAGAGAGATATATAGAGAGATATATAGAGAGATATATAGAGAGATATATAGAGAGATATATAGAGATATATAGAGATATATAGAGAGATATATAGAGATATATAGAGAGATATATAGAGAGATATATAGAGAGATATATAGAGAGATATATAGAGAGATATATAGAGAGATATATAGAGATATATAGAGATATATAGAGATATATAGAGATATATAGAGATATATAGAGATATATAGAGATATATAGAGATATATAGAGATATATAGAGATATATAGAGATATATAGAGATATATAGAGATATATAGAGATATATAGAGATATATAGAGATATATAGAGAGATATATAGAGAGATATATAGAGAGATATATAGAGAGATATATAGAGAGATATATAGAGAGATATATAGAGAGATATATAGAGAGATATATAGAGAGATATATAGAGAGATATATAGAGAGATATATAGAGAGATATATAGAGAGATATATAGAGATATATAGAGAGATATATAGAGATATATAGAGATATATAGAGATATATAGAGATATATAGAGATATATAGAGATATATAGAGATATATAGAGATATATAGAGATATATAGAGATATATAGAGATATATAGAGAGATATAGAGAGATATAGAGAGATATATAGAGATATATAGAGATATATAGAGAGATATAGAGATATATAGAGATATATAGAGAGATATAGAGATATATAGAGATATATAGAGATATATAGAGATATATAGAGATATATAGAGATATATAGAGATATATAGAGATATATAGAGATATATAGAGATATATAGAGATATATAGAGATATATAGAGATATATAGAGATATATAGAGATATATAGAGATATATAGAGATATATAGAGATATATAGAGATATATAGAGAGATATATAGAGAGATATATAGAGAGATATATAGAGATATATAGAGAGATATATAGAGAGATATATAGAGAGATATATAGAGAGATATATAGAGAGATATATAGAGAGATATATAGAGAGATATATAGAGAGATATATAGAGAGATATATAGAGAGATATAGAGATATATAGAGATATATAGAGATATATAGAGAGATATATAGAGATATATAGAGATATATAGAGAGATATATAGAGAGATATATAGAGATATATAGAGATATATAGAGAGATATATAGAGATATATAGAGATATATAGAGAGATATATAGAGATATATAGAGATATATAGAGATATATAGAGATATATAGAGATATATAGAGATATATAGAGATATATAGAGATATATAGAGATATATAGAGATATATAGAGATATATAGAGATATATAGAGATATATAGAGATATATAGAGATATATAGAGATATATAGAGAGATATATAGAGATATATAGAGAGATATATAGAGAGATATATAGAGAGATATATAGAGAGATATATAGAGAGATATATAGAGAGATATATAGAGATATATAGAGAGATATATAGAGAGATATATAGAGAGATATATAGAGAGATATATAGAGAGATATATAGAGAGTTATATAGAGAGATATATAGACAGATATATAGAGAGATATATAGAGAGATATATAGAGATATATAGAGAGATATATAGAGATATATAGAGATATATAGAGATATATAGAGATATATAGAGAGATATATAGAGATATATAGAGAGATATATAGAGAGATATATAGAGAGATATATAGAGATATATAGAGAGATATATAGAGATATATAGAGATATATAGAGATATATAGAGATATATAGAGATATATAGAGATATATAGAGATATATAGAGATATATAGAGATATATAGAGAGATATATAGAGAGATATATAGAGAGATATATAGAGAGATATATAGAGAGATATATAGAGAGATATATAGAGAGATATATAGAGAGATATATAGAGAGATATATAGAGAGATATATAGAGATATATAGAGATATATAGAGATATATAGAGATATATAGAGATATATAGAGATATATAGAGATATATAGAGATATATAGAGAGATATATAGAGATATATAGAGAGATATATAGAGAGATATATAGAGAGATATATAGAGAGATATATAGAGAGATATATAGAGAGATATATAGAGAGATATATAGAGAGATATACATAGAGATATATAGAGATATATAGAGATATATAGAGATATATAGAGATATATAGAGATATATAGAGATATATAGAGATATATAGAGATATATAGAGATATATAGAGATATATAGAGATATATAGAGATATATAAAGATATATAGAGATATATAGAGATATATAAAGATATATAGAGATATATAGATATATATAGAGATATATAGAGATATAGATAGAGATATAGATAGAGATAGAGATATAGATATAGATATAGATATATAGAGATATATAGAGATATATAGAGAGATATATAGAGAGATATATAGAGAGATATATAGAGAGATATATAGAGAGATATATAGAGAGATATATAGAGATATATAGAGAGATATATAGAGAGATATATAGAGAGATATATAGAGAGATATATAGAGAGATATATAGAGAGATATATAGAGAGATATATAGAGAGATATATAGAGAGATATATAGAGAGATATAGAGATATATAGAGATATATAGAGATATATAGAGATATATAGAGATATATAGAGATATATAGAGATATATAGAGATATATAGAGATATATAGAGAGATATAGAGAGATATAGAGAGATATAGAGAGATATAGAGAGAGAGATATAGAGAGATATAGAGAGATATAGAGAGATATAGAGAGATATAGAGAGATATAGAGATATATAGAGATATATAGAGATATATAGAGATATATAGAGATATATAGAGATATATAGAGATATATAGAGATATATAGAGATATATAGAGATATATAGAGATATATAGAGATATATAGAGATATATAGAGATATATAGAGATATATAGAGATATATAGAGATATATAGAGATATATAGAGATATATAGAGATATATAGAGATATATAGAGATATATAGAGATATATATAGAGATATATAGAGATATATAGAGAGATATAGAGAGATATAGAGATATATAGAGATATATAGAGAGATATAGAGATATATAGAGAGATATAGAGAGGTATAGAGATGTATAGAGATGTATAGAGATGTATAGAGATGTATAGAGATGTATAGAGATGTATAGAGATGTATAGAGATGTATAGAGATGTATAGAGATGTATAGAGATGTATAGAGATGTATAGAGAGGTATAGAGAGGTATAGAGATGTATAGAGATGTATAGAGATGTATAGAGATGTATAGAGATGTATAGAGATGTATAGAGATGTATAGAGATGTATAGAGATGTATAGAGATGTATAGAGATGTATAGAGATGTATAGAGATGTATAGAGATGTATAGAGATGTATAGAGATGTATAGAGATGTATAGAGATGTATAGAGATGTATAGAGATGTATAGAGATGTATAGAGATGTATAGAGATGTATAGAGATGTATAGAGATGTATAGAGATGTATAGAGATGTATAGAGATGTATAGAGATGTATAGAGATGTATAGAGATGTATAGAGATGTATAGAGATGTATAGAGATGTATAGAGATGTATAGAGATGTATAGAGATGTATAGAGATGTATAGAGATGTATAGAGATGTATAGAGATGTATAGAGATGTATAGAGATGTATAGAGATGTATAGAGATGTATAGAGATGTATAGAGATGTATAGAGATGTATAGAGATGTATAGAGATGTATAGAGATGTATAGAGATGTATAGAGATGTATAGAGATGTATAGAGATGTATAGAGATGTATAGAGATGTATAGAGATGTATAGAGATGTATAGAGATGTATAGAGATGTATAGAGATGTATAGAGATGTATAGAGATGTATAGAGATGTATAGAGATGTATAGAGATGTATAGAGATGTATAGAGATGTATAGAGATGTATAGAGATGTATAGAGATGTATAGAGATGTATAGAGATGTATAGAGATGTATAGAGATGTATAGAGATGTATAGAGATGTATAGAGATGTATAGAGATGTATAGAGATGTATAGAGATGTATAGAGATGTATAGAGATGTATAGAGATGTATAGAGATGTATAGAGATGTATAGAGATGTATAGAGATGTATAGAGATGTATAGAGATGTATAGAGATGTATAGAGATGTATAGAGATGTATAGAGATGTATAGAGATGTATAGAGATATATAGAGATATATAGAGATATATAGAGAGATGTATAGAGATGTATAGAGAGATGTATAGAGAGGTATAGAGATGTATAGAGATGTATAGAGATGTATAGAGATGTATAGAGATGTATAGAGATGTATAGAGATGTATAGAGATGTATAGAGATGTATAGAGATGTATAGAGATGTATAGAGATGTATAGAGATGTATAGAGATGTATAGAGATGTATAGAGATGTATAGAGAGGTATAGAGAGGTATAGAGAGGTATAGAGAGGTATAGAGAGGTATAGAGATGTATAGAGATGTATAGAGATGTATAGAGATGTATAGAGATGTATAGAGATGTATAGAGATGTATAGAGATGTATAGAGATGTATAGAGATGTATAGAGATGTATAGAGATGTATAGAGATGTATAGAGATGTATAGAGATGTATAGAGATGTATAGAGATGTATAGAGATGTATAGAGATGTATAGAGATGTATAGAGATGTATAGAGATGTATAGAGATGTATAGAGATGTATAGAGATGTATAGAGATGTATAGAGATGTATAGAGATGTATAGAGATGTATAGAGATGTATAGAGATGTATAGAGATGTATAGAGATGTATAGAGATGTATAGAGATGTATAGAGATGTATAGAGATGTATAGAGATGTATAGAGATGTATAGAGATGTATAGAGATGTATAGAGATGTATAGAGATGTATAGAGATGTATAGAGATGTATAGAGATGTATAGAGATGTATAGAGATGTATAGAGATGTATAGAGATGTATAGAGATATATAGAGATATATAGAGATATATAGAGAGATATAGAGAGATATAGAGAGATATAGAGAGATATAGAGAGATATAGAGAGATATAGAGAGATATAGAGAGATATAGAGAGATATAGAGAGATATAGAGAGATATAGAGAGATATAGAGAGATATAGAGAGATAGAGATATAGAGATATAGAGATATAGAGATATAGAGAGATAGAGAGATAGAGAGGAGGAAGCACAACAAGAGTTGTGAACAGAGACATTGGGGGCCTGTGTTAGGGAGAGGGATTGGGCGGGGTTCACGGGGTAAACAAGATGGACACTACAGGGACTTTCAGGAAGGAAAGCAGAGAATTTGAAGGAGGTGGGTTTGGGGGGGGGGGGGTGGATTAACTGGGGAATAAAAGATCATGGTTTTGGATGGAGGGAGATAAGAGATGGTGGGGAACAGCCGTTTTGAAGCCCTGGAGGGAGAGAGTGGGATTGATTTCATCGTTTTAATAGAGGTTTTGGTTTTGCAGGAACGAATTTAACATTTTTGATGGGTTGCACCATTTGTTGCGCTGCAGTCGTCCAATTACGAGCCGGGTATCTTTCAACTCCTTCCTATTTTTCATTGTCGATTTATTCGTTGTCATTTGATTTCTGGCACTTCTTGGTCCGTTCTTGCTTTTTGCATTCTCAACACATCCTGTGATGTGCTCCCTAATAGCATGATCTTTGAGTGGCAGCTGCCAATCATGAGTGGTGTATAATGTCGGTCATGCATATCCGATGACAACCACCAACAGAAGTAACAGAGCTATCCAATGAGCTAAAAGTATGATAATCCCCACCAGACTCGGTGGTATAATGGTTAGAGCATCTACTCAGAGTTTGTGAAGTCGGCGGTTCAAACCAGCCAAGTCATACCAAGGACTTTAAAAAAATGATGAATGCGGTGAGAAAAGCGGCGCCATCGTTATGACATCACTGGTACCCAGAGTGTTCCCAGAAGGGATGGCACCTCCCCAAGCTCAGTGGCCGTCTGGTCAGTATGTCCGTGTGTGTGCGCGAGATGTTTCAGTGGCAGCCCCATTACGAGCCTTAGACCTTGTTTACTGTATAGATGGGTTTTTTTTAATTCCTGGATCATCAGTGCACAGAGCAATCGGTCAGTTCAATCACGGCATCGTTATTCGTGGTAGTTTTGTGATCATTCCAGCAATCTTTCCCATCCCTCCATTTTTTAATCCCAATTTTCTCACACAAATTCCACCTCTAACTCTCTCCAGTTTACACCAACTGAAACATGCATTTCTCAGCTCGGTTTTGAGCGCACACGAAGAGCCGTTTCCTCCATTCAAAACCACGGAGACAACCACAAACCTCACCACATCACCGAAGGTTTGGCATTTGGACTACCCTGTTCAATCGGGTATCGCTTTGCTCAATCATGCGCATCCACAAATGGTTTACCATTCCAAAATTAGTCGGTTTTATAGCTGTCACCATTAAAAGAACTATTGGCATTATTTACATCAAGCTCAGAAGAAAAGAAAAAAAATGTGTTAAACACAAGATAATCATAATGGAGGGGGAATCCCAAAGAGGGGGGTTTCATCAGTACCACATGCAGACCAGCCAACGTGAGCCAGGCAGATTATCTCCCCATAAAGGTCGTTAATGAGAGGGCAGGGTTTTACGGCATCTCAAGCAGATGGGCATGGGCCAGGCCAGGCATCTGCCTTGACTTGCTGAATATTACAGAATCCAAATCCTGAACAGAACTGCCATCAGCTGGAGTTGGACCCCACAACCTCCGTAATCGCAGTTCACTCTCCTCAGCAATAGGCCAAGGTCATACAAAAATTTTGAGTTCAGAGTTGAACAACCGACTGAAGCAGGTGTTTTGGCCAATGAGAGACGAGTTCTTCTCAAAGTCTCCCTCAAGGATAGTGACAGTTTGACAATTGTTTCATCAACCTCACAGAGATGAAGAAACAAAAAAAAAAAAAAAGGGAATGAAATTCATGGAAACGGCCTCACAGCTCATATCACACAAACAAATCACCTTCAAACTCTCGTCAATTTATGCTTAGATGGCACAGAGGGTTATTTCACGCTGCGGTCTCCACAGCTGTGAGGTGTTCATTTGACCATATGGCAAAGGCACTTGTGCCTGGATCACAGATTTTTGCTTTTTCAAAGCTGACGAGCACAGAAGGTGGGTAGAACATCAATCTTTGTTTGGTAAGTCATGTGAAGCAACGGAACTACAGATGAGGGCAGTCCCCCCCCCACCCCCACCGAGGGCACTCATGAAACAAATGAGTGCATATAATTAAATAATCTTTCAAAACAAGATCCCAAAAGTCCACCACCGACGTCCCAGTCCAAAAAGAAAAATAATGAAGTCCGCATGGAGGGAAAACAACGAACATCTTTTATCATCTCCGTTAGAGTGAGAGGTCCCATTCGTTGCGGCGCGTTTGCATCTCACTCCATCGTACGATCGGCCACCTGACGGTGTGGCATGTGATATTCTCATAAAAGGTGTCGCCGAGCAGAGAATTGAAAGTATATCTCCTGCGTTCCAGCGCAGCCCAACATCCCACCACATCACGCAACCACACATACAAATTGGAAAAAATAAATAAATAAATAAAAACATTTCTCACCAATGATAACTTCAATATATTGGATGAAATAGACAATATTGAATTCCTGGACTCACCAAGATAAAGATAATAAACTTGAAAGCTTCTGTGCAAACAAAGAGCTTATTTGAAAATCAAAATGAATTGAATATGTCTGGCTGAAGTGTTTGTTCATGGGATTCAACACGAGAGCTACACGGCAGTTGGCTGGGAGATGGAAATGATTTCTTCATGGTTGAACCGCGGTTGAAGAGCCACAAGATTTTCTGCACTTTAGATTCTACAAAGGCGAAGCCATAAATTACAGACTTGGAAATGTTGTGCAATGTCTGAAATTGAAGAATTGCTTTCAGAATGCAAAATTTCAATCGATTTACGGACAGATTTCTCGCACTCAAACAAAGACATTTGGTTTTGATATTTTGATAATCTGTTGAGCATCATATTTGTCAATCAAGTATAAATTTAACTTTCAGAATTTAAGTTGAACCTTGGGGAAGAGCTAAACAACAGAGGATGAGACTTGAGAGACGAACAGAGGAGAGAATAGGCAGAGATTTTAAGCAATTATCCTAATTTGATGGGGAAAGGGGAGTGGGGGTGAAGGTAGGAGAACATTTGGGGACAAGTGATCATAACATTAGGATACTGTGTGCAAGGATACTGCTGAGAGTTGGAGTTTGTGATCGTAGAGTTTGCCATTGGTCCCCGCCGCAAGGCTCGAAAGCCATCACGGCAAATCCTCATTTTTTTTTCTTTCAACTAAGATCTCTTTACATAAATCGATTCTGTATTCATTACAGTTACAGATCAATTGTAAATCACCAAAGTTCCAGATCTGATCGTGTTGCGTTTGACAATAATAAGCATTTAAGAATGATTATAATCCAAGAATTAATTACTCGCAAAACTTCTTCCTTCGATCATGCCAGATTAACGTTACAAATATTTTTCTGTGTTTTTATATTTTAGACCGTCTTAGAAGTACCAGTTATGGCATCGATTGCTGTATCCGTATATGTCCAGCCGAAGAAGAGCACATCCTCCAGTTCGGTGAGAAGTCAGCTGCTAAAGGGAAGGACTGCATTCCAAAATGGGCAAGTGCTGAAGGTATATAAATTGACCATTTGAGCTTTTGTCATAAAATTTTCAACAAAGCTTGATTATGAGAATAAGGAGAAGACAAATTAAGAATTTGCTCAAAAGTTCAAAATACCACCATTTCGCATACGGAAGAAGAAGTTCAAAGACAAAGCGGAAGGGCTTTGCATGCACAGATACCTCTATGTATGCATGCCTCCACCACGTAATGTAGAGTGCACACCTCTGCCATGTAATGCTTGATCCACGAGAACATATCGGACCCATTACATTTTTGAAATATCATGCTATACAGTACTATATCGTTTTTGGCATTATCTCTCAATGGTGATGAATCACTTTGAAAATTAAGTAAATCTCGTTTCCAGATCCAGATCCGGATCTTCACCAAAATCGAATCAACCTGTCCACCAAGTTTCATCCGAATCCATGCACAACTTTTTGAGATATTGTGCTATATATATCGTTTTTTGGTCCGATCTCTCAATGGTGAAGAATCACTTTTTAAAAATTCTAGTAGTCGGATCCGGATCCGGATCTTCACCAAAATCGAATCAGTTTGTCCGTGTCACACAACCAACCTGTCCACAAAATTTCATCCTGATCCGATCACAACTTTTTGAGATATCCTGTACACAAACAGATAAATAAAGAGACAGAAAGGGGTGAAAAGATCACTTCCTTCACCTTCGGTGGTGGAGGTAGCGAGTACCTGCTTGTGCTACCTCTGTGGATATCTTTGTTGTTTTGCACAACAACGGGTTGCATATGGATTATTTAATAAAATTGTAAGTGGAAGATGTCTGTTTCGTTCTTGCATGGATATCACATCGAATGAACGGTAATAATATTCAGTACACTTAAACATCAGGGGGATAGGGCGGTGAGTCAGGGATATCATCAGGGGGATTTTTTTTTTTTTTTTTTTTTTTTTTTTTTTTGTATACCTTGGTCGAGGCTCGTATGAGAGCTAACACACAACTCACAGCAAGGAGGCATGAGACAAGAGGGGCGGGAGTGGAAGGGACAAAACATTGGGGAACAGACACAGGTGAACTGTGGAAGGGGGAGGGATGGGGATGGGACGGGGAACATGGCGAGGGGAAGATGGACATTAAAGGGACTTTCAGGAAGGAAAGCAGGAGAATTGAAGGAAGTGGGCTTGGGTGGATTATCGGGGTAGAAAAGATCGAGGATTTGGATGGGGGAAGATAAGAGGTGGTGGTGAACAGCTGTTTTGAAAGCCTGGAGGGAAGAATGGGAAAGAATAGAGTGAGGAAGTTTATTCCAAAGGCGGGAAAAAGAGGAATGAAAGAGTGAAGATGAGCAGTGATTCGTGATTTTGGTAGTTTTACCAGAAGGGGGTTGTTGGCGGACCTTGAGCGCCCTGTGGAAATGTGGTTGGGACAAATCACAGAGAGAGCAGGGGGGGCAAGGCTGGAGAGGAGTCGGTAGAAGACAGAAAGACCACCGACCAACCTGCGGTGATTGAGTGAGAGGCCCAAAGACTCAGCTTCATTGCGGGAGATGCCAATGATCTTAAAAGCCCTGGTTTCGACAGCGTGAAGTCGAGAAAGGTGGGAGGCAGGAGCACCAGCCCAGAGGGGAGAGCAGTACTCCATCAGGCTACGGACAAAAGCTTTGTAAGTGGTCAGGAGCTCAAGAGGGCCGAGGAAGGACTTTGCACGACGGAGGATTCCCAGTCGGCGACTGGCTTTTGAGGCAAGGTTGGAAATGTGACTTTCCCAGGAAAGAGGTAGTATCCACAGAGGATATCCACAGAGGTAGTACTACCACCGTGTGTGGTGCTGTGGTGCAAGGAGATTTACTGACAAAACTCGGTTGGAGGTTGCTGAGAAGCAAACAGAGAAAAGGAAATGGACCACACCTTCAGAGAACATCGGACTCAAACACCGATCTGAGTGTTCTTCTTCCGTCCGAAAGACTGGCAACATCGCTGGTGTTGATGGGACCAACAGCCATCGACTTCGATGCATCTGCGTCATCTGCAGGAAGTCGAAATATTCTACTGAAGGGTTAACAAACATTCGGATGTGCAAGAAACTCATCAAGTGGTACATCCTTCGATGCTGCAACCTCTACCATTACTGCTGCTGAAGTAAAGAACGACCATGATGCTTTACATATCATCAAAGGGGATGACCTTGTTGCTTGGGAAGCCATGTACTGCAGCACCTGCTGCAAGTCCTACACCGACATTAAGTCTGATGCGAGGAGCAGCCAGCGGAGCTACGAGGAATTCACAAGAGTGATTGACGAGCGATTCTTGGAGGGCTGTGAATTCCTCAAGATGAGGAAGCTCAACGATGTTTACATTGACATTTGGTCCAAGGTCGACAATGTCAGACCAGAAACAGCCAACATCTCAAACTGGAATTTTCAGCGAGCTCATTCTGTCATATCCGTTAACCTCAGTTCCTCAGTCGTTAGGAAATTATGATGGGATGCGTGCGAATGCGTGCAAAGCAAAACTTGCTCAGCACCATGGAAGCCATGGGAGAAGCTGAGGCAGCAATGGCACAAGGTTTGCCGTGGATTACATAGCATGGCCTACCTCCAGCAAATGAACAATATTCCTGCCACATTCGGAGAATTTTTGAGTCTTCTGCTGTCTCAGCTGGTAGCTCTTGCTCGCAGGAATCTATTGCAGGTTGCACTTGCTCACAGCCAACGCATAGACCAAAAAACTGATACGTATCCTACCGTCAACATTATGTAGTGTAAATAGACAAGAAGGAAGCATTTCCTCAAGCTCAGACCATGTGAATCACCCACCCAGACCAGAAAAAAACCGAAGCAGTTCCACAAGTTTTTTTTGTGTTGGTTCAAACAAAGACACACTCTTCGAATATCTCGACACTCCTGGCAAGGATTTGGCCTCAACATTTTACATGATGTTGCTGTGTACCTCGCCCATGGAGGAGATTGTCCGTATTCTCAGCAGAGGGGGTCTGTGAAGTTACCTGGCTTAGCTGTGCCCACGAGGAAGCGGACACGCAGATGTTCCTGCACACTGTCCACGTTCTGTCATCTTATCTGTACCGCAGGTTGTCATTCCCTGTTGTGATACCGACGTCCTCGTCATGGCAACAACGCTTAGGGACCGGCTTCCAGGACAACTTGTCCGAAGCATGGGAAACTCCACCATGCCAAGAACACTCAATGTTGGTGCCATAGCAGACTCCTTGACACACGACACTGTAAACGCCCTCACAGGATTACACACCTTCACTGGCTGCGATACTACGAGTTACATGACAGGGAAGGGAAAACTAAAGCCCTTCGAGCTGATGGTGTCGTCTCCATCCTATGTAACAGCATTCACACATATTGGAGAGTCGTAGAACTCCAAGGACATCCCGTTCCAGGTCTTGGAGAAGTTTACCTGTGATCTTCATGGACAAAAAGTGCGAAACCTTGAATGACACACAAATTACTATATTCAAGACTGCCTTCAGAATCGACTGCTCACTGCCACCCACCCATGATGAGTTTGTCCAGCACAGGAAGAGGGCCAACTATCAAGCGTGCCTACATAAACGAGCGCTCACGCAACGCATCGACACCCATTGCCTGTTAACCATGATTGGTTGTTGGAACACGACATATTGAGCATTCTGTGGATGACCCAGCCTCCAGCTCCAGAAGGTTTTCGGTTCGTGCCTGAAAAGTAACTGTTCGTCAGCGAGGTGTACTTGCATGTCACATGGACTTCAGTGCACGGAACTTTGCAGATGTCACAAGTGCACCGACGTGGATGACGAACCTGGCGATTAACTCATTCAAGATGATGGCTTGACACTTATCCAACCAAAATATTGTAGTTTGTATTGGTTCACGAGCGCCAGCCAGTGACCACTATATTCGTTATGTCTGTGTGTCTGTCAGTCCAGAGCATAACTCCGTGCACTTTGATCCGATCTTGATGAAACTTGGTTATGTGTTCGATTTCAATGTCGAGTTGTGTTTTCCTGGATGAGGATGTAGCTACGCCCATTGTGGATGGAGCCACACCCCAAAAAATAGCCAATTTTAGGGAATCGTTGGATTAAAAATCTATCTTCTCCAAGGGTTTTTACTGAATGGAATGGGTTCTTCGGTATTTGAATAGCAAAATGAATTATCTAAAACTTGTCGTTGTCCGATTTTTCATTTTCGTCACAAGGTCAAAAACTTAGAAAATTGCGAATTTTGACATAAAAATCATACGACCGTCCAAATTTTGAGAGCTAGGATGACAATATTTTTATGCATAATCTTGAGATCATTCCCCACCTAAAGTCTTGAAACCATTTTTCTCGATCTCGAACACCTTGCCCGTGGCGCCCCCTTCAAGTTTGTTTTTATGCTGATTTCATCAAAGTATGGATAATCCGAGGAGTTGAAATGCCATATAGCCTATATGACGTTATATTGTTCCTGGAATGTTCCAGAGGAAGTTTTGCACCAAAGGTCATATTCCTTGACCTTTAAAGGCCACAAAGGTCAAATTTTCAAAGTTGTGGGAATCGAACCGGGTTTTCGACCTTCTTCGACGAACTAACTCCAATAAGCTATAGCACGTATCCTGTTTCCTTATTTTAATGTACACAACATTGTTTTGTGACCTTTAAAGGTTATACAAAGGTCAAATTTTGAAAGTTGTTGAACGAAACCTGGTTTTCGACATTTTGAAGCTAATAACCCGTCACTCGCACCACATCATGTTGATCATTTTTATAACTTGGTCAAAAATTATCACATTGTCTCATCCTTGACTTCTGAAACAATCTACATCGTCACATTCCGCTCATGGACCATTGTGGTCTTCACACTTGTTTTTAATTAATTTTCTGAAATTTGTAGAATTTGTTTTTCACTTGGAAGTTGTGGGTTATGATGTGTAAATAGAGATGGAAAAAGTCTGATTTAATGCAATTTTATTCCAGGCTATAAGGACACAAAAGGTGAAAATTTTAGAAAGGGGGTGTTGACTTTCTATAGGCACTGTATATCGTTACAATTGAATTCCAGCTTAAAGTTGCCCCCAAAAATAATTATATACTCAATTTTAATTGATGAAAAATGCAATCCCTGCAATTTTGGCTGCATACATACATACATACATCCCTCCATTATAGTATGATTTCCAAGAACAGTCAGGGGAACTTCCAATAGCTGAGATAACCAAATATTGCAGGTGAGGAAGGACTTTTAGAGGAGTTCCAGGATGAGTTGAGGGAGTTAAGAAGTAGCGAGCAAAGCTGAGACAAGACAAAAGTTCGAAGACGTGATAATCTGGATCCAAGAGTGTTGAGAGAGGGGTAGCGGAGCACATGCGAAGATAGGCGCGGTGTTAAACGAGAAGATATACGTGCAATGTTAACAGAGGAGATATATGTGCGATGTTAACAGAGGATATATACAGATGATGTTAACAGAGGAGATACATGTGCAATGTTAACAAAGGAGATATTCGTGCAATGTTAACAGAGGATATTTACAGATGATGTTAACAAAGGAGATATATGAGGTGTGTTCAAAAAGTATCCAACCTTAATTTTTCGTGCGTAAACAAATTAAGCTTGGGAGGCGTGGTTTGGTGCACGTATGTAGGCGATCCTAATCCGTATGCGTGAATATTTTCCCGCCTGCAGAAGCTGTCAGTCGCCGACAGACCGCCGATGAGTGAGGAAGTGTAAGTGAGCGCCGTCAGATTTTCCTTTATGAACAAAATGACAGAAAAACTTGAACAACGCAACTGCATCAAATTTTGTGTAAAGCTTGGAGATTCCCAAGTGGAAACGATCCGCAAGATTCAACAGGCCTTCGGGAACGAAGCAATAGGCACCACACAGATAAAAGAGTGGTACAACCGCTTCAAAGATGATCGCACATCAGTGGAAAGTGAAGCACGTTCTGGTAGGCCCTCAACATCCCGAAATGAGATCGTCATTGAACAAGTGAGGACCCTGCTGATGCAGGATCGTCGAATCACGATCAGAGAACTTGCAGACGAGGTGGGCGTCAGCATTGGATCCGTTCATTCCATTGTGACTGAGGATTTGGGCTTAAGGAGAATCTCAGCGAAGTTCGTGCCAAAGCTGCTAACGATCGAGTAGAAGCAACTCCGTTTGGAGATCGCACAGGACATGCTGGAGACTGTGAACAGCACAGTGAGCACTGGCGATGAGACCAGAGTGATCCGTTATTTTGTCAAAAACGAAAATCCGACGGCGCTCACTTACACTTCCCCACTCATCGGCGGTCTATCGGCGACTGACAGCTTCTGCAGGCGGGAAAATATTCACACATACGAATTGGGATCGCCTACATACGTGCACCAAACCACGCCTCGCTAGCTTCATTTGTTTACGCACGAAAAATTAAAGTTGGATACTTTTTGAACAAACCTCGTACGTGCAATGTTAACAGAGGAGATATACGTGCGATGTTAACAGAGGAGATATACAGATGATGTTAACAGAGGAGATATACGTGCAATGTTAACAGAGGAGATATACGTGCGATGTTAACAGAGGAGATATACGTGCAATGTTAACAGAGGAGATATACGTGCGATGTTAACAGAGAAGATATATACGTGCAATGTTAACAGAGGACATATATTCAGATGATGTGAACAGAGGAGATATACGTGTGATGTTAACAGAGGAGATATACGTGTGATGTTAACAGAGGAGATATACGTGTGATGTTAACAGAGGAGATATACGTGTGATGTTAACAGAGGAGATATACAGATGATGTTAACAGAGGAGATATACAGATGATGTTAACAGAGGAGATATACAGATGATGTTAACAGAGGAGATATACAGATGATGTTAACAGAAGAGATATACAGATGATGTTAACAGAGGAGATATACATGCAAAGTTAACAGAGGAGATATACAGATGATGTTAACAGAGGAGATATACGTGCAATGTTAACAGAGGAGATATACAGATGATGTTAACAGAGGAGATATACGTGCAATGTTAACAGAGGAGATATACAGATGATGTTAACAGAGGAGATATACAGATGATGTTAACAGAGGAGATATACGTGCAATGTTAACAGAGGAGATATACAGATGATGTTAACAGAGGAGATATACGTGCAATGTTAACAGAGGAGATATACAGATGATGTTAACAGAGGAGATATACGTGCGATGTTAACAGAGGAGATATACGTGCGATGTTAACAGAGGAGATATACATGCAAAGTTAACAGAGGAGATATACAGATGATGTTAACAGAGGAGATATACGTGCAATGTTAACAGAGGAGATATACAGATGATGTTAACAGAGGAGATATACGTGCAATGTTAACAGAGGAGATATACAGATGATGTTAACAGAGGAGATATACAGATGATGTTAACAGAGGAGATATACGTGCAATGTTAACAGAGGAGATATACAGATGATGTTAACAGAGGAGATATACGTGCAATGTTAACAGAGGAGATATACAGATGATGTTAACAGAGGAGATATACGTGCGATGTTAACAGAGGAGATATACGTGCGATGTTAACAGAGGAGATATACGTGCGATGTTAACAGAGGAGATATACAGATGATGTTAACAGAGGAGATATACGTGCGATGTTAACAGAGGAGATATACGTGCGATGTTAACAGAGGAGATATACGTGCGATGTTAACAGAGGAGATATACATGCAAAGTTAACAGAGGAGATATACAGATGATGTTAACAGAGGAGATATACGTGCAATGTTAACAGAGGAGATATACAGATGATGTTAACAGAGGAGATATACGTGCAATGTTAACAGAGGAGATATACGTGCGATGTTAACAGAGGAGATATGCGTGCAATGTTAACAGAGGAGATATACGTGCGATGTTAACAGAGGAGATATACGTGCAATGTTAACAGAGAAGATATATACGTGCAATGTTAACAGAGGACATATATTCAGATGATGTGAACAGAGGAGATATACGTGTGATGTTAACAGAGGAGATATACGTGTGATGTTAACAGAGGAGATATACAGATGATGTTAACAGAGGAGATATACAGATGATGTTAACAGAGGAGATATACAGATGATGTTAACAGAGGAGATATACAGATGATGTTAACAGAGGAGATATACAGATGATGTTAACAGAAGAGATATACAGATGATGTTAACAGAGGAGATATACATGCAAAGTTAACAGAGGAGATATACAGATGATGTTAACAGAGGAGATATACGTGCAATGTTAACAGAGGAGATATACAGATGATGTTAACAGAGGAGATATACGTGCAATGTTAACAGAGGAGATATACAGATGATGTTAACAGAGGAGATATACAGATGATGTTAACAGAGGAGATATACGTGCAATGTTAACAGAGGAGATATACAGATGATGTTAACAGAGGAGATATACGTGCAATGTTAACAGAGGAGATATACAGATGATGTCAACAGAGGAGATATACGTGCAATGTTAACAGAGGAGATATACAGATGATGTTAACAGAGGAGATATACAGATGATGTTAACAGAGGAGATATACAGATGATGTTAACAGAGGAGATATACGTGCGATGTTAACAGAGGAGATATACGTGCGATGTTAACAGAGGAGATATACGTGCGATGTTAACAGAGGAGATATACGTGCGATGTTAACAGAGGAGATATACAGATGATGTTAACAGAGGAGATATACGTGCGATGTTAACAGAGGAGATATACGTGCGATGTTAACAGAGGAGATATACGTGCGATGTTAACAGAGGAGATAGACATGCAAAGTTAACAGAGGAGATATACAGATGATGTTAACAGAGGAGATATACGTGCAATGTTAACAGAGGAGATATACAGATGATGTTAACAGAGGAGATATACGTGCAATGTTAACAGAGGAGATATACAGATGATGTCAACAGAGGAGATATACAGATGATGTTAACAGAGGAGATATACGTGCAATGTTAACAGAGGAGATATACAGATGATGTTAACAGAGGAGATATACAGATGATGTTAACAGAGGAGATATACGTGCAATGTTAACAGAGGAGATATACAGATGATGTTAACAGAGGAGATATACGTGCAATGTTAACAGAGGAGATATACAGATGATGTTAACAGAGGAGATATACGTGCAATGTTAACAGAGGAGATATACAGATGATGTTAACAGAGGAGATATACAGATGATGTTAACAGAGGAGATATACGTGCAATGTTAACAGAGGAGATATACAGATGATGTTAACAGAGGAGATATACGTGCAATGTTAACAGAGGAGATATACAGATGATGTTAACAGAGGAGATATACGTGCAATGTTAACAGAGGAGATATACAGATGATGTTAACAGAGGAGATATACAGATGATGTTAACAGAGGAGATATACGTGCAATGTTAACAGAGGAGATATACAGATGATGTTAACAGAGGAGATATACGTGCAATGTTAACAGAGGAGATATACAGATGATGTTAACAGAGGAGATATACGTGCAATGTTAACAGAGGAGATATACGTGCGATGTCAACAGAGGAGATATACGTGCGATGTTAACAGAGGAGATATACAGATGATGTTAACAGAGGAGATATACAGATGATGTTTACAGAGGAGATATACGTGCGATGTTAACAGAGGAGATATACGTGCAATGTTAACAGAGGAGATATACGTGCAATGTTAACAGAGGAGATATACAGATGATGTCAACAGAGGAGATATACAGATGATGTTAACAGAGGAGATATACGTGCGATGTTAACAGAGGAGATATACGTGCAATGTTAACAGAGGATATTTACAGATGATGTTAACAGAGGAGATAAGCATGATGTTAACACAGCAGATATAGAGCATGCCATACTGCCAACCAGCCTTGGGGACCAGTTTGAACATATTGTCTGTCCAAGACAGGTTATCTCTAATAATAAGGCCTTGGAGCTCCAGGGACTGCACCTTTCCCAATGGTTGCTCAGAAGTCGACTCGGGACTTCGCAAACTGATCTCTATGAAGCAACAGACAGTGAGTATGGAACTTTCAAATCGGTCTCGTTTCATAGAGACTAATTTTCCCAGATCTGAACGGAGATGCCACTGCCGTCTCCTCATCAGATATCGGGGTACCACACAAAGGGTACCGCTGCACAAAATGGTACCGTGGAACGACCAGCGAAGCAGAAAGATCATCGATGCAGACCAAGAATAAGGTTGAAGAACAAGATTGGTCTCGGTGCACCACCTTGCAGGGTTTATTATCCCCACGCCGTGCTCGTCTCATCCATCGTCACCTATTGCTTGTCGTCATGGAGGAATTCAGACAACCGTTCAAGGTGGGGACCAAGCTGGAATACCTGCAGGTAACAGCAATTGTAAAACGAAGGCGAGACATTGTTAAAGGGATGGGAAATTTTTTCGTGAGATGGTCACTCGAACCTCTGAGATCTGAGATTCAGGCCATTGTTTTGGACGAAACAAATAAACGGCTTCGTCTGCCACGACACGACGCATTCAAAAAGTGAAACTAACTTCCACGGTCCATGTGGAGTGTATCACAGAATGATCTCAGGTGTTGTTTAATAACACCACCGTGTGTTAAAACACATCAGAAGCTAAAATATCTCGCTCGGCATTTAAGTGAAGCATTCGTTCATTCACAGGAACGTGTCACGACTTTCGGTTTACAGCGAGTGACAACATTGCGCCACTTCCAGTGCGACTTGCACACGGAGATGTCAAATCACATCCTCATCAATTGCACCTGAAAACGTTCACGTTGGACGAAATTTTTCTCTCCAATCCCAAAAGATGGCCCATGACAATTTTAAGTTCTCACTTGTTCATGTACTATTTTTATTATCCCCATGCTTTTTGAAAAGAAACATTGTGGGAGGGGGGGGGTTATTATAAGCTGTCTGTCCTTCCGTCTGTCCGTCACGCTATCTCCTCCAAAACGTTTTTTGTAGACAATGCTGAGGCTCGTATGAGAGCTAATACACAGAACGTACAACAGGGGGAACGGGAGACGAGAGGGGCAAGAGAGGGAAGGACAAAACAGTGGGGAACAGAGACATGAGGAGATCTGTGGAAAGGAGAGGGATGGAGTGGGGTACACAGGGTAAACAAGATGGACACTACAGGGACTTTCAGGAAGGAAAGCAGGGAATTTGAAGGAGGTGAGTTTGGGGTGGGTTAACAAGGGTAGAAAAGATCAAGGATTTGGATTGGGGATGATAAGAGGTGGTGGTGAACAGCTGTTTTGAAGACCTGGAGGGAAGAGTGAGATTGAAGAGAGTGTGGAGGTTTGTTCCAAAGGTGGGGAAAAAAAAGAGGAATTAAAGAGTGATGGTGAGCAGTGATTCGTGATTTTGGTAATTTTACCAGAAGGGGGTTGTTGGCGGACCTTGTGCACCCTGCAGAAATATTGGGGGGGGGGGCATATCACGGACAGAGCAGGGGGATGAGGCCGGAGAGGAGATGGTAGAAGATACAAAGATCACCGACCTGCCTGCTGTGATTGAGTGAGAGGCCCAAAGACTCAGCTTCATTGTGGGAGATACCAATGATCCTAAATGCCTTGGTTTCCACAGCGTGAAGCCGAGAAAGGTGAGAGGCAGGAGCACCAGCCCAGAGAGGAGAGCAGTAGTCCATCAGGCTGCAGATGAAAGCTTTTTAAGTGGTCAGAAGCTCAGGTAGGCCGAGGAAGGACTTTGCACGACGGAGGATTCCCAGTCGGCGACTGGCTTTGGAGGCGAGGTTGGAAATGTAGCTTTCCCAGGAAAGATTATGGCGGATAGTGAGACCCAGAAGCTTGAAAGAAAGGACTTCAAGAGGATTGTTGAGAAAGTAGATGGGGGTGGGGCAGTTCCAGTTGCTTCTTTTGGAGAGACAAAGTGAGAGTGTGAGATTTGTCCGGATTGAAAGACATGTTCCACATGATGGACCAGTTTGTGATTTTATCAAGATCTGCAGTGAGCGAAGAAGCTGCTGCTTGCCGCTCTGAGGGATGACAGATGGTACGGCAGAGGGTTGAGTCATCAGTAAGAGGATGGTTGGGCAGAAATTCACCAAACTTGGTAATTATGATCACCACATCACAAGGTGCATCATTCTTGGCCCGATCCCTTGGAACGGGGTCAAAAGGTCAATTACAGACATTTAAAACTTTTTCAGTGAAACTTTGTCTATGCAATAAGCATTGGGGGACGCATGAAATATTTAACGATCTTATGGATTTGACTTACGGTTCATTCCCGGGGGGGGGTGGGGGGGCAACTTCGGGTCACAGGGCAAAAAATTTCAACTCTAAATTTGATATTGCGTCATTCCCGGTGGAACATTTTGCCATCTTTCAACTTTGATCGACGTGGGAAGCGTGGGGATTTGTGACGACCAGCCATTGCCTTTGCTCTCATTCACACTTGCTCATGTTCAAGTTGCGGACAATGGAAAATAATTATTGACCTGCGGTCACAGAGAATCAAATGCTCATGACTCGGCTGACATTGCGAAATGGGAGGCTGTACGATGATCCGAGTGTACAACGTGTGGTCACGTGACTGGCGCACCACACAATACAGATTTTACTGTGCTACACCAAGCTGTGGAACAAACTGCAGCCTGGTCTTGGTCAAAACAATGAATGTGCGACGAGGTTAAAACAAAGGCATTAAAACCCGCCTTCAAGGGAACAACTCGCAAAGTCATGTGTTCACTGTGTTTAGACAAATCCCAGACCCTCAAAACCAGAGGGAAGTGCCGCTAGGACATTGTTGTACAAACAGAAGGCGCCAAACTCAGTTGAATTACGGTCTTCCTGGGCATGCAATATTCATGCTGTGCCATTAATTTTGCAGCCTTTGCGATTCGACCTTACTTTTTTCCAGGCGAATGATGGTTTTGGCCCTAAAGGTAGGGAGGTGGACACCACAAGTGAACAAGCCATGGAGGCATCCGTTCATGGTTGATGAAAAAGCTGCAGGACTCTTTCTTTTGGTACCCGTTTGACATCACACGGTGAGGCACGGTCCCCAAAATGCTACACTCACTCCCGTTGGGGTTGGGTGCTCCTTTGACATTACGATGAAGCAAACAAAGGGGTGACCAGATCACTTTTATCATCAGTAAGTCAGAGATCGCGAAGTGAGCAGCTCCGAAAACAAGAAGGGCCAAGATGCATCGTACTAAAAGTCTAGGTGTCCCTGCATATGTTGACTCAACGAACAGGGCGGCCCAAAAGTGCACTGAGATTAACATGACCATCGTCAGTAAAATAATTTCACATCACAATCGATGTGCACCACGTTCTCTGCAGAGCATTGGTTCTGCCAAATAAGTTTCTTGCCTCGGGATAAAATTCTGGACGAATCACCACTCCGACGCAGAATACTCGAGTGAAGATGCAAGAAGTTGTTATTTGTTTGGGGGTGCCAGCAATAACTTTTTAACATCCATGCGATGGAGTGGGAGGTAGATCGTGGGAGAGGGGGATGGGGGGGAGGGGGTTGGAGAGGTCAAAGAGAGTGACAGGCATGGATTCGGTGAGAAGTGAACAGGGGGCCTTGCTTTATTGGCTTTCTCCTGCCTCCATTCCATGTGCTGGAAAACAATGGAGTTTATCTGGCCACTGGCAAATATCAAAGGCAATTACTGATACACCAAGGGCTTGTGCCACAAAGGGATAATGCTGGGCACACCAAAGAACATACTGAGCCAAGAAGAAGAGCGTTAAGACCTCGCCAAGAAAATTGTATAGCCCAACAGCAGCTCGATGGAAGCTGCCAAGGGGAAACAAAGAAGAGAATTCAATAAATAAATAAATAAATAACTTCAGCCTTATAAAGAAACCTCGATCAACCAAAATCAGACAGAACAAGGCGGTGGGACATCTCATACTAATTACACAATTACAATCAACCTCCACCACCACCACCACCACCCACTACCCCCCAACAATTCTTTCTTTACATACGAGTGACATACATCAACTGTTCAGTCGCACCATCTTGTGTGTCACTAACGACCAGATTCCTGACAAGCGGGTATTTTCGCCTTATACTACTTCTTCCACGTACTCTTTTGGATGCTTCATCCTACTACCTACTCCCTGGGGTACACAAACCACCGTTTGGGAGCCACTTTGCCAGCCACTCATGTGCTTCCTTTCTTATCTCCTCCAGGGATGATGATGAATAACATCATTAATTATTACTATCATAATGCACAAAAGTCAGGACCAGTGCCGATGGACCACAATTATAGCCAGTTGATAACATGATGAAAACTATGATTTTACTCAACGTGTGATGATTTTCAAATATAGCGAAAAATTCCAACCGGGAATCTCCCATTCATATCAAGTGGCAAACTGGGTCACCTGATCAAGATGGGGTTATTTAAAAACTTGAGTAAACCGAAGATGGATGTGTAAAGGGGTAACAAAAATTAACCCTGCCGCTCCAGGCCCTTCGATGAGGCCGAGGGCCACGCACATGACACCTGGTGTCGTGCTGATCACGTACGTTTATTTTCCGGTGGAGAAGGCCCCATTTCGAAAGCGTTTGTATCTCAGGCAAAGGACACTAGAGCATCGTCACAGCGGAGGGTGTCTATTTATTTATCTCAAAAAAAAAAAATAAAAAAAAAAAAAAGGACGTGTCCCCGAAAACATGCTTGCCGTTGGTTTTTGAAAGTGCTAAAGCAGCACTCATTTGGCCAGGGCTGATCAAGCATTTAGGGTGCAAGTCGTACTGATTCGTTGGACCAGATTACAAACCTCGCTTCCCCTTCTCCCCAAATTGTTACGAGCAGCTATTCTGCTGCTGAATTTTCAGCTATTGGCCCACAATGCTCTTCCAAACAGACCGAGAGTCTGCTTTGCTCTCATCTCATGAAAGGCACATCTTTCAAGACAGATGTCTCACTGAACCAGAGGGAAATGGAAGGAGGGGGGGGGGAGTGGAATCTGAATTCCACTGCCTTGGGACCTTCATGCTAACTGTACACAACGATGTTTAAAAACTCGATATTCACCAGAGTTTACGTTCGATCCATCGATCTCCCAACTCCAACAAAACAAAAGCATTTTTGCATTTCGGTCCAATTCACTGCTAAATGTCAAATACATGGAATGTCAGGATGAAACAAACCCCAGAGACCGTGGCAATGATGAAGAGAGACAACTCAGAAGACTAATCAAATATTTACGTGCAGTCGTTTATTATGCTTCCACCTGCGTTGTTAAAAAAAGAGGCTGAAAATTCAATACGGTGGGTACGAACCGAAAGGACATTCCACAAATTATGTTCATCAGCCATCGGCTTTGGGAATAAGAGGTTTGGAGATAGGAAAGGATGAATCTTGGACATGTACATTTTTTCCATTTGTTTCTCTCCATATCGTTTTGCCACCATCGGCATTAGAAATAAACACGAGCAGAAGCAATGAGAGCAAGCCCAAAATAAGGGTCATATGATCACACAGGTGGATGAGCGTCACGTGCGACAACAGCTCACCTCATCAGAAAACCAGCAAACAATCCACCGACACCATGCTCGGATCATTAAATATTAATCAGTTTTTAGAGTCAGCCAATCCTCGTAATGGCAATTATACTGAAACGAGAATCTCATCACTTCGAAGAGACATTCTGCGCAAGAGCCATTGGATCAAAAAACTTTGTGGGACTGGGAATCCCCACCACCAAGGTGTTTGTTCAAATAAAGGGCGTCTCGGAACATTCATGGTGTGCGAGTGCAACATTCCGCGACGACATCTCAGCCCCACCCCCCAAAATACCCCAATCATTTCAAACAAGAAGCTGGTACCCGAGGTCCCCTGCCTTTTGGGTGGAAGGGGGAATAGATCTGTGGAATATGAACAGTGACATCTTAAATGGTTTTTGAAATATCACGACACAAGGCAAGTTGCTGAGAAGGTTGCCATGGCAACAGCATTCAGACAATCTCCGCTGTGATCAAATCAGAGGAATAGATTTCTGAAATATGAAAGCTAAATGTTCAATCGCTTTTGAAATGTCACGTACAGAAGAGTACAAGTGGGCGGATGATCGGTCGGTCGGACAGGGTACATTTTCATGTCCTCTGTCTCTGACATTGTTGGAGGGGTGGGGGAGGGGGGGGAGACAAAGAAAAATTAAAAAAAAAAAACATCTTATATAAGAACATAAAATAAATGGTGAAACATCTCCATGCACTTTACATAAAAGTTTATACAAATCTAGAATCGACATCATGTATTGTATGAAATCTTAAAAAGATATATTTTCAATACATTGGTGAATCAGTCCAGTGATAAATGACTCGAGTAGACCGTGGGAGCGAGTTCCACAATTTGGATGCGACGACTGAAGGTGATCGTGAACCGAACAATGATGTTCTTGTGGAGGTGGACTGAAGAAGCCTTTGGGATGGCAATCGAAGAGCTCTTCCTGGAGTGTTTAAATTCATTTGATCAGGTCCGATGGTGCCGCGTCGTTTAGCGAGTTAAATGCAGCGAGTAGAATTATTACCTCTGCCACCAAAGGTGGACATAGGTGATGTATTCACCCCTGTCTGTCTGTCTGTCTGTCTGTCTGTGAGCGGTATATCTCAAAACCTTATGGAAAGATTTGGACGAAACTTGGTGAACAGATTGGATGTGTGACGAGGACAAATTTAGTCCATTATGGTGAAGATCTGGATCAGGATCTGGGAATTTTTAAAGTGATTCTTCACAATTGAGAGATTAGAGCCAGAAATTATAAATGTGAACGATATTGTATTTGATAGGAGGAAAAGCACTCGATAACCTCCATGGGTTGGATTGTGGTAGTGTGTGTCGGGGTGGTGCTCAGGTGGAGCACACCAGATGGCCGTCTCCTCGGGTTAACCTGAGGGGGTCCCTTCGGGTGGGTGCCTGGAATGTCCTATCCCAACAAGAGGATGATCACCTGTCTCTGTTATCATCTGAGCTCCAGCCCTGGAACATCGGTATGACAGCATTCTCTGAGGTTCAGAGACCGGATAGTGGTGAGAGCATGCGGATGGTTACACCGCCAACTGGTCTGGTCACTCTGATGGTTACCATACAGAGGGAGTTGCTGTAGCCGTGTCCAATAAGCTGACTCCGATGATAATTGAGATAACATCGGTCAATGAGTGTATTATGAGACTGAGGACACATCACTCCTTGGGTGTCATTTCCTTTGTTTCTCTATATGCTCCGACTAAGGCGAGTGATCTCACTGTGAAGGAGGCTTTCGATGCCGTGTTTGAGTCTGTGGTCGATTTGTGCCCGAGGTGAGATACTCTTCTCGTCTTGAGAGATTTCAATGCATCGGCTGGCACCGATAGGGATGGTCATGAGACGCGTGTTGGTCCCCATGGGTCTGCATCTGTGAACCAGAATAGCACTAAGTTCCTTGACTTTGCAAGTAGTCGTGGACTTAGGGTGGCTGGTTCATGGTGTCAGCGCCCATCGGCTCATCGCTGGACTTGGTTTTCCAACGCTGGTGGTGTGGCAAAGGGGATTGACCATGTGCTCGCCGATGGTCGTTGGAGGACGATTCAGAACTGCAGGGTCTACCTGAATGTTCATTTCCTCAACACCGAACACAGGCTTACGGTGACAACGGTGAATTTACAGCTAAAAATCGAGGAGAATGGTACCATCGCAACTTAGGCTGGAGGTTGGCAAGCTCAAGGATGGGAGAGTAGCTGAGGAGTTTGTGAACAGAGCGAGTGTGGATTTGGGTGGTCTGGGTGTTTTGGGGCATCCTGAAGAGTTGGGAAGTTCCTTCAGGACAACCATCCTTGATGTTGCCGGTGGATGTCTTTGAACCTACGATCAGGTGGAGAAGAACTTTGTCTCCCAAGCGACACTGGACACCCATTGACCAGAGTCGCAGGACCAGGCTTAATGGCAGAGATGTTCAGGGAGTTGAGGTGTAAAATTGTACGTGTGCTGAGGGTGGACAAGGAGGCTGACATGCGAGGAATCTGTGAAGGGGTAGACCACACCTGTGGTCAAGTGATTCTCGTCCTGCTTACAGGGGAATTTTTGTGCATTTCATTCCTCCAAGCCCGTCCCTTGGTGTACTGCAGTTCGAGTGGTGGATGGTGAGCTCTTGACAGATTTCCGAAGTGAAGGCCCGCTGGGCCGGTTACTTTGAGCGGCTGTACCAGGCTGACCCACCAGCTGTTGAGTTGGATGTCAGGGGTGTAACTATCCCAATTGTTGACCCTCAAATCAACTGTGAACCACCTTTGGTTGTGGAAACATAAGCTGAGGTGAACCAGTTGAAATGGGGTAAAGCTTCAGAGATCTGCGGCATCCATGCTGAACTTCTCAAGGCTGGTGGAAATGCTGCACTTGTGTCGTTGCATGCAGTTCTGTGCGCTGCCAAGAACACAGGCATCATCCCAACTGACTGGAAGAGGGGCCTTGTTGTCCCACTCTGGAAAGGGAAGGGTGATGGCAAGGAAGCCAACAACTACCGAGGGGTGACGCTGCTCTCAGTGCCGGGCAAGGACTTTGCTCGGTTAATTCTTGATAGGGTTCGCCACATCTTCTTGAGCACCAGCGTCCAGAGCAGTCAGGCTTTACACCAAAGAGGTCAACGATTGACCGTATCCTTGCTCTTCGGGTCCTTACTGAATGCGGACGAGAGTTTCGGCAGGGACTGCGTGCAGCCTATGTTGATCTCCACAAAGCGTTTGATTCAGTGAGTCGGGATGCCCTCTGGGGGATTCTCATTCTTCGTGGGGTGCCACCGAAACTGATCACTCTGATTTCGGAACTATACTCTGGTGCTGAGAGTGCTGTGAGGTGTGGTAGTTCCATCTCTGGCTCATTTCCAGTTGGTGCTGGAGTTCGTCAGGGGTGTGTACTGGCCCGCACAGTTTTCAGCGCTTGTATGGACTGGATTCTGGGGAGGATATCTGAGAGATCAAGCCGCGGTGCATCGTTTGAGAATGTCAAGATCTCTGACCTCGATTTCGTGGATGATGTAGTCATCTTTGTGGAGACTCTAGATATCCTTTTGGGGGCCCTCGAGGTGCTGAATGAGGAGTCGGAGCCGCAGGGATTACAGGTTTCTTGGGTCAAAACTAATACCCAGGCTTTCAATGATGTGGACGCAGCGACATGCTGCTCGAGCGCATGCTCCCATACCTGATCTGACTGCATTTGAAAAGATTGTAGATGGGTTATGACAAAACCTGGTGGATGAGTTGGGTAGGTGACAAGAACAAGCCAATTCGATTTTGGTTAAGGTCAGGATCTGGCCTAACAGTGGGATGGAAAACGTAAACCGTTCATCCTGGCAGAGGTATGTGCTCCACGGCTCTACCAAGTGCCATTCTCATTAAATCAATGAGTCATCCTATTGGGAGCCAATAGAGATATTTTACCATGGAAGTAATACAAGTACTCTCATTAGTTGGAGAAAGAAGATGGGCTGCAGCATTTGCAATCCTCTTAGGTCTTTATCTGGGCGTACAGGAATGATACCAAATTACAATTACCAAGAAGTGAAGGCCATACAAAAGCGTGAACAAGTGTTTCTGTTGTGCACGTGTCGAGGTATTTGTGGATCTGTCCAATTCTGTGCAGTAAGAACAGGAATACACCAGAACAGCACTCAACAGAGTGCATACCTATGCCAGGCTGAACAGCTTACGTTTTGCATCCCACTGATTGGCCGGATCTGCATCCGGACCTGAACTAAAAATCTGATCGGCTTGTTCTTGTCACACACCCAACTGTCCACCAAGTTCCATCCGAATCCGTCCACAACTTATTGAAATGTCACGCTCAATATCGTTTTGGGACACATCTCGCAATGGTGAAGAATCACTTTAAAAGAAAAACAAGCTCAAATGAGCTAAGATCCTCGTTCCCTTAATGATGACGTCATAAAAACGAATATGACGTCATTGTGATGTATCAGGTTTGCGATAAATTATCTGTGCTGATGCCCGGCATGATGCCCGCAAACAAAATTCAAACGGCTTGCCTAGTTTCGGAGATAATGGTATAGGCGATTTCCATTAGCGGCGATATTATGACGTCAACTTTTTTTTTTTTTCGAGGAAGAATTTCCAAAATCGGACATGGTTACTGCCTGCGCGTGGGCTTTCTGCATATACACGGCAAGTTTCACGAAGATCCGATGAAAACTCTGGGTTGTGAAACAAAAAATGTCAAAAAATAGGAATGACATCATAACAATTGATATGACGTCATAGTGATGTATCATATGTGCGGTCATTCATCTCTGCTAATGCCCTGTTCGATTCCCGCAAACAGAATTCAAAAAGCTTGCCTAGTTTCAGAGATAATTTTTTCGGCAATTTCCATGAGCAGAGATATTTTGACGTCATAACTTTTTTTTTTCACGGAGGAATTTTCAAAATCGGAGATGATTACTGTCTGTACAGGGTATTTTTACATATATATGCCAAGTTTCAGGAAGTTTCGATGAAAACTGTAGGCTGTGAAACAAAAAAGTCCACAAGAACAACAACGTGAGTAAGGCTTAGAGATCCTCGACGAGGATCTAAAAAAATAGGACCACTGGACCTGCAGCTTATCTTGGCCCTGGCCTAATGCTGTAACCCAAATTTGGTAGCATTCTGACTGGTGGGTCTGGAGAAGATGATGTTTGAAATAATTTAACTATGTCCGTCATTTTGACCAACTTAAAGTCAAATGTCCGAAACGAACTTTGCAATCGCCGTTACCAGTCAGGAGCGGCACGACCTTGCTGCCAAATTTCAGCCGGATCGGCCCAGCGGTTTGGCCGGAGAAGTCCAAGTAGGAGACGGACGGACGGACAGTGCACGATGCCAATACCGTATATCAAGAACTCCAATTCCACATAAGCTAAACATTAAAATTCTAGTATCTGAATTCAGATTTTCACCAAAATCGAATCAATCTATCTTTGTCACACGCCCAAACTGTCCTCCAAGTTTCGTCCGAATCCGTCCGTAACTTTTTGAGATGTCATCTTCACAGACAGCCAAATATCGGAATACAGGGGTGCAAATTTTTTTTTTTTTTCTAAAGCTAAGAGCTAATAAATATGATTCAAAATTATTCCTCAACGCTTATTTTGTTCATTATAATTTCATTTTTCGAACTATTCGTTTGTAGATTATAATTTCATTTGGAGAAATCGAGCCTACATTATGCAATTTAAAAAGTTACAGGACACCCTCTTTGACTTGTGAGAATTGCACACTCGTGCCCAATTTCAATAATTGTCAATGTGTGATTTGCATAATTGCGAATATCAGCAAACACGGTATAAATAGTCAGGGCATAATCTCATTGCTCTTTTCCAAAGCACCATGTCCCAAAAGGAAGGAGGTTATCATTCCGATGAGGGATGATAATAATCGGCTGTCAAGAGAGTGGGCAGCTCCGTGAGGATGACTCAAGCGTCCAAGTCTAAATTTACCATGGGGAATGTCATGATGAAGTGAAAAAGTTAAAGCAACATTAAAAAAAAAAAAAATCACTTAAGAAAAAAGGGGGGGGGACCGACAGGGAAGTGGTTCGGAAAAACAAAAATAGAGACAATCTACTTTCTATGATGTGGCCAAATATTCAAAATATCGGCTCAGGGAACGCCGAGGTAACAAAGGGTAAAGAGGTAACATCCTCACTGTGAGTGAGAAGAGAGAGGGAGCGAGAGAGAAAATGGGAGGAACAACTAACCTACAGGAAAGAGGGTTGGGTTAATGTGGGTAGAAGAGATCATGGTTGGCACGGGGGATGACACGAGATATTGGAACATACTGCCAACTTGAAATCCTGAAAGATAAGGTGTGGTTGTACAGCCGCAGGAAGGCGATTCCACAAATGGTAGAAAAAGGAACACAAAGTAAAGGTGAGTTCACCGTACGTCAATAAATTATTGAAAACCAGCAGCCAGGTGCAGCCGAAGCACGAATTGATGCTCAACTGCCCTCTTCATATTTCTTACTGCACATTGCAACGGTGTTCAAAATGCTTCACTGTGCCAGGTTATATTTGTACTTGATGCAACAACAACTGCTTATTGTAGAGATTAATTCACACAATATAAGGAAGAAGTGTAGCCTGGCGTTGGCTTCGCGGTTGGGGTGGTGGCTTGGGATCCCAGGATCCTGAGTTTAAGCTCCATTTTTCCTGCTGAATTAACACCAAGGGGTTGACAGCCTGTCATCCTTCTGAGGTTGGCGAAATGAGCACCAGTGTGTACTGGTAATTGGGGCACTGCATCAGCGGCACTCCGAACCAATGATGCAATCAGCAGCCAAAAAGGCTGCACACGAAGGGAAGGGAAGAATGAAGTCAACAACTAAACCATTCAAGATGTGATGTGATGTCAGCAAGTAACTCAAGCGCACAAATGCTCATCTTCCAGAAGCACCGCTGCTGCGACAAATAAAAAGCAGGATTGTTAAGAGACAGGGAAGATGTTCGGTGTATTATGTTGCATTTCGAGGTGTTTAATTGGAACCTGGATATTAAAAACAGCAGCAATGAACACGTCACTTTGTTCTATTGCAAATATTGATGTGGGGGTCGCAGTGCGGCCTGCTGCTGCTCAAGATATGCTTTGTTTTCAACCTGGGCGGTGCTTGCGTGTCAAAACAGCAGTGGAAGGGTCACGGACCCATTGAGGTTCTGACCTCGGGAAGCAATCCATCAATATCAGCTCATATCCCTCATGGAAAATTTCAAACATAAATCACAAGCTGACAAAGATGACTGATGGAAACAGTCATGAAAGAAAAGAAAAAACGACCATAAAAGGGATAACATAAAGTTACCTGCTCAACCTTGATAAATTCAAACGATCATTTGTTTTATCCGAATTATCAGGAAGCTGGGTAAGTCAGTCGGTATGGAGATACAATCACATCTATAATCAGCATATGCATCTCATTGACAAATCAGGGTTGACAGGATGGCCTGGAGGTACGCACACTCACCTCGAAGCTGTCTCACCTGGGTTCAAATCCAAACCCAGCTATGAACTGTCATCCTGTTTCGCAGACAGGACGATTCATCAATGTGCGTGCCGTCTCTCGGACAGACGTTAAACAGTGGTCCCGTCTACCGGCCTTTGTTGGATATGAAAGGTCCAACGGTGTCCTTCACAAACAGTAGTCTGGCCAAGTTCCAAATTATTGCCGTAACCAATAGAGAGCATCGCATCAGCAGCACAGACACATCCTCAGCCAATGATGCTACCCCACAGCCTTGTGTGAACCGTGAAGCATTGTAGTAGCAGTATCATGCCATGGGGACGCTTTTCAGCAGCAGGGACTGGGAGACTTGTAAGGATAGAGGGAACAATGAATGGAGCCAAATACAGGAAAATCCTTGAGGTGAACCTGCTTCAGAGTGCAAAAGACCTTTGACTAGGGCAAAGATTTACGTTCCAACAGGACAATGACCCAAATCTTACAGCCAAAGAAACACTGGAATGGCTTCAGAACAAGAACGCGAAAGTCCTTGAGTGGCCCAGCCAAAGCCCAGACTTGTAGATTGCTGTTCACCGACACTCCCCATCCAACTTTGACGGAGCTTGAGCAAATCTGCAAGAAAGAATGGGAGAAAATCCCCAAATCCAGATGTGCAAAGCTGATTCAGACATACCCAAGAAGACTCGAAGCTGGAATCACCTTCAAAGGCACTTTTCTGCAAAGTCCTGAAAAATAGGGCTGAATAATTATGTAAATTGGTTATTTCTGCATTTCATTTTCAATAGATTTGTAAAAATTTCGAAGAACATGTTTTCACTTTGTCATTGTGGGATATTTTGTGGAGATGGGTGGCAAAAAAAAAAAAAAAAAATGTATATCGAATCCATTTTAAATTCTGCCTGCAACACAACAAAATGTGAAAAAGTCAAGGGTTGCGAATACTTTCTGAAAGCACTGAAAATACGGTTAATGATGCATCCCTAACTGTGATTGGTGAGGGCACCAGATCGAGTCTCGTTACAGTTATTGCTGCACGATTGGGGAACAACAAGTGCCATTTGCCACATGGACAAATTGTCTTCTGCTCCACCAATTACAACCAGGAGGTATGGCTAAACATTATCATTAGCAGTCAGGAGATCGATGAAGATGAATAAAGTTATCCATAGATTATATATGTATAAGAAGGTCATTGTGGCGGCAATAGCTTGCCCACTCTTTATGAAGGACACCGTCGGATCTTTCACGTCCACCAACTAATGGCAGCAGATGGGACACCCGTTTTAACGTCCATCCGAGGGATGGCACGTGCATGAATCACCCTGTGAACTCAATCGTCCATATTCAAACCCAGACTAGACAGCTTAGAAGCAAGTGTGCATACCTCGAGGTCATCCTGCCAACCCACTGTACGCACACCTCATTACAGTATGAAGGCTGGAGAGGATGATACGTTCCGTCTGTTCACAAATACAAACACATTTCCTTTTCACAGATGTTTGTGCTATTTCCCAAAACCAAAATAATACGTTTTCAGAAAATTGAACAACATAATGTCTTCTTATCTTTTCCATATAAAAACGAGAAAGAGCCATCAGAGATTGCACACTCTCACAAGGACTCCTTTTTTTGTGTGTGGTGTATTTTGTGTGGCAAATAAATGGAAGGATGTACGAAATAAAAGGTCGCTGATTGCAAATGAAAGGTCTAAATGGTCTAGTCAGGTCAGATATGGTAGCGTGCACTGGAGCAGCACGTCGCTGCGTCCACTTTCAGCTCCAGGGGCCTCCGTCTGGCCATCCCCCAGGCAGATGCCTGGCCCATCTCAATCCCCTTGAGATGCTGATCAACCTGCTGCAACCACGAGGCACGTGGTTGGCCCGTTGGTTTCCACCACTCACGAGGCTCCCTCGCTGAGAGAATCTGGTGAGCAGGATCAGCGTCAGGAATAAGAGCCACATGTCCATACAGCTGCAGCTGACACTCACAGACTCTACAGGCAACAAATCTAATCTGAGTCTTTCAGCAACCACCTGTTGGACACAAAATCTGACCAGTGATAGCTGAGGATTCTCTGAAAAGACTTGGTAACGAAGGAGCTAAGTCTCTGTCTCTGAGATCATTAGTCAGAGTCCAAATCTCACATACACAGAGCAAGACTGAAAGCACAAAGGACTTTAAGACTCGGACTTTCGTCGTCCTACACAGATACCGACAGCGCCACACCCCATGTTCCAGTGAATCCATGACTCCCCAAGCCCCACCCAGACATCTATTGACCTCTGGCTCACAACATGCGAAGACATGAATTTCACTGCCAAGAAAAGAGAATTTCTCCATGACCTCAACATCCTCACCACAAACAGGTGTGGACAAGATAGCAAAATCCAAGATGTCATTGAAAGCCTGGATCTTGGAATGGAATTGCTGCCATACATGTAGAGATGCTGATTTAAATTTTTGCAGCGTCTCGCGTAGCGAACGCTGCTCGAAGAGAGCTCTGCGTTGTTCTTGTTCTTCTTTTTCTTGTTCTGAAGACAAAACCTTTATATTAGGACTCGGCTCTTTTATACACAGGATCCGGATCTCCTTAAATACTAAACACCTGTACACATCCTCGCATAGACGGTGCCTTTTGAGAGCGTCTGTCATTAACTTTTAAATATATTCGGACATTTGCTTTAAAGTTTCGAAAAATTCACGTTACTATTTAAAGATTATTCCATTTATCGTATTGTAATTTTGTAAATACTCGATATTTCGTAAAGATGTAAATACACTATGACCATGCCCATGGGTCTTGCTATTGGCTCCATCAAGGCACGTGACGAAATATCGGAAGTTGTTGTTTTTTTTTTAGCCAACAAAACCTTTAGGACGCTGCTCTTGGACACATTTGTCCTTGTTTTTGGAGTGTTCTCTTATTTTTTCCAGATATATATATATATATATATATATATATATATATATATATATAAGATATATATATATATATATATATATATATATATATATATATATATATATATATATGGTGTGAAATGGTCTGCAAGAGCAAAACAGCCAAAGTCACTGGTACATCCACTTTCTCGCAACATGGAAGCATCTCCTGCTAAATAAAGCAGGTAATTGTATAATTCCTAGATATGCAATTTTTTGCTGTACACACCAACTGGTGGCTTTATCGTTGGAAAGAATAATCACATGACATTTCTCAACAATGAGGATCATCTCAATAATCTTTGACAGGGGCAATGTTTATTGAATCTTTCATGCAAGTGGAATGGGCTAACTAGAAAAAAACAAAAACAACAAAACCTTGAAAAAGTCATCACCATTCCCTAACCATGAGTAATTGCTCAAAAATGACTTGGCCAACATTCAGTTCATCAAGTGTGTTGAACAAGATAAGGTAGTGGGAGGATAAAAGGAAATGAGCTCCATTAGAAAGATAATTATCTCGGGAATACGAAAACGACCATATGTTATTTTTTTTTTTTTTTTTTTTTAGACACATTGGAAATTGCATGGATGTCACCACAGTGTTATGAAGTTGCTTTCACCATTGAATAATTGATCCAACCCTCCTCTGTACCCAAATCTATGGAATCAATGCTCCGTCCCAAATACAGAGTGAAATTCTCTTTCCAGTGGTTCTTGCAAATTAAACACCGCCACGGTTAAAAAGAAAATGGTAACGCGCATCGTGTAACGCATTCGAATCAAAATCCATTTTGAGATGACAAACCAGAAATTGATGGCAAACCGATGACATGTGCACGCACACAAGACTCGAAACCCTGAACGTCGAAGCAATCAACGTATGGCATATCGTTGGCCTCAAGAAGAGTGCGATGCAAGATACTAAACGATTGATGGAAGAGTGACACAGCTCTCCATGGTGGAGGTTATCCAGGTGGCAAGTGGTAACGAGTATTTTATCTGCGAGATGGCATGCTAGCACGTCTGTGAAACACACGATGTTTATATTTATTGATTTGCAAATCACGTTTGTTCTGTTCTCATCTTTCGTAGGGTTTCTGACTGAAAGCACTTCAGTCCAAATGATCAGCGTGAAGTATTTTCATTTTCCTTTAACATGGTCTCGGGCTCCTTGAGGAGCTGTAACACGAACCACGCACACATGCAGCACAAAAACACAAGACAACACCGGACTTGACTTCAAACGAGCACACTTGGGGGACGCGACTCGACTCCGCAGGGCACACTGGGTACTGGCGACACCATCTTTGCGACATCTCTTTTCTCTCCACACTCAGTGGGGAAATCAAGTCGAATTCATCCTCCTGACCATCAATTACAACCACCAACCACCAGAACCACCGACACCACCAGCGTGGGATGCCAGCCCACGGGGCTTGTCTGTGCTCCATCCTGCAAATGATTAGTGTCAAGGAAACCGCACGTACCATTTTTAGTTTTGGTATGACTCGGTCTGCATCAGAATAGAACCACCGGCCTCCCAGACTCAGGGTGGAGGTGGACACTCTCACCACAATGCCACAGAGTCTGATCAAGTAAAAATGTTGACCACGAGTTGGCATTATTGTTTCGAGAGGACAAATCAGCTTGCCTTGTCCAGCCATCATGATGCTTATTAGTCCCCGACCGGTTTCACTGTGGAGGACGATACGATTGCTCTGTCTGTCTGTTTGTCCCACCTGAGGTTTTTCAGACTTTTTCCCCATACCCTTTAACATATTCAATTGAAACTTGGTGCATGGCTTTCGTGAAAGTTACAGGAACAGCAAGTTCGAGTTTCAGGTCGTTTCGTCAATTTTTCAGAGTTGTGCCCTTTTTGGACTTAGAAAATATCATTTCAGAAGGGGACTTGTATTGCAAAGCAATTCGTGCTCTTGTTCATTTCGTCCCTCTCATAACACGCATCCCCTGGGAAAGAGTCTGGAAAAGATAATGCTTAATGATTAAAAAAAAAAAAAAAAAAAAAAATTATGTGGAGCAACAAAACACCTTACATGGATTTCAACACCATTTGTCATGGCACAAACATCCAGGTGTAATTTAGAATACGATTACCGAGGATTGCCGCCTTCAGTACAATTATACATCACGTAATAACACACAACACGATTCGGATAAATACAATGGAATGCATGAAGATGAAAAATGCACCGTGGGTAATAAATGGTGCAACGGGCTCGATGGAATCCCACGCGGTTGATCCAAGTCTAAATGTAAGGAAGACAGACGTATCAGGAAGATGGGTATTTTGATAGTTAGTCATCTTTGTTTGGAGGGAGGAATGGGTGAGCATGAATCTCCGCGGAGACCATTTTCTCCAGATGATGTCAAGGTTGCTGTGAAGCACTGGTTAAGTTAGTGGGATGCACCATGGTATCATGACGGCATCACTAAACTGCTTCAACGTTGACAGGAATTTGTGGACCGTAACGGTGGTTAAAATGAGAAATAAATATACACCATGCGGTAGAATAAAGATAGACATTAGTATCTGTCCTTGTTTCATTAGAATATCTTTACCTCGTTTGGAAAAAAGAATAGGAAGCCTCAATTTTTAATACAGCCTCAAATCAAATCAATTGTCATCATGTCAGTGGGATAGGTGTGGGTACCTCTCTCACCTGTCGTGGCACTTCAGCAAAAGCTTTCTGTGACTCAATCGGTCAATTTCCCAACCCGGATCTCAACCAATGGTACTCCATCTCTTCTGGATCTAATTTTGACAAATTTCCCCGAAAATATCTGCTGCTCTTCCTCCGCTCCAATCGGTTCTTCTGACCACGTCCTTGTCAAAATGGACATCTCTGACTGTTATCAGAGAACCATCACAGCACCGTCGAGTCTGGAATTTCACTCAAGCTGATTGGCAGGGTCTCCAAGCAGCCATCAAACTTCGAGACTGGTCTCCCATCGCGACTTTCTCGAACATCAACTCATCCTGGGAATTCTTTCAAAGAAACTTGCTCTCCTTCATGCACAGATTTATCTCCTCTCGTCTTCAGTTGTCCTACTCTTCCTCCCACCCTTGGTTCACTGAAGCTTGTGGCGAGGCAGTTGTCCTGAAACAACTTGCCTTTGCCTCATGGAAAGCAAACCCAACTGAGGGAAATCTCAATTCCTTCCATAAAGTTCAGAACAAGTGTGTATCTACCCTCAGGAGAGCCAGAAAACAACATCTTTCTCATCTCAAGTCTGAACTCTCAAACCTCTCTCCCTCCTCAAAATCCTGGTGGCGTCTAATTAAATCTGTTTCTGGTGTATGTTCCCCCTCCATCCCCTCCCTTACCTCAAATGGCCGCACTGCTGATACCGCACATGAAAAGGCTGAATGCCTAAACTCGGTGTTTGCAGCAAAATCTTGTGTCCAAAACCAATCACTTTCTCCACCCACCTTACCCAGTCGCACCCAACTGTCCCTGGAATCTGTATCCTTTTCTCCTAACAAGGTGGAGAGCTTGCTGTCAAACCTCGACTCAGATTCTGCAACCGGTCCAGACGGCATCAGCAGTGTCCTAAAAAGCTGCTCCTCTGCTCTTGCTCACCCTCTCTCTGTTCTATTCACCTTCTCATTTGCTCAAAGTCATCTGCCATCTGCTTGTAAATCTGCTAACATCACTGCCCTGCATAAAAAAGGTACAAAAACAGATCCTGCAACTACAGACCAATCAGCCTTCTCCCAATCATCAGCAAGGTTTCTGGAATCCATCATCACTTCAGACATGACATTAAATCCTTCCTCTTCTTAAATGGCCTGATTTCCAATCATCAATTTGGTTTCACACCAGGTCACTCTTCCCGGGATATGCTGATTCTGCTCTCCCAACAATGGATGGAGGTACTCAATGCCGGACATGAAATAAAAGCCATATCCCCAGACATATCGCGTGCTTTTGACACTGTCTGGAACCCTGCGCTGCTCTCTTCCAATGGTATCCAAGGCCATTTGCACTCATGGCTCGCAGACTTCCTCTCCTGTCGCAGACATCGTGTGGCCCAAAATGGAGTTCTTTCATCCCCTCTTCCTGTCCAGGCTGGAGTTCAAGGCAGCGTTCTGGCCCTTTTCTTTTTCTGGTTTTCATCAGTGATCTCTCTGACTCTGGAAAATCCTCTATCTTTTTGCTGATGACTCCACCCTCTGCCGTACCATTTGTCATCCCTCAGACAGGCAAGCAGCAGCTTCTTCGCTCTCTTCAGATCTGGGTAAAATAACAATCTGGTCCAACACGTGAAACATGTCTTTCAATCCGGACAAATCTCACACTCTCACTATGTCTCTTTGAAAGGACCATTTAGAAAACCCACCCATCCACTTTCTCAACAATCCTCTAGAAGAAGTCCTTTCTTTCAAGCTTCTGGGTCTCACTATCTGCCATGACCTTTCCTGGGAAAGCCACATTTCAAACTTCGCCTCCAAAGCCAGTCGCCGACTGGGAATCCTCTGTCTTGCAAAGTCCTTCCTCGGTCCAGCTGAGCTCCTGACTACAGAGAAAGCTTTCGTCCGCAGCCTGGAGTACTGCTCTCCCCTCTGGGCTGGTGCTCCTGCCTCTCAACTTTCTCAGCTTCACACTGTGGAAACCAAGGCATTTCGGATCATTGGCATCTCCCGTGGTGAGGCTGAGTCTTTGGGCCTCTCACTCTCTCACCGCAGAAAGGTCAGTGGTCTTTCTGCCTTTTCCCGTCCCCTCTCTAATCTTGCGCCCACTATATTACCGCAGGGCACTCAAGGTCCACCAACAACCCCTTTCTGGTAAAACTACCAAAATCACGAATCACTGCTCACCTTCACTCTTCCATTCCTCTTTTTTCCCCACCTTTGGAATAAAGTCCCTCACTGTTCAATCCCATTCTTCCCTCCAGGCCTTCAAAACAGCTGTTCACCACCACCTCTTATCATCCCCCATCCAAATCCTCCATCTTTTCGACCCCCGTTAATCCACCCCAAACCCACCTCCTTCAAATTCCCTGCTTTCCTTCCGAAAAGTCCCTGTAATGTCCATCTTGTGTTCCCCATGTTCCCCGCCCCATCCCTCTCCCTTCCACAGATCTAATGTCTCTGTTCCCCACTGTTTTCTCCTTCCCACTCCCACCCCTCTTCTCTCATGCCCCCCTTGCTGTGCGTTGTGTGTTAGCTCTCATACAAGCCTCGACAAGGTATACAAAAATAATAATAATGCATAAATAAATTTAGGGTGGCAGCAGAGCCTTGAAGTATGCACACTCGCCTTCGAGCTGTCTCACCTGCATTTGAATCCCGACTCAGCTATAAACAATCATTGTGGTGTTTTTAACATGAACCAGCTAAATTCCAACTCCACACCTGGGCTCAGAGTAGCAAGTACTCTGGGGATATTCCTTGACACCAGGTTACACTGCTTGCTATCTTAATGTGCGGTTACCTTAAGGGCAACAACTTCTGCACTTCAAACAAAACGTAACCAGGTAACTTCGCAAGTTTCATGTGAATGGCCTGCTTCACATCACATATGAAGGGCAATGGCCAAATATAATTTGGCAATTAATTATTTGCCACATGCTGGACCATTATGAGTACAATACAGTCTATAATTCAGGGAACATTTAGTAAGCACCATCATGGCGAGTCTTATGGTATCAATGGCACTGCTCAGGGTCTGCGAGTCCACTGCACATCCATACAGAGCCCCCTCTCTCTATTTTTTCCCCTCCTTCAGCATTCTCAATGTTGCAGTAACCCAAAGGCCAAAGCAATTATGGCGAATCACAATTCTGTAGAACTGTAACAATGTTTGTGTGAGCGAGGGCAGGATCGCTCGACTCGTGCCCGATTTGTGATCTCATGAATTTGGGGTTCAGTTTGCAAAGCCAGTCACCATTATTTACAGTGCAATCAAATAAATTCACAACACCTCCCTTCGCATTAAACGTCAGAACTGGAATAACATGAGGTGGCAGATGTTTAAGAGATAGCGGAGACAGGTGTGATCACAGAATGGGCAGAAAGCCTACAAAATAATAACAATCTTCTTCAAGGAAAATAGATTATGACTTTGCTATCACTCCTAATTGAGACAAGAAATGTTCACAGTTTGGTGTTCTGACTCCACAACCCCCCCCCCCAACCCCACAAAAATACCTTTAAAAAAAAAAAAAGTTTGTTAACTTGTATAAATTCCATAATTTTTGTCTGCTCGTCTTCAAGAAACAGGACCCTCTCAACAACACACATCCTTATTACGAATGGAAACAAACTCTTAATGGGGAGGAAAAGATTTTTTGGAAATTATTGGAATTTGTGGTAAACAAGGTGCTATAAATGGTAGTTTGAAAAGCATTTGTGACTTTTATGTTTAACAAGCAGAGTACCCACCTTCCAGGTGGGTGGACTTTGTGCATTACTTGCTGAAAAAGGTATTGTCTGTACATGAAATATCACAAAATCCAGGTGATCGTGGGACCTCGAATAAAAGGGAAATAATTCCAATTTGGCTCATACATGCATAGTAGGAGTTTCCCGTCCTATCTATCCTTGGTCTCTGCGTAGTTACCGGACAAAGTAATGCGACTGGTCCACCACAATGGAGAACTATCCCAAATAACAACACCTATGAGAAATCCAACCACATGCTCGAGTGGTTGGGATACCTGGTTTATACCCAGGTGGCCCAGCTTCAATTCCCTTGGCAGCACCACAATGGGCAGGAGTTGTGACCGATCGTGTAGTGACTTGTAAATGGGAGTGGCAAGCAGTCGAAATGTGTAACTGAGTTAACTCGATCAGATGATGATGAGAAATCCGAAATTTTTTTGTATATACATATATGTTCCTCCCGTGCTCTTCTTCCTGGGTTTAATCGATTAGATGAGAGCTGATTGGTTATTCCTTCAATTCACAGGTGAGAGATGTGGTGGGTCTTTCTTTATCATAAATATACAGTAGACTAGGTGTAAGTCGGCAGCGTGTAACTCGTCACTTCGCCTAAGTCGGCAGCGTAAAAAAAGTCCCGAATTTATCTCATGTTAAATCCCTTTGAATAAAGGGTCATCCCTCTGTAAGTCGTCATCTCTAAGTCGTCAGATGTTGTCCATTCCCACGTAATGGAAACTCAAGTAAATTACCACTCCGAACTCGTCACACGGAACTGGTGCCTCGTGAGAAGCCCGATTTCATGGAATCGTGATGCTCGCTCATTGGTGTACACCGCCAGTGATAGGCTATTTATAACTGCGTACACACGTTGATCGCACTGCAGGCAGGACAATGGCGACTAAGCGTAAGCTTACAACTAAAACCTACCAAGAAAAATACGACATTATCCAGTTTTGCGAGGCAAATCCACTGATGAAGAAAACAGACATGGCTGAGAAGTTGGACATCAAACAGCAGACATTGAACGATATCTTGAAGAATAAGGGCACGATGTTTGGACAAGTGGAGAAGATCGTGAGGCCGGTGGGAAGTGTGAAATGCGTGAAATGTGTGTCCTTTGAAGATGTCGATGACGTGCTCATCATCTGGTTTCGGCAAATGTCGGCTCAGCCAAATATTCGGTTTCAGCCGATTCGGCCGATACTATCTTTCGGTGGAGGATTGCCCAGCCAACATCATGGAATACAATGACCGGTTTGAATCCTTTCTCATGCACCAGATGCCCAAGAGTTTGAGGCATTCAAACATAACGGATTACTTCGCGAAGAAGTAAAGGATCGATCGAGCTTAGTGTTGAAGTCCGATCATGGTTTTATCTTGGCTTGTTTTGTACATTACCGCACTCACTTACACATTGGCATTGAGTGGTAATCATCACCACGATGACTGTGTGTCATGTAATTTGTCACCATACCATCACCGATGGTATACGAGTTGTCTTACAGAGTGGTTCATTATCTTTACTTTTGATAAACTGATTCATGAATTCCATCTTTGCTTGATCACGTTCCAACTCACCAACTCACCCCCACCTATGCCCCAAGGATTGTGTTTTCCTTTTGGTACAATAGCCGGCTCTCACACATATGTGTCCAGGCCACGCGAGACTTCATCCTTCACCCCACAGTAATCATGAATGTTCGCATACGTACAAGTCGTCACATTTCTAAGTCGTCACTTTTTTCTTGGTCCCGATGGTGACGACTTACGCCTTGTCTAATATATATATATATATATATATATATATATATATATATATATATATATATATATATATATATATATATATATATATATATATATAGTTGTGGTTCTCAGAACCGCATGCATCCAACAGATAGGTGTCCCAAGACAGTTATTCCATTAATATACGTGTAGATAGTCCCTTTCCTTTTGTTTAGCGGGACGACAGGGAGTGCGTTGCGATGATCTAATAGCTAGGGTTGCTCAAATCATTTTCTCCTTCATTTTGTCCCTACTCTTCTTTTCGTCTGATTATTCCTGAGGTAAATCAGTGACGTGCGCCTTCGCTGTGAGGTGGGACCTCAAGGAGGCCAGCGCATGTGGCGCCGCTGTGAGGAAACTGCTGCACAGAGATCCTCATTCCCGGGCGAGCCCTGGGCCCGGCGTGTGCGGCGAGTCATATAGAGCACTTGGCAGTGTGGGATTATCGACTCGGGCTTCCGATGATCTGGAGAAGATTTCCGGTTGCATTAAAAAGGCATGCGAATGAATACCTTTTAAGAGGCTGCGCGATTGGTGTTTTTCATAACACAGGAAACAGCCAGCACGACGCCCACGATGCACGAAACACGTACAGAGGCCGATAAAGACGACTCCACGCCACGTTGGGCGGGATACGAGTGTGTGGAGTAGAAGCGGCCTGTTCCTTTTCAACCTCAATATACGACAGATATTGGTGTTCGACCCGCGCACATGCGAGCGGAGTCGTGTGAACGCGAGCGATGGCCACGTGCGTAATGGCCGAAGCGCGCGCACTGGATGGAATGTGCTCGAAGGCAGACACATACGCTGCTCACGAAACGTGCATGGATTTATCTATGGCGATGTACCTTCGGCCCTCACCGGCAGCAGCGGATTCTCCATGGATGGTGAACGTCTTCTCGTCTCTACGGCCAGCGAAGCTGCGATCGAGCCAGGGAATGTACAGTGCGGGCCACGTTGGCACGCGCGGAATGAGCACGTTGATCGACGCTGGTCGAACGCCCGAGCGGGCATGCGGGACCCTCGACCAGCCGACCGGGGGGTTTTTGCAGGACGATTCGCGTGCCAATTCCGGTGTGGGCGATTCATGTCATCTCGTGGGGTCAGAGCGGAATATTCCCGCTGTCTGGGATGGCCTTGCCAGAAACGAAGTGAGGTGGTTTCCGGCCAAAGTTGGCGGGCCATGTGACGAGTCAGGGCCATTCGGAGCGCCCGATTCAGGTGATGACATTTCGATTCGGCATGGCTCCTCCCCCCGCGTGGCAGGCCCTCTAAAGGTTGGAGCAGTCCCTCCGCCTTTCTCTTGCCTTTTCGAATAGCAATGGCATAGGATGAATGCCGAATAGCAATGCACACCCGCCAACCACCCTCTCATGAGCCAAAATGCACACCCGGGCTCCGTAAAAAAAAAAACTCCTGGATTGCCCTTCCCATGACCCCTCCTCGCCGCCGGTGTCTTTCAGTGTCCTGGCGACTGGACTCGGGTTAGTGTATCAATCCCACGTGCTAACCCGGTACATCCCCGGTGAGATGCGGTCGAGCTATCTCCATCAAAATGGAGGGGTTTGTCGGGGAATTCCAGTCACATGTAATACGAGCCATGACGTCACTGGTTGAAGGCGGCAGAGTCACAATGACGGACAGATTCCAGGAATAACTTGAGCGTTGAAATCAAATCCGAGGCCAGCTTTTATGGGAGTTCGAAAGAGCCTCAAGATTAAAAGAAAATGGACATGATCATTCAGCAGTTTCATCCATTAAAGTTGGAATAATAATAAGACCTATCAGTTTGAGCCAAACGATTCACTTGATTGGAAAATGTGGACCAGGGAGAGGAAGATAAGAGTGAGAATATTGATCAGAGATTCTGCATTGTGGATATGCACTGGATAGATTAAATCTTCAGATTTTAAAACACAATTCACTTTGAAATAGTCAGTAGTAGTTAAACTGCGGACTTGGACAACCCCAAGTTTGGATAAACCCAAATAAAGGTCTTTACAACTCTGCACAATCATGTCAAGACGATATTTTTGCTGACAAAAGGGCCAACAGTAAAAAGCAAACCATCAGCTGCACCTCATTTCCCACAGATATAATCATTCTCCAATTAACTTCTCGTCGATATATCCATTATCCCCATCCGGCGACGCAAGCCGACACAAGCCAGCAGAGAGACTAGTATTCCACTGTGGCTTTTCAACCTTAATACGACAAGTCGTAAAAACAATTTTTAAAATGTAATGTTCATGGCTTCCATGTATGAATTGGATTCGTGAAATATTAAACAGTTCAAACACGCGCACCCATGCACACCTAATAAGGAGAATCCAAAAAAAGAAAAAACAAATATAAAACTGAAATCAAAGAGGTGATAGATAGTTCCTGAAAGCAAACCAAAAATAGGAATGACAGCGCCAAAGTTTTTTTTTTTTTAACTATGACGACATCAAACGGAGATAACAAAACCACATGTAGAATTTTTTTTTAAACCAACAAGCAAAAATGCCAATCTTTAAAAGCCCTGGAACAGAGGGAATTACAAACTTCAGGCAAAAGCAACAAGATGCTCTCCACAATCACAACACTCGAGCATTCAACAAACTTATCCAAGAGGAAAATGTAATGGATGAGCGGCTCACAGAAGGGAACACCTTCCTCATCCCAAAATCAGAAGAAACCCAACAACTTCACAAGTATATGCAATAACATGTCCCCAACAACAAACAAACTTCTGATGGAAATCATCACAGAAACCACCAGCAAACACAAGAAGAAGGCTTAGAGGCAGAACAGAAGAAGGAATGAAAATGAGGATGCTACGAAACAACAGAGCAACTACTACAAAACAAGCAACACTCAAAAATTGTAAAATGAGATGAAGCAAATTGTCCAGAGCCTGGATCGACTATAAAAAAAACAAGTCTGAAGACGACGATGGTTCACGAGTGGTATTTGACGATGTAGATTGTTTCAGAAGTCAAGGATGAGACAATGTGATAATGTTTGACCAAGTTATAAAAATGATCAACATGATGTGGTACGGGTGACAGGTTATTAGCTGAAAAATGTCAAAAACCTGGTTTCGTTCAACAACTTTCAAAATTTGACCTTTGCATAACCTTTAAAGGTCACAAAATAATGTTGTGGACATTAAAATAAGGAAAGAGGATACGTGCGATAGCTTATTGGAGTTAGTTCGTCGAAGAAGGTCGAAAACCCGGTTCGATCACCACAACTTTGAAAATTTGACCTTTGTGAACTTTAAAGGTCAAAGGTCAAGGATTGTGACCTTTGGTGCAAAACTTTCTCTGGAACATTCCAGGAACAATATAACGTCATATCGGCTATATGGCATTTTGCACTCCTCGGATTATCCATACTTTGATGAAATCAGCGTAAAAACAAGCTTGAAGGGGGCGCCACGGGCAAGGTGTTCGAGATAGAGAAAAATGGTTTCAAGACTTTAGGTAGGGAATGACCTCAAGATTATGCATAAAAAAATATTGTCATCCTTGCTCTCAAAGTTTGGGCGATCGTATGATTTTTATGTCAAAATTCGAAATTTTCGAAGTTCGTGACCTTGTGACGAAAATGAAAAATCGAGCTCCGTGGGGCTATGAGATGTTTGTTGGGCTAACCAAATGGGCTAACCAAATACCGAAACCCCTGCCAGATTCGACAAACCCCTCGGAGAAGATGGATTTTTATGTCAAAATTCGCAATTTTCTAAGTTCGTGACCTTGTGACCTTGACCTTGGGACAAAAATGAAAAAAAAAATTGAGCTCTGTGCGGCTATGCAGGTGCCATTGGGCTAACCAAATACTGAAACCCCTGCCAGATTCGACAAACCCCCTCGGAAAGGATGCAAATTGAAATTGGCTACCCCCTAAAAACACAATTCGCAATTTTCTAAGTTCGTGACCTTGTGACATAAATGAAAAAAAAAATCGAGCTCCATGGGGCTATGCAGGTGCCATTGGGCTCACCAAATACCGAAACCCCTGCCAGATTCGCCAAACCCCTCGGAGAAGAAAATTTTTTAATGTCAAAATTCGCAATTTTCTAAGTTCGTGACCTTGACCTTGGGACGAAAATGAAAAAAAATAAAAATAAAAAACCGAGCTCCGTGGGGCTATGCAGGTGCCATTGGGCTAACCAAATACCAAAACCCGTGTCATATTTGACAAACCCCTGAGGAGAAGATGTAAATTGAAATCGGCTACCCCCTAAAAACACGTTTTTTGGGCGTGGCTCCGCCCATAATGGACGCACCATGCCCATTTTCAGGAAAACAAAACTTGATCATGATATAAACCTCCCCTCAAAATTTTATCAGGATCGGATCAAAACCCACAGAGCTATCCTCGGGACAGATAGACAGACAGACAGACAGACATACAGACAAGCCGGTAGGTGGACATGGGGAGTTGACTACCCAATAGAACCTGACGTGATGGGCCCATTCGATGGGGAATGACCTGAGGATTAAGCACAAGAAAATTCATGATTCTTGCTTCAAGGGTTAATGCTGCAGATTGTTTCTTCGTTGAAATACCCCCACATTTTGAGGTTTTTCGGCCATTGCTAGGCAACGGAGGGGTCCATAGCAACGGTTCTTTCTCACACATAAGTAGAACATACCATGAACCTACCATATAATACCAGTTTCATGTATATCTGACTAATAATCTCTGAGATATATGGAAGCTGTGGAGGATAGAGTGAAATGGAGATGGTTGATCCGCTGTGGCGACCCCTAACGGGAGCCAGCCGAAAGAAGAAGAAGAAGAATCTGAGATATAACGAACGTCGTTTTTTATTGTTTTCGACCAGGGTTCATTCAAAGTCTATCTTCTCCGACAGTTTTCATAGGATCCGGCTGGAAATTTTTGACAATATGGCTGAATGCACTGCCCACAGCCACTCCTCGCCCAATTTTTGAAAAAATTAATTTTTTATGATTTTTCAAAAATTTCAAAGTCCCGTTGCTAGGCAACGGTGGTGTCCATAGCAACGGTTATCATTTGCACACAACTAGGTCATGGTATGAACCTACCAAGCAAGTTTCATCGAAATCGCCATTGTATTAACTGAAATCGGCATTTTAAATACTGATAATAAGGGTAGAACAAATCTCAAAAAAAAAAATTGGAATTTTTTTTTTTTTCTGACGAGATTGAGTGCCCAAAAGACAGACAGACATAACGAATATAGTGGTCACTCTGGCTGGTGCCAGTGAACCAAAAACAAAAATTACAAGTGGGCGTGGGACGCCCATCATCAGGAAGACAAAACTTGGCATCGATATCAACATCATTTTCAAGTTTCATCCAAATCGGATCACCTTCCACGAAGTTGTTTTCTGGACAGACAGACAGACAGACATAACGGATGTAGTGGTCACTCTGGCTGGTGCTCGTGAACCAAAAGGAAGCTTTTGACAGTGTTCCACATTCAAAGATGATAAAATACATGCAACTGTATAACGTCAACACCCAAATAATCAAACTGATAACATGTATATGGAAATAAAATGACAGAAATCAACCACTTCTGGTTCAGGGATCAGCGCACATGGATGACTGATCCTCTCCTACCACTGCTTCGAAGCTAACTTTACCTGACCATTTATGTTTGCGCTTTCGTTTTTATGCCGCCGCTGATGAAGTCGCCGGAGGAATTATGTTTTCGGGTTGTCCTTCCGTCCGTACGTCCATAAGTGATAATTTTCTCTGCAACCGCTTGTCCGATTGACAAAATTTTCACCATATGTATGACTACTCATGAATAATGTTTTCATGATAATTATGACATCATATGTCATGTGGTGTGGCAGCCATGTTGGAAAAGAGGAAGAAAAAAAAAAAAAAAAAAAAAAAAAAAAAAAAAAAACTTTGGACCTCTGTATCTGCGAAACCACTCCATGGGGGAAAAATGAAATTTGACACATATCAAGTATTCCCCATGGGAAATGTGTGATTTTTAATTTTGATGACGTCAGCGGTGGCTTCGTTATGACGTCATAATTGCATATATCGAACGCTTTTATCCGATCAGTATGAAAATTTTTGAAGTTCATCTCGAACTAAATTGTATGGGGGGGAACATCATTGATGACGTCATCAGTCACGTGGTTTGGCAGCCATATTTTTTTTCAAAATATAAGCCTTCAAAAATCTTCTTCTCAACAGCTGAACAGATCGAGGCAACACTTTACAGGTATGATGGCCCATCCAAGAGGAACAAAAAGTTCTCCACTTATGACGTCATAGGCCACATGGTTTCACAGCAAAAACTTTTTGAAGAATAAACCTTTAAAAATCTTCTTCTCCAGATCGGCTTGACAGATCGAGGGGAAACTCCACCCAAATGTTCCCAAATAATTACATGGTCTGGTATGGTCATGGTCTGGCAGCCAAATTGGATTCAACAAAAATGTTGTTAAAATTAATTTTCTTGAACCTTGTTAAAATTTTCTTGAACATCAATCGACGTAAAACTTCACAACTGTAATCGAGTAGTCATGGGGAATAAGTGTATTTAAATTTCAACCTAGTTGGACGAATGGTCTGGGGCCAGATTTATTTAATATTTTCAATCTGGGTTCAGGGATTTAAATCAAACTTGGTACAAGGATGTATAATGATGTAATAATGTGGGCCGAGGCATACATGTTGATGTAGCGATGTCGATGAGTGCCGTTCAAGTTATTTCTGTTTAGCTCTTCATGGACTTCATTAATTTTTCCGTCCCAAACCGTGTCCAGCTGTGTTAAATCATTTAGTTTGTCTCTCGAGGTCAGTCGGGCCTACCTGTGAGAGTGTGCTTCCCTTTCGTTTTCTGCCTCGTTTTCACTTCTTCGTTCCAGTTATTACTTTTGAACCCCAACAGCTCAATCCTTTTCCCCTCCTCCCTCAAAAATTAAAATAAAATATCCCTCCTTCTTTCACCCGGAAAAAAAAAAACATTTGGGGGGAAAAAACCCAACTACCAACAAAATCAGAAAGAATAAAAATTTAAAAAAAATTCAAAACTTCACTCATTTTTCCGATACCTTCTTTGCAATAATGTCAAATTTAATTAAGCATTTCTCTTCTTTAAAACCTCTTCACAACACTTCAAAATATACATTTTAAAAACACTTCCAAAATGCATCTCACAGTGCCTTACTCTGCTTATTACTCCATCATGAACAATTCATTAATTTTCTTCCTCATCAATAACTCTTCCTTTTGTCTTTGACAAGGCTCATTTCCCAAAACCTCTTCACGCATAAGCGCTTAATTCATCCGGCCTCCTCTTTCACTTCGGCCTAGATCACATTTGTCACGGCGGCTGTGGGGTCTCCAAAATCTGCGGCCACTAGCAATTATACGGCGGCCGCAGTATTTCCACGGTCACACAATGTAGCAGTCACATATGTTTTTATTTTTCGGGGAGCCGCACAGCGTATTTAGAAATCGTGGAGACCGAAAACGTGGGGGTGCCGTACGGTCTTTGATTTGATGTCGCACGGTGACCTTAGGGCGTCGCTGTGGCAGCCATAGAATTTAAGGCAGATGCAAGGTGCCCGCAAGGCGACCGCAGGGGGGCCCTAAGGCGACCATGCGGCCAGACGGACGGTAACAAGTGGGTACATATACCAGTTATTTCTTTTTACTGAAATAAAAATATACCAGTATATATATATATATATATATATATATATATATATATATATATATATATATATATATATATATATATATATATATCTGAATATACTATAACTATAATATACCGTGGTGCCCCCACAATCCGAACGCCCCATTGTTTGAACAAATTGGAATCCGAACAATTTTTGAGAAAATTTTGCCCTAAAAACCTAATACATTTTAAAAAACCGAACACAACGTGGCGTTCATGTTTGTTCATGTGTCTCCCCCACCTGTTCGACCCGCATCTTCGCGCTTTGTTCATTCAGTTCGTCGGTGGAAGTCCTTGTGAAAGCATCTCTCGTGTGTCGATCGATACTTTAGGCTTCAGTCACATTTGGTCTACGGTGAGGATACGGCGGCCGTACACCCTCTGAATTGACAGAAACGTGCGGTGGCCGCAGAGAAACTGAGGTGGCCTCAGGGTGGCCCTACGCCGTTTGGCTATATTTTACAGGCCGTAGGGTCACCGTGGAGTTATAACTTTTTTCATTTCTACGTTTGCCGTAGAAATTCGACAAGCCGAAACAAAAGAACTGGTAAAAATAATAATAATTAACCCATTCGTTATCGTCCGTCTGGCCGCACGTTCGCCTTAGGGCCTGCGGTCCCCCTGCGGTCGCCTTGTGTCTGCCTTCAAAATTATATAGCCGCCGCAGGAACGCCCTAAGGTCACCGTGCGACATCAAATCAAAGACCGTACGGCACACCCATGTTTTCGGTCTCCACAATTTATAAATATGCCGTGTGGCTTCCCGAAAAATAACAAGGACAAATGTGTCCAAGAGCAGCGTCAAAAAAAATAAATAAATAAAAACAACAACTTCCGATATTTCGTCACGTGCCTTCATTAAGCCAATAGCGAAACCCGTCATAATGTATTTACGAAATTACAATACGATAAATGGAATAATCTTTAAATAGTAACGTGAACTTTTCGAAACTTTAAAGCAAATGTCCGAATATATTTAAAAGTTCATGATAGACGCTCTCAAAAGGCACCGTCTATGTGAGGATGTGTACATGTGCTCAGTATTTAAGGCGATCCGGATCTTGTATATACAAGAGCCGAGTCCGAGAGATTAAGGTTTTGTCTTTAGAACAACAACAACAACAACAACAACAACAACAACAACAACAACACCGAGCTCTCTATGAGCAGCGTTCGCGACGCGAGACGCTGCTAAAAACATGTGACTGCTACATTGTGTGACCGTGGAAATACTGTGGCCGCTTTATAATTGCTAGTGCCCGGACATTTTATAGACCCTCCGGCCGCCGAGCCAAATGTGACAAGTCTTACCTCGTGTTTTCACCTTCATTTGTGATGTTTGTTTTTTTAATCATCTTGTGTTTTAATTAATAACAAAAAAAGCAATCCGATCACGTGGTGTGACCGACTGTCGGGCAAGGATTGAATTTCACAGCAAAACCAGTTGTAATTTGGAATATCCATGATGACGTCAGCCCGATGCGTTTGATGAAAGTGATTGTGGTTCTGCGGTCATCATGTTTGATGAGCTGCCCTGGGGGCAGCGCTCTCGCAGAATGCGCGAGCGATCGGAACCCAGGCCGGAGCACGAGCCCTGTGTGGACCTTTGGATGTGATGATTGTACCAGTTTACATACAATACACCGCCACGGAAGGTCATTTGCTCATCTTATTTTATCTTAAACATGGGGAATTTCAGTTTAAAGTGTCTTGAAAGTGGGTTTTCTTTGGGTCCACGAACAGATTAATTCACTCCATTATTTCTTATTGGAAAAATATTTTTTGGAATCTGAACTTTTTGCAATCCGAACAGCCTCCTGGAACGAATTAAATTGGGATTCTGGGGGCACCACGGTATAGGCAAACACCTATACTCCGATCTCTAGCGGTAGCGCACGGACGACGCAGACTGCCATGGAGGCCGCACGTAGGTGCACGGCGGGCGTAGGGGAACCGTGCGTCGACCCTGCGTTGCCCGCAGGTAGTCACACAGACCGCAAGGCCACCGTGGAAATAGTGCGGCCGCCATAATTTTTTTGGGGGTTGGGAAAATTCATTTTTCATTGAGAAGAGCTTAGGGCAGCCGCACAAATAACGCAAGCCCACCGTACGGTCGACGTGGAACACATCTACATCATAGCTTGGCTTGTTGAATTGCTACGGCGAACATAGAAATGAAAAAAAGTGATAACTCCGCGCTATAGTTCCACGGCGACCCTACGGCCTGTAAAATATAGCCAAACGGCGTAGGGCCTCCCTGAGGCCACCTCAGTTTCTCTGCGGCCGCCGCACATTTCTGTCAATTCAGAGGGCGTACGGCCGCCCTCGCCGTAAAGCAAATGTGACCTAGGCCTTACAGCCAAATTTTCCTCCATGCCTTCAATTAAAAACTCGAACCACCACCACATCTATGAAGCCTGTCGCAGGTTACCCAGTCTGGGAAGATAGAGGTGTCAATTTTGCAAAGGTCGTGTGCATACAACAAACATTTTCCCTCCATGTATGGTGTCAAACCCCTGCAGGTCAGTACCACCCTTCCCCCCCCCCCTTTGTCCTGCTTCCTCTCCACTTCCCACCCCCGCTCCTCCCCTCCCAGCTTCGCCCCCTCCCCACAACCCCCACCCCCCAAACCCTCTGCTTACTCCTTTCCACATCTTCCATTGACACTCCAACCACCCGCATGTCCGCCCTCACCGCATCCATGAACCTCTTCTGGTTGGCCTTCCTCCATTCTCTCCTCATGTTTACCTGGCGTTGCTCCATCTTCAACATCCTTCTCCCGATATACTCCGTTTCCCTCCTGTGCACATGTCCAAACCATCTCAATCTCGCCTCTCTCACTTTGTCTCCAAACCGTCCTACCTGCGCTGTCCCTCTAATACACTCATTTCTTATCCTATCCACTCTTATCCACACACTCTTGGATTACCGTACTGACTTCCTCCACTCTTGTAGCCAACGTGTGGCTCTCAACGGAACCCTTACATCTCCTCTCCCCATCAAGGCTGGAATACCCCTCCCCAAGGCAGTGTTCTCGGCCCCACATTATTCCTAATATTCATCAATGTTCTCCTTGACTCTTTGCTGATGACAACTCTCTGCAATGCCATCCCTCATCTTTCAGAAAAGCAGTCTGCAACCTCCTCCCTCTCTTCAGCCCTTGACAAAAATCACAGGATCATCAAACACTTGGAATATGTCTTTCAATCATGAGAAATTCCTCACACTCTCTCTCCAAAAGGACCATACTACAAACCATTCCATCTACTTTCTCAACATCCATCTCAAGGTCACTCAAACTCTTGAGCCTTGCTCTCAGCCATGATCCCTCTTGGGCAAGCCACATTTCAAAATTGGCCTCCAAAGCCAGATGCCAACTGGGCATCCGCCGCTGTGCAAAGACCTTCCTTGGCACACCTGAGCTCCGATCCACCGACAAGGCTTTCTTCCGCAGTTCGATGGCGCATGATCTCTCCTCAAGGCTGGCTCCTATGCCTCACACCTTGCATAGCTTGATGCTGTTTGTTGTTGAAACAAAGGCCTTCAATATCATTCAAATCTTTCACAATGAAGCTCATTCAATGGGAATTTCAGTTCACCATTGCTGACAGATCAGTGGGCTCTCTGTTTTCTTCCACCTCATTTCTGGACTTGCAACCTCTGCCCTCTCCATGCTTTGTCCCCCGACCCCAGGTATGTCGAGTATGCACGTGGTCCACCAGCAACTCCCACCTTGCGAAACAGCCTAAATCCCAAATCACTGCTCACCGACAACTCATTTACATATTCCTCCTTTTTTTCCCACCTTCCATAATCTCCTCAATCTCATTCTTCCCTCCAGATTTTCAAGACAGCTGTTCATCTACTTTCTCTCTCCGCCCTGCTGTTGGTGTTTTCCCCCCTTCTCCTTCCATTTCGTCGATGTTCTGATTTTGTTGTGTGCCATAGCTCTTCCACGAGCCGAGAGCACATATCAATGGCGAAGAATCACTGAAACATGATACCAGCTGGATCCAAGTCTTCACCAAATTTAAACCAATTTGTCCTCGTCACACACCCAACCGATCCACAAAGTTTCGTCTGAATCCATAAGGAACTTGAGATATCCTGCTCACAGACACAGACAGACAGACAGACAGACAAGGGTGAAAACATATCCTCTGTCCACCTTCGGTGACGAAGGTAACAAATAGAGAAACATGGAAGAGATTCAGAAAAAAAAATTGGGTGTCTTGTGCTTGATATGCTGCGACAGGGCAAATAAGGGCTATTTACAGGCACGAGGACTTTGGCCCTTTCATATTTTGACCGAGTTTTTATTACTTTCTCCATATTCTCATAATTAAGGTTTGTTGAAAGTGTGATGAGAAAAGCTCAGATGGTAAAAAAAAAAAAGTTGTGGCTTAGACAGAAACACACAAAAACAGCTCCATCTCCCATTGTGCCGGTGAGGGAGGAAGGAGGGAGAGGAGGAAGTGGAGGGATAACAATCCAGGAACTAGAAAATGAAGCATCATACAAAAAAATAAATAAAACACAGAGTGGAAAAGGGCCACAAACAAATGTGTAAAACAATTGTCAAGGAATACCTGCGTCAAAAGAGGCCGATCCTGAAAACGTATCTCTCCCCAAGAAACAAAATCAAAGCCATAAACCAACTGGCACTACCAGTGTTCCAATACAGCTGCGGAATAATAAACAGGCCACAAGTGGAAATCAATAAACGAGATATGAAAACAAGGAAACTCCTCACCAACCACAAAATGGTCGACAAAAATCAATGCATCCCGAGACGAGGAGGAGGCAGCGGCCTGATGGAGCTCAACCAAAGTGCACAGAATGACAACTGTAGGATTGGCTACATGAACGGTTTGACAGACCAACGAATCCAATTTGTATGCAAACACGAAGATAGCAAGCCAGAAAAAGATAACCCGAACTCAACTTGCAAACAAGTTCCGAAGAGAGGCGAGAGTAGAAAATGGCACGCATGAAACTGAAACAACACCACCAACACCAACACCACGTGTCTCACTGGCAGGGTGATTCAATGTGTGCGCCGTCCCCCCGATGGACATTAAGCTGGTGTCCAATCTGCCGACATTAGTTGACGGATGTTAAAGATCTCACAGTGTCCTCCGTAAAGAGTAGGTAAGCTATTGCCGGCACCATTAACAAATTGTAAAATCCTGCCACAACTACCCCTGAGAATGGTATGGCAAACTGCTTCTGTCGGACCAACGCCCTGAAACACAGAATATGGTATATCCAACATCGGATCAGATATACAAGGAAATTAAATGACAGGAATAATCAATGAGAGATCTTACTTGTCCAATCTGGTCAGGTAGACATTATATGTATGTGATGATAGTGCACCCAACACAGTCGACTATTATTCCCTTGTTACGGGTCGTTCTCAATGGCGATGGGTTCATCCCTTCTCGTATACTTCGGACAACTTACAAAGAAAATAAAGAAAGAAATAACAAGAAATCTTTCACAGGAGAAAATTCTCTACAGTGAGCAAGTAGGACATTCTGATGGAAACGGAATTCCCAAAGGTTTGGTACTACGCACGACCGGGGAGAATAATAACACTGCACTTCTCTCCTGCGCTCGATAACACCGTCCGTCACACGAATCTTGCTCGGGATGAAAAATGAAAGAATCTAAAAGGCAGAAATCCAGTAAATATATCAGCCACAATATCCTCGCGCGAGCGGTACTATCTATTTAATGGCAACCGATGGGCCGAGACACGGGCACGCCGCAATGAGCGGTCGTTTTAGTCCACCCCATGAGTAACAGAGGGGGGTTGCGCCGAGTGCAGCCGCCTTTGCCACACGTGCGCACGTGCGCTACGCCTGAGCCAAATCCCAGACAATTAGCAGGATGAATTGGAGTGCAATTTGTGACCTTGACCGACTAATAAGGGAGAGAAGCAAATTGGTGAAATGGTGCGTAGCAAAGGCAAAAGGCACTGGGTTCAAAAGTCCCTGACCGACCATCTGCTTCCTCAATTAAAACAGATGTCCACCTCAACTCCCCTCGGAAGGTGACCCAAATGTTCCTGAGCCAATATGTCGAACTGCATTGGAAAAGCGACATCAAATGATGGACCATTCAAACAGGGGGTAAATGTATGCTCAACTGCGCATGTACATCAATTAGTCGTGATTCAACGAAAGGTGGGGAATGAAGAAGATGGAAGTGTCAACCTCCAAAATATGTTTCTTCTCCAGAATCTTGTCTTGTAAATCCCTTGATGATGTTCTATGGGGCGCGAGGTTTTCATTTATCCACCACGACGTGTCAGTAGGTGATGAGTAGCACTTGATAATACCCACCTCCGCCACAATAGCTGGGACAGTATGATATTGTCAGGAAACACGGAGGCACTGTGGGATATTTAAATGTCTACAAAAGGAAAATGCTCTGCATTACCATTTATATAATGCATCGATTTTTACAGCAACCATTAAGCTGGAAACATAACCATGTTGTGTTGCAGACTTGAGGATACCTGGGGACGAAACCCGTTACAAATAACCGTGAGTGCTATAAGAAAAGGGCTGGCATGATACCTTCGAGGGACGCACCTTGGCCTCTGGGTTTGAATCCCAACCCGGCTATCAACTTTCACCTTGATGTTTCGCAGGCAGTGAGATTCATCAATGCGTGCCAACCGTTGGATGGATGTTAAGCTGGGTGTCCAGTCTGCTGGAATTCAGTGGAAGTTCAAGATCCCACGATGTCCTTTGTGAATAGAAGATGACTTATCGCTGCTAGACTGAACAAATTACCAATTCCTACTTGTACCCTGCGTCAGAGTGGCGACCCATCGAGGGTTGTAATGACAGCCAATAAACCGATTAGGTACAATCGAGGCTCTGGAATAGCATGGTGGTGCAAAAGGGAGCGAACTAGTGATTCTACTCTTTTGTAGTGCAGGTAATTTGCAGTCTACCTTCGATTATACTGCCATCTCCTAATACATCACCTTGTGGAAAACTAATAAATGGTTTTTCATGTACAATGGTCAACACTCCCAAGGGAAAAAGGAAACTGTATATCAAGGAATAAAGGCATGCCTAATTTACACACCTCAAGACATGGGTGATTTAATGTTAGACTAGCTGAATTGGAAAGCAAAATGTGGATCCATATACTATAGAGTGGAAGATTTGATCACAAAATACCATTATAGGTTTGGTACAATAAGGAGCCATCCTCCTGTTGCACATTAACAAAAAAAAAAATGGTGAGAATTATGAAAACTCCCATAAATATTTCCTATTTAGTCTCCTTTCCCCCTTTCCACAGGCTGGTATGATACCCGAGAATAGGCATGGGGAGACCACGGCATAGTTTTGTGCGGCCCACAGAGCAATTAAAAAATGATATTCAATGCAGCCCACGGTGCACTCTCACCATGTGATGATCATACCAGTGAAGTAGGGCTCGAGTCCGGACTTGAGTCCATTTTGGGGGGGGGGGGGACTCGGAATGCCAAGGACTCAGCCCAATTCCAGCAAAATTTAGTAACAATAAAAAAAGTTTAAAAAGTAGCTTGGACCATCCTTACCATATCTTACTCTCACCTTTTAACACGACATTTCATCCTAAATTAGCAAAAGAGACATGAAAATATCTTCTTTATACGTTTTCTCAATAACAAGGGATGCCATTTATAATACAGGAAGAAAAATCCCAGGGATGTCGGATCAAAAAGAGGTCATGCGATTATACACGGCAAACGGAGAGTTGTTTTGTGAGGGGTTAAATGGAAAAGATTTAAACAGAGAAACTGTGTAGTGACACAGTTATTGGTTCACGAAAAAAAATAAGTGACCACTATATTCGTTATTGTTGTGTGTCTGTCTGCCTGTCTGTCTGTGTGTGTGTTGGGTAGTCGATCTGGTCAAAAAAAAAATTTTTTTTCAAAAAATCTTTTGACATTTGTTCTACCCTTATTATCAGTATTTAAAATGGCGATTTCAGTTAATACAATGGCAATTTCGATGAAACTTGCTTGGTAGGTTCATATCGTAACCTAGTAGTGTGCAAATGAGAACCGTTGCTATGGACACCACCATTGCCTAGCAACGGGACTTTGAAATTTTAGAAAAATCATAAAAAATTGATTTTTTCGAAAATCTAAAATCGGGCCACGAGCGAACGTGGGCAGTACATTCAGCCATATTGTCAAAAATTTTCCAGCCGGATCCTATGAAAACTGTCGGAGAAGATAGACTTTGAATGAACCCTGGTCGAAAACAATAAAAAAACAAAGTTCGTTGTATCTGAGACTACGAGTCAGATATACATGAAACTGGTATGGTCGGTTCATGATATGTCCGAGTTATGTGTGAGAAAGAAACGTTGCTATGGACCCTCCGTTGCCTAGCAACGGCCGAAAAACCTCTAAATGTGGGAGTATTTTAACGAAAAAACGATCTGCAGCATTAACCCTTGAAGCTAGAATCATGAATTTTCTTGTGCTTAATCCTCAGGTCATTCTCTATCGAACGGGCCTATCACATCAGGTTCTATTGGGAAGTCGACTACCCATGTCTGCCTACCGGCTTGTCTGTCTGTCTGTCTGTCCCAAGCACAGCTCCGTGGGTTTTAATCCGATCCTGACAATTTTGGTGGGAGGTTTATATCACCTAGTTGTGTTTTCTTGAAAATGGGCGTGGTGCGCCCATTATGGGCGGAGCCACGCCCAAAAAACGTGTTGTTAGGGGGTAGCCGATTTCAATTTGCATCTTCTCCAAGGGGGTTTGTCGAATCTGGCAGGGGTTTCGGTATTTGGTTAGCCCAATGGCACATGCATAGTCCCACGGAGCTCGATTTTTCATTGTCGTCCCAAGGTCAAGGTCACAAGGTCACAAACTTAGAAAATTTCGAATTTTGACATAAAAATTACCCCCGTGCGGGAGTGACGGTCATCTCTGCGAGAAAATATATAGCCTCCTGAAGGTAGGGCAGTTTTTGCAAACTTTGAAGTCACGTGACGCAAAAACGAAAGCGAATATTGAAAATCCGGCCTGACAAAATTTAGATATTGTCCCATAGATTTATATGCCACAATCAAATTCAAGATCGCTTGAGAAATGGCGGAGGAGATAGAATTTGAAAATCGTCATTTTCGCAACGGAAGGACGGACCGAAGGACATCTACACCCATATTATTAGGTCATGCTCGAAGAGATGACCTAAAAATCAAACGACCGCTAGGATGACTATTTTTTATGCATAATCTTGAGGTCATTCCCCACCTCAAGTCTTCAAACCATTTTTCTCGATCTCGAACACCTTGCCCGTGGTGCCCCCTTCAAGTTTGTTTTTACGCTGATTTCATCAAAGTATGGATAATCCGAGGAGTGTGAAATGCCATATAGCCTATATGACGTTATATTTAACCTCCGCCATCTTCGAAGATGGATGGAGATTACTGTTTCACCCCTTTCTGTTTGTTTGTTTGTTTGTTTGTGAACAGTATTACGGAAAAACTCCTTGACGGATTTCGACGAAACTTGGTGGGGGGGTTAGGTATGGTCCAAGGATCATGCCATTAAATTTTGGACTTGGTCCCCCCCCCCAAAAAAAAATTGTAAAGAGAAAAAAAAAATGCTTTTTTTTTTTTGCATTTCTACATGTTTTAAGTGATTTCCAACCCCCCCCCCCCAAAAAAATTGTTAGAGAATTTTTTTTTTTTGCATTTCTACATGTTTTAAGTGATTTCCAACCCCCCCCCCCCCCCCAAAAAAAAAAATTTAGAGAATTTGTTTTTGCATTTCTACATGTTTTAAGTGATTTCCAACCTCCCACCCCCCCCCAAAAAAAATGTTGGAGAAAAGAACTACAACTCTGTCAGCACTGTTGACATCATATGTAATGAATAAGATATAAGGTTCACTTGAGTGACCCAGCAGTATTGGCGGAGGAGGTTTTGCACTCTCCCGAGTGCTCCCCCTCTAGTTAACCTCTGCCATCGAAGATGGACGGACGTTACTGTTTTCACCCCTTTCTGTTTGTATGTGAACAGTATTACGGAAAAACTCCTCGACGGATTTCGACGAAACTTGGTGGGGGGATTAGGTCTGGCCCAACGATCATGTCATTAGATTTTGGACTTGGTCCAAAGTCCAATATGGCGGCTATGGCGGCAAATTTGAAAAAAATATTTGAATTTTTTTTTTTTGCATTTCTACATGTTTTAAGTGATTTTCAACCCCCCCCCCAAAAAAAAAAATTGTTGGAGAAAACATTTTTGCATTTCTACATGTTATAAGTGATTTCCAACAAAAAACATGCCAAAATTATAATTGCGGCCGATTTTGGAACTTCAGGTGGATACACCCACGTAAATCAATTTCTGTCTCAAGCAATCCAGTTATGACGAATGAATTGAGTATGTAAAAGTTTAAAGGAAAAGGGAAAGTTGCAAACTATAACGTCAAATTGAATGAATAGGATATTAGGTTCACTCGAGTGACCTAGCAGTATTGGTGGCGGAGGTTTTGCATTCTACCAAGTGCTCCCCCTCTAATTTTCCTGGAATGCTCCAGAGGAAGTTTTACACAAAGGTCATAATCCTTCACCTTTGACCTTTAAAGGCCACAAATGTCAAACTTTCAAAGTTGTGGGACTCGAACCGGGTTTTCGACCTTCTTCGACGAACTAACTCCAATAAGCGATAGCACGTATCCTGTTTCCTTATTTTAATGTCCACAACATTGTTTTGTGACCTTTAAAGATTATGCAACAGTCAAATTTTGAAAGTTGTTGAACGAAACCCGGTTTTTGACATTTTGCAGCTCATAACCTGTCACTCGTACCACATCATGTTGATCATTTTTATAACTTGGTCAAAAATTATCATATTGTCTCATCCTTGACTTCTGAAACAATCTACATCGTCAAATACAGTTTGTGAACCATCGTCGTCTTCAGACTTGTCACTTTTAAAATTCTGGTTTCCGGATTCGGATCTTCACCAAAATCGAGTCATTTTGTCCTCATCACACACCCAACCTGTCCACAATTTCATCCGAATCCGTCCACAACCTTGAGATATCATGTTCACAGATAAACAGCCAGACAGCGGTGAAAACATAACCTCCGTCCATCTTTGGCAGAGATGAAGATATTTATAAACAAATATATTGTGTAAAAGTATCATTTTGCACTCACAAACTGAGTGATGCACATTTTATACCTTTTACCAATTCGGCTCAGCAGAATGTCATCACAAGAACAAAGGAAACATTTCAGAATTTAAACAATAAATTATCTCAAAGGATGTTCGAACCAAACTAATAACAAAGGGTTTCAGAAACACAGACAGATGACAGTAGTCAATATCAATGTACAGTCCTTCAAATATGGATTACAGAGGTATTAATGGAGTCGAAGATGCACAAATCCACAGCATTTGGGATTTGTATCAGGGTCCCCGCAAATTGTGAGTCATCGGTTCAGATGACAACACGCAACACATGTGTGTTTCATGAAACATGAAAATTGCTAACATCATAACATAGTGACCCCGAGCTCAAGTACATCAACGTATATCCCTCGGGGTTTTTGTGCTCAACGTAATGTTTATAGAACCTGCAGAAAATGTGAATAAATAAATAAGAGTGTAGCACGGTATTGCGTGAAGATGAATGTATTCGATGGTTAATCAATAAAGCACAACTGTGGTGGGGAATTGTGCGTTGTGAACCCTGGCATATGTGGGCGGAAGAGGCTAGCCGGGGGTGGAGGGAAGGGTTGTATACATGGCCTAGGATCGTGGAAACGCGAGAACACAGAATAGATCAGGACACAATAAAGCAAGAGCAAGTGTAAACACCAACAGCAGGATTAAGGGAGAAAATAAACGGACACGGACAATCAGGGATGCGGCTAAGAATGAGGGTTGGAGAAGATTTCAGGGGGTGGATAATATGGATACAGAAACAAAACTGGCGGTAGGGGGAGGGGGGTAACGGGGGTAGTAAAAAGTCATGGTTTTGGATGGGGGATAATCTGAGATTGTGGTGAATAGATGTCTTGAAGATTTGCAGTGAAGAACCACCAGCTGTTCAAGACAGCTATTCACCATTTAAATTGGACTCAGTACATTTAGAGACCAAGCTGCGGAGGACATGCCTGGTGCTGGCTTCATGGGTAGGGTGGTGGGCTTGAGATCCGAGGGTCCTGAGTTCAGATCCTGCTCGGCCATTGAATCAATACCACCAGGTTGGGTTGACTCAGCTTGTCATCCTTCCGAGGTCGGGCAAAATGAGTACCTGCATGCTGGTATCCTGTGTCGGAGTGGCGACCCGTCCAGGATTGTGCCCGATAGCCAAGGAGACTGCTACGGCAGCACCGACGCCCTGTTCAGAGTATGGTCCCAATGGATGGATGGATGGGGAGTACTGTGCTGCTAAAATACTTTTGTAGTTCATCCACCAAGATGAGTATGAATTGATGTCTCCCAAAATTAACTAAATATTTTTCATGTTGACGTCCCGTGATGAACAAAACAGAGAGCAAAGCGAATCTTCCCGATCTTCCCAATAAAATCAGTGTGGATTCTTTTGTTCGACCCTTAGTAACCGGAAATGGACGTTTACTTGACTCGGTGTTCCATGTTTGTTGTGATGACCTCAACACCTAACCCTCCATCTCATTTGGAACTACTGGAACGGTACTTGGTAGAGTGCATACCTCCGCCAGGCTGAAAAGTTTACGTCATCTATCCCACTGATAGTGGGATGTGCATCCAGACCCGAACCAAAATCAAATCGGCTTGTTCTTGTCACCCAACCAACTCATCCACCAAGTTTAGTCATAATCTGTCCACAACCTTTTGAAATATCGAGCTACATAATCGGTTTTTACCCCCATCTCTCAATGGTGAAGAATCACAAAAAAAAAAAAACAATTGTACCCGGACCTTCAAAATCGAATGACTTCTTCCTTGTCACACACCCAACCAGTCCATCAAGTTTTGTCAGAATCCCTTCATAACTTGTTGAGATATCCTGCTCACAGACAAACGGACAGGAGTTAAAACATAACGTCCATCCACCTTCAGTGGCGGAGGTAACGAGGTGGGATGTCCGTCACTTAGTAGAAACATGCGATACTGCCATCGTCACTACCGGAGGAAGCACGCAAAGCCGGCTGTTTTGCAGAAAGCTCCGCACTTGTCCCTCTACTATGTTCAAGTATCAACTCACTGGCACGTCTCGTCGAAAACGCCTCCCAGGGCAAGCGGCTGAGGCTGCACATTCGCCAATGCTTCGCAATCTCCATTAACCCGACGTCTGCTCGGCCTCACTCGCCCCTGTGGGAGATTGACATTCGGTCATAGGATGCCACAAGGTCCACCGCGGTCGCGCAGACAGGGCACACTGGCACTTTTTTTACGGACACCGACCATCGGTTGGCATTTTGTAGTTGGGAGCTTACGTCGAGACGTTGTTCGTACAAATAAATAAATATATATATAAATATATAGGGGGCAGCAGGATAGGATTGTGCATTCGGGTCACGTGATCGCCGACTTGCCATCGACCCGTCGCGTCTTCGCTGCAACCCCGACAGGGTAAGACTTCATTGGAGATCAGAGTGCTGACGTAGTGCCGCATCTCAGAGAATGCCATACTTTGGATTGGGTTGTGAAGCCGGCTGTCTTGTCTGTATTTGCACTACGTATGTTGAGAATTGAACGGTGACTTTAGAAAAGCACGTGCCACTGTGCGACGTGAACCTGTCAAATTCCCTACCCAGGAAAGGGGGGGGCAGGGGGGAGGGGAGGGTCAGCTGTTTGACAAGCACAACCTTCAGTGAGACGTTGGCCCGTACATTCAATTCCACATTGAGGGTTAGTGTCACGTAAGAGACCGGCGTACAAACTACCAATCGACGTTTAAATGAGCATCGTTGGCTTTTTGGGGAAGAGGGAGAGGGGTGAACCTTCAAAGGGTTGTTCATGGTTGAGGTTGTTACACTTTTCAAAGTGGTTAAAGGCCAGGGATTTGTTACCTACACAAATGTGGTCCAATGTTTGACCCCCTCATTAACCCTTTCCCAGCCATATGCTCCATACATGCTATTCCCATGTTTTTTAATTTTTATCTATACCTCTCTCTCTCTCCTCTCCCTTCCTTCTTGTTTTTTGATTTTCATTTGTGCCGACCACCCAGTACATCCGGGAAACGTACGTACCGTACCGGTTTAACTGTGACCCTCACCTGCTCTCCTGGGTTCGGAGCAAGGATTTGGTTTTTTACACCATCTTCTCATCTTTGAGAGAAATTAAAAGTAGAGTAGGTCCTCAGAAACCCTGGAGTTCCGATGGACCTGTGGCCAAGCACAAGCATGGAAGCCCAGACGGCAATGTGCCCACCCAGATGGTCACCTCGCAAAGCTGGCGCGTGCAACCGACTCCTCATGGAGGATAAATACACGACTCGAGGGACAAGCGGTGATGCCTCCAAAACGGTCTTCAAGGAATCTCGACCTGTGCCCACCGTGCTCAGCAGGGAGTCTTCATTCTTATCACGACACGTTCACATGTCATTGAATGGGATTCCTCGCAAAAGAAGCAACATTCCTGGGAAGGGGCCGGAGCCGGACATCACACGGAAGATGGTTTTTGTGCACGAGGAGGACGATCAACAATTCCCAGTGGGGAAAAGTAAAGCTCACTAACCTAATTAACCAGGACTATTTACTCGAGTTAAGCAATCATACTGATGAAGTCATTTCACGAGTTCTGGGCTCTGCGCGTTCGCAAGGGGGCGGGGTTACGAGCGCTCGCAAGGGGGCGGGGTTACGAGCGTTCGCAAGGGGGCGGGGTTACGAGCGTTCGCAAGGGGGCGGGGTTACGAGCGCTCGCAAGGGGGCGGGGTTACGAGCGCTCGCAAGGGGGCGGGGTTACGAGTGCTCGCAAGGGGGCGGGGTTACGAGCGCTCGCAAGGGGGCGGGGTTACGAGCGCGCGACCACTTTGCACGTCACTCTGGACACCGTTACGTCTCAGCATCACTTGACGTCCAACACCACGACGCGTTCGAGCGCCGGTGGTTTCTCGGTGTAATTTTACCGCCAACACACACACACACACACACACACACACACACACACACACACACACACACACACACACACACACGATGCGTCGCAAGTGATGAGCGAGTTTACACTTTAGTCCGTAATCAGCGACCCTGGAACGTCTAGACCTTCCTCGTCTGCGATTTGACGGAGCGTCGACTTTTTCTTTTTTTTTTAATTCCTCCTCTCGACCCGGTTTTTCCCGTTAAAACGAGTTCGCGCGTCGTCGTGCGACGGGACCGCTGTCCTGGGACTCGTCTCGAGATGCTTCGTTATCGATAGACGGCTGTGGGTCCACTCAAACGTCGCCATGGGAACCAGCACCACATCCTCTCACCTCCTCGGACATCCCGCCCACGTGGCTTTTACACACAGACACAGACAGATTGCTCCGATTTGATGACGTCAGAGCGCGGGTGCGTCCGTTCCCTCCCGACATACCGTTCCCACGCAACACCTACCTCCTTGAGCGCGTCGTTCTCCCGACGCAGCGCGTCCCCCGCTCGCTCCAGATCCTCGTAGCGTTGCTGCAGTGCCTGCTGCTCCTCCAGCACGGCGAGTCCGTACTCGGCAGCCTGCACCTTGTCCCGACTCGCGTCGCTCAGCGCCCTGGCGAGCCGTTCCAGCTCGGCACGAAGCCACGCTTCGCCTTTTCCCGCTCTTTCCTCCTCCTCAGCCTCCATGTCGAGTCGAGCACGCGCTCCGAGCGCGCGATCCTTCCCTCTCGCTCGCGTTGCCGCAGTTGCCGGACTCGCCTTTCCCCGCCCCTTGTCCCCCGTGCCCCGCCCCTGCGCCAAGCCCCGCCCCCGCGAGGCTGCAGCAGTGGCAGCAATCAGCGGCACGTGGGCACCACGTGTTCGTTTCGCTTTAATACATCGATGGGCGTTTTTGTGGAAAGACCCTGCACTGATGGCGGAGGTGGTGGTGGTGGTGCACCGCACCGCACCGCTCGAGCGCCGTCACGAACACTCGCACTCTACCCGTCGATGGATCGGGTTACTTCGTTCATTTTGCGAAGACCGGATGACGTCTCGTGTTGGCCGCGGGAACGAAAACGAAGACTGGATGACGTCATCATTCTGTACCTCAACGAAGCTCGACCCCCCATCACCCCCGTGGCTGTCAAAACAAATTTAAATTTCGTTTTTCCTGCGACACTCACGACCCCAAATAAAGAGGTCACACACAGATGAGCCGACTAAACAACCACCAGCAACACCAAAAGGTGTTGAGGTGAAATGTCTGGGGACATTCATAAGTCAGGTCAGGCCAGGTCTCGGGGCCTTCGTCTGGCCATCCCCCAGGGAGATGCATCACCAATCCCCATCTCCTTGAGATGAAGATCAACCTGCTGCACCCCCGAGGCACGTGGTCGGTCCACTGGTCTCCTCCACTCAGGAGGTTCCCTCACTGAGAGAATCTGGTGAGCAGGATCAGGGTCAGGAAAACGAGCCACATGTCCATACAGCCGCAACTGACGCTCACGGACTATGCAGGTAACAAATCTCATTTGAGTCTCTCAGCAACCGCTCGTTGGACACAAAATCCGACCAGCGATAGCCAAGGATTCTCCGAAGAGACCTGGTACCAAAGGAATTAAGTCTCCGTCTCAGATCACAGTTGAGAGTCCAAGTCTTACATCCATAGAGCAAGACTGGAAGCACCAAGGACATGAACTCGGACTTTCGTCCTCCCGCACAGGTACCGGCAACGCAGGGATGAGAGATGGAAAGGTGAAAGAGAGGGTAGAGGGATAGGGGTGAGAGGGAGAAAGGTGGGAAGAAGAGAAGAGGAGAGGAGAGAAGGATGAGAATGAGAGGGATGGGGATGGGAAAGGGGAGGGGTGGGAGAGTGGGGAGAAGAGAAGAGGAGAGGAGAGAAGGATGAGAGAGAGGGAAAGGGGAGGGGTGGGAGAGAGGGAAAGGGGAGGGGTGGGAGAGAGGGAAAGGGGAGGGGTGGGAGAGAGGGAAAGGGGAGGGGTGGGAGAGAGGGAAAGGGGAGGGGTGGGAGAGAGGGAAAGGGGAGGGGTGGGAGAGAGGGAAAGGGGAGGGGTGGGAGAGAGGGAAAGGGGAGGGGTGGGAGAGAGGGAAAGGGGAGGGGTGGGAGAGACGGAAAGGGGAGGGGTGGGAGAGACGGAAAGGGGAGGGGTGGGAGAGAGGGAAAGGGGAGGGGTGGGAGAGAGGGAAAGGGGAGGGGTGGGAGAGAGGGAAAGGGGAGGGGTGGGAGAGAGGGAAAGGGGAGGGGTGGAAGAGAGGGAAAGGGGAGGGGTGGGAGAGTGGGGAGAAGAGAAGAGGAGAGGAGAGAAGGATGAGAATTAGAGGGATGAGAGAGAGGGAAAGCGGAGGGGTGGGAGAGAGGGAAAGCGGAGGGGTGGGAGAGAGGGAAAGCGGAGGGGTGGGAGAGAGGGAAAGGGGAGGGTTAGGAGAGTGGGGAGAAGAGAAGAGAAGAGGAGAGGAGAGGAGAGAAGGATGAGAATTAGAGGGATGACAGAGAGGGAAAGGGGAGGGGTGGGAGAGTGGGGAGAAGAGAAGAGGAGAGGAGAGAAGGATGAGAATTAGAGGGATGAGAGAGAGGGAAAGGGGAGGGGTGGGAGAGAGGGAAAGGGAAGGGGTAGGAGAGAGGGAGAGAGTGGTTGGCGAAAGAGAGAGATAGAGAAGGAGGAGGGATTCTGGCAGATGTGTTTAACAGCATACACATTGATGAATCACCCAGCCTGTGAAACACCAGGATGACAGTTTATAGTTAGGTCGGGATAGCTCGTGAACGTGTGTATCTCTCGGTTATCCTGCTATGATGTTAACGAAACATTTCATTTTTTCACCTCCGCCTCCGAACGTGAAAGGAGGTTATGTTTTCACCCCTGTCTGTCTGTCCATCGCCGACAGGTCACAATTCAAAAACGATCCTCATGAAACTTTCCTAAGTTGTTGAGAAAGTGTCAACTGAGAAGCTTATTGATTTTGAGGTCAAAGGTCATCTTGAGGTCGAATTTCTAAAATCGTCATTTTTCATCCAATTGACTTGACAGTTGAACAGTATTTGCAAATTGCGTCACTGAATTGAGAAACTAACTGTTTTGAGGTCAAAGGTCAACTCAAGGTCAAACTTTTAAAATCATCAATTTTTATTTGAAAAATTGTCAATTTTCATCCGATTGACTTGAAAAATTAAACAGCAATTGCAAGGTGCATCACTAAATTGGGAACCAACTATTTTTGAGATCAAAAGGTCAAACATCTAAAATCATCAAATTTCATCCGAAAAATCGTCAATTTTCATCCGACTGACCTGAGCTTTGATTACGATTGTCAATTTTAATCTTAATGAAATGGACAATTTTATGTATCCATGGCAACCTTTGCAGAGGGTGTGGATTTTGCAAGTACTGTGCTCCGCATGACGTCTTTTTCTTGTTTTTCTCTCTTTGTTTGTGTGCAGGATATCTCAAAAAGTTGTGGATGATTTGGATGATATTTGGTGGAGAGGTTGGGTGTATGACAAGGACGAACTTATTAGATTTTGGTGAAGTTCCTTTCGTCATTTTCCACTCTTTTGCTTCATTGCCCATGCCTGTAATAAATTACTCAAAGTGTTGATATGTGTCTTGATTTATCCTGGTTGCGGTTGGTCTGAGATAGCGTTCCCAGTGGGCAATTGGTCAGAGTTAATGATGGCAATGGTAGCCCATGCAATGCAACACGGGGGACATTGGTTCACTTGGCCAAATGATTAACTGCCACGACGTCACAGGTACAATTCTTTGTCTGCCGCATTTAATTCAATGGCATGGTAAACCGACTTTGGGCGTGAGGATCTGGCCCGAGTTAAGGGCTGCAGTCGGAGTTTGTGGTCTCTCCGGACACTCTGCCCTCTTGGAGTTCTCCAGAGGTGACATCCACAACAACATCAAATGAATTGGATGAAAATTGACAATTTGTGACCTTGACCTTTTTTACCCTACTGACCTCAAAATTAATAGGCTTCCAGCTTGTCACGACCTCTGCCAGGTGGTTAAGTTTCGTGAATAGTGGAGTAAAAATGCGACCTGCAGGTGATTGACGCACACAAATAGACCCGACCAACCAATATACTTACGAATATTGGATTTTGCAACTGCCAAACAGACAGTGGTGAAAACACAACCTCTGTCCACCTTTGGTGGTGGAGGTATTTATAATCCTTTTTCAGAATGTCAGCCTACCATTATTTAACTCTTTCATGAGGATACATAACCTTGGATAGAAATGTTTGCCACAATACTATGGATGATAAATAATGTTGCTGTTTGTGCCAATCTATTAATAACAGTTGGCTTGTCAAAGTGTAGGATAAGCTTCAATACTATGGATATTAAACAACGCTGGGTCAGACAGGAGCATTCCTACTCATCGAACCTGCCCGTTTCACTCGATAGTCATCTCTCGACGATGACTCTCGACATCTCCTTCCTCACTATGCAGTCCCATTCTTACATTCCCATCCTCAAACCTAACACCATGCAACGATTCCCAATGTCATTGTTAACCTTTTGCCATTTACCAGAAAATGACAAGAAAACTGGCAGATAAAAATCTCACCAAATTACTTAGGAGCTGTGAGGTTCACAGATGATCCTATAACAGAAGAGAAACATCAGTGTAAACTTACAAGAATATTAGGAGACAATAGAGAGAAAAATTTATGAATGACTTGCAATTATCGGAATTAGCTCACAAACATTTAGTCAATGTTAAAAAAACATTAAAAAAAAAATCGTTTGTGATGTCACAAAGACAGGTGACCACAGTGCCACTGTTAATCTACTGCAACCCTGGCCACACCATCCAGGGATGCTCTAAGCATTCCACACGAGCTTCGTATTAGACGGCAGTACCCAGCCTTGTCCTTTCAATTACACAGCAAATGGCCAGCTGATCGGCCAACCGCGTTCCGATAAGCCATGATGCACCGCTGCACTCCGCACAACCAAAAGGCCATGAATTTCAATGGTGCTCCTCTTTTCTCGAAAAATAAATAAATAACGACCCTTTCTCTCATCTCGACTCCTGCGGTGTCCAGGTCTGTGCCACAGCTGACACAGAAAAATAAATTAACATTTCAAAGGTGTTTGTGTTCCAGGTTTACACTGTTCAAATCTTTGCAGGCAAGGTTACCTGACTGGTAATGTCATAAAACGTCCAGAAGCACACCTGTCACTCATGGCCTTCGGTTTTCAGGGTCCGATGCCAAAGCAGACAAGAAAAATAATGGAAAAACATTTTCAACCAAACAATTGTTCAAGACACCATGCATACAAATCACATTTCCAATTTTGAAATTTACATGTCACGTATAAATTCTCAAGAGCAAATTCTAGAAGTCACTATAGTTTTTATAAAAAACCCACTCGGTCTGCTTCATACAGTTTCCTTGGCATTTTGTAGTAAATAAAATTACCGCGTGTACATTTTGTTTTGACAAACAACAATCTTGTAAACTTCTGTTCTTTTGAAGATTTCAAAATAGAAACATGCCAAACTGGGTCTGTGACACGACCATGTGCACACAGGACTCGTGATGCTGGAATCACACGTTGAGATCCCAAACACTGTCGATTTGTCCATCGTGTCGAGACGTCCTCGTCCTGCAGGTGATGTGTAGAAACTCTTCTCGAAGCCTTAGATTACTGGAAACAAGACAAAATATATGATACTTAATGTGTCCAACAGGGATGATATACAGTGCCTTCAGAAAGTATTCACACCCCTTGGCTTTTGTCACATTTTGTTGTGTTACATTCTGAATTAAATTAAAAAAAAATTGTGACCAATCAACACAAAATATCCCATAATGACAAAGTGAAGACATGTTTACAAATTTATTGAGAATGAAATGCAGAAATATCTAATTTATATAAGTATTCAGCCCCGAAGTCAATAGTCCTCCCTCCAGACTCCCACCCCACCCCTTCCCCTCCCTCCGAACTCTCACCCACCCCTTCCCCTGCCTCCTCCCACCCCTCCCCCTCCATCCGGACTCCCACCCACCCCTTCCCCTCCCTCCGGACTCCCACCCACCCCTTCCCCTCCCTCCGGACTCCCACCCACCCCTTCCCCTCCCTCCGGACTCCCACCCACCCCTTCCCCTCCCTCCTGGACTCCCACCCACCCCTTCCCCTCCCTCTGGACTCCCACCCACCCCTTCCCCTCCCTCTGGACTCCCACCCACCCCTTCCCCTCCCTCTGGACTCCCATCCACCCCTCACTCTCCCTCCAGACTCCCACCCACCCCTCACTCTCCCTCCAGACTCCCACCCACCCCTTCCCCTCTCTCCGGACTCCCACCCACCCCTTCCCCTGCCTCCTCTCGCCCCTTCCCCTCCCTCTGGACTCCCACCCACCCCTTCCCCTGTCTCCTCCCACCCATTCCTCTGTCTCCTCCCACCCCTTCCCCTTCCTCCAGACTCCCACCCACCCCTTCCCCTGTCTCCTCCCTCTGGGCTCCCACCCACCCCTTCCCCCGTCTCCGCCCACCCACCCCTTCACCCGTCTCCCACCCACCCACCCCTTAACCCGTCTCCCACCCACCCACCCCTTCACCCGTCTCCCACCCACCCACCCCTTCACCTGTCTCCTCCCACCCCTTCCCCTTCCTCCAGACTCCCACCCACCCCTTCCCCTGTCTCCTCACACCCATCCCTTCCCCCGCCTCCTCCCACCCACCCCTTCCCCCGTCTCCTCCCACCCACCCCTTCCCCCGAGCTCCCACCCCTTCCCTCTGGACTCCCACACACCCGTTCCCCTGAGCTCCTACCCCTTCCCCTGAGCTCCCACCCCTTCCCTCTGGACTCCCACCCACCCCTTCCCTGCGACAAGTGGTGGCTCGTGTGTTGAGAAGTTATGAATTGTGAAAAAAATTGACTTTAAAACCCACAGTAAGGTGAATTGTGGTAAAAAAATGTGATTTTTTTGTTCTAAACAAAAGGAAATGACAGCTGATCCTGTTCCAAGCAAGCAACACGTTCTTCTGACACAAACCTTTATTTTGTGTAAGCAAAAAAAATTGGGTGGTGTATAGGTACATACCTGTATTTAGATGGTGTATAGGCAACTGGCAGCTGCCTTAATCGCTCCCAAAATAAAAACAAAAATAACCCAGGGTACGTGCAAGAAGGAAAAACATACCGACTGCTTGTAATTCAGAACACCTCACTGCACTGGAAAACGTGCGGACAGAAACACTGTGTTGTAAAATGGTGGAGACTTGTAATACCCTCCCCCACCTGGAGGTGGTGCTACTCAATACACATTTACATCGAGAATTTGCTTCCCCAGCTTCCCTCCCAAGACCACCAGCAAAGAGAAAAAAAAAATACCCCTACACACTAATTGGGGTCATGCTGAACCTATAAAAAAAAATCTGGTTGTAACCGGCCCAGAACTGTAGGAGGAGCGTTACAAACAAACACCGGTCTGTGAATTATAGTCAGGATTATTTTCCTTTTGCATGCTAAGTTTTGGGCCACCAGGTTTAATGGTTTTAGAGTTATGGAGGACACACACACACACACACACACACACACACACACACACACACACACACACACACACACACACACACACACACACACACACACACACACACCGCTACATTACATTACGGTCCTGCTTCTTCTTCTTTGCGTGATGGATGGAAGGACATTTCCATATATTACCTCCACCACCGAAGGTGAAGGAGGTTATGTTTTCATCCCCGACTGTTTGTTACTCACAAAGTAGAAGATTTTTCAAGTATATTTGTTCGTCGATTTTGTCATTCTGTATGTCTGTTTATGATCTACATGTCAATTTTAAACCGATCTTCACGAAACTTCACCACATAGTAGAGTTTGTCATTAGGAATAAGCCGATTGTTTTTGAGGTCAAAAGGTCAACATAGGTCAAACATCAACAACTTCGGTGAGATTTCTAAAATCCTCAATTTTCATCCGATTGACGTGAAATTTGAAGAGGATTTATATTTCAGGTCACTGAATTCAACCGGCCAATTATTTTAGAGGTCAACATGGACCAAAAGGTAAACACAGGCCAAAGGTCAACAACTTAGCTGAGATTTCTAAATTCCTCAACTTTCATCCCATTGACTTGAAATTTGAAGAGGGCTTATATTTCAGGTCACTGAATTCAACCACCAATTATTTTTGAGGTCAACATGGACCAAAAGGTCAACAACTTCGGTGAGATTTCAAAACTCCTCATTTTTCCTCCGATTGACTTGAAATTTGAAGAGGATTTTTTTTTTCCAGGTCAATTAATTCAACCAGCCAATTATTTTTGAGGTCAACATAGTCCCAAGGTCAACAACAAAGTAGATATTTCTAAAATCCTCAATTTTCATCTCATCGACTTGAAATTTGAGGAGCCTGGTGTTGGCGCAGTGGTTAGGGCAGCGGCTTGGGATCCAAAAGGTCCTGAGTTCAATCCCCGTTGAGCCACTGAATTAATACACCAGGGGGTTGACTCAGCCTGTCATCCTTCCGAGGTCGGCGAAATGAGTACCAGTATACTGGGCCGGTGTATACCCTGGTTAAAATAGGTGTACCATATCCCTGTGTCGTAAGAGGCGACCAGGGTTGCGTCAGGAAGGTAATCCGGCGTAAAACATGTGCCAAATCACTATGCGGATCATACGGATGATCCGCTGTGGCGACCCCGAATGGGACCAGCCGAAAGAAGAAGAAGAAGACTTGAAATTTGAAGAGGATTTGCATGTGAGGTTACTGAATTCAACCAGCCAATTATTTTTGAGATCAATATCGGCCAACTTTCTAAAATCGTCAAATTTCATCCGATTGACTTGAAATTTGAAGAGGAGTTGCGTATTTAGTCACTGAATGAAACCAGCCAATTATTTTTGTGGTCAACATAGAACAAAAGGTCAACAGTCCCAAGGTCAACAACGAAGGTGGTATTTCTAAAATCCTCAATTTTCATCCGACTGACTTGAAATTTGAAGAGGATTTATATTTCAGGTCACCGAATTCAACCACCAATTATTTTGTCGGTCCACATCGGCCAAAAGGTTAACATAGACCAAGTTCTAAAATTGTCAATTTTCATCTGATTTACTTGAAATTTGAAAAGGAGTTGCAGATTTGGTCATTGAATTGAACCACCAATTCTTTTTGAGGTCAAATTTGTTTGATGGATTTTGCAAGTATCGTGCTCTGCACGATGTCATCTTGTTACTGACGACATCTAAAGATTTTGTAAGTATATTGATGACTTCCGTTTCTGTTTGTTTGTTTGTTTGTTTGTAGGCACGATAACTCGAGAAGGGAAGAAGCTACCAATGTCAAATTACACCACGTGATTCAGGAGGGTGATGGCAAGTGCTGATTAGATTTTGGTCAAAATCGGTCAAAGGTCAAGGTCACAGTGAGGTCAAATATCCAAAAAATAACTCGAGAACGGAAGAAGCTACCAATGTCAAATTACACATGATTCAGGAGGGTGATGGCTTGTGCTGATTAGATTTTGGTCAAAATCGGTCAAAGGTCAAGGTCACAGTGAGGTCAAACATCCAAAACATTCGATTTTTGATGGTTTGGTACAGAATCATCGTAGAAACTTCTGGTTTGTGTCGCTACCTTCTCTCGAGACAGCTTTTATTAGACAAGGTCAGAGGTCAAGTTGACCATTTCGTAAGTACCAGTCGATGACTGCTTGTTTGTTTGTTTGTAGGCACGATAACTCAAGAATGGAAGAAGCTACCAATGTCAAATTACACTACGTGATTCAGGAGGGTGATGGCTAGTGCTGATTAGATTTTGGTCAAAATCGGTCAAAGGTCAAGGTCACAGTGAGGTCAAACATGCAAAACATTTGATTTTTGATGGTTTGGTGCAGAATCATCGTAGAAACTTCTGGTTTGCGTCGCTTCCTTCTCTCAAGACAGCTTTTATTAGACAAGGTCAGAGGTCAAGTTGACGATTTCGTAAGTACCAGTCTATGACTGCTTGTTTGTTTGTTTGTACAGGTATCTCAAAAAGTTGCGGACAAACGCGGATGAAATTTTATGGACAGGTTGGGTGTGTGACAAGGACAAACCGATTTGATTTAGGTGAAGATCCGAATCTGGATCTGACTACTATAATTTTTTAAGTGATTCTTCACCATTGAGAGATTGGGCCAAAAACTATATATATATATATATATATATATATATATATATATATATATATATATATATATATATATATATATATATATATATATATATATATATATATATTGTTGCGGATTTGCGCCCGCCGGCGTGCGAGCGGTCATGTAACTCGAATCGCGGCACGTCGCCCACTGGACGGACAATTCTGTCGTGACCCTCTCGGACTAATGCCGGGAACTAGTCATGGGTGGGCCTTTCGGCCTCACCACGATCATGCCAATCGGCCCCCCGCGTGGGATAGGGTTGCTCGCCAAATTCGACCTACCTAAGTACCCACACGGAGGGTAGACCGGGCGATCGCACCTCGCCGCAGGTCGACTTCGGACACGGGCCACTTTAAGCGACCCATTCCGTACTATCGGGATAACCGAGCGGTGTTATAGTCGACCTCGACGGTTCGATTAATTATTGGGCGTATTTAGCCCACGACTTACGTGAAGTAAGATGGAGATTCAATAAAGGAAAAGACGAAGCGAAACGGGAAAAACAGTTCAACATAAGGCACATTTATTCCGCGGCAAACGGAAAGCACACATATACAATTATACACCAAAAGCAAATGTAAAAGAAGAAACACCACAATAATGCACAAAAAGCAAATGTAAAAGTGAAACACAATGCAGATTTACTACCGACTACCGAGCACACGGCAACACTTATACAGTTTTACTTCACAGACGGCGCCGACAACACATATACTCAAAGCAAAAGAAAAAGGGACCACCCTCAACGATGATGGGGGCAGACGGGCCTGGGGCCGAGACCGCGTCGAGCCTACCCGTCTGGTGATGAGCCGCAAAATGGCGGTGGCGCCCCGACTCCGCGGGCCTCGCGGACAGTGTCTGGCAATGGGGTGGGAACGGGGCCCCCTTCTTGCACTATCTCAGCGCGGGGGGAAACAGGAGGGAGTTGTTGATGCTCGGGGGGGGATGAGGATATCTCGCTGGCTCGGGTCCCGCGACGAGCGTCTCCACCACGACCTCGGTCGCGTTTCCGGCCTCCCCTCTCCGCAGCTCCCCGACTCTGACACGAGCGCCCTCTCGACTGCCTTCGCCGCCGCCACCACCTCTCCAACTCTCCCACTCTCCACAGCTCCGTCCAACTGCTTTCTCCGACTCTTCTCTTGACTGACTCTTCCCAACTCCACTCAACTCTTCCCAACTCAACTGCCAACTCTTCCCAACTCAACTGCCTTTTCGGCGAGCGAACGCGGCCCTTTATAGCCCCCGTGGCTTCGCTCCTTCACCTTCGACCCTTTACCTCTGGCTGGCTCCCCATTGGACAGAGGAAAAGTGGGCGTGAATGCTTTTTGATCCACGAATCTGCATATAGCGATTATACTCCGACGCACCTGGAGGCGGGGCCAAATCGCCCCACGCTCGCCGATAGGACGGAACAGAAGTGGGCGTGAGTCGCTTTTGATCCGATTGCTTCGGAAAGGCTGGTGTTTTTGCACCCCTGCTCGGTGCGCGCCCTGCACGAGTCCAGGATCGCTGTCCACAAGTGGCGCGGGAATGGCGGTGATGCGATGGTTGCGAGAGCGAGATGTGACGGTAAGGGTCGTGGCTGTGGTTGTGAAGCGGCGTTGCGGTTGGTGGTTGTTGTGTGATGGCTGTTGAGACGTGGTTGGTGGTGGTAGTAATGGTAGTAATGGCGGCTGGTCCAAAATAAAGATAGTAAAAGAAAAACGGCTATCTAAAAGGGTCGCAGCCCGAATGAATGACATTTATTCCCTCTAAACAACGGGTTTGGGCCTAACTACACATATACTTACAGAGATATCTCACCTAAGGGACCTGAATGGTGGTTTGCGAATTTCGTCAACCACAACACTACCCCCTCCCCTTTTTACAGACTCGTCCCGAGTCGTCAAATTTTCGTGTGCCATCATGTGTAGTTTTCCCCTAGTACATTTTACCTACGGATCCCTGAGTGCGACATTCATGGTATTCGTGTCCCCAAAATAAATAACCTGAGGGCTGAGTAACTACCTAAACAAACTCACTCACACGGACGACTGAAATAAAATTGCCGGCGCTAGGACAGACATGCCGGGGGCGCACTCGTATTTACAGTACATCTTAACCTTAACTTACAAATTTTACACTAAACCATGGCCCAGGATTAATGAACTCTGCAAAAAGAAAGCAGTTAGCAGGGAGCCAGGCTGCTCGCATGCAGTCTCTGGCTCAAAACAATGCAGGTGACAGGGAACGTGGCCGGCTGCTCACACGCAGTCCAAGGCCTTCCCTTTTTAACTGAACGCAGTGAACCACAACGGTGCATGGGCTGCACAAACGCAGTCTCCGTGCCAGCTCAAGTGGCACACGCAATGAACACAACGAATGGATGGATGAATGGATGGACGCAAACACGGTGCACGGGCCGCCACTGCAGGCCCGTGTTGTAGCTGCCAACACGGCAGTTCTCGCAGCTTGCAAACTGTTGCTTTCTGATCCTGGCGCACATGGCAATGAACAGGGGGGGCAAAGCAAAAATTGAACGGGGCTGGTGAACGTGGGCAGTGGGCATGGCATGGCAAAGGTGATCAGGCAAACACAGCCCGCAGAAGAAGGCCGCTGCAGGCAAACACAGCCGGCAGACGAACTGGCCGGCACAGGCCTTGCAGAAAACAGCTGCAGACGATCCGGCCGGCACAGGCCTTGCAGCACAGCAGCTGCAGACAATCCGACCGGCGCAGGCCTTGCAGCACAGCAGCTGCAGACAATCCGACCGGCGCAGGCCTTGCAGCACAGCAGCTGCAGACGATCCAGCCAGCACAGGCCTTGCAGCAAAACAACAGCTGCCGATGAAGTGGGCCGGCCTTTGCCTTGCAGCAACGCAGCCAGCAGATGAAGCTGGCCAGCCTTTGCCGTTCAGTGGAGGTTGGTGGAGGGAGTGCGGTGGTGCTGGCCACTCGGAAGGCGGGCTCGGACCGACCCTACGGTCTCCCTCCCAACCTATCGCCTTTGCCTGTCACTGTCTATACCCACTCCCTTAATTTGTCAAACCCCAATTTAGCCCCAACTTATTTTTTTACTTCCCCACTATAAACCGTCCCCTAACCCCCCTTTACTGTCCTTGTTCGGCTAACCTATCCTGTCACCTAGCCTACTCCCAACCCCTACGTTCCCTTCCCGGAGGGGAATAAGGGAGAGCTGGCGTCCTTTGTCGAGGCCCAATTCAAGCCTCAGGATGGCCTCCCCAGACTTCAGCGATCTATAACACAAAGTGGGTCCAGCGGCCCACAACGAGAGTGAGGGGATGGATGGTGCGGAGGGGTACACTTCCGATCTACCCTAACCATTTAACTGTTAAACTACCCCGGGGCTTTCAACAAGCGCCTCTCGCTTAAACTATTGGTTCTAACAACCCAGATTCCCATCGCCTGTGTTGGTGTCCTCACAATTTCGGGCCTCGCCCCCCAATTTTCTCTCCGTGCCCTCACACGGTCTCATGGCTGGGACACGTGGCTCCCTTTGGCAGGCACGACCCTCTGCCGATTCTCCGACGATGGCACCCCCGGGCACTACACTGCCTCCGAGCCTACCAGCTCCCTAAACACCGGGGAGTGCCCCCCATGGCACCTCCCCTGAAACGCACACGTGGCAGGCTGGCTTCCCAGGCCCCTTTCCGAGGGTCACCCGTGCCCACAACACTGCCCACGCGGCTAATGGCGCCCCGGGCCCCTGCACCAAGCAGGCGCACCCGTGCCCACTACGCTATCCCGGCCCCCCGTGGGCCCTTGGCCTACCACGGCCGACTAGCCTGGTGCCCGGGGTACCCACTCAGCGATACTCACCTTTCGCAGCCACGCTCCCAGCCCGTCAACAGGGCTCCTGCACCCCTCCAAACGGGTTTCGAGCCTACACTCCCACCAACAACAAAACGAGCTACATTTTGTAAATTTGACTAACCCAGCTAACTCACTTTACTCTGACCCCGGGGTCCCTTGGGCGGGAGTCACTCCTCCCCCCAATCACTCATCGCACCATGCAGTCCCCATTCGCTCCATACACACAGACCCGCTGGCCTCACTCACTCATCATGTACTCACCTCACAACTCTTCAACACACACACCACTGAACTCTGCCATCCTTCTAACTACCTCCCCTAACTAACTCGTGCTCCCACGTCGAGTATTTGTACACTATCACTAGGGAGAACAAGTATTTGATACACTGCCGATTTTGCAGGTTTTCCCACTTACAAAGGACGGAGAGGTCTGTAATTTTTATCATCGGTACACTTCAACTGTGAAAGACAGAATCTAAAACAAAAATCCTGAAAATCACATTGTATGATTTTTAAATAATTAATTTGCATTTTATTGCATGAAATAAGTATTTGATACATCAGAAAAACAGAACTTAATATTTGGTACAGAAACCTTTGTTTGCAATTACAGAGATCAGACGTTTTCTGTAGTTCTTAACCAGGTTTGCACAGACTGCAGCAGGGATTTTGGCCCACTCCTCCATACAGATCTTCGCCAGATCCTTCAGGTTTCAGGGCTGTCGCTGGGCAACACAGACTTTCAGCTCCCTCCAAAGATTATATTGGGTTCAGGTCTGGAGACTGGCGAGGCCACTCCAGGACCTTGAGATG
>NC_140973.1:70486828-70884328 GCF_056783735.1 Eptatretus burgeri | reverse complement strand
ACTGCTCTTCGGGTTCAGCTCGTCATTCAAAAGAAAATACTTTATCAAATCTATGCCTCCCTGGTGCAAGGTTAGCTAGATTTAGTTAACAGAACACCTTACCCGGTGTATTGGGATAAAAGGACAAGGCCGGAGACTGCAAGTGGGAAATTTGATTGGTCGAGCTGACGTTAAATTGTCCAAGTACTGATAAACAGAAGGGTTTTGAAAGTGCCAAGAAGGCGATTTGTATTCTCCAGTGTTCAAGTATATCATTGAATTTAAATTAAATGAAAATTTTAAAGGTTGTAGAGAAAAAACAAAGATCCGCAACTTTACCGCCGTTGCTGCAGCGTCTTTTACACCAGCTCATCTAACTCGTTACATTAGTTCTTTGTGCCCATTGTTTGTGTCCTTTATGTTGTACCTAAAAACAGTAAGTTTGCTGTTTGGAATGATATTTAATTTGTTTGATTGCTGCACAGGTAAACGGAGTAAAAAAATCCTACCTCACTCCTCTCTGCACATGTGAAATCGAGACAAATTTAGAGCCAAAGTATCGCTAAACTACAGGTTCATGGTGGGATTCATGAAATTAAATTGCTCCTCGATCATAAACTCACGTTTATGGACAGACATACAGACATACAGACAGACAGAGACAAAAGCAATATTGGTTTTCACCACGCTTTGAGCACACAGGGTAATAAACACTAACTTCATTAACTCTCATCTGCTGGCATTAGTTGGTCGACGCTAAAGATCCCACAGTGCCCTGTGAAAATAATAGACAAGCAGGGCATTGAGAGGGGGGAGGGGTTGGGGGGGAGTCACTGCCTCAGGATCCGTTGGAGGGGGGGTCACTGCCTCGGGATCCGTTGGAGGGGGGTCACTGCCTCGGGATCCGTTGGAGGGGGGGTCACTGCCTCGGGATCCGTTGAGGGGGGGTCACTGCCTCGGGATCCGTTGGGGGGTCACTGCCTCGGGATCCGTTGGGGGGGTCACTGCCTCGGGATCCGTTGAGGGGGACGGGGTCACTGCCTTGAGATCCCTTTGGGGGGTCACTGCCTCGGGATCCGTTGAGGGGAGGGGGTCACTGCCTCGGGATCCGTTGAGGGGGGTCACTGCCTCGGGATCCGTTGAGGGGGGGTCACTGCCTCGGGATCCGTTGAGGGGGGTCACTGCCTCGGGATCCGTTGAGGGGGGGTCACTGCCTCGGGATCCATTGAGGGGGGGGGTCACTGCCTCGGGATCCATTGAGGGGCCCGAGCTTCTCCTGTAACTAATTTTTAAAACAAATGGAAAAGAGAAATGGTGGGGGTGGAGGCCTCGAGGTTGTTTGCCTCGGGGCTCGTGCTGGCTCTTGATGCCCCTGGAGGCGAGCTATCACCGGCACCGTAGACAAATTCCAAATTCCTCCCTAAACTACACAAGGCATTGCATCAACGACACATCCGTGCTTTCTGCCAATGACGCTACCCTGCAGCTTTGTGTTGCATATGAAAGAACTTCCTCAACTTATCAATGAGACGTTGATATAACAGAGTACCAATTACAATAAGAGAAAAAAAGACTCAACAATATTACAGATTGAATACATTCAAACCAACTGTGCATGTGAACAAAGGAACTCCTTATGTGCTAGCAGGGTATGCTCACACAATGGAAGCAATCTGTTCTTGTGTAGGACAGCTTGGTTGCCAGGGTAGAAATCATTCCAAGTGCAGCAGTGCCACTGATGCGGTGCCCCTCCACCAGTACACTGGTACTCATTTTGCCAACCTCCGAAGGATGACAGGCTGAATCAACCACAGCTGGAATTAATTCAGCAGTCAACTCAGGACACCAAGATCCTAAGCCAGCCACCTTAACCACCAAGCCAACACCTAGTATAGGCTCTCGGGGGGGGCGGGGGGGGGTGTTTGTGTACATGACTCTTTCAGAGCATCACGCTATTCTTTTTGTTCGATATGCTAAGACCTTCAAAAAAGTTTGGGTAACACCTCCAGATCAAGTACATTTTCTCTGTGGGGTCCATCTTGGATTCGCAGTTGGCTACCAGCAAACTATAATTGAACCAAAATGCCCATATTGGGTTTATATGGAATAAATCATTAGTAAACAGCCATAAATTATTAATTTTGATTTACTTAAATTACTTATGCATTGCTGAACACATTTTAGCATGATTTATTCTCTTAAAACTTGGTTCACAGTAGATAATGACCATATTTTACATAATTTTAGTCAAAAATAGCTTTCAACTTGAAATTAGCTCAAAGTTTGATGGTCTCTGAATGACTTGATATTGTAAATAGAGCTATAAAATTTGGCCAAAGGTTTCATTATTAAGTTCTCTGAGCAATTCAATTTTTATATTATCACAATGGGGCGATGTGTGATGACCATAGAGCTCATTGTAAACCAAAGTCACCCCTACCCCCAAATGGCCACTTTTACAGCATTTCATCAAATGATGATAGACTCAACTAAATGGCATGGGAAGTTGATTTTTGATACTACATGTATATATATATATATATATATATATATATATATATATATATATATATATATATATATATATATATATATATATATATATATATATATATATATATATAGGTTTTTGACCACAATAAATTCATTGGTTACATTTGTGGAGTATTTGGAGTTGATCTACTTATTAATAATTCCAAAATTGCTGCCAAAATATTGAAAAAAGCTCATTGTAAACCAAAGTCACCCCTGCCCCAAAATGGCCACTTTTACAGTATTTCATCAAATAATGATATCTACTCAACTAAATGGCATGGGAAGTTGATTTTTGATACTAGATGTATATATAGGTTTTTGACCACAATAAATTCATTGGTTACATTTGTGGAGTATTTGGAGTTGATCTACTTATTAATAATTCCAAAATTGCTGCCAAAATATTGAAAAAAGCTCATTGTAAACCAAAGTCACCCCTGCCCCAAAATGGCCACTTTTACAGTATTTCATCAAATAATGATATCTACTCAACTAAATGGCATGGGAAGTTGATTTTTGATACTACATGTATATATAGGTTTTTTACCACAATAAATTCATTGGTGACATTTTTTGGAGTTGATCTACTTATTAATAATTCCAAAATTGCTGCCAAAATATTGAAAATTCGGAATGCAGAACAATATTCAAGATGAAACTCTAACTTAATATCCTTCCCACTCCCTCTAGCCTATCTATTAAAATAAGTCAAAAGCAATATTAATTTAAGAATTTTAATGTTTACACATCGAAATAAGTTCTGGTTTATGCACAACCATTAATACAGTGGGGCACATACATCAATACTATTAGTTACATACACATTGCTGCCAAATAGCTCAATATGTTCCTGACTTGTTGGTATATTTTCTTGAATTATCACTCATCCAGCATTCAAGATAACTTGTTATAAATGCTACATACCGCTAGTACTAATATTATTACACACACTACATTCATACATGCACCTGGATAGTTTTCTAGAAAACTATAGTTTTTAAACACACTGCATTCTAATACTAGTTATATGTACATTACTACGAACTAGCTCATAAAGTCCCGATAAAAATTGTTCTAATGTGTTGTTGATACGTTTTCTTGAATTATCACTCATCCAACATTCAAGATTTATAACATGTTCTAAGTACTACACTACCTACGCTACATACTGTGAAAACTAATATTGCTACATCCACTACATAATACACATAAATCAACTGTAAGAATATAATGCAAAGCTCAAACAATCATCTCCACATAAAGTTGCAGAATTCCCGAGAATCACATTAAGCAATTGGATTTTTGCAGAAGGGTGATGTTTTTTTGCACCGACAGAATCTGCAACATCTGACCCCAGCCATCCTGCAAGAGCAAGTTGACCGAGCACACTTATCACAAGTACAGAATACAGAGCAATGAGCAGGAAGGATTTTCCACAAAGTTGCAGGTATTAGCAGGCTGACCCTCCTCATACTCATAGCCACAATCCTCTGGCTTCAGTGACTCAACAGTTTCAGGATCAGTATGGCTGTTCAAGGTATGCGTGGTAGTGTAAGCATTAAAGAATCCATGTAGGATATGAGGTAGAAGTCCCTGACTGGTTGGAGGCAGGTTATGAAGAGAACTACTTTTGTTGAAATGGAACATCTCTGCTCGGAGATCATCGAAATTTGTAACATCACTTCCACTTTTCAGCACCTTCACCAAGTAATGCTCAGCATTGTGAATTAATGATGGAGAGAGGGTTGGTGATCTCCCAAAGTGTTTGAGAAACTTTTCTGGCTCTACCTGCAAAGCTGCCTTCTTTGATCCAATTCTACTTGTGATGTCACACCCTGTAAGGCTATGCACAGCTGGTAGTACTGCACAGAGCTGATGACCCACACGCTGGAACAAGGTATGAAGAGGCACATACTGAGTGGTGTCACCCACTCCAGCTCACACCCACAGCTGATCAAGGTTGTGCTGCTGGAAGACTGGTATGTTGTAGAGCAGGGCAAAAATGACATCAGTGTCATTTGAGATGACAACACATACCTTGTGTCCTGCTTTTAGTGGGTCCAAGACATGAAGAGGTATATGGAAGTCAGCTTCTTCTAAAGATGATTGAAGATGGGCCATCACATTTTCTTCACCTTTGTGAGCCATGACACACTGCCAATTATCATCTTCTTTGGTTACCTGGGTAACCACAGTGGGGTATTGACGAGTTTCAGGAGCATTTCCTCGAAGATGACAATAGATGCACTTCTCCAAAAGAAGCTTGTTGATGTTTGAGGGCCAGAAAGTTTCCATCTTTTTTGGTCGAGGTGTTCCTGGTTCAATAGAACTGTGCTCAATTGGAAGAGTATCACATCGCCTCATTCTCTCACTGTCCTTCACTGAGGGATCTTCAGAGTATATGTCAAACACATAGTCACAAAAAAAACGTACTTGATCTGGAGGTGTTACCTAAACTTTTTTTGAAGGTCTTGGCATATAGAACAAAAAAAATTAGGGTAACGCTCTAAAAGAGTCATGTACCCAAACACTCCCCCAGAGCCAGGAGTAACCAGGCTTATTGGAAGTAATAACGAACCATGCGTCCTTCCTCATTGTCTTGGCTCACTGACCTACATTTGTTCTTTCATTTATTTATTTATTTTTTCATTTACAGATGCTTTCCAATGGTTCTGCGATTTTTAGATCCTCGTGGAGGATCTCTTCATCTTACTCACGTTGTTGTTCTTCTTCATCTTCTTGTGGACTTTTTTGTTTCACAGCCTATAGTTTGCATCAAAACTTCCTGAAACTTGGCATATATATGTAAAAACACCCTGCGCAGACAGTAACCATCTCTGATTTTGAAAATTCCTCCAAGAAAAAAGTTATGACGTCAAAATATCTCCGCTAATGGAAATCGCCTAAAAATTATCTCCGAAACTAGACAAGCTTTTTGAATTCTGTTTGCGGAAATCGAACAGGGCATTAGCAGAGATGAATTACAGCACATATGATAAATCACTATGACGTCATCTCAATTTTTTATGATGTCATTCCTATTTTTTGACATTTTTTGTTTCACAACCCAGAGTTTTCATCGGATCTTCGTGAAACTTGCCATGTATATGCAGAAAGCCCACGCACAGGCAGTAACCATCTCCGATTTTGGAAATTCTTCCGAGAAAAAAAATTGACTTCATAATATCGCCGCTAATGGAAATCGCCGATACCACTATCTCCGAAACTAGGCAAGCTGTTTGAATTTTGTTTGCGGGAATCAAGCCGGGCATTAGCACAGATCATTTATCGCAAACCTGATACATCACAATGACGTCATATTCGTTTTTATGACGTCATCATTCAGAGGACGAGGATCTAAACTCATTTGAGCTTGTTTTCCCACATCCGAATCAAGATGGCTGACTGGCGGCCATTTTAGTTGTAAAAATAAAAAAAACCCTGATGTCGAACACGTCCTCAACCATTACTCGGACATGCATTTACCGAAGTTGAAACTTGGCATAAAGATAAAGAATGATGGCTTACATAGGCACCTCATTTTCCTTCGAGGTCAGATCCAAGATGGCCGACTGGCGGCCATTTTAGTTGTAAAAAAAAAACAAAAAAAAAACGGATATTAAACATGTCCTCAACCATTTCTCGGACGTGTATTTACCGATGTAATTCAAACCTGGCACACAGATAAAGAATGACGGCCTACATATGCAAGTCATTCTTTTGTGACATCAGATCCAAGATGGCCAACTGGTGGCCATTTTGTTACTTAAATGTGTCCCTCATCATTTCTCAGACATGTATGGTCCGATTTTATTCAAACTTGGCACAAGCACAGTACATGATGGCATACACGTGCATCTCACTTTATTTTGCGATTTGATTAAGGATGGCCAACTGGTAGACTGGCGGACATTTTAGTTGTACATAAATATATGGGCTTGCCCTTTAACTCTGGACAGCAAATTTACTAAAACAACGCGGGCTATAACATTTTGTCTTTTTTAACGAAATTACAGCTTTCGATGTCGTCACTTGGAAGGTGCCGAACATTAATATCAGTCAGTGAGTGAGTGATTAGAATGAACTTTATATATTGGATATAGATATACTCGGAAGAGTACCCATCCCAAGTGACAGGAAAAGCTAGCAGAAGTATTCATCCCCAGTGATGGGAAAAGTTTAAGTTAATCTATCAATTTCAATACTATTTCAAGGACTTTAAAAAGGTCAATTGTGTTGCACGTTTGGTTTCATGCAGACACAAAGCTCTGAGCTACTTATGTAATTATTTGGGCCATGAGTTTCAATTGTGAAATATGTAATCAGATTTCGAATATTAGCTTTTAATAAGCCGACATGATACATTATTCCATCTTGCCAGGAGCCAATAACATTGCACCTAGCCTCACACAGCCAATCAGCGTCAACCATGAACAGACGAACGGACAGCCATGCCTCGTGAGCATGGCAAAGTCCGAAGCCTCGGCCTAGTGTCAGGTGTGTTTTATCTTCTTTATTTACGAGACATCTTACGGACGTAAATGAACACCCATTTTACTTTGTGTGTTGCACATCATGTGCAGCGAATCTCACCTCCCGAGACCTTGTATTTATTCTTATTTTTAAATGCTTCTGCACACCACCCATGAGGCCCAGTTGTAAGTCACCATCTACAATTCAAATGGAAGAGATGTAATTAATCTTTTATGAAAAATGTAAACACAGTCATATGAAATGATTGGCCTTTAAAACCCTTCTTCAATTGACTTTATGAAGGGGTACAGACAAATACACAAACACACATTGTGTTTTACGACTAGTGGCAGAGGTGGTGGTGGTCACGTGATTTCATTGTCCTTCGCAGATCGGAGATCTGCAGTCGTGATGTCATTAATTTTTGGCATGCCATTTTTTCCAAATGAGGCGATTCCTGAGTGGCTTTTATGGAGTTGTAATTAAAGATAGTCACGGGGAGACACCGAATATGTTGTCAGCATTTTTTTTGAAAATGTAGTGCAGTAACAGGCGATCATGAGCAAGTATGTGCATGTTCGCTCGTGAGATGGAAAGTAGAGCAACCCAGAGCCATGTTTACAAAGAACAATATCGCTAAGTTTTGTGGACCGTTGACACTTCGTTGAGGATATAAACACTTAGCTCCATTCATCCATCGGGACCACACTCTGTGTAGAGTGTTGGTACTGCCTAAGCAGTCTCCTTGGCTATTTGGGCACAACATTGGATGGGTCGCCACTCCGACACAGGATACCAGCATGCTGGCACTCATTTTGCCGACCTCAGAAGGATGACAGGCAGAGTCAACCCCACCTGCTGTTAATTCAACAGTCGAGTAGGATCCCAAGCCCACCACCCTAACCATTAAGCCAACACCAGGCCTACTTATCTCCTTTATAGTAAAAACCTGCTGTCACTGGTCTGTTCTGTGGTAGGCACGTGATAGCACTGAACCAATCATATTTGGTGATGTACCTCGGGCTGCAGAGCTAATACTCGGCGGCCTCGGCTTCACTTTTTAACCCCCATAATTTTTTCTCATTCACTCGGGATAGCGAGCCGGAAAGTGTAGCGATCCAGTCATGTACACCAAGTAAAATATCGATGAGTTTCGTGGACCTTTGACGCTTCGTCTCGGAGGAGATAATAAACACTTAGCTCCATGATCATATAGAATATTGGAAGATTATCCCCACGCTTTTTGAAAAAAAAACGAGGGCATATTGCAATCGGCTCCATCTATCTGTCTGTCTGTCCATCACGCTATCCATCTCTTAAACGATTCTGGAGAAATTCATCAAACTTGGTAGTTATGATCAATACATGTCAAGAATGTGCAAGAGCAGTGTAATTATGCCCTCACCTCTTGTGGTGGGGGTCAAAATATCAAATACAAAAACATGCAATTGTGGACACATGTTAAACCAAATTTTAAATAAATGAAAGTTTATATATGCAATAAACATTGGACGCTTGAAATTTGTCACAATTTTTGGGATATAATGCTCAGTTCAAGTCCCAGAGGGTGGAGACTTATGGTCACAGGGGTGAAAATGGGGAAATTTTTTATAAAATTCAAAATTTGATATTGGGTCAATCCTGGTAGAACTTTATGCCATCTTTGAGCCTGGGTTTGGGGAGGAAGCTGGGGATTTGCAATGGTGAGCCATCGTTATTATCATTAAAATTGAAGATGCACAAGGTTATTCATTTCCTGAGAATATTTGTCTGTTTGTTTGTCAATCAATCGCATACAGGTCACAATTCCAGACCGATCTTCACAAAACTCAACCACCTTGTAGAACTCGCCCAAGGCGAGAACCCTTTTATGTTTTTGAGAATGAAAAGTCAAAGGTGAAGGTCATGTTTCCTGACATCGTTTTTGAGATACACCGAAACTTAACTGAGCGGTTGAACTAATAAAAAGAAACGAATCATTTTGAGGTCGAAAGGTCTCGGTCACATCAAGGACATGTTTCCTTATACTTTTTGATATAACTCGACACAGTCATTGTTGAGGCTTCCGGTTTGCATCGCTACATTCTATTAGACCAGTGCTTGAAAATCAGTGGTTGGTCGATCACTGGTCTGGTCAGCCATTTTTGCCAGTGGCTGGTCAGCCATTTTCTCAAGCCAAGGTCAAAAAGTTGGACCTCAAGGTAAAATGTCTAAAATCGTCAATTTTCATCCGATCGACCTAAATTTCAACAGGATTTGCATATTGGGTCACTGAATTGGTTCATCAAAAATCAGAATGATCGATTCGCTGTTCTGACATGTCAACGGTTTCCTTGACAATTTTACTCCGGTAAAATCAAAAGCGACTTTTTATTATTTTACAATTGCCATACTTCAATAATCTTTCAATATATGTCAAATTGAAACGTACACAGCTTATTTGTATGTATGTGTAGTATATGCGAGTACAATTTGGTCAAAATTAGTCAACAGTCAAGGTCAACGCCATCCGAAACATTCAAAACACCTAATAGGCCACGAATACAAAATGTATCAACCAAATTTGTTATGCATTGCGATAAATCATGTAAAACACTTGATTGGGCAAATTTTCGAAATTAGCAAATTGCTGTTTCCATGGCAACTATTGTTCATTTTGATTTTGCAAGTTTTGTGCTATGCACGATATCATATTTGTTATTATTATTGATAAAAGCCCAATGTTATGCATGATCAGTTGGTGTGATTTTTTGGGATACGTCCATGCCAAGGTTCAGGGAATACCATTAAACCAAGCTTGGCATGAGACAGACATGGGATGACAAAACACAGCTGCAGAGTATAAAGTACAAATTATTACATCCATAACCCTAATCCACAAAGCAACCGTGCTGAACAACATCCATTTCTCAACATTAGGGGTTAATTTCAGGGTTAATGTACAGCGTTCGTTTGAACACACAGGAGCCAAAAGCACCGCTCGGGTGAACCGACAAGACCTGCCAGGGAAAAGATGACCTGCCAGAGATCAGGCTGAAAAGTCGATCAAGATTAAAAAGGACTTGTATCGAATTGCTTCCATCATTATCAAAAATTATTTTTAGATTTTAATGTAGACATGCCTCTCAATCTGATCATCCTTCAGTGCCTTACCCTTGAGGACGGGCACCCAATAAACAAGTAACGAGCGTGAAAACTGAGGAGAGAAGCATGAGAATGCTAATAGGTGCACACAACACAACACAGAACACCTGAGAGCACCCTGGACCATCCACCATCTGAGGTTGGGTGGGAGAGAATTAAAAACCAAGAACCAATAACAAGGGTCAATAGCTACTCAATAGGTTAAAATCTCTGCTAAGTTTAAAATTATGAATGAAAATATTATTTTTTTAATCACAACTTTAAATAACAATCTAAAAATCCACAACATCCCTCCTTCCCAAAACTTAAGGTAAGAATGAAAATCCAATTTATTAAACTCATGTCATATCATTCACTCAATCACAGTGGGGCACAGTATTCAGAATGGATTGAACAATTTTGATTTTAAATTACCGAAAACATTCCCTTCTGAGCAATGACCTCATGCCGAGATGAATGTAAAATCCTATACACAGTGTTAACACGCCCATTGTGTTCTTCCATTGAAAGCACAACGTCTTCTTCTGGAAAACATATGACCAAGATATCCACAAATGTATGTGACAGGTCCACAAGCTCCTTAAAGACAGGCGGTGTAGGAAAAACATCCTTGAGAAGAATATTAAGCCACACTCTATTAGAGTCCAGTACCCGCCGTGTGGGCGATCTTGGTCCAAGAATGAAACACGTTCTTCTGACACACATTTATTTTGTGTAAGCAAAATAAAATAAAATAAAAACCCATGAAGTTATGTGCATGAAGTAAAAACATACCTTCTGCTTATAATTCAAACCACCTCACTGCACTGGAAAACGTGGGGACAGGAATACTGAACTGTAAACAGTGAAGACTTGTGATACCCTCCCCCACCTGAAGGCGGCGCTACATGACATATTTACAGCGAGAATTTGCATGTGTCCCCTCCCCATCCCCATCCCCTCCAAGACCACCGTTAAAGATAAAAAAACAAACAAACACTCCGAAACACTAATTGGGGTCATGCTGATCCTACATAGCAAGTCTGGATGCAATTGGCCCACAACTGTAGGAGGAGGAGCGTGACAAACAAACAAACAAACACCGGTCCATGAATTATAATAAGGATAGGGGAAGTATTAATGAATTTAACATTCCATCTTTATTTAATCTTAACATTGTTCTGAACAAATGGGAACAGGAACACCGTAGGCATGATCGGCCGAATGGCCTTCTCATGTGCCAAAGTTCCCTGTGTAACGGTGTTAAGAACAGGAAAAAAATGGAGAGGGGAGGATAGACAGTTGGGGGTGAGGGTGCATGGAGTTGGGGGAGGGAAATTGAGACGTTGAGAAGGGGGAGGGGGGATTGGACGGGGTTGAAAGGGGGATTGAATACTTGGGATTTGGGGCAGTTGTGGATTTGAAGAAGAAAGGGGAGAGGACGACAGTCAGCTTTGGTGATAATCTGGGAGCTAACAGAGACTTGTATTACAGCTCGAGTACAAAAGGTTTGAGAGCTAAACTCATCAGATGGTGGGATGGGGACCTCCAAATGACCATTCTTAAGTTTTCCAATTGGTGCATTAAGTAGGGGGCGCTGCTTGAAGTACTCCCCCAAAGTCAGTTTAAATTACATTTTGGAGTACATCAATCCACCTGGTGCCAAAAGTTTCATTTTGGTACTGTGATTACAGATGTGCCATTCTAAAGTGACGAATTTGGTGCAAAACGCATTTAAGAACAGGATGCTACTTTCACATTTAAATCACATTTTGAGTACATTAATGAAACTTTGTTGAAATATTCTTTAGATTTTCCTAATGAAGGATAAGTAGTTCTTAACTGGCCCTTTTGGTGCAAAACCATTTTTTGGATACATTTGTTTTGTGTGAAATGGTTATTTCACAAGCAGAAGCCTGTGGTAATAAATAAAAATAATAATAATACACCATATAGTGGGATGGCATACCAAAACTATTGTGCATTTTGTGAGATAATCATCAAATTTGGCACAGAGATAAACCAATACATTGTGAACAGAAATGGAAATTGAGGCATCCGGCCCGACGGCCATAGCAGCCATTTTACAAAATGGCCCCAAGCAATTTCAATTGGTTTACTGACTGGCTGAACTCTGTTGTCCATAAGTTGGAAGTGAAGGGTATTGAACACACAGACACATGTTGACATGTTGGAGAACAGAATAATTTGTCTCAGTTAGTCAGTAGGTTTATCCCCTACCTGTCCACAAAGCTTCAGGATACATCATGCCTGGATCGAGTGTGGGACACCTGCACTGAGGATTCACTGAAAGGCATGGTAAGAACAAAACGTGAGCAAGGAGTGTGCAGTTATACCCGAAAATTGGTAGAGCTTCCTCCATGTGGACTGCAACAAGACGAAGCTGTTCAGATTCCTGTCAGAAGCTGCCCTCAATGGTTCAACAAGGACAACAAAGAGCTCATCATTGATAGAGAGAGTTCGTTCTCAGCAAGCTGCCACTGGAGGATTTGGCATCACTCGTTCCATGCAGTCATTAGGAAGCCAGCAATCGCATGTTGCTGCATGTGTCATATGCTGCACAGCATGGCCACCGCAAGATCCTGATCCGGATGGTTGAAAGACGTTGTGGTGTTGGCCGTCCAGGTCTGCGGCATAGGAGCAACAACCAGGGGATGAACTGTGGCTGGCATTCGGAACTGGAAAGAGCTTCCATTACTTGGCATCACACAAAATGGCAGCTGGACTTGGACCTACAAAGGCCCCTGCATTGCTGAAGTTTCACACACTGACAGGATGCGACACTGTGGTCCAGCTTTTCTGAGCATGGTAAGAAGACTGTCTTGGCCATCTGGGCTGTGCTCCCAGAATTAACAGATGCACCACTGAAGGTGTCCTCGGCACGAAGCACCATATCAGAAGACATCCTACATTGCATCAAGAGGTTTGTCATCCTCTTGTACAACCAAACAAGCACCAGCACTGACAACGATATCGAGCTCAGAAGTTGTTGTTTGCAAAGAATAACATTTAGTTGATTCCACCAACAAAGGTAGCTCTGGAGCAGCATGTGAAGAGGGCAACGTAACAGGAATCTGGAATGTCATGTGTGGAGACAAACGCTGCTACCAAGGCCACAGCATCCTTCACTAACCAGATGGGGCTGAACCAAGACTGATGACGGCCTGTATGAGCCACACTGTACGAATCTACCCGAGGCAGCAAAGGCATGCTGAAAGCTTAGTGTCCTGCAAATGCAAGAAGGAATGTGTGAAGCGATGCAGTTGCAAAAAGGCTGTGCACTTCCATGCATGGCCTTGTGCGTGTTGTGAGGTGGAGTGTTCTCGGCGCCGACACTGGTTTCCGGGAGACACGTTTGGAACATCGACTGACAATGTTGGGGTATTTACAGTTTGATTTAATGTTAATGATTTTGTTGTAGCCTGTGTATGTGTCAGATATTTCAGAACAAAGCGGTCTCATGTAAATGTCAATAAAACTACGTTAATGTGTGGTTTTGAAATATCCATCACTGAAAAAAAAGTCTTCTTTAAACTTGCAGTGTTAAATTAACCCCACAGACCACCTACTTCCTCGTACTTGATCAATTCCACAAAGTAACATTGTCATCCTACAAAGGCTGGAAGGGGCCAAATACACAATGCCTCAATATCCAGATCTGTTCACAATATATTGGTCTATATCTGTGACAAATTTGATGCTTGTATCACAAAATGCACAATTGTATATTTTTCAGCTCCACCACCCCACATAGAGAAAAATAATAACAAGCCGGGAAGCGACGATGGTTCGTGGGCATTATTGAACAATGCCATGATAGGTACCATTGAGTGAGTGGAAGCTTTTGAGGAAGCCCTACCGTAAAAACCTATCTCTTCCATCAAAATTGACCAAATCAAATCGGATTTTTTTATATGTTGTACTTATGGACATTACGCACAGCTTCTAGGAAATGAAATTGTGAGAAAAAAAAAAGAAGAGAAAAAAATTAAAAAGAAATAAAAAGTTCAAGTGGGCGTGGTTCCGCCCACAAGGGGCGTGGGATGCCCCTCATACAAAAAGACACAACTGGACCATGATATCTTGCTTGTGTCCAAGTTTCATCAAGATCGCATCAAACGTCACGGAGCTATGCTCTGGAGAGAGTCACAGACAGACACACAGACACAAAAAAAATAGTGATCACTGCTGGCGCCCACGAACCAAAAAAGGAAAGCTTTTATTCTTGCGCTGGTTGAAAGAGCTCAAAACAGCTCGGTTCAACAAGGAGTCTTGAGTTGTTGTCTGCATGTGGTGCTTAAAGAAAGGAATAAAATGAGTTAAACAACTTATAGATTTCTCGAAAAGATTCGATTGGATAAACTTTCCATGAATTATGTGGATAATTTTTGGATTAGGAATGAAGTACAGTTCAGGCTGTCCACAAAGTCTTGTTCTGGTTATAAAAATGTATTCCAACCAAACCAAAAGCGATACAATGATGTGGTGTCTGTTTTTTTTTTTTTGCATTCCATCCCAAAATTCATGAAGTTTCTTGTCTTCTTCAGTACACCTCGACATTTGTACCTTAAGTGGGACATAGCACATCCAAGCGAAAATCCACGTTAGCCATGTGCCTCGTCACACTGCCGATGCAATTGGTTATCCTTGCACGTTGTTTAAATGTCAGCAAGAGATTTGGAAAACAATCCTCGACATAACTCCACAATAAGTAATCTGGGTGAGTCATTCAGGAGGCCAGGGGACTGCCCCACCATGTCCAATACATCTCCTGAGGAAGTTCCTGGCTCTAAAGGTTGTACTATCTGCAATGTGTATGCAGGAAGATGCATTCTCTTGTGTACATCTGTTTTTGTATTTTATAATTTTCCCATAGGGTTGGATTAATTTGAAGTAACTTTTACTTAATTTTTTTTTTTGTTTTTTTTTTTCCTCAGAGGAGCGTTTCCATGTTTCAGTGAGGCGGTGTTTTAGGGGGATTCTGAATTATCCCAATATATAGGTATATTGTATAGAGTCATGTCAAATTCCAAAATGATAACATTTCTTAACAGCAAATATATTGCAGAGCACATCCTGAACTCATGGTACCTTGGTTCATTTTACACAAAGTATTGATCCTCGGTTCAATTTACACAATGAAGGTACGAAACCTGAGTTTAAATTGGTACCTTGGTTCATTTTTTTTTTAACAGCAAAGAAAAAAAAAAATTAAAAATAATTGCGGCGAGGCAGACTCGCTGAGTGGCACCCACCATGTTACCAACACATTGCTCAGGTTCAATTTTTGTCTGCATGGAAAAAAAAAAAAAAACCACAATTTCCCCCAGAGTTGGAATAACTTGAAGCAACCTTTTTTTTGTTTGTTTGTTTTCTCTCGTTTTCTGTCTGTGTCTCTCTGTGTCTCTCTGTGTCTCTCTGTGTCTCTCTGTGTCTCTCTGTGTCTCTGTCTCTCTCCATTACTCAGAGTGGGACAGACAAATGGCATTAGCCTATTATATACAGGGTGTCCCAGAAAAATGTGGGCACACTTCATCAAGTAATATTTTGTATGTTAATAACTACAATATTATAACTGCAATGGCTCGAAGTCGTGTTCACAATGGGTAACAGATGACATGCTAGTACCATATAGGTAATATGGAGGGAGAGAGGGATTGGTGCACCCATGCAATCCTGCACATCTATCTCAGCAGAAATTTTTGCTAAAGTTTGTTGCTCAGTTGTTCCCCACAGTCATCACTGCCTAGATGTCAACGATGGTCACTTTGAACATTTGCAATAAGTAAGGCAAGTAAGCCTTCCGTAAGCTAAATTACGTGCTGTCTTTATTAAAAATACGAAATCTTGAGAAAGTGTGTCCACATTATTCTCAGACGCTGCAAGTAGATCATGCATACGAGTACAAGCGAGTGTAATTACTGTAATTAATGAGATAGTGTGTGGTTTTGTTTAGTGGCACTCATCTTTCAACCAAAGTTTTTTGCATCCCAGCCCTTACCTTAGAAGTTTACCGCCATTGATGAAGCGTCTCATACACCACCCTATTTAACACATCACAATTAGTTATTCGTGCCTGTTTGTGTTTATGACGTCCTCACAAACAGTAAGTTTCCTGTTTGGAATGATTTTTGGGAAAATGTGCTCGACAGCCGATATAGCTCTGTATGATGCAGATTGACGCTGCATTCTAAGTTGATCAATAAAGCCACCATCTCCGAAACTGAGACTTCAGTCACACTAAACTTCTGGATTTCTTTGTTTTTTTTTAATACAAAATTTAAAATCATTATTTTATTAAAAGTGAAGTACAGTATACACTTGAACACTGCACAGTGTATCAGGGTCAAATAACTCGAGTTGGTGGATATGCCAAGGTTCCTTCACAAAGACTTGGCAAGATATCACCGGCATCGAGCAAATTATAAATAAAAACATCTTTGATAGAGTATCCTGCTATGAAGTAAAGAGCCGTTCACCACTAGTTTGAGCCTAGAAACATTTAATCGACAAGTTGTGATCCATCCTGGAGCTCTGTAAAGGACATGGGCTTGTAATTATCATTATTAGAGAATCCACATTGAGAATCACAATCGGTATCTTGGCCAAATTCGAATGAAACAGCTGATGGTGAACAATGCAGTGTCAAACCCTGTGCCAATACTCCAGCCAAACAATAAATGTGAGGGACAATGAATAAAGGCTGCACCATTTTAATTCAATGAGGTCAAAGAAAGCAAGTTGTACCCCATTGTTTATCAAGTGAGGCACCATGTTGTAAAGACAGAGGTGGCGGTGCAAGAACAGGAGCGCAAGTGCACTAGCCCTTGATGACGCCGATCGGCCGGAGCTTGATTGCCTTTTTGCTGATTCCAGCAGAATGGCACGTGTTTACCACGTCCGTCACATTCTTGTACGACTCTGGAGCCTGAGGAAAGAAAGGTAAGACAAATCATCCAGAAGTTTATCCAATACGTGACACTGGCTTATCAGCAAGCCTTTATGGTTTCATAAATCGAAACACGTACAATGCAAGTTAATTGTCAATTAAATATTTTTAAAAGCAATTTTAGCAGAGTACATTGCTAATATATTTTTGAGAGAGTCAAATTTCCTTTCGTAAAGATAAACTGAAAGCAAGTGAGTGCTGGTGAGGTACATTTCAAAAAGGAAAATAAAAACTTACCTCTTTGGAAACAACCCAAACAGCAAAATGTACCAGAACTGATTAGAATTGCAGATAATTGCACTAATTGGTCTTGCCCCAATTATGCTCGCACCCACTTTTCAAACCAAGAATCACTTGCCCTGTGCCAATTATTACACATATACATACGTCAAACAAACCAACAATATTCATCACCAATTCTTATAACAAAATACATGTACAAGAAAACAAAACATCAGTTAAGCAAAGTGATGAAGATTCTTCCCAGGATGATTTAGAACAGTTATTCAGTAGCTGTGGGGGAGGGGGAGGAAATAATAAGTATTGTTCCCATCTGAACCCCAGTATCATGAAGTACATTCACCAGATTTAGACTGAAATCCAACACACCAATTGTGTTTGTCCATCATCTACTAAGGTCCTTGTAATAAGTGTAAAAGCACACTGATGTCCATCTTCAGTGGGGAGCAGGATGACATAAGAAAATTGAAAAACCGATACACAGCATACTCCACAATGCACAGGTAGTGGGCAAAAAAGAAAAAAGGGGAAACACCAATGTAAAGTCCCTTAACGGGGTGTTGGGCCACCATGAGCTGTCAATTTGGCTTGTCTGTGCCGTGGCATATAATCCACCAGTGTCTGGAATTCTGCAGGAGAGATGCGGCACCATTCTTCCACAAGAAAGTCAACCAACTCACACCTGTTTGATGGAGTTGGAAAACTGTCTCGGGCCTCGTTCAAGAATATACCGTAAATGCTCAATTGTGTTGAGATCTGGTGACTGAGAAGGCCATGACATGTATGGATAACATCAACATCCTGTTCATAAAACCACTGGGTGACCACATGAGTTCTGTGGATGGGAGCATTGTCATCCTGGAAGACACCCCTTCTGGTAGGAAAGAAATGCTGGGTGAACATGGGGTGAAGATATTCACTCAGCACCATAAAGTAGCAATTGGCATTGACCTTGCCTCGTCAGGGAATGACTGCACACAACGTATGCCAGGAAAAGCCACCCCACATCACAACCACCAGAACCCTTCACTGTTGGAACTAAGCACTCAGGCTTGTGGAATTCTTGAGGTTGGTGCCACATGTGCTCTCAGCCATTTGTTGAGAACATGGTGAAGGATGATTCATCTGACCATATCACATTTCTCCAATGCTCGGTAGTCCATTGCATCACTGGACTCACAAACATGCATTGCCAGGAGTGATGGACAACAAATGGTATCCTGCTCTGTGGAGTTCGACTGACCATTTTTGATGAAACTGGCTGGTCGTGCCCCAGGTTGAAATTTAGTCAATTGATCTGCAGTTGCTCACCTGCTTTGCCTTGCACTTCAAATTAATGCACGGATATGACAATCCTGGAGCATGTGCGTCCGTACACCGTTGCCCTTTGCTGAGGATGTTTTTCTCTCAAGGTTTCATGCAGACATCACCTCAGACACCGTTGCTCGTGACACACCAGCAAGTTGAACCGTCTTCGTCAATGAAGCTTTGGCCAAATGCACCCCAACAATCACCCCTCTTTCAATGTCAGAGCCCTGATGTCAGATGTCAGAATTTCAATGTCAGAATTTCCTCTTGCAGCCCTGCGAGTCATAATTGTAGGCAACCAGGCCTGTGCAAAATTTTTATACACAACAAGAAGCATGTTGGGATAATATTAGCTTAATTAACACATGGGCCACACCTGTGGAAGCTGTTGCTTACAATATACTTGGTGCCCCTCATTCACCCAGGTGTTTCCATTTTTTGTCCATTTCCTGTATGTCACACCAGCAATGAAGCTTCAAGCTGACAACAGTTGCATATGGGTTGGTAGCAACCTCAGAGCTGGCAACAATTGGGGCTAAAAATACAAAAACTCAAAAGAATCAAATTTACCAGATTTGACCAATTCGTCCACTGGAGGACAAAGGCCTTCCTCAACATTGTCCATGGAATTAAATTTCAGGCCACTGTACTTCAAAAACCTTTGCAATTTGATCTCTCCATCTGATCTTTCGTCAACCTCTGCTTCTCCAAGGGCCTTCTCAAAATTGCCAGTTTGGAAGTCTTGTTGTCCCCCAGTTGTCCATTATTATTGCTACATGTCCTCAAAAGCAAAATTGCAGAGCCGTGCAGGATCAGGCAAAATTGTCCATCAAATGGACAACAAATTGTGGTACATTCGCAAAGCAACAACCCCACAGGCGATCTTGTGACAAGCATACAACACGTTCTGATGGTGTATAGGCAACTGACAGCTCTGAATAAGGAAGGAAAAAAAAACCCGGGTTATGTGCATGAAGCAAAAACATACCGACTGCTTACGATTCATAACACCTCACTACACTGGAAAACACAGGGACAGGAATACTGTACTGTCAATGGTGGAGACTTGTCATACCCTCCCCCACTTGAAGGTGGCACGACATGATACACATTTACATGGAGGATTTGTAAACCCCACCCCACCCCTCCCCAAAACCACCAACAAAGATAAAAACACCACTCGATACGTCATGTTGATCCTATGGAGAAAGTCTGGATGTAATCTTCCCAGAACTGCGTGAGGAGTAACGTGACAAACACAAACACCGGTCTGTGAATTATAGTAGGGATTATCAACCATTGTGATAACTCCAAGGTTTCCTGAAAACTGTTAATTTTCTTTTTGCAGTTAAATCAGGAAGCTTGGTAGAAGGTCAAATGGATGAAAAACTTTCCATTTGCACAAGTAATATTTTACATCCCACAATTAAGGCCATGGAAGAACAGGTTTGGTACGCAGAACAACCACACATGGAAGTACACTGCTCTCTACTTCTTGCAACTCGCTCATCTCAAGACTTGGGACCGTGTGAAGAGGCACATACAGAAGATATCCTCCACTGAAAATTAGATGAGATGCTTCACTTCAATGTCTTGCATTCCAGTTGTGGAATGAAAAAAGGCAAGCAAGGGAAGGTACAACAAGAAACTGAGGTCAAGGCTGAGTAAGAATAGTTCAACAGTAAACATTTAGAGGAAAGAAAATTCCTTTTACTCTTGCGGTCCATTCCTATTTTTTTGACACACCTGTAAGCGAGGTGGCAGATCCTGCAGATGCAGCGAAACTATTCATCAGGTACCATTCAGGCAGGCATACAGGAAGAGGACTTTTTCATGAAAATAACCCAACACATTAACCTCCTCCCTACACTTACAGCCTCAGTGCTGGTACAATGGCCTCGAGGTACACACACTCACCTGTAAGCTGTCTTGTCTGGGTTTGAATCCCAACCCAGCTATAAACTGTCAATCTGGTGTTTCAGAGGAAGGGCGATTTCATCAATGTGTGTACCGTCCCGCAGACGACGTTAAACGGGTGTCCCTTCTGTCAGAATTAGTTGGTTGACATTAAAGATCCCATGGTGTCCTTCGCCAAGAGGAGGCGACTCATCACCGGCACCCTGAACAAATAATAAATCCTGCCCAATCCTGCAAAAGCAATTGCATCAATCACACCCTCAGCCATATGCTACATACAAAGGAAGGAGACTTACAGTTAAAGCATGGACTAAAATTGTTGTTCGACTGTCAAATCACCAGAAGAAGAAAAAAAAAATTGGCAAGACCTAAAACACCAGTCAAAGAAAAAAGGAAATTCACCGGTTCCAAAAGGAGTTTAAAATCCAAGCACGAGTAATGATGTTGCCAAGGAACATCATCTCGGCTCGGCAGGCATGTTCGTCCATTTCAATCCAACTTGCAGCATCCGTAAAAGGTGTTCACGCCTCCACCCAGTACATCATAAGAGCTCGCCCAATTACCTCTCCAACATGCTCTTGCCAGATCGCCACAGCAACGACTTGATGGTTTGTACAAGAACCAAAATAAATAAACAGTCTGCAAATTCTGCCTTGAAGCACGAGCAGAAACTCACCTCAAAACAGGAATTCAGACGCATCAACAGTTTGGTTTGTAGTCAGCCTCATACTGTGATGATACAGTCCGTTTCGTTTTGAAAAGCACAAATCACCTTTCACAAGAACCGTGCTCGAGAAAAACCAACAAGCAGACTCCTCCAAAGCATACATAAAAACGTGATGTCCGATGAGATTGTGAACAGCAGCTTCCTTTTCACCAAATTGCCCTGGGATCACCGACAGCCAAGATCACATCCATCATGGCTCAATCATTTTATCAAATAAATTCGGATAATAATCTGTGCATTTCGCACAGAGCCATTCGGATCAAGCCCCGAGGAATAAGCGAAATGCCCACCTTGGATTAGGCCCGAGCTGGCACGCAGCCACGCAGCCACGCAATTGGCCTTCACATTAACGGCTCGACTGTTCCTCGGACAAAGAACTGCACTCAGCGCCAAGACCATGCCAGAGAGCTGCACAATATTACAATTTAAGCAAAGAAAGCCACACATTGGAGCTGAGGGGATCTGCAGCAGGAATCCATCAAAGCAGCATGAGACTCATTTAGAGAAGTAATCTGCAGCAACCTCCAATTATGAATCTGATGAATGAGGGAAACAAGATCCTTGTGTGCAGAGGAGCCTCAGCAAGCCTCTTCACATTCACTTCTTCCCACGCCTCACCACCGGTAAACTTTGTGCACAAGAACGAAGAACAACAAAGAACTTGCCTTGCTTGTAAAGGCGAGTACCCTCTTTTGCTCCGATGAAGGGTTAACACACGAAACGTCAGCTTCTCCTTGCCTCCCACGGCGGTTAGCATACCTCAATCCACATCTGGTTGATTTCATCCTTTGTAAAAAAAAAAAATTAACCACTGTAATGTTTACTGAAAAAAATGGAGAACTGAGAATTGCGGTCAAGGGTGGTGGGAAACAGGGGTGAATCACCATTTGATCACATGTTTGAGAAATGCTGTTCAATAGTCTGAATCTGACAGGTTAAAAAAAAAAACCCAAAAAGACATTTGGCAGGTTTTGTCCTTTAGGCCGGAAAATGGATGAACAGAGCCTGAAATCCAAAGGTCTGACCTCACTCAGTTTCTGGGAGATAGCAGATTCCCAAGTGGAGGATTTTCCAACCACAGAGTTCCATGCACCGATAGGTAATGCAGCCACAGGAAAGCAGTGTTGAAAATCAAGTTTTCATATACATGTTTTAATGATCAAACAATAGGAGGAATGGGGGGGGGGGGGATACGAGATGCAAGGCGACGTAATCATTGCAGACCATCCCTGTAAATGTATGCATTCCAGATTTTTTTTTTTAAGAAAAAAAATAAAAATAGACAAAAAGGGAAGACATGGATAAAATTATAGTGATTGTGAAATTATACACAACTAGGATAATTTAAACGTAGAAGAAAATAAAAATATGCATTCATAGCATACAATGATGTCGACAAATGTGCTCGTCCATTTTTCTTTGAACAAATCCAATCGTAGCGCCTCCTGCAGGATGTCAAGACACCTCGCAAAGCAAGGCTTCTTCACCAAAACAACCACTGAAACCATCCACGCAAGACAGGGGTACACCATTCATTTGGGTTGGCCTGTTCATGTTCCCATCAAACCCTGGCTCATGAGGAATGGAAAGTAGGTTCAAATCCCATATACCATGTGTTTATCATCCAATAATGTACTTCAAAGAGTACAGTGATGTCGACCAACGTCCAAGTCCCAATTGTGATAAATGTACAAGCTCCTCGTTTTTTAGTGCTCCAAAACACAAGTTTTGTTCTCAAGTTTAAAAACAATGAATTATTCAATCAACGAAGCCGTTTGTGCCACGTTGGTCTTGATCTACATCTGCTCAACGAGGCCTGTGTTTCAAGCGTGGTGCATTTTCTTATAGTTGCTGTGCAGTGCACACCGAGTGTTGCCAAGTTTTTCAGGCCATGTGACAAGTTTATTATTACTTCACAATCACCACACCAAAACCTCAATAAACGAGTCCTTTTGTGCCTTCTGTTGAGTATCACTGCACATGAGTACATGCACACACTGACACTTTCAATATATATTTAGGCATGCGACCAAATTAATAAGTTAGAGTGGAATACCATGGATGGTAAATGGTGGGGGTGAAAGCACCGATGTGTGCATTTCTTATCGTTTTCTACAGTATTCTGTACTTTGGACAGAGTTATAGTTTGATTGTACATATTTTCCCAGTTTGTGTGCTTAAATGAAAGCAAAGAATCACCAATGAGCAGCTCATCTATTTTAAATGCTCCTTACAAGTTGGGAGAACCCCCCCCCTCCCCCCCCAAAAAAACTATTTGTACTTTTGTCACGACTAATATTGAAGTTGAACAACTGCAAAATAATCGATCATTTGCCTCCAAATTGCACCTAATGAACTAGATATCTGCAATCACAAAGCTATCGCCAAGGGTAAGCCTCATCAAGGCGAAAACACCTGGTGTTGGCTTTGCGGTTAGGGTGGTGGCTTGGGATCCTTGGGTCCTGAGTCCGAGCCCCATTGGCGACTGAATTAACACCAGGGGGTTGTCTCAGACTGTCATCCTTCCGAGGTCGGCGAAATGATCACCAGTATACTGGTAATTGGGGGCACTGCCGTGACCCTAACCAATGATGCAACCAACAGCCAAAAAAGCAGCACACGATGGGAACCAAGGCGCACACGATCCAATCATGCCAATATTCTTTTTAGACCGCCATATAATGACTTTCAACATTTAAGGCGAGAGTGTAAATTAAGAAAATGCATCCCCATCGACAATCGATGAAAAAAACAAAAAAAAAAAAAAAAACTCTACCTCACAAAAATTTTATTATTTTTACATTTATTTATTCTGGCCAATTTATTGTAAATCGCTTCGTGTCCCTTCGCCCCAGAGAAAGTCCCAACATTCGTCCTGCATGGTCCCCTCCTCTTGCTGGGTTTGCTTCTTCATTATTAATAAAAGTTAATGATTATTTGATAAATGAATACGGATCACCTTCCTCGTCCTGTTTGCCTTCGAGTAATTTGGACCGCCTGCAAAGGAGATTATAACCATTCGGCATCGACTGTGACCCGTTAGTGGCCTCCGTGAACGTGTCGGTATGAATGCTCCAGGTGTAACACAAGTTAAACCCTCCACAAAGTATTACATCCATCGCAAGCTTGAAGCACGGCACATATTGCCAGATGACAAAGGAAAACTCATCCTGTACCCTGACAGCCTTTCCATGAGCAAGCTTGCCAAAGTGTACCACACACTACGGACAAAGTTGCAGATTATGAAGCCGGTGAGGACTGATGACATTGTTGACAAGACAACACTGAAGATGAGACACAACATCAATATCGAGGATGGCAGTCAGGCATGGCCACCCCAGGCGTCAGAACTGCAAGAGAGGAACACCATCCCGGCTTCAGTGACCCACTTCCTGCACACACTGCTGACAGGCACAACCAGTTGTACCAACACTCAGTGCACTGGCTTTCCGACTCCTTTGACCAAGACTTGGTTGATGCCATTACCTGTGACAAGACCAAGCCAGCGAAGCACATAGCTTTACCCTTTGCTCTGAAATCGCCGACAGGGAAAGTGGAGCTGGTACAGATACTCAACCGGCTAGGCCATAGTGTCATACTCTCAGGTTGAAGAAATGAAGGAAAGTCCAGGTGGAAATGGACAAATCAGACGATGCTCAAGAGAATGGACATTCAGAACATAGTGCCTTGTATGCGTGGACCTCATCGATAATCCAATGTTTGAGATAAAAGTAAACAATGATGGAGGACATTACAACCAGAAAAGCACACCCCATCACCAAGAACATAAATGGACAATTGAGATGTTACAAAAACAATTTTTTTGAGAACAATTGAGAAACGTTGAACCAGACGCTAAAATTTAACATTCATGCATTCCTATTATCCTCACGTGACAGATGTAAAACAGGTTCCAACGATCTACAACTCCACCTCAAGTGTTCCAGAGGGACAATTTAACTCGTATATGTACAATGATAGCAAAAACTGAATGAATATCTTGGTCGATTAATGTTGGCATTCGTTAATATCCTTTCAAATAAAGTTTCATGACATTCAATCTTGTGGCACAATGTAGACTTATTGCAGAGCTAATAACTGTGACTAAGCTCCCAAGGTTATCATATCAAAATATTATCGATAGGTAGAGACCATTTCAAAACACCAAACTAGAATTTTCCACCTTGGGAGGTACCAATAAGTGAAAAATTTGATCTGGGCTCATGCACCAACACCCCAAAACCAGAACAGCACTCTGTAGAGTGCATACTTCCGCAAGGCTAGACAGTTTACGTTTTGTAACCCACCGATAGGCTGGATCTGCATCCAGATCTGAACCAAAATAAAACTGCCTTGTTCTTGTTACCTAACCAATTCATCTATCAAGTTTTGTCATAATCCATCCACAACTTTTTGAGATAGTGTTATGTATATATATATATATATATATTTTTTTTTTTTTTTGGGGGGGGGGGGAATCATTTAAAATTCTCAGATCCATATCTTCATTAAAATCCAATGGATTGGTCCTTGTCACACACAACCTGTCCACCAAGTTTCGTCTGTATCAGACCATAACTTTTTGAAATATCCCGCTCACAAATACAGACAACCAAACAAGCAGTCATAGACTGTTACTTACGAAATCGTCAACTTGACCTCTGACCTTGTCTAATAAAAGCTGTCTCCAGAGAAGGTAGCGACGCAAACCAGAAGTTGCTACGATGATTATGTACCAAACCATCAAAAATCAAATGTTTTGGACGTTTGACCTCACTGTGACCTTGACCTTTGATGGATTTTGACCAAAATCTAATCAGCGCTCGCCACCACCCTCCTGAATCACGTGGTGTAATTTGACATTGGTAGCTTCTTCAGTTCTCGAGTTATCTGTACCAAACCATCAAAAATCGAATATTTGACCTTGACCTTTGACCGATTTTGACCAAAATCTAATCAGCACTAGCCATCACCCTCCTGAATCACGTGGTGTAATTTGACATTGGAAGCTTCTTCCGTTCGAGTTATCGTGCCTACAAACAAACAGAAACGGAAGGCATCAATATACTTACGAAATCTTTAGATTTCATAAGTAACAAGCAGTCATAGACTGGTACTTACAAAATCGTCAACTTGACCTCTGACCTTGTCTAATAAAAGTTGTCTCGAGAGAAGGTAGCGACGCAAACCAGAAGTTGCTACGATGATTCTGTACCAAACCATCAAAAATCGTAACGTCGACCGAAGCAAAAATCTCCATTTCTCCACGGAATTATTTAATATTATTTTATCAAAGTCACAAAACCGTAATATTCGGTCATCCATCAAAAATCTTTACATAATCCGACGGCTTAGCGAGTCAGGCATGTGACGATAACCTTTATTGGGATAAAAAAAATGACTTTTAAACACCATCTTTATCAAAAACACCATCAGCGAGCACACGGAAAACCTTATGTGACTCAACGACGCCTCTGCTCGAGCGTGCTGCACCACGTGACGAGCTGTGAAGCGACGAGTGAAATATTTTTTATACAATCTTAAAACGTCTCCAAAACATCCGATTTTTACCAGAATTTTGACAACCCAGTGTAAAGCATCCCAAACGATCGCAAAATTAAAATCGAAGTTAAAACGAACTCGTAACGTCGACCGAAACAAAAATACTCCATTTCTCCACATGAATTTATGGAATTATGTTTGACCTCACTGTGACCTTGACCTTTGACCGATTTTGACCAAAATCTAATCAGCGCTAGCCGTCACCCTCCTGAATCACGTGGTGTAATTTGACATTGGTAACTTCTTCCGTTCTCGAGTTATCGTGCCGACAAACACACAAACACACACACACACACACACACAAACAGAGGACAGAAGTGTGTGTGTGTCAAACACACACACACACACACACACACAAACAGAGGACAGAGGAGAATCTTTCGATTTCGGAAGTAACAAACAGGTGAAAACAACCTCCGCCACCGAAGGTTGGTGGCAGAAGTAGTCATGGCATGAGAAGGTCAAAATTGTAGTGATTGACATCGGTGCTCTGTGAGGAAAATTGTCCACCCAAAAGGGGTTCTTGAAAACGAACGCAAGCAGTGGATCAAAAGGAAGTAACACAAGATGCAGACAACGGGACATGTTGAACAGGTTTATTGGGTGAGAAATAGTGTGAAGAAGCAGCGGTCAGGACAGGAGGTGTTTTTAGTGGGTACTCAAGTGAGGTTAATCAAATCAAAACGTCATCTCGAAGATTTGAACAGAAGAAGCAAGTTAGTTATGCAAGGCAGAACAAAGGAAATGGTATTCAGGTGGGGGGGGGGGGTGAAATGAGAAAACAAAGGAATAAGCAGAACAAGTTTTATTTTTGTGAAAAATAATTTGCTTTTTCCTTTTCACTTTGTGAGAAGAAAATAGTTTTTCACAATCGTTAATTTGCACGAATATTAAAAGAAAACCTTCACAAGCAACCTCATCCATTCCTGTATCATGACGTTCACGGGTGTGGTGGTGTTGGTGGCACGTATCGATGCTAAATAGAACCGAGGAACATTGACAGACAAACCTTCGATCACGTGAACCCAGTGCTTCGTGTAATGCTAGTTTGTAAAGAAGAAGATCCGTCGTTTAAAACACCTTGGGAGGGTGATTAAATGCTTTGGACGAAATGACTCCAACATTGTTTACCGACATCACATCAAGGACAGGAAAGAGGAACGTTTCAACAGGATGCTCAAATTCTCCACGATCAAACACCGAACCAATTCAAACACTCCCACATGCAATCGAAAACAACAATGAAGAACGTTTCAGAAACCGTGGCCACTCTGGCTATAAACATGCATGAAATCACAGCAGTCCAATTACAAATCGTTTATCCATCACAAATAAATTTGCCTCGTTTCTCGAAGCGTTTTGTCCATTTCCAACCTCGGTACATTCATGTCAAACGTGATAAATTAGCGCCATGCCAAGTTGCTTGGCAGCAAGTCCTCGTGCTCATTTACAGGATGGTGAAAGACTATATTGCGAGATGGGCGATTCCAAAATGTCGGCAATAAACAATGAAAATCAAAATCAAAATCGGGGGAAAGGGGGGGGGGGTCATGTCGAGAAAAATAAATAAATAATAAACCAGATCAAGACAACATTTACAATAAAAATTCATAATTATTATGAAATAAAAATCAAGTCCATCTTTGAATTTCTGAAATAGTAATTGGAGCTCAAAATACAATGATCTCTTCATTTGATCTGGATATTTTTGGAGTTTCTAACGTACGAATCAAGCAACGTTAGAATGGAATATGAAAAGGCCGTCAAGCAGAGATGGACAGTCTTAAGGGAATTCCAGAGACAATGCAAATGGAAATCAGCCTGAAGGATGGGAATAATTTTGAGTGCATTACACATCCGTTACCCAGGGTCTACATCGTTATGACAGGTCTGGAGCCTGACACATAACAGAAAGATAAAAAGTTTAAAGAAAACAAATTGTCTGAATTATGCTACACGTCCATGTTTGCATTTCTGGTCCAGGTGTTTTAATCATTGAACGACATGTCCACAGCTCCGAGGAAGCGAACTGCGAGGGTAATTGATCACGTGGTGCGGGTCGAGGGAAATTGAGAGACGAGGTGCGTCAAGGATATGAAGGAGATGGGAGATAGAGGATATTGCGGACAACAGATTTTGGGGAGGGGGGGGGTAGAAGTTTTGATGCTATTAAAGAAAATACTTCAAAAATGTGGATGACATATATATATATATATAATATGGAAAGCTAAACATAAGGACCAATCGTATGAGTAAGGAAGGAAAATGTACAACACAACCAATCTCACCTCCTCCATCACCAGCTTGGGGGAGGCAACACGGATTGAGATGCCTTTATCCGCCAGCTTGTTGAGCACATCCTGGTAGTCCAAGTTACGGCGGGATTTGGCTCGAGAGAGAGCACGCCCCTGCGAATCACCGCAAGTACCATAAATGGAGACAAAACAATGGAGTCTTTCATGCAGAGCTCAGACTGGTCAGGGGAGTTTCAACTCTGAGGAAAATATACAATCAGTCAAGTAAAAACACATCCATCAAGTAACCTTTTAGCAAAACCAACCAAACCTTGGAGGTCATTTGCTAACAAAAGGAGGTTGGTGAGATTTATAAAAAGAGAAAATTTAATGAAAGGTACATGAACTTTGCGAATCAAACCTTAGCCAAGCAAAGCAAGATTGTACAATTTGCATATTCCATACATCTTAATCACTGTTAAAGTCCGCAATTAACACACTTTAATAAAAACATGCACACAATATTAAAATATATATATATATATATATATATATATATATATATATATATATATATATATATATATATATATATATATATATATATATATATATATATATATATATATATATATATATATATATATTGTTGTGGTTGACCAAATTCGCAAACCACCATTCAGGTCCCTTAGGTGAGATATCTCGGTAAGTATATGTGTAGTTAGGCCCAAACCCGTTGTCTAGTGGGAATACATGTCATTCATGCGTGCTGCGACTCTTCAGGATAGCCGTTTTTCTTTTACTATCTTTATTTTGGACCAACCGCCATTATTACCACCACCAACCACGTCTCAACAGTCATCACAACATCAACCACCCACCACAACGCCGCTTCACCACAACAGCCACGACCTTTACCGTCACACCTCGCAACCGTCGCATCGCCACCGTTCTTGCGCCGCTTGTGGGTACCGGTATTGGACTCGTGCAGGGCGCGCGCCGAACAGCGTGTACAAAACCACGGACTTTCCGCAGAAAAACGGATCAAAAACGACTCACGCCCACTTTTGTTCCGTCCAATCGGTGAGCGAGGGGCGATTTGGCCCCGCCTCCAGGGCGTTGGAGGGCGGTCGCTATATGCAAATTCATGGATCAAAAAGCATTCACGCCCACTTTTTCTCGGGCCAATGGGGAGCGAGGTGAAAGGTCGAAGGCAGGGGGTCAAAGGCGAAGCCACGGGGCTTATATAAGCGACCGCGTTCGTCAGTCGAGTTCGAGGCAGTTGGGAGTTCGCGGAGTCGGAGTGAAGAGGACGGAGCTGTGGAGAGGCGGCGGCGGCGAAGGCAGACGAGGGGGTGCTCGCGTCGGTGCCGGGAGCTGCACACCAGAGAGGCCAGCAACGCGACCGAGGTGGAGGAGGAGACGCTCGCCGCAGGACCCGAGACAGGGTTAAATCCTCCTTTCCCCGAGCATCAGCAACCCCCTCCTGTTTCCCCCCCGCGCTGAGATAGTGCGACAAAAGGGGGCCCCCTTCCCACCCCCTACCAGACACTGTCCGCGAGGCCCGCGGAGTTGAGGCACCACCGCCGCTCCGCGTCTCATCACCAGACGGGTAGGCCCGACACGGTCTCGGCCCCAGGCCCGCCTACCCCCTCATCCTGGAGGGTGGTTCTCTTTTCTTTTGCTTTGGGAATGTGTGTTGTCGGCACCGTCTGTGAAGTAAAATTGTATAAGTGTTGCCGTGTGCTCGCGTAATCGGTATTAGATCTGCATTGTCGCATTTGCTTTTTGTCTTCTTCTTTTCCATGTGCTTTTGGTGGAATTGTATATGTGTGCTTTCCGTTCATCGCGAATAAATGTGCTTTATGTTGAACTGTTTTCCCGCTTCGCTTCGCTTCGTCATTTCTTTCATTGAATCCTCATCTTGCTTCACGTAAAGGGTTGGTAGTGGGCTGAATACGCCCGATAATTAATCGAACCGTCGAGGCCGACGATAACACCGCTCGGTTATCCCGATAGTACGGAATGGGTCGCTTAAGTGGCCCGTGTCCGAAGTCTACCTGCGGCGAGGTGCGATCGCCCGGTCTACCCTCTGTGTGGGTACTTAGGTAGGTCGAATTTGGCGAGCAACCCTATCCCACGCGGGGGCCGATTGGCTCGATCGCGGTGAGACCGAAAGGTCCACCCGTGACTGGTTCCCGGCGTTAGTCCGAGAGGGTCACGACTGGATTGTCCGTCCGGTGGGCGACGTGCCGCGATTCGAGTTACGTGGCCGTCAGCACGCCGGCGGGCGCGAATCCGTAACAATATATATATATGGTTCGAGTCCGAGTGTCATGGCACATTATATGAAAAGTCATTGTAGAAGAGAAAACTGACATTTAATCAATTCAATACGATTGAACATCCGGTTCGTAAAAATGCTGCCAGGGTGGGGGGTTCACAATAACCTGGGAAGGAAAGGGGTCTTTGGGAGAGTTAATGAGGGTAAAAATATGATTATGGATGGGGGATGACCAAACCATGAACCATGATAACTATGAACCAGAATAGCACTAAGTTCCTTGACTTTGCAAGAAATCATGGACTTAGGGTGGCTGGTTCATGGTTTCAGTGCCCACAGGCTCATCGCTGAACTTGGTATTCCAACGCTGGCGGTGTGGCAAAGGAGATTGACCATGTCCTCATTGACGGTCGCTGGAGGATGATCCAGAGCTGCAGCTACCGGAGTGCTCAGTTCCTCAATACTGACCACAGGCTTGTTGTAACAACTCCAAAGCTGCACCTTAAATCCAGCAGAATGGTACCTTCCCAGCCGAGGCTGGATGTTGGCAAGCTCAGGGATGAGAGAGTAGCTGAGGAGTTTGCGAACAGGCTGAGTGGACACTTGGGGGGTCTGGGTGCTTTGGGGGGTCCTGAAGAGTTGTGGAGTGCCTTCAAGACCACCATCCTTGATGTTGCCGGTGGATGTCTTGGCACTCACCGCAGGGCAAAGAAGAATTTTGGCTCTCAAGGGACACTGGATACCATTGACCAGAGTCGCAGGGCCAGGCTGAATGGCAGAGCTGAGGCGTAAAACTGTACGTGCACTGAGGGTGGACAAGGAGGCCTATGTGCGAGGAATCTGTGAGGGGGGGGGGGTAGAGCATCACCTGTGGACAGGTGATTCTCATCCCACTTACAGGGGAATTCGCGCATTGCGTTCATCCAAGCCCATCACTCGGAGCACTACAGTTAGAGCAGAGAGTGGTAGGCTCTTGACAGAGGAGTCTGAAGTGAAGGCCCGCTGGGCCGGTTGTACCAGGCTGATCCCCCAGCTATTGAGTTGGACGTCAAGGGTGTTAAAATCCCTGTTGCTGACCCTCAAATCGACTGTGGTCCACCTTCGCTTGTGGAAACACAGGCTGCGGTGAACCGGTTGAAACGGGGCAAAGCTCCAGGGATCTGTGGCATCCATGCTGAACTTCAAGGCTGGTGGAAATGCTGCACTCGTGTCGTTGCATGCAGTTTTGTGCTCTGCCTGGAACACAGGCATCATCCCAACTGATTGGAACAGGGGCCTTGTTGTTCCTCCCTGGAAAGGGAAGGGTGATCGCCAAGACTGCAACAACTACCGAGGGGTGACGCTGCTCTCAGTGCCGGGCAAGGTCTTTGCTCGGATAATTCTTGATAGGGTTCGCCACCATCTGCTTGTGCACCAGCGTCCAGAGCAGTCAGGCTTAACAGCAGAGGTTAACGATTGACCGTATCCTTGCTCTTCGTGACCTCACCGAACGCAGACGAGAGTTTCGGCAGGGGCTGCTTGCAGCCAATGTTGATCTCTGTAAAGCGTTCGATTCAGTGAATCGGGATGCCCTCTGGAGGATTCTTGGTCTTTGTGGGGTGCCACCAAAACTGATCGATCTGATGTCTGACCTCTACTCTGGTACTGAGAGTGCTGTGAAGTATGGTGGTAACATCTCTGACTTATTTCCAGTTGTTACTGGAGTTCGTCAAGGGTGTGTACTGGCCCCCACACTTTTCAGCACTTGTATGGACTGGATTTTAGGAAGGATGTCAGAGAGATCAAGCTGCGGTGCATCGTTTGGGAATGTCAAGATCTCGGACCTTGATTTTGCAGATGATGCAGTCATCTTTGCAGAGACTTTAGATATCCTTTTGGGGGCCCTCGAGGTGCTGAATGAGGAGTCGGAACCGCTGGGATTACGGGTTTCTTGGGTCAAAACTAAGATCCAGGCTTTCGGTGACATCTTGGATGCTGCTGTCCTGTCTGTGTCTGTTTGTGGTGAGGATGTTGAGGTCGTGGAGAGATTCACTTACATTGGCAGTGATATTCATGTCTCTGCTGGCTGGAGTCAGAGGTCAATAGACGTCTGGGTCGGGCCTGGGGAGTCATGGATTCACTGGATCATGGGGTGTGGCGCTGCCGGTACCTGTGCGGGAGGACGAAAGTCCGAGGGGATGGGCCTGGCATCTGTCTGGGGGATGGCCAGACGGTACCTGTGCGGGAGGACGAAAGTCCGAGGGGATGGGCCTGGCATCTGTCTGGGGGATGGCCAGACGGAGGCCCCTCGTGTACCGGCGGAAAGTGGACGCAGCGACGCGCTGTTCTGGCACATGCTCCCATACTTGACCTGACCTGATGACCGAAGGTGGTGGTGAAGGACCATCTTGAAGCACTGGAGGGAAGAATGAAATGGAAGACACTGAGGAAGTTGGTTCCACAGATGAGAGAAAAAGAGTAAAGTGAGTCCAAGTGAGCAATGAACCTGGATTTGGGGAGTTTCACCAGAAATGAGTTACGAGCATACCATGTGGATGAGGGGGTGAGGGGAGGAGGACAGAACATGGAAAGGGCAGAGGATAGAAGACCAGAAAAGAGGCCACACATGCATGCGATTTGTGATCAACAGGCCCAGAGATTCAGCTTCTGCATGGGAGATTCAAATAATCTTACAGGCCTTCATGGCCATGGTGCCAAGCTGAGCAAAATGTGAAGCAGGGTCAGGTATGGGAGCATGCGCCAGAGCAGTGCGTCACTGTGTCAATTTTCCGCCGGACTACAGGGGCCTCCGTCTGGCCATCCCAATCTCCTTGAGATGCTGATCAACCTGCTGCAACCACGAGAAAGTCCGTTGGCCTCCTCCACTCATGAGACTCCCTCGCTGAGAGAATCTGGTAAGCAGGATCAGAGTCAGGAAAACGAGCCACATGACCATACAGCCACAGATGATGCACAGACTATACAGGTAACAAATCTCATCAGAGTCCCTCAGCAATACTCCATCAAGCTGTGGATGAAGGCCTTGTTAATGGTAAGAGTTCAGGTGTGCCAAGAAAATATTTTGCATGATGGATGATGCCCAATTAGCGACTGGCTTTGGAGGCAATCTCGATATTTGGTTTTATTGCCCAGAAAGATTGTGGCTGATGACAAGGTCCACACATTTGAGTGACTGAGCCTCAAGAGGTTTGTCAAGGAAATAGATAAGAGGTTTCAGCAAACTTACTTTGAAGAGGCAGAGTGAGAATGTGGGTTTTGTCAGGATTGGCACATTTATTCAAGTGCTGCACTCGCTCGTGATTCTATCAAAGTCGATAGAGAGGGAAGAGGCCAACGACCGATCCAAGGATGTGGATGCTACTTTGGCAGAGGTTGGAGTAATCAGCAAAAAGAAGATTTCTCCAGGGAATCAAAAAGATTAATGATGAAGATGAGGAACAGAAGTGGGCAAAAACAATGCCCGAGGACACTCTCAAAGCAGTGTTTTGGCCTCGTCAGGTGAGGAAAAGAAAGGGGCAGAGAATGAATTGATTAAACAAACAGGGCCAAGAACATGGCCAAAATAAATAAATAAATAAATAAACAAACAAAATGAACCATCCAAAAATGGGGTAAGAGCTTCTTCTGTAAATACAAGGTAGGAATGAGAACGAGTGTGGGCATTAAGTAAGTCAGCCTCACAAGTGGCAGAGCGTATGAGATGAAACCAACCAAACAGGCAGACAAAGACATGGAAATAAGCATACAATTCCAACAATCACCAAACAAAGATGAACAATGGGGGCAACAGACAGATCTGGAAAGGTATATACTTGGCTTTGGGAACGGGTTTCAGAAGGGAGCCTCTCTTCCTGCAAGTATGGGTTGAGCTATTCTCCTTGGCTTGAACTCTCATATTTGCAACAAATTCAATCACATACTCTATCACTGTGACTCTATCCTCCATACAAATATCTGAAAACGAACACATCAATGATGGAAACTGCAGATCGCAATCACATACCGCTCCATGGCACGTGGTCCCAAACGTCTCTGTCATGCCTTTTTCGGTGCCAGTGAGCACATAGCTGCAAGTCCCCATTGTGCCACCAATGAGCACAGGCTGTCCAATGAGCTGTTATGTGACAAAAAAAGTGTCACCAAGTCACAAACTATACATAAATAAACATTTAGCAATGCTAAATAACCTACAATATATAATAATTCAACAACAACAAAATCTACAAAACTACCCCACCTTCCAACCTCACCCCTCCCCAAACCCACCCTCCCCCCTCCCCCAAATCCTCTGACCCTCCCCTGATGGAAATTCCTGAATGTGGAATACCTTGCTATAAACAAAAAGGGACATAATGGAAGGTAGAACAAGGTAAACCTGAATGGCAGCTTTGAAAGGTCATTGTGAAACATCTCAAGCCATCGATGCTATACTTTAATGCTCCATTTATCATCAGTGCGCAGATTACAGAAAATGCGAGCAAGCTCAAATACAGGGTGTCCCAAAAAAAAATGTACTCATAGTTTGGCTCCTCATAACTCATTGAATTTTTCATTTTTTTTCAGATCAAATTGACCCAAATGATGGCAGAAGTACGACTCGGTTTTGAAGAAAGAAAATTTATCATAAAGTGCTACTGGAAGCATGAAAACATCATGGAAGTGCAAATACATTTTCACAAAGTTCAACCAACGCGACGCACCATTGCTTGCATCCAAGATAAGTTTGAAACAGATGGAACTGTGCATGACGTCCATAAGGAGCGTTCAGGAAGACCACGGTCATCAACTACCCCCGCAAAGGAAAATCAATTCCTGAAACCCTCCACCGATCCCCACGGAAATCTGTACGACAAACGGCTCGTGAGACAGGAATCCCAAAATCAAATGCCCATCGCATTTTGAAGCGAATTAATTGGAAAAGTTACATTCCAAAATTAATCCATGCTCTAAATGAAGACGATCCTGACTAGAGAGCTGAATTTTGTGAGTGGTACCTGGGCAAATGCGAAGAAGATGCAGCATTTCCATACAAATTGTTTGGAGTGATGAGGCCAGCTTCAAGTTAAATGGCTCAATTAACCGACACAATTGCACGTACTGGGCTCCTGAAAATCCGCAGGTTACTATGGAACACCATTTAAACTTACCAGGGGTTACTGTGTGGTGTGGGATATCAGCATTGGGCATCCTCGGGCCATTATTTTTTGACCAAGCTGTCACTGGGGATGTTTACTTAAACTTGCTGTAGGAATCCGTCGGTCCACGTGTCGAAGAGATTTACTTTCAGCAAGATGGAGCACCTCCCCACTACCAGCGTGATGTAAGGGCCTATCTCGAAGCAACTTTTCCAAACAGATGGATTGGGCGAAGAGGAAGTGTTGAATTCCCTGCACGTTCCCCAGACCTCACTCCAATGGACTTCTTTTTATGGGGATATCGCAAAGATAAGGTTTACAGCTCAAAACCAGCAACAGTTGATGAGCTGAAGGAGGAAATTGAAAGAATGTCTTGCAGTTCCAAATGAAATGATTTGTTACGCTGTTGAATCCATTGGTCCACATTATCGGCTGTGTTTGGAACTTGATGGTCGTCAGTTTGAACATTTGTGAACATGCATTTATCCATTAATCTTGTTTCTAAGTCAATAAACAACGCATTTATTATTATTTAAAGAGCGAGTACATTTTTTTTTGGACATCCTGTACATACATACATAGATCGATCAACAAACCTTCCCAAAGAGGCATTGACTTGTTACAAAATGACCAATGTTAGTGAAGGTACAGGTTCATGACAAAGCCACAGTCCTTGCAACAACAGGAAATTAATTAATGAATTATGCAAATCTATGAATGTAATGACAAAATGAATAAAGCAGAACCAACATGTACCATCAACAATCTACTCCAACAACTGAGAGTTTGTAAGATTACACAAACTGAACACAAACATTCACTCATCATTATAAACAAATCTAATTGGCATATGCACCATACAAACAACCCCACACCATAATAGTGCTGTGAGATCACAATACCATATTGATGGGGACAACGAAGCCAGCCAATGCCTTGTGCCGATTCGGTGACATGAGCCTTATCTTGAACAGCCGAGCATAGCGGGTGAAGTGCATAGTATGGTCTTTTATAGAGCGCTGATCGCCCATGATCATTTAGTCCTTCAACATACTTTGCCAAAATGAAATTGCGGTCACGGCTGCCCACATTCACCACAAGACCAGGTATCTTCTATAATAATAATAATAATAATAATAATAAATATGAGCGTCGGTGAGAGAGGGTCTCCTTCATAAATCCAAAACCATGAAACCTATCTGTCTGAAACTTTGCATGCATCCCAAGGAACTCCAAGGGAGTAAGAATAGAAAAATGAACACATTCATGCTCCCTTCATGAGAGCATGAATGAAAATTGGCGAATGGAAACACCCCTCATGAAGATAATTAACAGCTTTATTTTATTACATTTCAAGGCTCATTCTTTGTCACCTCACGATGCCTCACTGGGGTCCGAATTCACCATTTTTACAGCACGTGCGTTGTATACAATTGCACAGAGTTTGAAATGTCCCCTGTGTCTACCACGTCTACGGTGTCCCAGTGTCCCCCCCTCCCCCACGTGCCTGTGACAACCAATGATGGCCATCCGGTAGATGCAGTGCGTAACCGAGACCGAAATGGCAACAATTGACGGAAATACCCGAGTATTTCAATGGAAATTTGTGAAACCAACATGTTATATATGTGAAAACCATTGAATTTATTGCTTGACGGAAAAAAAAGCAAGAAACTCATGTACGAATGACCGAAAGACGTCATTTCAGCCCACCATCGCATTTCGCGCCGATCGCTGAAAGCTAAGTTCTTCTTATGCCATCATTCTTTTGTGGCCTCCTGCCATGCTGTATCGAACGATTTCATTCCTTCTGTTATTATATAAAGGTGCTTATCACAATAACAAGATTTTTACATTTCAAATATTAAGTATGCTTTTTAATTATTTTTCAACTGAAAAAAGCATAAATTGCATATTTTAACATTAGTGTACTCATTTGCTTCACCACACACGCTGTATTGAAGGATTTCACTTGTTTTTTCTGACCTGCTCAACAATGCCTTGACTTGGAACAGGCCGCAACAGTTTATTAATAAGGTTTTTTTTTTCTCCCCCCTCCCACTTTCCTCACTCATATCGTCGAATGCCTGATCATCACACCTATGAATCGCTGATTACATTACAATGCCTATAAACACCCGGAGACCTTAAGAATCTCTTGATCTCAGCCAGATTTCAAAATTTTAACTTCTTAAATCAACGTCAGCAACAGTCCCTGCTGCTAAAAAAAAAAAAAGTATTAATTTTTCCAATTCAGACATTGCTTGACATTTTGGGTATCTGGATGCATGGTGTTTATATGACAGATTGGAGATCATTAGCCAAGCCAGCAGTTCATCAACCGTTTTGTCGACTTGAACAACGTTCAGGGCCTACTCGCCTGTGTTTGGCCCCGCATTGTGATGCGATCTCTCGGGTGGTGGCTCACTCGCTGAAAATGTGCAATTTTATTTTGATGTTTCCCCTTTTTGTACAATCCTCTTTCATGATATGACCCATCACTTCAACATAGCTAGATACACATAAAAATTTAAAAGGATATCAGTGACAAAAAAGGTGAGCGAAAAAAAAAAATATATATATATATTAAAAAACAATATATATATATATATATATATATATATATATATATATATATATATATATACATATACATATACATACATATACATACATATACATCAAGAGCTGAGCCACACAAATACAAACATTCAGAAATATTTTGAAATTAACAACAAAATTTTGGGGGAAGTGATACATGGCGTCATGAGACCACTGTCGATTCCAATCTGGGACCTTCAATAAATCATTGCAAAATTGTACAAAGATGAACACACAAAGCAATCCAACATCCAATAAACTTCCTCAGATCACATTCAAGTGGATTCAGAAATCTTAGCTTCCACGACAAAGCGTTCAAATTATTGAGAAGATGTCCATCCAATATTGAATTGTTCTTGAGCATGTCCACTCCATACACCTTCGATAACCTCTGGTAGTTTGTGAACCAACTACCCCTAGTCATTCAGTTCCTCCATGAGCCTACACCCTGATAAATAGCAAGATGTAGGGGTTCTTAAAGAGGAAATTTATGCACAACACGAGATTGATAAACATGTGTGAATGAAATTTAAATGAAAATAAAATAAACCGAAATGATAAAAGTTTTTCATTGGTGCGAATCAGAAATGGACTTTGAACATGCTTGTGCACAGCCATTGCTGTGATATCCACGAGTACCTTTTTAACAGAGTTGAATGCGGATAATTGCTTCATCATTTTGTGCCTAATATTGCAGCAGAATTCTTCCTTAAATCACACACTGCTGTTTACAGTTTTCAATTCTGTCCCTTCATAATGCACATTAATTATTTACACATTTTGATCATTTTGCTGCCTTTACCAACTCTTTTGTGGGTGGCTTTCATTTGCAACAAATCCGCTGAATATCATATTCAACAGAAAACTTAATTACACACCACACACGACGGCCACCACAGTCTTGGATAAATCGGACTGTATCCAGAATGCTCACTGCAGCTATGATAACATGTCACAGAGACCCTGCCGTGCATCGCCACAACCACTGCACAAACTTTCAGCATAAAGTCTTCTTACTCGTACGATTAACCAAAACAAGAAATGTGGGTCAACTGGGCCACAACATTGCATTACAATTTAGTTAGGAAAGGGTAAAAAAGAGAAAAAAAAAAAAAAAAAAAAAAAAAAAGAATATACATGGCAGGAAGAATCCAAATTCCAGAAATAATCGAGTCCTTTTCCGAACAAGATTGAGGTTCATGGAGCAGTGGACATAACAGATGGACACAATCAGCAACATAATTAATGAACAGGAAACAGGAGGGAGAAAGGGAGGGGGAGGAAACAACCTGCAAGAAGATGTTGAGGAAAGGTTGGGTGAGGAAAGGTTAATAGGGGTGATAAAAATCATGGGTCAGGATGGGGGAAGACACGAGGTGGTGGTGCACCGTCTGCTTGAAAGCCTGGAGGAAAGAGGGGAAAAAAAAAAAAAAAAAAAAAAAAAAAAAAAAAGAGTCCGTTCTGTCCTGTCCTTGCATATGGCAGCTTGGCTGCGAGGTAGCTGTCATTTCTTGGAAGCACGGCTGTGCCACTGATGCTGTGCCCCTCTACCAGCACACTGGTACTCATTTCGCTGACCTCAGGAGGATGACAGTCAACCCCACCTGGTGTTAATTCAGCAGTCAATGGGACTCAAACTAAGGACGCCGAGGATCCGAAGCCAGCCACCCAAACCACCAAGCCAACACCAAGCTTGGAGGGAAAAGTGGGAAAGCACAACTTCAGGAATGTGGTTCCACTGACAGAAGTGAGGAATAAGTATGATCAATTTTTTTTTATTCAAAATAATTTGATTGACCAAGAGCACAATTTACTTGCAGAGTGTGCTTACACATTTTGTAAGGAAAACCGAAACCGTGTTTCCCCATTGTCTCGGGTCGGTCACACACATTTTTTTTCAATTTTTATTTTTCCATTTATTTATATTTTCATTTACGGATACTTTCTGACAGTTCTGTGATTTTTTCCTGGTATATCAGCTTTGATGTCCAGACACAAAATTACCATGCTTTTGTTGAGCATGGAACAAATTTCCAATTTTTTTTGTCTCATTATCCCCATTGTCTCAGGTCTCTCACTTGCATTTTTTTCATTCATATAAATCTTCATTTATGGATGTTGTCAAAGAATTCTGTGAATTTTTCCGGTGTACCAGCTTCAATGTCAATCAGCACTCAACATTTCAGCTTTCTACATGGAAGGTACCGATCTTTAATATCAGTCAGTGACAAGAAAGAGCTTGTGTATATATATATATATATATATATATATATATATATATATATATATATATATATATATATATATATATATATATATATATATATATATATATATATATATATATATATATATATATATATCTTCTTCTTCTTCTTTCGGCTGCTCCTGTTCGGGGTCGCCACAGCGGATCATCCGTTATGATCCACATAAAGATTTGGCACAGGTTTTACGCCGGATGCCCTTCCTGACAACCCTGGTCGCCTCTTACGACACAGGGATAATATATATATATATATATATATATATATATATATATATATATATATATATATATATATATATATATATATATATACATACATACACACTATATAAATGGCAGTCCTGTCTGTTTGTCTGTCTGTCTCTTTGTTTGAAACCAATAAGCTCTGAGACCAGTGAACCGATCTTGATGAAACTTTGCACACATATAGACCTAACATTCAGCTCCAGGATGCGCTGAGTTGCTTTCCATAAAAATGAAAATGTGTCAATAATATATATATATAAAAAAAAAAATTCCATTAAAAAAATTAAAAAAGGCTTTCGAATAGTGCGCCGGCATATTAATCGTAACAAAAGGCTTCATGGTTAAAAACGCTAGGGTTTTTTGAAATACAAAATGTTCGTATTCGTTGACTTTTTAAACATACACATTCTCCTCCTGTTATAACAGCTTAGAAACCCAAAACATTATGCCACTGCGAAAGCAAACAAATTTAAATTCTCGAACTGCATGTGCACGGCAACAGCGACAGAGGCGTTCAGAGGTATGCCGTTTCATAATACACGTCTCCCAATTATTTCTTCAAAAACGGTAATAATTTTGACGTTATCAGGATAACAGACGTAAATAAATCAAATACGCTGGGCCAGGCTGGGTTATGCCCGACGTATAAATTAAGTCACAAATGATGACATGAAACCAGCCTCATTGTTGAGGCATAACGGTTTTTTATCTGATGCGGCAATAAATCTTAACATTTTTGAACTGGAGTCTTCTGCATATAAAACATGGCGGGGAAAAAATAATATTATAGTGGTGATGGAAAAAAAAAAAATAATGGTGGCAGCCTCTAGAATTTCACAATTAACTCTGACATATACTCCTTCATCCACAGGATTCCCGTGCAGATCACGGGTATCCCTGCTAGTATATATATATATATATATATATATATATATATATATATATATATATATATATATATATATATATATATATATATATATCTCGAAGATGAGAAAGTACAACTTTGTAAACATTGTTAAAATAAAGAAAAGTAAGCCCTTCACCAGAAAATAAATAAATAAATAGATCTGGTTATCAGAGAGTGAAAATGCAGCATTAACCTGGTAATCCACAGGAATGAGTGGATGGTGTGGAGGAAACGCACGGGTCGACCCCTTTCGATGCACCAGCAGAGTGCACTGTTTGCCACCAACGATGTGTTCTTCCACCTTGGCAATGTTATGTGATACATCGTATATCACATGCATGTCCAGGTCATCTGGGGTCATATTGAAGATCTTGGCAAAGGCCTGCAGTCAGTTGTTGGAGAATGGTAAGAAAAAGCCATGATAAAAACTTCACATTTCATGGATCACAGCAATCCAAAAGCACATAATGAGTTGTCACAATTCACTGACTTGGCGCGTGAGGAAGGTCATGGAGGATCGGTTCACCCAAGCATAGTTCCCAGCAGCAGCCATGCCTTTAAGGTAGTCCTGTCCTTCGGTGGAGTTGACATGTGCACAGGCCAACTGCCTGTCATTCACTATGATGTTATCTCTCTTCATAGCCTTTTCCATTGCTACTAATGCATCTAAGGAAGTGAGAGAATCAAATGCATATCAAAGCTCATCGAGCGTGCTCAGATGCAGGTTTGTGGGATTGTCACATCAAGCAAATGTTTTCTTTTTTCTTTCTATCTTGCAGTCACTACATGCTTTATAAACACTGCAGAAACAAGAAAGATGCCATCAAATTTAAATGCAGAACTGTACCCACCTGTCGCCACCTGGTGACCAAGACCACGACTGCCACAATGTATCATGAGGCACACTTGTCCTGTATGATCAATACCCATCTTGTGTGCAGCATGCATGTCAAAAATCTCATCTACCACTTGAACCTCTGCATAGTGGTTCCCTGCACCCAAAGTTCCCAGCTGGGTGTGGGGGGGACAAAATTAGAAGAATAGAAACACACAAGAGATAAGCATAACGAAGTACAAAACAAAAAAAAAAAAAAAAAAAAAACGATTAAAATAAAGATTACTGTTGTATTTAACATTTCAAATCAGGGTGAACATTTGCACACCTTCAACTGAAACATCACAGTGTTGACCACCTGGAGTATCAGTGAGTTTTTCATGCTCTTACTTCAACCACAAAACAATACAATAAGTTTTATTAACTGGAAGTTGACAAATATATGCTAACAGCCTTGGGAGTCAAAATCAAGTTGAAGCTTGTGGCATTAACCCTTCATGGGAGCAAGAGAGCAGCATTACCATGCTGGAAGAGAGGAGGAACTAAAAGTCTGGGTCTGTGGTCTGGGGTCAGTGCATTGCCATGCTGGTGGAGGAAAGGGACAAGAGGATGTGGTCTGGGGTCAGCGCAGTGCCAAGATAATAGAGAAGAAACAAAAAAGAGGGTGTGGTCTAGAGTTGGTGCATTGCCATGATGGTAGAGAAAAGGAACAAAAAGAGGGGTGTGGTCTAGGGTCAGTGCAATGCCATGCTCATGTCAAAAAGAGACAAAAGGAGGGAATGGTTTTGGATCAGTATAATGCCATGCTGGCAGATAAGCCTCTCTTGCTCCAAGAAAGGGTTAATATGCCTGGTGTTGACTAAATGGTTAGGGTGGTGGGCTTTGGATCCTAGGATCCTGAGTTCAAATCCCACTCTCCTGTTGAATTAATACCAGGTGGGGTTGACTGCCTGTCATCCTTCTGAGGTCGGAAAAATGAGTGCCAGCTTGCTGGTATCCTGTGTCGGAGTGACGACCCGTCCAGGATTGTGTCCAATAGCCAAGGAGACTGCTTAGGCAGCACCAACACTCTGCACAGAGTATGGTCCCCATGAATGGATGGAAAGGTTTAATGACCAAAACATCAGGTGCCCAAAAAAAAGGTGATAAAACCTCAAGTACAAATTGTCCAGCTATGTCATCTGTGGACAGATGAGACCAAATGAGGGGAAGGTCTGACTGCACGAAGACAGACGAAGTAACTGCCTGGGGATCGCTGTATAACACACGCACGCACCAAAAATTGACATTGTCCATGACAATTCTTGTGTCGATGACCCTCAAGAATTTTCATACCGATTGGATAAATCATTGTACTTGTCGAATTACATCATAATGAATGCACTGATGACATGATGAACAACATGTTTCCCCATGGGGAGAACTTGATAATACAATCATCACGCTTCAATTTTTTTCCATGGAGCATTTTCACAAAGAGATACAAAGTTTTTCCTTTATTTATTTATTTTCCCCCAACATGGTGGACACATCATGAGCCTGGTGTTGGCGCAGTGGTTAGGGCAGCGGCTTGGGATCCAAAAGGTCCTGAGTTCAAGCCCCGTTGGGCCACTGAATTAATACACCAGGGGGTTGACTCAGCCCGTCATCCTTCTGAGGTCGGCGAAGTGAGTACCAGTGTACTGGGCTGGTGTATACCCTGGTTAAAATAGGTGTACCATATCCCTGTGTCGTAAGAGGCAACCAGGGTTGCGTCAGGAAGGGCATCCGGCATAAAACATGTGCCAAATCACTATGCGGATCATACGGATGATCCGCTGTGGTGACCCCTAACGGGAGCAGCCGAAGGAAGAAGATGGTGGACACATCACATGATCGAGGAAGTCATACTTATCACTAAAAAAATTGATACGAGTGGATGCATACTATGTTTAAAATGTCATGTGAATCGAACCAGTTGCCGAGAATGAATTTAAAAGCGAATAAATCCACGAAAACCACACAGAAAAATAATAATATGACTAATAATAATAAATCCAAACAATAACAGGTTTCCCAGCCTGGAACTCTTATAATTTGAACAAAATAAATAAGGTGCCAGCCAGGAAGGCTTTATCCCCTCATAAAATAACGCAATAAATGTGGCTAACATCGTTTCAGCATCCACAGAGGTCTTAGATCTCCAGCTAAGAGATGTGTCAACAAATCCCCTCTGACGAGACTATATCGGGAATGCAGTCGAGAGAATAAAGCCATCAAATGAATGAGTCGAGTTTATTTTATGAAGAAGGGAAGGGAAGGGTGGGGGTACAAGAGGGACATACCACAATAAGTTTGGCTACTGGGTGATAAAATATAGAAAAGAGAAAGATCATAGCAGAAATGTAAATCTTAAATACAGGACATCGAAAGTCCATACTCTTGATTGTAAAATAGACATATAACACAATATGGATACTTCAATACAAAAGGAATGTTTTGTTACTTAAAATCAAACAAGCATTGTGCCATGTTGAGATTTTATAATCACTGATGGTTTATCAATCTTATTTATTTATTTTACACCGAAGCTTACAATCAGGTCTCGAGTTCTTCATAAAATGGAGCCAACAAACAAGAATTGCAGCCTACTTTCAATTTCAGTTTCACAAAACATCCAGACTTTCATGTTAAAAAGCTTCCACCAAACTCACTCATTTCAAACAGAGGAGGCATCAATAAAAAATAAAGAGAAACACCAACAGTAACTCGGAGATAACCACCTTATGCTGGAGTCTGATCGACAATGAAGGGGAGGGGGGACCCCATGACTCGGCTTCCATAAATCCAATATCAATTTGAGAGATTGTGAGAAATTAACGAAGAGAATTGTTTATGGGGAATGAGGTGGAGGGACCACAGATGTAAGGCATCAATTATTTTGTCCAAACAAAAAGGTAAAAACTATATATTTTTTTGGTAAGGTGTGCAAAAACAGCTGGAAGTGATGCGGTGTTTAAATGTACCGATGCCGCCCTCTTATGGATAACAAAGGAATTGGTTAGAGGACAACTCATCCAAAAATAAATATAAATCTGCCGTGGTCAGGCGACTGGACTTGAACCTGATTGAAACACCCTGGGAGCATTGCCCGAGTCTGCATCATCTGTTGGCTCCATCACCAAATCACCAGTTTACAATTCACTTGTACCAAGACACTAAATTAGGGCCATGCTCAGAACTTTCAAGAGCTCACAAGAACTATTGATCAAGACAAAACTGAACACAAACATGATATTATTTTTAAAGATTTCAATCACAAAATACACCAATTATACTCTAAGGATATGGAGGTCAAGCTGTTATGAAAAATTGTAATTGCCAGACGTTTGTGCAGAGACACGATGGAGGCCCATACCACGATTCCTATAAATCAATAAACCCAGATTCATGGAATCTATTTCAGCACATCTATTGTGGTGGACTGCAGCCGTATGTTATCTTCTCAAAGAAATAATACAAATCTGAGGAAGATCAAGTTTTCAACATTTTCCCCACCAGAGGGTCATTATCTTGTTCTATAATATGGGTGAAGCTCGTAGTTCGATTTTGTGCAAATAAATACAATGCCACACATTTGAATCCTAGAAGTTGCATGGTTAAAGAAATGTGGCACAGCAGGCTTTCGTACATAGAATGCCACGGCTAAAAGTTCCATACGAGGATACAACTTTACCAATACAAACATCCAAAGAGAGAAATGTGAAGAGCTGCTCACAATCGGAGAAAAGTATATCAACCAGGTGAAAGGTGGCTGCCTGCATGTAATTAGTTTCTTCTGAAAAGGAGTCAATTTTCAAAAATAAATAAATCTTAGGAGCATTTTCAACAACTGATAAAATTATGCACTTGGGGGTTAAACACAATGTGGAGGACAACTATACTGAAATTTAATCTATTCCCAAATCTGAAATCTTTCCTTTGAAGGCAAGGAAGACCATATCCAGAGAATGTAAAGGTCAGCATTTCAGCAGCAGATAAGCAAGACGGGCTTCCCCATAAGGACACCATACAGGCCCAAGATACAAGGAAGGTTGAATGATCCCACGACGACTTTCCATTGGGGAGATAAAGAAATTGCACTGCAAGGTACGAGGAGAGGGTCCTTATTTCAGCAGTAAAGTGTATTTGGTTTCCTTCAGCACCTTGGGGGTGTGATAAAATTAAAATCCTTTTCACAACGTTCTTTTGATTCAAGTTGAAGCTCATGCAAGAGCAGAAATTCAATGACAGCTGTTGATCCTGGCAAGAGTATTGTTGGAATTTTATTGGACATGTTAAACAAGCAACCTCAGTTATCAAAGCAGTCAGGGTTAAGGAAAAAAAAAAATTATATATATATATATATATATATATATATATATATATATATATATATATATATATATATATATATATATATATATATATATATATATATATATATATATATATATATATATATATATCAGATTTACAAGCCCTTGATATCCTCTTGGAGAATGCATTTGTTAACGTGAAGATAACAGGAGGAAGGCTGAACCTGTCAGTCACTGAAGATTGATTCTGCTATCTTTTTGCAGATTGTAATTATTATTTTTTTTTTTTCTACATGATCTGAAGCTCACAAGTCTGAAGATGACGATGGTTCACGAGTGGTATTTGACGATGTAGATAGTTTCAGAAGTCAAGGATGAGACAATGTGATAATGTTTGACCAAGTTATAAAAATGATCAACATGATGTGGTACAAGTGACAGGTTATTAGCTGAAAAATGTCGAAAACCCTGTTTCGTTCAATAACTTTAAAAATTTGACCTTTGCATAACCTTTAAAGGTCACAAAACAATGTTGTGGACGTTAAAATAAGGAAACAGGATACGTGCTATAGCTTAATGGAGTTAGTTCGCCGAAGGTTGAAAACCCGGTTCGATTCCCACAACTTTGAAAATTTGACCTTTGTGAACTTTAAAGGTCAAAGGTCAAGGATTATGACCTTTGGTGCAAAACTTCCTCTGGAACATTCCAGGAACACTATAACGTCATATAGGCTATATGGCATTTCGCACTCCTCGGATTACCCAAACTTTGATGAAATCAGCGTAAAAACAAACTTGAAGGGGGCACCATGGGCAAGGTGTTCGAAATAGAGCAAAATGGTTTCAAGACTTTAGCTGGAGAATGACCTCAAGATTATGCATAAAAAATATTGTCATCCGAGCTCTCAAAGTTTGGGCGGTCGTATGATTTTTATGTCAAAATTCGAAATTTTCAAAGTTCGTGACCTTGCGACGAAAATGAAAAAAAAATCGAGCTCCGTGGGGCTATGCAGGTGCCATTGGGCTAACCAAATACTGAAACCCCTGACAGATTCGACAAACCCCCTAAAAACACAATTCGCAATTTTCTTAGTTCGTGACCTTGTGGCCTTGACCTTGGGACGAAAATGAAAAAACAAAACAAAACATAAATAGAGCTCCGTGGGGCTATGCAGGTGCCATTGGGCTAACCAAATACCGAAACCCCTGCCAGATTCGACAAACCCCTCGGAGAAGAAATTTTATATCAAAATCGCAATTTTCTAAGTTCATGACCTTGTGACCTTGGGACGAAAATTAAAAATTGAGCTCCGTGGGGCTATGCAGGTGCCATTGGGCTAACCAAATACCGAAACCAGTCAGATTCGACAAACCCACTAGGAGAAGATGCAAATTGAAATTGGCTACCCCCTAAAAACACATGTTTTTTGGGCGTGGCTCCACCCATAATGGGCGCACCACGCCTATTTTCAGGAAAACAACATCATGATATAAACCTCCCACCAAAATTTTATCAGGATCGGATGAAAACCCACGGAGCTATGCTCGGGACAGAGACAGACACACAATAACGAATAGAATGGTCACTTATTTTTTTCGTGAAAATATATTTTTGTGACCCAATAACGGAGCGACATGCATATATGGACGCACAGATGAATACACCAGACAACACAGGACTGCAAGACAAGACAACACAAGACAAGACAAACAGCCACTGAGGTTGTGGGAAGTGCAATCACTTTCCGGGGTATTCTGAGTACTAGTGTTGTCAACAATGGCGCCGGCTTTCTCACCACACTCAGTCGAGCATTTCCGAAGGAGGAATTTCCTGCTCCCCATGGATGGCAACCCATGGGCATTATCCATGCTCTTCACCTTTTAAAAGCTGAACGTCAAGCAAGGCAGCAGCACGTGCCATTTTTAAAGTCTTTGGTACGACTCAGCCGGGGTTTGAACCATCGACCTCCCAGACTCGGAGCGGACGCTCGAACCATAACACCAATGACGTTTCCAAAACTAAAGTTGATGAAGAAACCAGTACAGCTTGGCAAGACTTGAAGAATTCAGCATGGACAAAGTCATGTATTGTTTCAGAAAAGAAGTGAAAGCCGATGAGAAAATTCTTCATGTATAATCTTGCTATAATTCACAGTCTGTCTGTTCCCAGGTACCACAAAAACGGCTGAACCGAACACAACCATTTTTGGGTGTGTAATCCTGGGACGCATTGGAGTAAAATAGGCATAAATACAATAACATGACCCCCTTGACGGCTCCCGGAGGGAGCATGTGCTTAGAGTCCAGTAAATTTATTCTTCCACCTCAAACAAAACGCAAAATAATGTTTTTGTTTTATTTATGTAACGTGCAAAAGTGGGTTCTCGTAAATAATGAATAAAATAATCATACACTTCAATTAGCAGATTTCAAAATGAAAGAAAAAGATTTTTAAAATAGTAATAATTGGTCTGAGTTATGCATGACATCATTCTGCTCTCGATCCATAACCTCCATCACCTTGCTCTTCCACGAGCCTCGAGGTGAAAAAGAAAAAGAAAAAGAAGAAGAGGGAAAAAAAAGTGATCGACAAAGCAACTGTTGTTGGAATGAGCAGAGATTAATTTGCCTAATTCTAATTCTCTTCCACCACCAAGAGATTTCTCCACATGTACATTTTTCATTGCACTTTTTTAAAGTAAGAAACTGCAAAATTACTTTTTGTTTGATTGAGGTGGGTCTATTTACAGCATACATTGACAGACTATTAGTGGTGAAGTTTACGTTGGCCAGAATAAAGGACGGATGAGGATTGGAATAGTTTGAATGGAGAACCAAGCATGAAACAAAAAACAAGTGTTCAGCTATTCTGCTCTTCTCCCAATCAATCTGTTGTGATTCAATGAGCCAGAGAGAAGGAAAAGGCATCATGGAATCTGGATTCAGGGCATTCACAACAATAAAACGAGAATGTTGATGTACGTTGAAAATAAATGTTTATACATTTATCGTTTTTAAAAGACTCGTCTAATAATTAATAAATTTTTTATAAAGCATTGCAGTGAAGTCTGATCCAAATAATTTTAAAGCAATATATGTATATTGTAATCAGTAACAAGAGCACAAGTGAGCACAATATACGCACGAACAAGAAGGTATATACAGAATTGTGCAACTACATGGAAAACAGCATCCTGGTTGTCATGGCAACCACTTTATATGACGAACGTATGTCACAACACACCGTCTCCACAGTCTGTACCGATGCACCAAATATGAAACGTGAAAGTTGAAAACTTTGGGAGTTAGAGTGCGGACAGGAACGGATGGACAGACGGACAGATGGAATCACAATGTATGTATATATATATATATATATATATATATATATATATATATATATATATATATATATATATATATATATATATATATATATATATATATATATATATATATCAGGCGTATTAAAAAAAAAGTGTGGTAGATAAAAACATTAGAAAGGAAAAAATAACTTGCACCAAAAACTTTAACATTTTCACGCTCACGCTAGGGGTATCGCTATCGCTCTCTGTTCTTCAAACAGGCGAGCTAAAAAGGGAAAGAAATATAGGCTAAATTAGTCCGTAAGCGAGACAAAAATTCAGTATCAAATTTGGGGCAAAGGGAGACCTTACTTTTTTGGTGAGAAATAACCTATATTTCAAGAAAATGTTTGCTGGCCCATCATCAATGTTCGTTTTTCGGCGTTATCCGCTCAGGGGCGCTCTTTGAGGGTCAAACTAACCGATTTTTTTTTTCTTTGCAAGTTTGCGAAGTAAAATGTATATATTATCTAACTGTCAAGATCAATTTGTGTTTTGATGACAATAATATGGTGCAATTACGTTATATATGTAATTTATTTAATGATAATGAGCTACTTTTTCAATCTTCAAACGCGTTTTCTCCAATATCTTGAAAATCAACGAGACAGACTTTGCAGAAGTTCGACTGGAGCCCATACTAGTTGGCATTTTCTCAATTTGCAAACTGAAATGGGAAGAGGCAAGTCTGTGCCAAATAAAAGTGCCGTCGATTGCAGTCAGCATAGAAAATGTCACGCCTACATCACAATATGTTAAAGCATACTGCCGCTGTCCAATATTATTATTAATTGACCACCATCACATACAGAAGGTAAAGCATGAGTATACACATCTTAGATATATAGTAGTAGTCCATTAATATAAACTGAATTTAGTAGTGTTCATGGAGCGGTATGCTACGAGTCAAGATGGAAAATTTTACTTTTGTAAAGAATCAATAGTCGTAAATCTGTTTAAGAACTTTGTGGCAAAATTTTGTAACGGAAGATGGATCGCTGTTCATTATAGTTGTAACGGAAGAGCTATCATGGACTGCATGATTAGTCGGGAGATTTTCATCTCGAATAACTTCAAATGATTTTATTAACGAGATGCTTTCTGAAGAGCACAAGGTCCAGTCTAATTGCGAGATCCATATCTTACATTGTCAAAATGTCATCCCGCAGTCACAGTGAAGATTGTTATTATTCAAGTGGTTTATAGGCTGAACGTTCAGCTCTTTGCACAAATCGAAAATAATTTTACCGTGTTGGTTTGATCTCGTGTCTGGGTATCTTGTGTAATAACCGTTTTGCGAGTGAAAACGTTTGAGGTTTGGTATTCGTACATTAAGGTCGCCCATAATAAATACCTTTTCTTTGTTCATGCATTTTTCATGTTTGGTCGCAAAAACATCGAGTTGAAAGTATGGGGAATCCGACGGGGGGATGTAACAGGCCCCAAATATATGATTCTGAACGCACGACAGACTAAACCAGACTTGATCTTTCTCTTTTTTGACACTGTAGACTTGTGGCCATAAGTAATTAGCCACAAGTACCCCGAAAATACAATGTTCACCACTACGTTTCATTGGTAATTACATACAACATAGTGGGAGGCAATGATAACAGCTGTCTGATTCTGAACTTTGCACTTATTCTTCCCCAATGTCAGATTCTTCCTCTGAAGTATAGCCATCGGTAAGGTTGTCCTCTATGTCGTCTGTCATATTGGTACAGTCTTTCAGCCTACACTCGTCTGTGCACTTCAAGCTATTGACCATATATTCGCAGGTTGGGAGTTCACAAACACGGCGGCATTTGCATGACATGAACTCTAGTACTACTTGTGGTGCAGGTGGACCACTCATCCACAGAACATCCAGATTGCCGTCGTCTACAACGACTCAGCCATACCCAGGCTCAGGAGCTGGCACATCAGGATTGGCCTCCAAGCTCCGTCGCCAGACTGCACACTGATAGTTTTCTCGATGTGCATGTTGTTCCAGGCAGTCCTTGCATGGAGGTAGTTGTCCAGACTCGACTCCCCCTTCTTCGCTCGCCACATGCTGAACCTCAGGGCATTCACGCCCGTCTCGGGAGTCCTGGCTGCATATAGGCGACAGGTGAATGACTCCAGTGCCGACAACATGTCAATTGTGAGGGACCAGGTTTCGCCGAGAGCTGCGAAAGCATCACGGAACACCTTTTCCTTGCACATCAGCTTGAAGCCTTTGATTTTGCCTACACCAGAAAAGGCAATGACCGTATTGCATCCACTATATGCATGTAGACCAGGCAAGGCCAGACAAACTTCATCCCCCATCATTTCTTCCATTTTGTCAATGCTAAGTATCCTGTTGCTGCCCATTGCAGTGACGCGCATGTATAGCCTGCACGGTATCCTCCTGCAGAATGCCAGACACAAGATTAAGACATCAGTGTCTTCTGACACTATGACGACTGACTTGATTTGGATTTCCCGGCATGAGCTGCATGCAACAATAGCCGCGTATCAGCTTCTTCCTGGTTTGAAGCAAGTTGCTGAACATCCAATGTGACTCCATCCTCTGTAATCCTGAAGCACTTGCTACCATACGTCATGAACAGCTCCTTCCCACCAAGTTTGTTCTGTTTATTCTGCCAGTCCTGAGCGAAGAAGTGGGGAAGTTTTTCCTTGCTAGCAGAACATGCCAACAAACACCTCCAGTTCTTTATTCTATGTGTTGGGATGATAACCGAAAACAGGACTCCTTGAGATGAACCACACTTTACTCGTTCTGCATTCTTGATGGAGAAATCCCGATAGACATCGAAGACTACGTCTATGCGTTTTCTGCCTGGGTAGGTCTGCAAGACAGTTTGGAACAGCTCCTCGGAAACTTCTGCAAATGTTCGGTTGTCACCACTCATCTTATGGACCAGGGCCATGCTGTCAATGATAGAAGAACTTGGTAACGCAACGTCATTTGCAGGAGAGATATCCATATGTGTATATTATATATATATATATATATATATATATATATATATATATATATATATATATATATATATATATATATATATATATATATATATATATATATATATATATATATATATATAAAAACATAAACTCACTCTCGCCAGATTCCAATTTCCAACAATATTTCTACTTACAAACTCGCAACAATATTAGTAAGATGTATATATTTTGGTGTAAAACAAACTTGACAAAACGGATATTAGCTGCGTGCAGTGAAATAAGAGAAAATCGCATTTAAACGTTTGAAATTCAATTCATTTGCAGTTAATTTCCACTCTAAATTTAAGGATTTATCAACTTTATAATAGGAAATCACCTCAGTCGAGCAATGGATAAGATACAGGTTATGAATAGACGTAAAATACCGTGAAAAAAGGAATTGTTATTGTTACACCCTACTAGCGTCCCCAAGCGGATATCGCTTAAAAACGAACCTGCATGAAGGGCCAGCAAGCGATTTCCGAAACTAAACATTATGACCGACCAAAAAAATGACATGCCGCTTTGCCCCTCGTTTGATACAGATCTCTGAAATTTGGGAATCCAGCTCACGGACTCAATAGAACGGCACTCGGTAGAGCGCATACCTCTGCCAGGCAAAACAATTTACATTTTGTATCCCACTGATGGGCCAGATCTGCATCCGGACCTCAGCCAAATCCAATTGGCTTGTCTTTGTCACCTACCCAACTCATCCACCAAGTTTTGTCCAAGTCCAACCACAACTTTTAAGATATCATGCTATACAGTGCCAACAGAAAGTCTACACCCCAATCAATTTTTTCACCTTTTGTTGCCTTTTAGCCTGGAATTAAATTTCATTCAATCAGACTTTTCCCACATCATAACCCACAACTTCCAAGTGAAAAACAAATTCCACAAATTTCAGAAAATGAATTAAAAATACAAAACTAGAGTATCTTTGATGGATAAGTGTCCACCCCCCCTTATAAAAGCAATTATAAATTCTCAGGTGTAACCAATCACCTTCAAAATTACACACCAAGTTAATTAACCTCCACCTGTGTTAAATTGTAGTGATCCTGATTATGTCAGAATAAAATCGGCTGTTCCTGTTGGTTTCCTCTGCTGGGTAATGCATTTCAGAGCAAACAACCATGAACACCAAGGAGCTTTCAAAAGACCTCCAGAATAAAGTTGTGGAAAGACCCAGTAGAAGGGGATGGGTACAAGAATATTTCAAAGGCCTTGACTATACCTTGGAGCACAGTTAAGCCAATCATTAAGAAGTGGAAGGCACATGGTACCACGAAGACCCTGCCTCGATCAGGTCGTCCCTCCAAACAAGGAAGAGACTGATCAGAGAAGACACCAAAAGGCCAATGGCAACTTTGAAAGAGCGACAGGCCTTAATGGCAAAGACTAGTCACTGTGTGCATGTGGCAACAATATCGCAAGCACTCCACAAGTGTGGCCTGTATGGTAGGATGGCAAGAAGGAAGCCATTGCTCAAAAAAGCCCACCTCGAGTCCCATTTGAGGTGTGAAAAAAAACACCACTCCAGAGATTCTAAACCCATGTGGCAAAAACATTTTGTGGTCTGACGAAACCAAAATGGAACTTTTTGGCCAAAATGAAAAAAAACGTTATGTTTGGTGCAAACCCAACACATCACCCAAAGAACACCATCCCTATTGTGAAGCCTATTGTAAAGAACACCACCCCATCCCTATTGGACACCTATCCAACCAAGATACAGTGGAATCTGGATATGCATATGCACCTATTTTTAGATTGTGGAACACATGTACACTTGTATTCAAAATGCCTGATATATGTGGTTTATGCGCTTATATATATTCAAAAAGCCGTGACATGTGCTTATATTGGTAATGCCCTTCAGAATGGCTGCATCGATGTCAGTCTTTACATCATTGAGATTTGATTTGTCCGTACCTTGGAAACAAATACTAAATACATTTTCAGTCCTCGAGCAGGTTTCTGTTTAAACTCCGCAACAAGTTCATTTTCCATGTCCATGTAAAAGGCACCAGTCTTCCGCTCCCCATCTTCTTCGCACCTTTCGCACTCTGAACAATCATTTCCTCATTCTTCACAATTCACATCAAAGCCCTCATGTTAAATCTGGATTTATTACACGTCTGTTACTGGTTCTAACAAGACTTGTGAAAAGCGATAATAGCAATGTTTTCATGGATCGACGCTCCACTGCAGTGTCATTTTGATCGTGATGAAAAACGTTATTTTACGACCATCGTAAAGCGTTGTAAAACACACTTTTACGACCCTTGATGAACAACATCGTTTTGAAAGTTCAACTCTGGTAAGTACCAGTACCAGATGTGTAAGAAATGTGGACTTGAAAACACGAAATACTGTTGTGTTTGAGTTGATAATATTTTCAGTTTTCAAAGCTTTACAATGGCGTTTTTATGTGCACTTATTTTTAATGGAGAAATCAAATAGGGATGCCAGTGTGTGCTTATTTTTCACATGCGCATATTATCCAGATTCTACTGTATTCTAGGTTTGTACTTTCAATTAACTTTCTGAAATTTGTAGAATTTGTTTTTCATTTGGAAGTTGTGGGTTATGATGTGCAACTAAAGGTGGAAGAAGTCCGATTTCATGCAATTTAATTCCAGGTTACAAGGCCACAAAAAGTGAAAATTTTGAAAGGGGTGTCGACTTTCTTTAGGCACTGTGTATAGTTTTTGGCTCCATCTCTCAATGGTGAAGAATTACTTTGAAACATTCTCGTATCCAGATCTTCACCAAAATCAAATCAATTCATCCTTGTCACACACCCAACCTGTTAACCAAATGTTGTTGAAAACCATTCATAACTTTTTGATATATCCTGCAGACAGGCATGAAAACACGCTAGTGGGTGGATAAATAAATAATAAATTTAAAAAATTATCCCCGTGTTGGGGTGACGGTCATCTCGATAATGTTTTTTTACTATCATAATCGATGAACCGCAGCCAGATATCTCCTAAAATGAGACTCGATAGGTTTTGAAAATGGCGACTTTCACAACTTTCGTGACCTCGTGACCTTGACCCTGACCTCGAATTCGGGAAAAAAATATGGCGTTGGGCATCACTCCTCGACCTCTACCCACATACCAAATTTCATCAAGATCAGAAGTAAAAAGTTTTTTGTACCGGGAGGCGTTTTTGACAATCTTCCAGGTTACGTGGCGGCCAAACGGGACGGAAATTCAAAAATCTGTCCAGTTAGATACAAGATAATATTTTTTACTATCATAATCAATAAACAGTTGCCAAATATCTTGTAGAATGGCAGACTAGATAGGTTTTGAAAATGACGATTTTTATAACTTGCGTGACCTCGTGACCTTGAACCCGGACAAAAGTTATATCGTTGTGCAACACTCATCGACCTCTACCCACATACTAAGTTTCATCAAGATCGGAAAGAAAAATTGTTGATGGACAGACATTTGGTCCGGCTTTATGAGGTCATCTCGGTAGAGATGACCGAAAAAGGCAAACTAGAAAAGAGAGTTATTAAATTTAAATCAATTGGATATCAAAACAACAAAAGCCAGGAAAAGTACAAGTGAATCAAAATGACACCTGGGGTAATCCCCTCTTCTTGGCTTTCGAAGAGACTTTGTTGGGATCAGCCTGCAACATGCGTCCATACTCCTCACAATGTTCCTTGTCCTCAGCCCAAGCATAGCCCTCACGGAGGGACCAGTCCACTCCCATTTCCAAAGCCTCCTCCAAGTCCCTGTAAAAACACCGTGGACCAACTGCAGACTCTGCTCGCCACAATTCACGCTGATGGCAGAAACTGAATACCTCATCATTAAAGCATGCAAATGCAAAAGTTCGAATTTAAAAAGAAATGGACAACTTGACAAAAAGGAACTGGAACTTCCTTGTGGTGTATGAGAAATATGCGGGGAGTGACCGGGGGGGGGCGGGGGGGAGGATGGGGGAAGGAGGAGGGGAGGTCATACGTATGTGCATGACGGTTTGTGATTCCTCTTCTTTAACAGCCACAATTATTCCCACAATGTGTGGCTGGCTGGGGGAAACTTGGCCCAAATCTCTCACAAACCGGCTGCCCAGGCATATTCGACTAAGGTTAGAGTAGGAATTTGGAATTCGTTCATCGCTTGCCTACTCTTCGTGAACCATGCAATCTTTAAAGTCCACCAACTTAAGCAGGCAGACAGGACGCCCAATTCAAGATCCATCCGAGGGACGGCACACATTGATGAATCAATCAATGCTGTCAGGGGCAATAACACAAATCACACTTGAAGCCATGGCCGCAAGTAATGACACAAGAGGCCCCAAGATATACGTTATAAACAATCCATGAACAGTCCACAAAATCTTATGGCTCGAAAAAGTGGACAGGCAATGGGATAAATCATTCACGTGCAAAGACTCATTTGAGCACCTTACCTAGAGGCTGAGCAAGTTGAGAAGGCTCCGATCCGTGACAAGCATAAAGCTTAAGCACTCAAGCAAGTAATCCATCAAAATTGTCGATAAGGAACGGCTGGCTTGGCAAGCAATAGCAAGCTTAATGGATATGGAACATCCCTGGTTTGCTCGAAATTTCTTTCAGTCGCTACTATTTAAAAGAATTATAAAAAACAATAAACAGTAGTTACTGTTTAAAAGTAATTGATGGAAGAGTTGCGATTACAATTTTTATTTCCCCACAAAATGCCATGCTGAAGATTTATACACACCAAAACACAGAATTCATCCAATGCATAAATCCCCCTTGGGGAGGGGGACAAGAAAGTCTCTACAACCTCAGTCATGTGACCCTTCGTCCCCCGAGCAAGTTTGGTCGAGATTGGATAAATAATGACCGAATGCAACACTGTCAGACAGACAAAGAGAAACAGATACCAAATAGCACATATTAATATGAGAATCACAGTGGAGGAAGAAATAAATAAATTAATAAGTAAAAATTAAACTTGTCTCAAGAATACGGACATTTAGCCAGTGGAAGAATCTGATCACACAATTCATTATGGAAGGGTTAACAAGCGAGGCAGACAACAAGCTAAAATACTATTGTGGGAACGACTTTCAGGGGGTAACTTTGCATAGTATAGCCGATAACGGTAATTGTTGTTCATCTTGCACATTTTAGCGCAAGCTTGAGGCAATTCAATTGCGAGATAGTATACGCATTGTTTACAGCATGCACAGAAAGTAGATGTCAACCTTCCCCACAAGACTGGTGTTGGCTTTGTGGTTAGGGTAGCTGGCTTGGGATCTTAGGGTCTCAAGTTTGAGTCCCGTTTGCCACTGAATGAACACCAGGTGGGGTTGAATCTGCTCGTCAGCCTTCTGAGGTCAGCGAAATGAGTACCAGTATACTGGTGTGGGGGAAAATTTATATTAATGTATTTTAAATTGTAACAAATGGAGTTTCAGAAATGTAACTTTTATGCTGCAAATTGAATTGGCTGTCATTTCTGGCCAAAAGACTTTTGCCCTAAATGATAAGAAATGTGTTGTTCTGGAACAGAGTGACCGAGCTGATAAATGTACGAAGTGGCTTTTTGTCTAAAAGACACGTCTACAGTCTGGGTGAATATCCCCCAACCTCTCTCTCTCTCATGGAAGTATAAAATGTTTTGAAAGGCACATTGTTCTCAGTACAAGCATGTGAGGAAGTGTAGTTTCTCAGTGGCTTGTACTCCTTGGAACTGACCAAGTACCAAGTTAGAATAAAACTCTGATGTAATGAAGTGAATTGAATTGGGTTGGTCTAACTGCTAACTAAAGTAAGAATAAATGAAATAGAACCAAATAATATTGCAATCAAATGGGGATTCTTAAGTTCATTGTACAAGGGTGAGAAGTTTATGGTGTATAATTAGGAAATAAATTGTTTCACAAGGAAGGACTTGTGTGGACATCAGTTTTATCAGCGTCGATAGGGTTTTTGTAGGATTTTATAATCAAATCGGACAAACGTTAAACTCTGTCTGAAGTCAAATAGGATTCCACAATCGGCCAGTTAGAATCCTTCAGGAGGACAACGATCACAACAAGGTGGGTTTAAAAAATCCACATCACTGGTATAGGGGCACAGCATCAGCGGCACAGCCGTGCTCCAACAAAATGATAGCTACCCAGCAGCCAAGCTGCCATACGCAAGAAGGAAAAGAACCTTCCCCAAAGTTTGCGTCCAAAACCACTTTCCCTTCACAACCTTTCAAATGTAGTCACCTTTGTAATCTGTCATAAATGCTTTTTTGAAGCATCCGACAGGCCATCAGGTGTCAAGTTTAGTTGGGAGCACCACCATAACACAAAGCACCAAAAGTGCTGGGTAACAGGTTGGGAGGGGAGATGCCACACCCACGAACCGAGTACGAATAAATAGCAGCTGAGCATGGAGGGGCCAGTGACATCACGGCTGTGAGGTAGGGCAGCACAAACAGTGGGAGTCAGGTGCACGTGGAGCTTACAGGGGAAGCTCTACAGAAGCTACAGTGGGGTCCCCCCAAATTAAGCCTGTGCCACCACAGCTACAGATACACCTCTCCTCCACCCCTCAATCCTCCAGCAGGTCAGGTCAGGTATGGGAGCATGTGCCAGAGCAGTGTGTCGCTGCGTCCACTTTCCGCCGGTACTCCAAGGGCCTCAGTCTGGCCACACCCCAGGCAGATGCCTGGCCCATCCCCATCTCCTCGAGATGCCGATCAACCTGCTGCCATCACGAGGCACGTGGTCGGCCCATCGGCCTCTTCCACTCACGAGACTCCCTTGCCGAGAGAATCTGGTGAGCAGGACCAGCGTCAGGAAAACGAGCCACATGTCCATACAGCCACAGCTGACAAATCTCATTTGAGTCTCTCTCAACAACCGCTCATTGGACACAGTCTGACCAGCGATAACCAAGAATTCTCCGAAGAGACCTGGTACCAAAGGAATCAAGTCTCCATCTCACATCCCTGGTCAGAGTCCAAGTCTCACATCCATAGAGCAAGACTGGAAGCACCAAGGACCTAAAAACTCAGACTTTCGTCCTCCCGCACAGGTACCGGCAGCACCACGCCTCATGATCCAGTGAATCAGACTGCCCAAGCCCAACCCAGACGTCTATTGACCTCTGACTCACAGCCAGCAGAGACATGAATATCACTGCCAAGGTAAGTGAATCTCTCCACGACCTCAACATCCTCCAGCAGGCCACATAAAACTTCCTCAGAACTGGCTTTAATCAGCAGCCACAAACTGTTTTCCTGCTGGGGAGTATCTCCACTTCAGACTCGCCGTGTCATGCCAGGTGCAGCCTCCATTATTTTGTTCTCATTCTTCTGTGGAATATCTGATTCCTTAAGGACTCAGATAATTAAACAACTGCAGTTAGTTTGTTGAGTATTGGGCACATGTGGGTTATTATAAATTATCCTTACAGAATCGCTTCCTCTTGTATTTCCACTCCATGTGGTTCAACGACATGGTAAAACCACTTGGTCTCAGGATGAATTCAGGTATGTTGATCGCTAGTTTAATTATACACGCCGGTTAAAGGGCAGATTGGGTTCGGGTAATTAGCACCCGGCAATTCCACTCGGTCGCCATTAGAGTCGTGGATGCACGGCACCCATCGACCCGAGGTATTGTGGCAGATAGGCCTGTGATCCAGCTCGGAAAAACGAATCAGTCGGCTGTCGAGACCAACGACATGTTTTGTCAGGATTCAGACCAGGCAACCAGCCGACCTGACGGCTGCAACAATACATTTTATACCAAATTCAAAACTTTATGGTGAAGAAAAATGAAATGTGAAATCCCAGTGGGAAGTTTTATGGATTAAGGAGGTGCAAGGCAAAAATGTACAAATTATATTCAAGTCTATTTCAGCACAACAGGGTACGAGGTACAAATCACAAATACTGCAGGTCACAAATGGAGAAAAGCCCATCAATGGGGAGTGAAGTGGTACGGGATTATTTAATAAACTCATAATGTTCATAAATCTTAATGAATGCAAGTCAATATTACCCCCAAAACAGTGACACACCTTGCAACCGCAATGTGTGCAAAATAACGAGAACATGCAAAACAAACAAAATCATTAAAATGGGAATTAAAGGAAGTGTTCATCCGGAGACTGTATCTCCAGGTTACGTGCAGCTTTGGAAAACCAATTTGATGGGTACATCAAGTAACCGGGCATACTGTACGAAGGCAAACCAAAGTAAAGCCCAAGCCGAGTTGAACAGTTTCCAAAAGGTAAGCAACGATACACAAACTTTCCCACAACTCACTTTCCAAGCATAGGGATCACTCCTTTGGATCCCACACCAACTGGGATGTGGTCAAACAACGACTGAGTCAGCTGTTCTTTCACAGGTTGCACATCTTGCTCATCCAAGTTTGTACGGAGTAATCGAACACCGCAGTTTATGTCAAATCCCACACCGCCTACCCAAACAGCACAGCAATGGAGACCTCATCACAACCACCTCTTCATCAAATACATTTTAATGTTTCAAACACTTCAGAACACAGAGAAAAGACTCCCACATAATCCTCACAAATGCTTCACCTGGAGATACCACAGCTTTGGGGTTACTCATGTCAAATGCCGCCATATTCCCAATGGCAAAGCCATATCCCGAGTGCACATCAGGGAGGCCAATGGACTTCTGCAGAGACAGGTGCATAATCACAATGGAAAAGGTTAATAAAATTAAATTATATTAAATTAAAAAGCCACTCCACAATCAACCGTTAAAGTTAATAATATAAGCATTTACAGACAAATGGTCAATTGCAACCCAATAATCTTGGTTGAATTGAGCTTTACAAAATTAAGCAACAGATAAACAGCCCAGAAATAGCACTGTATTGGTCAAATTGGTCAAAGAAGAGCAAGGGTTGGATGAGGAAGGGGTTTTGAAATGCCACAACAAAAACAACCCAATAATACAAACAATTACATGCACACATCAATCATGAAGGATCAGTGCTTTAGCTGGTTTGATCAGCAAGTGTAGATTTCAATGTCTTTTTGGCTAAAAACACCCAATTGTTCCAAATCACCAAATCACAGTTCTTACCAAAGTACATCAATGTTATTTGACCAGTAAAAGTCATTGAAAATGCAGCGAAACCAAAATGGACAAAAAAAACAAGTTATAATGAAATCCCTTCCCCAGCGTATCTGTGCGTGCACGAAATCAAAACGAACTCACATGGACAATGCCTGGTAAAGCTGCTACATTTCCAATCTGCTTCATGGCCGGTAAGAACCCGCCAAAGCCTGCAACATCCACAGTTAGAGTTTGTATTCCATTTGAAACTATAAAATAAAAATAAAAAGTTATTCCAGTAAGAAAGATAAATATATATTGTGACGTCCACGGGACTTGAACAGTCCCGCCAACGTAGAATGAGCCGAAACGATGGAGGCGATTTATTTGTTTATAACCCAAACATGGCGGTTCTAATCGCTCTACCGCAAACGGGACGAGGAAGGTGGCACGAGTCACTTTTCACTGAGTTGATGATGTTTATTTGTTTTTTTTATCACCAGAAATAACAAGACTCGGCAAGAAGAGGGATCCGGGGCGATTCGACGGGATGGTGTGGGATCGGGCGTGGGGAAAAACACAGACAATTCCAATGAATATACAGATCTCAAACCTCTAAGGCGCCAAGTTCACACACACACACACACACACACACACACACACACACACACACACACACACACACACACACACACACACACACACACACACACACACACACACACACACACACACACACACACACACACACAACGTAGCTATTTCTGGTGGTCAGGCTGGACCGTGGTGTGGACGCAACTGTCCCTGGATCGGCGTCGGACGAGCCGGCCTTGCTCTCGCCAGGGGGGGGGCAGGAGAAACCGCGGTGCTGTCGACCTCCTGGTCCTGGCCCAAGTCCGCCCACAGCCGCCAGGGAACCAGCTCCCGCGCCAAGCCGCGAGCAGGAGAAGGAGGCAAGTCCGCCAGCCGCCCGACCCCGCACTCCGAGTCAGCAGAACCCCAGAGCCAACCAAAGCGAGGCACGAGGCTCGGCAAGGCTCCCAGACACGATCAAGAGCACGATCGACTCAGCACAGCAGCCAGGACGCTCTCTGCCGCCACAGCTGCCACACCAAAAAAAACACGATCGTTCTGGTCGTAATCTTCTTCTTCTTCTTCCTTTTCGACCCCGAACAGAACCTTTTTATCCTTCGTCCTCGTCACTCCCAATCGAGCCGTTTATTGGCCCACCGCCATCGCCTTCCGCCAATCGTGATCACGGGGCGGAGCCATCCGTTGCACTGTCCTGTGACGTCACGGCCAGTCTTCAGAGAATACCAAAAGGGGTTTACGCAGACACACTTACCCTATCCTGTGTCCCTATCTAATTACGTGACATTTATCATTTCCCCCTTGAAGAAATGAACATTTACTAGACAACTTATCACCACTGAATTACTACTTATTACATCGAGATCCTGGTAAACTCGAACAGCATGGCATACCTAATTAAACATCCTAATTACCCTTTGAATGCATACCCCCCCCTCAAACGTAACAATATTATTATATTGTTTCCATTGTGGGGGTAGATGGAAGAATCCAATAGGGAATATAGCATTGTGTGGAGTTGCTTGGTCCATGGACGAGTAAAAGGCATCTCTATGTGAGTCAGTAGGGAACCTGTGAGCTTAAGTGTTATGAGTCACCACATGAGGGGTGGTGCGGTGTTAATTAGCCTAAGGAGTAAGAATAAGTTACCCAGTTCATGATTCCCCTCTGATTTTCTTTTCCCCATGTTTATACATTTCAAGATCGGCAAAAAGGTGGGGAATGCATTCTTGAAACCACAACAAATGGGCAGAAAGCCCCACCTCAAAGGTTGACAACAAGCCAAGTCATGCCCCCCCCCCCGAGGGACGATTGGTGGGCGTGATGTCAGAAGCAAGCCAAGCAGGAGAAGCCCCGCCTTCGCGGGTTTGTTGCGAGCAGGCCTCGCCCGGAGGCGGATGATATATAGGACAGAGGAATCTGGTGAAAAAGAAAAGGGAACGCATTGGAGAGGTTGCACATCTCAAGAGGAAGGAGTGGGCTTGTGCATTGTGGGAGGCTTCAGACTACTGTAGAGGATATATCGACATGATCGAGATCAAGGGAAGCACATAGGAGGTTGCGCATTTTAGGAGGAAGGAGGAGTTGGCTTGGCATTTTGGAAGAGCCATGATCAGAGTAGAGGCACAAGATGCATTGTTTGGAGAGGAGAGAGTTGTGGTTGAGCGCACACCGAAGAAGACGACATGGCCATTGAATTAGTGTCGAGGCAGTTTGGCTCACGTAGTGAAGTAAGACGATGACCTTTTGCTTCTGGTCAGGTCAATGAAGACGATTGCAGCACCTAAAGCCATTACACTGGGCCTTTTATGTAGAGTGCTGCTCGCAGATTGCCTGACGTGCGTTCGACCCGCGACGAGAGAAATGCCTCAATTCCAGTTCCACAAGGATCAACTCTGAGTCAAGCTAAGTAAAGCAATAGTTTGGAGGGAAGGTTTTTCCATTCATTTTGTGTCAGCTTTGTCTGTATTTGGGTCTGTGCGGGGAGGTGCCTCAACTGTAGGATTTATTATAATTATATTATCATCATTATCTTCTGAATTATTATCCATTGTAAATATTGTTGTGGTTGAGGAAATTCGCAAACCACCATTCAGGTTCCGTAGGTGAGATATCTCTGTAAGTATATGTGTAGTTAGCCCCAAACCCATTGTTTAGAGGGAATAAATGTCATTCATTCGGGCTGCGACCCTTCAAGATAGCCGTTTTTCTGTTCTATCTTTATTTTGAGCCAACCACGTCTCAACAGCCATCACACAACAACCACCAACCGCAACGCCGCTTCACAACAACAACAACGCCAACAGCCACGACCTTTACCGTCACATCTCGCTCTCGCAACCATCGCATCACCGCCATTCCCGCGCCGCTTGTGGGCACCGATCCTGGACTCGTACAGGGCACGCACCGAGCAGCGGGTGCAAAAAGCGGCCTTTCCGAGAAATCGGATCAAGAATGATTCACGCCCACTACTGTTCCGTCCTATCAGCGAGCGTGGGGCGATTTGGCCCCGCCTCCAGGCGCGTCGGAGTATAATCGATATATGCAGATTCGAGGATCAGGAATGATTCACGCCCACTTTTCCTCTGTCCAATGGGAGAGCGTGGCTCCGCCCCCGATCCAAAAATCTGCATATGGTTACTCCTGTCGCACTATAAAGCACCGAGCGCGGGGAGAATCGGGGAAGAGTTGGAGCGTTGTGGCGGCGGCGAAGCGTGGCAGCAGCAGCGCAGCAGCCAAGACGGAGTTGGAGAGGTGTGGCAGCGACAGAGAGAAGAGTTTCTGTTTCGGGCTCGGGCGCGTTGTGGCGGCGGCGAAGCGTGGCAGCAGCAGCGCAGCAGCCAAGACGGGGTTCGGAGTCTGTCGGGGAGCTGCGGAGAGGGAAGGCCGGGAACGCGGTCGAGGTCGCAGTGGAATCGCTCGTCACGGGACCCAGGCAGGCCAGATATCCTCTTTCCCCAGAGCATCAACAACCCCCCCTGTTTCCCCCCGCGCTGAGATAGTGTGAGAAGGGGGCCCCGTTCCCACCCCATTCCAGGCAGTGCCAGCGAGGCCCGCGGAGTCGGGGCGCCGCCGCCATTTTGCGGCTCATCACCAGACGGGTAGGCTCGACGCGGTCTCGGCCCCAGGCCCGTCTGCCCCCTTGTCGTTGAGGGTGGCCCCTTTTTCTTTTGCTTTGGAGTATATGTGTTGTCGGCGCCGTCTGTGAAGTAAAACTGTGTAAGTGTTGCCGTGTGCTCGCGTAGTCGGTAGTAGATCTGCATTGTGTTTCTTTTGTTGCAATTGCTTTTGGTGCATAATTGTTGTTTCTTCTTTTATTACATTTGCTTTTGGTGCATAATTGTGGTAATTGTATATGTGTGCTTTCCATTTGCCGCGGAATAAATGTGCTTTATGTTGAACTATTTCTCCCGTTTCACTTCGTCTTTTCTCTCATTGAATCTCCATCTTACTTCACGTAAAGGGTTGGTCGTGGGCTAAATACGCCCGATAATTAATCGGAACCGTCGAGGTTGACGATAACACCGCTCGGTTATCCCGATAGTCCGGAACGGGTCGCTTAAAGTGGCCCGTGTCCGAAGTCGACCTGCGGCGAGGTGCGATCGCCCGGTCTACCCTCCGTGTGGGTACTTAGGTAGGTCGAATTTGGCGAACAACCCTATCCCACGCGGGGGGCCGATTGGCACGATCGTGGTGAGGCCGAAAGGTCCACCCGTGACTGGTTCCCGGCGTTAGTCCGAGAGGGTCACGACTGGATTGTCCGTCCGGTGGGCGACGTGCCGCGAGTCGAGTTACGTGGCCGTTCGCACGCCGGCGGGCGCGAATCCGCAACAATATATTATATATATATATATATATATATATATATATATATATATATATATATATATATATATATATATATATATATATATATATATATATATATATATAGCCAGTCAGCCATGGCCTGACATTACATACATACGGCCCCCGGAGCAGACAACTGGGCAGTCGAACCGGCGCTGATCGAATCCGCAACAATATATTCATTTATTTTCATTAAATGTATTCCTTTTAAGACACTGCAGCATTGTGCTGTTTGGGTGCAATGCCCCTGTGCCATGCTCCTCCCAGGTGGATAGTCTCTCCGCCATTACACCCCATTAACGCGCACATATTAATCTCTGGGTCTCAGTTGTAGCATTCAGGGGAGAAGCTTCGTCATCCGTCCAGGTAGGGTTAAACCCCCTGGACACGACAAAAATGTGTATGTATATATATATATATATATATATATATATATATATATATATATATATACACATATATATATATATATATATATATACATATATACATATGTTGTTTGTCTTTTGGCTGCTCCCGTTAGGGGTCGCCACAGCGGATCATCCGTTATGATCCGCATACTGATTTGGCAGAGGTTTTACGCCGGATGCCCTTCCTGACGCAACCTTAGTCGCCTCTTACGACACAGGGATAAGGATTGGGTTTCGCCATGATTCCGGGCTGCCCTCCACCCTCTCATAGTGTGGCCCAGTGCAGAGCTCCCGTCCTCAAGCGATCCTCCAACCGAAGCCTCCGAGTAGCCGGATTACAGGCGCACGCCACTACGCCCGGTATATATATATATATATATATATATATATATATATATATATATATATATATATATATATATATATATATATATATATATATATATATATATACACACGAGGCCCGTCGAGGAGGAGTGATGAAAGCGACATTTTTTTCATGACATGATGATGATAGGCTAGGATGATAGGGGAAGGGTAAATAGTGCAAGATGGCATCAACTCCAAAATGGCCGATGTGGCCCTAACATCACTCCTCGCGGCGCCTCATATATGTAATCACAATCCAAATATGTACAAAATAAACAAACACGATATTAATGAGAACAGCACACGGAAGAGCAAATACCTCCTCTTGGCTTAACAGTTTACGTTTTGTATCCCACTGACAGGCCGGATCTGACCTGGACCAAAATATTTAATTTATTTAAAAAAAAAAAAAAAAAAAAAAAAAAAAAAAATCGGCTTGTTCTTGTCATCTAACCAACTCTTGGACAACTTTTTGAAACATCATACTGTTATGGAAATGGCCCTTATTGGAATACTAAATATAGGATTAGCTCAGATCCCCCATTAAATGCCTGTTTAGCTAGGTTGTGTGGTGAAAGGGGCATTATGTGTGTCAGGAGGTGTAAGAGGCTGTTTTTATGTTCATACGGTGGTGAAACAAGGGCTCCATCTTCTTCCTCCCCTCTAGGATGATATGCCCCACCCAGTCGGCTGGGAGGGTGTGGCCTGGAGAGAGGGTGTGGCTTGAGAGGAAGCAACGCGAAGGGGCGGAGCCTTTGGTCGGCAGTCGCCGAGAGAGACGGGCTCGTGAAACAAAGAGAGAAACGAGAGAAAAAGGATTTGAGTTTGGACGAGCATCGAGTTTGGAAAACTGAGTCGTTGAGAGAAGGCGTCCTCGTGTGTGAAGAACAGTCGGGTTCTCGAGGCGTGCTCGGAGTCGCTTTGAGAAGCGAGCAAACATAAGAAAGGCTACCTGCATGTCGAGTCTGCCTTTTTGGGGCAGTGGGAGAGGCGGCCTGCATGGAGAAGCTGAGAGGACGGAGTTGGGAAGTTGGGCTTCGAGGTGGGAAGGCAGGAGAGGAGACGCCAGAGCTTCTGACGGTCCCTGCTCACACCAACGGCTCGACACGTTTGCCAGAGCCCGGCACCTTGATTTGGGCCTTGTCTGCTGAACCCTGGAGAGAGATCGACGGAGGCCCATCGTCGACATTGCACGGGGCCGGAACGCGCTGAGGAGAGCGTGCGCACGTGGTGACTTGAGCAGGAAGAGTACGGCGCCGCCATCTTGCCGCGTTCGAGCTGGAGCTCGAATCCGTGGACATCCGCCTGTTGCGGGTGACATTGGTGCTTTGGACACTTTCCTCTCGTCCATGAGACATCACCAAGTACTGTCTGCATGCATGCTGTCTGCACGTTGTTTAAGGCATATTTCGGTAGCGACCCCCTCGAAACCTGTAGTCCGTGGTTCCCGAGAAGAACGGGTTGAGGATTGTTAATAAAACCAGTGTCGTGAATTTTGCTTGTGTTGTGATCCCCGATGTTCCCCAATAAATCTGGTTAATTCGTATGAAGTTGCCGCTATGGATTAATGTGTCGCGTCGAGGAACGATCCGTTCGATTGGCATATAACACCAAAAAATGGTTACAGACTGGTAGACTCCACTCGGTCTCTGACAAAACCAGTCTGAAACCGGGGGTTCTATTTCCCCAACTGGCAAGGTTCAGGATTATGTTGGTATCGCGATTGAGGACGCGTGACCCGAGGCCTGTGCCGAGCCGGCCGGCGTTATAAACCCCAGAGACGGTGGTGGTGAGGGTGGCGCCAATGACCGGGTGAGAATCCCGCCACCCCGGATCCGCAACAATACTACATGTCATTTTTGGCTCCCTCTCAATGGTGAAGAATCAGTTAAGAAAGAAAGAAAAAAAAAATCATTCTCGAATCCTGATCCTTCACCAAAATTGAACCAATTCGTCCAAGTCACACACTCAACCTGTCCAAGAAATTTCGTCTGAATCCGTCCACAACCTTTTGAGATTTCCTGCTCACAGACACAGACAGACAGATAAAAATATGGAAGGGGGGGGGTGAAAACATAAACTGCTGTCAACCTTTGGTGGAGGAAGTAACAAACTTGTAATATCATTGTCTATTTATCAAAGGGTGTTTGAAAGTGCAGGCTACATCTCAGAAATAGACCAGACCATGATGAAATCACAACCAGTCTAATAAATTAATAAAAAACAAAATGGGTAAAAACTACTGAGGACAAACTACAAAATACCTCAACTTGTACAAAAATGGAAAAATAAACATCAAATGGGGAATTTTTAATAAAATATATTATGGTAGTAATCTGCAGATATCAAACAATTTTTAAGGGAACAAAATTTGTTGTTGATTTTTTTTTTTAAACCAACAACTGCCGCAATAAATCCTTTTCGAATCCACGACTTATTCTAATACTAGCAAATACAACCCACCGCTTCGCTGATGGGAATTTTGGGGGGGGGGGGTGAAGAGAGAGGGAGAGGAGGGAGAGAGAAGGGAGGGGTGGAATAGAGGAGGATGGGGCAAAGAGGGGGGGAGTAAGTGTGGAGCAGAAGAGGGTGTTCTGAACATGTGTTTGATAGGGGTACTTGAGGGAATGCCAGGGTTAACAAGAAACTGCTTTTACAGACACACACACACACACACACACACACACACACACACACACACACACACACACACACACACACACACACACACACACACACACACACACACACACACACACACACACACACGTTGGGGAGGGGAAGAAGGCAGCGTGAGGGGAGGGGAAGAGGGCAGAGAATCTGTTTGACAGAATTGTTCCTCCCACAGGACGACCCAACTCCATGTCTCTCCTTAGTTCCTGTGTCCTTGGATTTGATAACCCTGAACCATGCCCAGCGGCGCAGTTGCTCTTTACATTTCCCACGGCGCAATAACTAAATTTCCCACTGCCCTTGTACTCAACTTACACCGCCCAACTGTCAGGAGTACCTATTGCTGAGACTTCCAATCCCACCTCTTGTTCATCTATGTTGTACTGTCCTCCTAACAGTTAGGAAGCCATCACGCTCACAACATGGACCAACTTTTAACGACTCATTCCAACTCCCTTTTCCTCAAATGTGGTAATTTAAATTGTTGCCATGCAACTTGGTTGGGTACTGGAACCTCTCTCACCAGCCATGGCACTTCAGCAAAGACTTCTGTAACTCCATGGGACTGACTCAATATGTGAACTTTCCAACCTGGATTCTCCAAACGGCAAATCCTTCCTTCTGGATTTGGTGATGACTAACTTTTCTTCAAATGTCTCCTGCTCTTCCTCTGCTCCAATTGGTTTAACTGATCATATGCTTGTGAAAGTCAACATCTCTGGCTATTCTCAGAGAGCTGCCTTGATGCTGGCATTTCACTCAAGCAGATTGGCAGGGACTGCAGCAGCCATCTCTCTTCAGGACTAGTCTCCCATATCTACTACCCCTAATATTAACAAAGCCTGGGAATTCTTCCTCAGAATCTCTCTCTATCTCTCTCTCTCTCTCACAGATTCATCTCATCTCGTCTTCAATTGTCCTACCTTTCTTCCCACCCTTGGTACACTCAATCCTGTGGTGAAGCAGTTGCTCTGAAACAACTTGCCTTCTCTTTCTGCAAAGCAAACCCAAATCATAGGCAATCTCAGTGCATTCCAAAGAGTCCATAACAAGTGTATGTCCACTCTCAGGAGATCCAGAAAACAACATCTGGCCAACCTCAAGAATGAACCTTCAAACTTGCCTCCTTCCTCTAACACCTGGTGGCGCCTTGTTAAGTCCGTCTCTGGAGTATAAGCTCCCCCTCCATCCATTCCCTTACTTCAAATGGCACCACAGCAGACTCCAATCATGAGAAGGCAAAATCCCTCAAGTCTGTATTTGCTTCCAAATATTGTCCTCAGCCACTCAATCCTACCAATCCTTCCCTGGCATACCCAAATGCTGCCTTTTGCACCTGAGAAGATGGAGAACGTTCTTTCAACCCTCAACTCTGACTCTGCTACTGGACCGGAAGGCATCAGCTTGCGTCCTAAAACCCATCCCTTCTGGTCTTTCACATCCTCTCTCTGCCATTTGCGCACAGTCATCTTCCATCTGCTTGGAAATCAATCATCACTGCACTACATGCAAAAACGGATCCCCTCAAATACAGATATATTAGCTCACTTGCATTCATCAGCAAGGTCATGGAATTAATAATCACAGTTGATATGAAATTCATATTTTTCTCTCACAACTTCATCTCATCACAAATTTGGTTTCAGACCAGGTCACTCCACTTTGTACATGCTGCTTCGCTTCACCCAATGGATGGAGGCCCTCAATATCACTCATGAGATCAGGGCCGTCTCTGGACATATCTTGAGCTTTGAATACAGTCTGGCATCCTGCCTTGCTCTCCAAACTCTCTTCCTATGGAATTCAAAGTCAACTCCAGTCTTGGATTGTTGACTTCCTCCGGTCTTGTATCCAACGTGTGGTTCTCAGCAGAACCCTTTCTTCTCCTCCACCCATCAAGGCAGAAGAACCCAATCATCAATTTGGTTTCAGACCAGGTCACTCTACCCTAGATATGCTGCTACTGCTCTCCCATCAATGGATGGAGGTCCTCAATGCCAGACAGGAAATCCGAGCCGTATCCCTGGACATATCACGTGCTTTTGACACAGTCTGGCACCCTGCCCTACTCACCAAACTCTCTTCCCATGGTATTCAAGGCCATCTCCACTCATGGCTCGCAGACTTCCTCTCCTGTCGCAGTCAACGTGTGGCCCTAAATGGAGTTCTTTCATCCCCTCTTCCTGTGCAGGCTGGAGTTCCTCAAGGTAGCGTTCTGGGCCCTGTTCTTTTTCTGGTTTTCATCAATGATCTCTCGGACTCTCTGGAAAATCCTCTATTTCTCTTTGCCGATGACTCCACCCTCTGCCGTACCATCTGTCATCCCTCAGACCGGCAAGCAGCAGCTTCTTCGCTCACTGCAGATCTGGATAAAATCACAAACTGGTCCAACACGTGGAACATGTCTTTCAATCCAGACAAATCTCACACTCTCACTATGTCTCTTCGAAAGGACCGTTTACAAAACCCCCCATCCACTTTCTCAACAATCCTCTGGAAGAAGTCTTTTCTTTCAAGCTTCTGGGTCTCACTATCTGCCATGACCTTTCCTGGGAAAGTCACATTTCCAACCTTGCCTCAAAAGCCAGTCGCCGACTGGGAATCCTCCGTCGTGCAAAGTCCTTCCTCGGCCCTCTTGAGCTCCTGACCACTTACAAAGCTTTTGTCCGTAGCCTGATGGAGTACTGCTCTCCCCTCTGGGCTGGTGCTCCTGCCTCCCACCTTTCTCGACTTCACGCTGTCGAAACCAGGGCTTTTAAGATCATTGGCATCTCCCGCAATGAAGCTGAGTCTTTGGGCCTCTCACTCAATCACCGCAGGTTGGTCGGTGGTCTTTCTGTCTTCTACCGACTCCTCTCCAGCCTTGCCCCCCTGCTCTCTCTGTGATTTGTCCCAACCACATTTCCACAGGGCGCTCAAGGTCCGCCAACAACCCCCTTCTGGTAAAACTACCAAAATCACGAATCACTGCTCATCTTCACTCTTTCATTCCTCTTTTTCCCGCCTTTGGAATAAACTTCCTCACTCTATTCTTTCCCATTCTTCCCTCCAGGCTTTCAAAACAGCTGTTCACCACCACCTCTTATCTTCCCCCATCCAAATCCTCGATCTTTTCTACCCCCGATAATCCACCCAAGCCCACTTCCTTCAATTCTCCTGCTTTCCTTCCTGAAAGTCCCTTTAATGTCCATCTTCCCCTCGCCATGTTCCCCGTCCCATCCCCATCCCTCTCCCTTCCACAGTTCACCTGTGTCTGTTCCCCAATGTTTTGTCCCTTCCACTCCCGCCCCTCTTGTCTCATGCCTCATTGCTGTGAGTTGTGTGTTAGCTCTCATACGAGCCTCGACCAAGGTATACAAAAAAAATAAAATAAAATAAAAAAAAAAAAATAAAAAAAAATAAAACCCTAAGGCATTGTTCTGGGCACCATCAGATTCCTAATATTCATCAATGATCTCACTTGACTGGAAAAATCTCTATTTGCTGACGACTCCACCCTCTGCTATGCTGTCCGTCATCTTTCAGAAAGGCAGTCTGCAACCTCCTCCCTCTCTTCAGCCTGAGACAAAAATCACAAGATCATCAAACACTTGGAATATGTCCTTCAATCCTGACAAATCACACACTCTTTCTCTCTACAAAAGCAGTCTGGCAACCCCCCCCCCCAAACAAACATGTACTTTCTTCCAATCCTCTTGAGGAAATTCAGTCATACAAACTCCTGGACCTCACTACAAGCTGTGACCTTTCTTGGGCAAACCACATTTCAAAAGTTGGCCTGCAAAGCCAGGCACCAACTGGGTGGTACGAATCTCCGTCGTACGAAGTCCTTCCTTGACACACCTGAACTCCATCAAGTTGTGAATGAAGGCTTTGTAGGTGGATAAGAGTACTGCTCTCCCCTCTGGACTGGCTCCCCTGCCCCTCACCTTCCTCAACTTGAGGCCATGGAAACCAAAGCCTTCAAGATTATTGGAATCTCCCACAATGAAGTCGAGTCTAAGGGTCTATCTCTTTGCGATCACAGACTCTGTCTTCTACCACCTCCTTTCTAGTCTTGCACCCTCTGCTCTTTCTAAGCTTTGTCCCCGTCCCCGTCCCCATCCCCTCCCCAGGTTTCTGCAGGGCACACAAGCCACCATCAAGTCCTTCTGGTTAAACTACAAAAATCAAGGATTGCTGCTCACCTGCACTCATTCATTCCTCTTTTCTTCCACATTCTATTCAATCCCATTCTCCCCTCCAGGTCTTGAAGTCAACTGTTAACTACTATCTCAGATAGTCCCCAATGCAAAACCATGATATTTCCTACCCTCGTTAACCTCCCACAACACCCCCCCCCCAACCCCAATCCCACTTCCTTCCAAATTTCCAGTGTTCTCTCTGTGGAGTTTCCTTTTGTATTAATCTTGACCACCTTGTTCACCCCCTCATTCTTCCTCACACCCATTTTTGGTTCAAGTCTGTCTGCATCTTGGCCTTCAACACTGCTATTGGTTTCCCCCTCTCTCAACTGTTACTTTTGTGTCCTGATCCATTCAGTGCACAAATTCCAGCTCTTCCATGAGCCTCAACTGTGCATCCAAAAATAAAATAAAAAAATAATAAAGAAAAGGTGCAACTCAGATTCACAAGACTTGAATCCTAATCGAGCCTCGGCAGCAAAAACTTTATGGCCATTGTGCAATCTGCAGATGAACATCTTTGCACCTGTGGCTGCATCTTCTGTCAACTTTTTCTCAGTTTTTCGGTAGATCAAGACGTTTTGGTGCCAGATTCAGCAAAGTGCTTGCACCATTCACACAACATTGTTCTTTGTGCGAACGTTTGCTCGTCAACTGGCCCACTAAAGGACTTGACCTTTACACAGGCACAGTTCCTCTTACCAAGTCTTCAGTCTCTTTTGCTTCAACAAAAGGGAAGGCCAAAAATGACAGCACCTTTTCATCTTTCATGCCAGATAGACAAACCATTTTATTATTCTTTTTGGCCACCGACCAAAGTCGTAATATTTCAAAAAGCTGTGATGAAGTTATGACAAAACTAGGTGGACGAGTTGGTTAGGTGACAAGAACAAGCCGATTAGAGTTTGGTTAAAGCCTGGATGCAGATCCGGCCTATCCATGGGATACAAAATGTAAACTGCTGAGACATGCGATCCACTGAGTGCCGTTCCAGGTTTTTTTTCCATTGTGAAACAAATTTGAGGTCTATTTTACCCTTGGAATACCGTTATCCAAATTTTACCATTGATAAGCCATTGCAAAACCAAGATTTCTATGAATTTCTGCCATAACATCCGATTGATGAAACTGTTGGGGCTTATCCATACCTCAATGATTTGGCACGATTTGCATAAAAAAAAAATTACGGTCAAAAAATAAAAGGAAGGCAAGGCAGGTACACATATCTCCAACATAATCACATTTAAGTATGCTCAGGGATCATTTTATTGAATTGAAAAGACTACTTGGTGCTCAATAAACAGACAAACACTGCAATCAAAGCAGGATACCATACTGTTTCCGAAAGGCACCACACCACCTTTCCCATCCAGCAGCACGTACTAGTAGGCAGGCCACCCAACTTAACATCCTTCCAAAGGATAAACTACTCGAAACAGTTCATTAATCGTGCCGGCAATGGAACTCAGACTCGGATAACAAAGTTGAGTGCACTATCGCTGAAGTATTCAGTCGGCCTCAACTTCCAAATCGATGAACCCAAATTTGCTTTGTTCCAAAAAATAAATAACATTCTTTTGATGCTTGGTAACAATACAGTACAGTCATCAAGGTTTAGGTAAATACAGGTTTATAAAAACCGGAAACACTTGCCTCCACCTCTGCAGGCATTCCGCAGTTCTTCAAACATAAGCTTTTCCAGATAATCATTGACATAAAATGCACCTTCGACCTGTAAAAAGAAACAAGCAAACAAACAAAATCAGATGACGTTTTCACACATGCCAAAAGCAAATAAATAATATTTACTACCTTATGTGCTTCTGAAAGTCAACATCTCTCCGGCTATGATCAGAGAATATGTTTTTGAATATTAGAATTGTCCAGCCAATGGTCAATACATACATACATAAACACACAAACATGACTCCATTTCCCTCATCAGTCACCCATGACAAACAGGAACTTGAGGCTTCAAAAATCAGAGAAATTACAGAATTTATGGGGGTTTTCTCGAACATACCAGAAAGCTTTTTACAACTAGAAGGGCACTCGGTAGAGCGCATACCTCCACCACATAATGCCTGATCCACGAGAACATATTGGGCCCAATACATTTTTGAAATAGCATGCTATACTGGCCCCATCTCTCAATGGTGAAGAATCACTTTTAAAATTAAATACTCATCTTATCCAGATCCGGATCTTCACCAAAAATTGAATCAATCCTTCCTTGTCAAACCCCCAACCTGTCCACCAAGTTTTGTCCGAATCCGTCAACAACTTTTTGAGATATCGTGCTATATATCATTATTGGCCCAATCTCTCAATGGTGAAGAATCACTTTAGAAACTCTAGTCGTCTGATCCGGATCTTCACAAAAAATCTAATCAGTTCGCCCTCGTCACACACCCAACCTGTCCACAAAATTCCATCCGGATCCGTCCACAAACAAAGACAGAAGGGGGTGAAAACAACCTCCTACACCTTCGGTGGTAGAAGTAATTACAAATCAACATGATGTCTCGCACTAAACGTTTTGTGACGACACATTGTTACGAATCTGGCAGCCATTTGCACACAAACAGACAGCAGTCCCGCAGTTCAGTTATTTTGACAAGTATGTGTTTATAGTTAGGGTCCCGTCCTTCTGTCTTATGGGTTAATTTCATGTGTGCGCTGCGGGTTTCTTTATAGTCAGGTTTTTTTACATTAAATCTCACCTTCGCTCCATCATCGCCATGACGCACGTGTTCGGGGCCACGGGCGTAGACGGGGTGAGGTCGACTCCGCCCAGTGAGATGGGTGTGCCTCGCAAGCAATGAGGGATAGGAGTACCTCAGAAGCCCCCGACCAATCCGGAGACGAGTTACCTCAGGGCGGTCCTGCCCAGCCAGATGGGATGTTCGCCACTGTCCAATCAGGAGGCGAGTGGGAGGGGAATAAATCCTTCAGACCTCACGAGTGAGGGAGAGAGTGACGAAAATTCCCAGGCGACTCCTGGTACTGTGGCAGGAATCCTGGCTGCTTTGATTGGTGGTCTGTTTGCTGGGGCTTCGAGTTTTGTTGCCTACCAGAAGAAGAAACTGTGCTTTAAACAACATGGCAAACAGGAAGGAGGCGGTGAACAGCAACAAGGTGATGAACCGCAGATATTCAGCTCGTTGCTGCAGAATACCGGTCGATTCTTCAATCTCAATACTCAGCAACAGCAGCCAGCTGCCCCGCAGTATGCTGAACCCTCAGGCAAGGCAGACAGGCCGGGAGAGTATGAATTACCGGACGAGCAAAAGGTGCACCACCACCAGCGAGGAGGAGAGTAGTGATTCATCGTGGCCATTTCTCTTGGGGTGCGTCGCTGGAGTCAGCCTCACCATTGCTTTGGTTTGTCGTCGTGGTCGTCTGCTGTCGTGCTATGCGGTCGTTGCGGGGCTCCTCATGGTGGTGGTGGTAGTGGTTGAGCAGCCAGGATCGTGGATTTCGGGTTGGGGGTTCAAGTCCCACCGTGGTGGGTTGGAGTCGGTGTGATCGCACGAGGCGGAAAGGTATCCGGCCAGGCTGTTCCCCCAGCGGAACTGTCCTCCTCGGCTGGAGGACCGAATAAAGACCCAGCGGGGTCCATTTCTTTTGGGTGTGTGCGCTTGTGTCTGAGTCGGTCCTGTCTTAAAGTAGAATTGCTTAAGCGTTTTCTTTTCATTGCACATTGCATTTTATTCGTGATCAAGTTTGCTCTGTCTCTCCCTCCCTTATAAATAAACCCTCGTTAAATGTTCCAGTTCATTGCCCGTGTTTTCTTCCATTGACCCAGCACGGTTCGTGCTGGAGAACCAGTAAGCCGATTGGACCGATGGACTTTGGTAATTCCACTCGGTTACACCAGACCGAGGTCGAGAGAGCGACCCGGTTCGACAGAGTCCCGGTAATTTGGTGAAGGAGGTCGTTTTCTGCATTACACTAATGTACATACATATATATATATATATATATATATATATATATATATATATATATATATATATATATATATATATATATATACATATTGTTATGAATTCTGGCCCGCCTGGCGTGCGATCGGCCGCGTACCTCTAATGGCAGCTGCATCGCCCACCGGACGGACAATTCAGTCGTGACCCTCCTGGAACTACCGCCAGGAGCCAGTCACGGGTGGGTGTTTAACCTCACCACAACCCAGTCCGCATTCTACCCATGCGAAATAGGGTGAGTCGCCGAATGTCGATATACCTAAATACCTGCGCAGGTAACCTACTGAGAGGTTGCACCACGCTGCAGGTCGGCTTAGGACACGAACCGCTTAAGCGATTCGTTCCGTGCTACCGGGATAACCGAGCGGTGTTATCGCTGACCTCGACAGTTCTGATTCTTTAACGGGCGTTCAAAACCCACTACTCATTCCACGATGCAAGATGGCACTTTCAATGTAGTGAAAGGAGGACGCGACGAACGGGATATGTTGCACACAAGGACATTTATTATAGAGCACACGTATTACACACACAACACAAGCAAGGGCAGTCATGCAATTTACAAGCAAGGCAAATAGAAAGCAATACAACCGACTATAATTATTATTTACAAGCACTTAACAGACGGCGCCACGACAACATTCATTCAAAGCAAAAGGAAAGACCCCCTCAAAGGCAAGGGGGTAGACGGGGTTCGTAAACCTTTATGGCCGTGGGCCATGGATGACCGAATGGGCCCACGAGACTGACACTGGTTACCTGCGCCCTCATGGTGAGACGGTCGGCGAGTTCTCTCCGGCATTCCTCGCCAAACGCGCAGGTCCAGCACACAGCCGGCAGGGCTGCGCCTCCCGTCTGTGTCTCCCGGACTCGCCACCGGCCTGTGCCTTCACCAACAGGTCGCTCAACGCCAAGACGAGAGGGAGAGGGAGAGAGCTCGACCTCGTCGACAAAGAATGATGAAGGCCACCCCGACGACACACACAGACAGACAGACAGACAGACAGACAGACAGACAGACAGACAGAGAGAGAGAGAGGAGAGATCCAGCACGACCCCGACAGAGAGGATGACGTCGACGACCCAGGCAAAAGAGAAAAGAGAACTTGACCTCGACCACCAAGAGAGAGCGAGCCCCATGTGCGGTCCGCCTTATATAGCGCGGGGCCCCGCCCTTCGCTCCTCCCCGTTTTCGGCTCTGCCTCCCTTCGAGAAGGTTCCCGAAAAGGGGCGTTCCCTCACCCCGACCGCCTCACGCAATGCATCCACCAATCGGCAGCGAGCTGCCGTCCCCCTTCCCTTCACACCAAGCGCGGGGAAAATAGGCGGGAAAAAACCCCACAGGCTTCACAAGAGCTTTTGTTCTGCCAATCCTTCTCGGACGGTTTCCGACGCGGAAACCGTCAAACCGTGGTCCGCGGAGGATGGCGTTCGTAAGCGGGCGAAGTGGAGAAGAAGATTGTTGTTGGGGTGGTGTGAGCATGGTGGGCGTTGTGGCGTACTTGGTGGCAGTTGTTGTTTGCCTGGCCGTTTGTTGCAATGGTGGCTCAAAATAACGATAGATAAAGAAAAAACGGCCATCTCAAAGAGTCGCAGCCCAGTGAACACGAATAATCCCTTTAAACAACAGTGGGGACCTATCTGAGCATAAACTTACCGGCATAGCTAATCTTAGGAACCTTTATGGTGTATTGCGAATTTTCACAGCCGTAACAATATACACACACGCACGCACGCACACACATTCATCGTATGTAAATCAGTCTCCACGACCCTGCACCCTGTAAATTCGCAGGTCAAGCAAAACCTCGTGGAGATGCAGAGCAGCTTTGGTGGTCCAAACGGCGTTTTCCCACATTATTTTTGAGTTTTATCCCAAAACAAAGAGGTTTAAACGACCACAGACACCATTCACATTCACATTCACAACGTTACCATTTGTGACAACAAACCAAAGCGTTCAATATCAACACCGACACACACACAAACGAGGCCTCCTGAGGCGATCTCGGCGCTTTACCTGCATGTTTGGCACAAAACCTTTCTTGATCCGCCATGTGTTTCGATCCAACTTCTCCAAGAAAGCCTGCTCGTCGTTGTATGAGCGACTCATGACGATCGCAGACGGCGTTCCCTCCACAAAACAGGAAAGCAGGTGAACCGCGCTCAGCGGGGCACTGAATCTCAGTCCCTTCAGCGATTACAAAGCTCAACGCGCGCTCTTCTTTTTCTTCTCATTTATAACATGTTTTTTTTTTCTGTCAAAGAAATTCTCATCGGGTGGACCTTGTAACACAAGGCGCATCTCAATAATGTCATCCGCACACGTTCGGCGCGAAATTAAACGGCTGAGAGAATAACTAGCGAAGATGGGGAAAGTACCTGCCGAGCTTGGTTATACATCACAATAACGCACAAAGCGATATTACATCAATTACACGTCGTACAAGTCAAACATCACGATTTCACCCCACAGTCACGTGTTCCCAAGGCAACACGAACTAATATCACGGGTTTCGCGACCTCCCGGTGACAATTGGAAAGTTTTCGCAAAAAACATTTTCGGTCGCGAATTTGTTTTTTCAAAAGTCGACTCGGTGTGATGAAAGCACAAAAAGTGGAGGCATTCTGCAATAAATGTGTGCGTTCTGTGACGGCGATTAACACGAAGTTATCCGGATTGTGACGAGTTACCAATGAGCTTGTCGAGCGCTCGACAAGCGGCTTAAGCGCTCAAGCAAGCACTCCGTTCGAAAACGCTGATACGGAACGGCTGGCTTGGCAAGCGCTAGCTTGCTGCTTGGTAACTGAATTCATCCCTGGAATGTTTGTGTTCCATGGCTTCGTTTTGGGAAAGCAGAGTCGAGAATCATGCAATTCTACGGTTCTTTGCAAAGATATTTCAAATCTGATTGGAAGGGCACTCAGTGGAGCGCACACCTTCCCCACGGCAATACCTGATCCACAAGAACATATTGGGCCCAATAAATTTGCGAAATATCATGCTTTTGACCCCATTTCTCAATGGCGAAGAATCACATTAAAAATTAACAAATTCTCCTATCCAGATCTGGATCTTCACCAAAATCGAATCAATTCGTCCTTGCCACACACCCAACCTGTCCACCAAGTATCACCCGAATCCGTCTTCAACTTTTTGAGATGTCGTGCTGTATAGCATTTTTGGCCAGATCTCTCAATGGTGAAGAATCACTTTTAAAATTAACAAATTCTCCTATCCGGATCTGGATCTTCACCAAAATCGAATCAATTGGTCCTTTCCACACACCCAACCTGTCCACCAAGTTTCGTCCGAATCCGTCTTCAACTTTTGAGATGTCGTGCTATATAGCATTTTTGCCCAGATATCTCCATGGTGAAGAATCACTTTTAAAATTAACAAATTCTCCTATCCGGATCTGGATCCAGATCTTCACCAAAATCGAATCAATTCGTCCTTGCCACACACCCAACCTGTCCAGCAAGTTTCGTCCGAATCAGTCTTCAACTTTTGAGATGTCGTGCTATATAGTATTTTTGGTCAGATATCTCCATGGTGAAGAATCACTTTTAAAATTAATAAATTCTCCTATCCGGATCTGGATCCCGATCTTCACCAAAATCGAATCAATTCGTCCTTGCCACACACCCAACCTGTCCACCAAGTTTCGTCCGAATCTGTCCAACTTTTTGAGATGTCTTGCTATATAGCATTTTTGGCCAGATCTCTCAATGGTGAAGAATCACTTTTAAAATTAACAAATTCTCCTATCCGGATCTGGATCTTCACCAAAATCGAATCAATTCGTCCTTGCCACACACCCAACCTGTCCACCAAGTTTCGTCCGAATCCGTCCAACTTTTTGAGATGTCGTGCTATATAGCATTTTTGGCCAGACCTCTCAATGATGAAGAATCACTTTTAAAATTCTAGCAGTCGGATACGGATCCGGATCTTCACTAAAATCTAATCACTTTGTCCTTGTCACACACCAAACCTGTCCACAAAATTTCATCTGGATAAGTCCACATCTTTTTGAGATATCCTGTACACAGACAGACAAACACACATACAAGCCGGGAGGCGGCCTGGGTCGCCGAGCATCCGATGACCTTTGACCCCTGATCTGAGTTAATCGAGTACTAAGTACTTACGAAATTGCAATCGAATTGGTTAACCCATGCATGAGTAAGGGGGCTTTGAATGGTCATTTTGCCCGAACAATGCACTCATTGACCTTTGACCCCTGACTTAGCCGAGATAGGTCAATATGTCCTGAAGCAAAGTTGTATTGCCCATTGAGTACTCTGTACCTCTGAACTTTCATTCGTATCGGTTAATCCGTGTAGGAGCAACGGGGATTTGAATGGTCATTTAGCCCCAAAAATGCACTCATTGACCTTTGACCCCTGACCTAGCCGAGATAGGTCAATATGTCCTAAAGCAAAGTTGTAGTACTCATTGAGTACCTATGAACTTTCATTCGTATCGGTTAATCCGTGTAGGAGTGAGGGTGCCTTGAATGGTAATTTCACCCGAAAAATGCACTTATTGACCTTTGACCTACTCGAGATAGGTCATTATGCAAATGAGCAAAGTTGTAGTACTCATTACGGTCTATAAGTATGTAAAGATTCATTCGATTCTGTTCAACCGTCTTGGAGCTAGTGTACTTTGAATTTTCAGCGGGAATGCCCAATGGCCCTCGGACACCCAAGTTGAGAGGGTTACCATTTGGAAACTATAAGATACAAAAAAAAATGGATGTCATATAGCAGATAGAGAATCACCTTAAGATTATGCATACCAAATCTCATCCAGTTCCATCTACTGATAACGACACAGTATCAATTTGAATAAAAAGTACCGAAAATGCGGTTTGATATCGGATATCCCCAAAGTTCAAGGGGGTGGTGTGGGTGAACAAAGATATAAATCTAAAATCCGGCTTGATCGTTTGTGCACAATGCATTCCAGATGATTAGTGTGAATTTTCATGACCATAACTCGAGGAGGAGTAGCATTTGGCGCGAAGGCACCTCCAGCTCTCGCATATTATCGATTTTTTTCCCTTTGACCCCTGACCTAAGCAATTTTGGTCAATATGCCCTGAGGAGACAAAGTTGTCGTACTCATTGCGTGCTATGAACCTGCAAAATTTCATTCGGATCGATGCACTCACCTGGTCGCTTGGGGGCCTTCAATTTTCGCCAATTTTCGGGCATACCCCATTTGTAGGGGGCGCTGAGGGTAAACTATTCCATATATCACAGAAACCGGAATATATTTGGTAGAGCATCACCTGTAGATGATGCATGCCAAATTGCATCAGCCTACGTGGGATAATGGCTTTTGGAATTGATTTCGCGTGAACGGTACCGATTTTGAAGGTTTTTCGGCTGTTGCTGGGGAACCAAAGGGTCCCTCGCAACCATCACAATTTCCAAAGCACTAGGTCATAAGATGTACCTACCACCAGAGCTTGGTCAAAATCGGCCCACGTTTACTACCAAATATGCTGATGACAAAAGAACAAACAGACAGAATTACTGACAATAAGGGTCACCTATTTCGGCGACCCAACAGACAGAGAGGGGTGAAAACATCACCTCCTTCACCTTCGGTGGCAGAGGTAAATATCATGCTATATAATCGTTTTCGGTCGTATCTCTCAATGAAGAATCACTATTAAAATTAAATAATTATCATATCCAGATCCGGATTCGGATCTTCACCAAAATCGAATCAATTTGTCGTGGTCACACACAACCTGTCCACCAAGTTTAATCCGAATCCGTCCACAACTTTGAGATATCGTGCTTTTAAAAATTAATTTGGCTCGATCTCTCAATGGTGAAGAATCACTTTTTAAAATTAGTCGGATCCAGATCCGGATCTTCACCAAAATCGAATCAGTTCATCCTTGTGACACACCCAACCTGCACACCAAATGTATCCTGCAATCGCTGTTTCATTCCCAAGGCAATCGGATGTAAATTGACGATTTTTCAGATAAAAATTGATGATTTGAGAAGTTTGACCTTGAGTTGACTGTTGACCTCAAAAATAGTTGATTTCCCAATCCAGTGACGCAATATGCAAATCTTGTTCAAATTTCAAGTCAATCAGATGAAAAATTACGATTTGAGAAATTTGACCTCAAGATGACCTTTGACCTCAAAAGAAATAGGCTTCTCAGTTGAGACTACCTCTACAACTTGGTGAAGTTTCATGACGATCGGTTTAGAATTGTGACCTGTAAGCGATAAACAGACAGAGACAGACATGGGTGAAAAGCTGAAAACCCTTCCACCTTCGGTGGTGGAGGAAAATATGCATCACAAGCAAGATTCATCACTGGCTACTTGCTGCATTTGAAGATCCTACAACTGAAGTACAATTGCTTTTTTGAGTCAATGCTTTTACTTTCACTTCCATCAACCTCCTTCTGCAGTGAGAGGATCCCAGTATACAGTCACGGCCAAAAATATTGGCACCCTTGCACTTTTTTCAAATAACTTACAATTTTTTCGAAAAATAAGTTGAAATTGACAAAAGTATTTGGTCTCCATAATTCTTAATTTCACTGTTAATATTACAGAACCTTTGTTTTTGATTCAGAACTCAACATATCCTTTTAAATCAGAAAATAAAAAGAAATGGCATTGACAAAATTATTGACACCCTCGATTTAGTATTTGGTAGTACAGCCTATGGACAAAATAACTGGAGTCAAGCACTTCCTATAGCCATGAATGAGAATACTACACCTCTCGACTGACAGTTTGTCCCACTCTTCTTGTGCAAACTGCTTCAGTTCTCCCAGATTTGAAGGGTGCCTTCTCCCAACTGCTGTTTTCAGATCTCCCCACAGGTGTTCATTGGGATTTCGATCTGGACTTATTGTTGGCCACTTCATAACAGTCTATTGTTTTATCTTGAACCATTCCTGGGTGCTTTTTAAAGTATGTTTGGGTCATTGTCTTGCTGCAAAGACCCATGACCTTCCCAGCTTTCTTTCTCCCAGCATGGAGACCCAGCTTTCTGACACTGGGTTGAACATTGCGCTCCAAAATGCCTTGGTAATCTCCTGATTTCATGCACACATTCAAGGCACCCAGTGCCAGAGGCAGCACAGCAACCCCAAATCATCACTCAACCTCCTCCATGTTTGACTGTAAGGAAGGTGTTCTTTTCTTTGAAGGCTTCATTTTGTTTTCTGCAAACACAGAGATGATGTGCTTCACCAAAAAGCTCTAACTTGGTCTCATCTGTCCGCAAGAAATTCTCCCAGAAGGATTTTAGCTTGTTCAGGTGTTTTGGCAAACTCAAGTCAGGCTTTCTTGTGTCTCACTCTTAGCAGTGGGGTCCTCCTGGGTCTCCTACCATTGAACTCGCTTTCATCGAGTTGGCGACGGATGGTGTGAGTTGAAGCTGTCGTACCTTGTCTTAAGGTGAGTTTGAATCTGTTTGGCAGTTTGATCAAAGTGCTTTCTCCATCATTCAATCAATCCTTCGCTGCAATATTCAATCAGTTTTCTCTTACGGCCACGTCCAGGGAGGTTGGCTGCAGTGCCATGGGCCTCAAACTTCTTGATAATATTGCGTACGGTGGACACAGGAACATCAAGATCTCTGGAGATGGACTTGTGGCCTTGAGATTGTTCATGCTTGGCTACAATCTTGTGTCTGACCTCCTCAGACAATCCTCTGGTTTTCTTTCTTTTCTCCATGCTCATTGCAGTCCACACAGTGACACAAAACAGCAGAATGACTTCTTTTCTCCATTCAAACTGGTTGAATGAGTGATTTTTATATTGCAGGCATTCACCACAGGTGAGTTCAATTCCAAAGTAAAGGAGAATCACCTGCTTGAAATCTAATTATTTCAAACAACTTCTAAAAGGTGCGTATAATATTGTCTGGGCCATTTTATGATTTCTACATGGAATAAGCAAAGATTTACATTGTAATTTTTTCAACTTTTTTGTTTTGTTCCACTGCAAACCAAAGAAATGCATTTGTGGATATCAAAATATTTTTTTTCATTTCAACAATCTTCTGGAAGAAATGTAATATTTGAAAAACGTACAAGGATGCCAGTATTTTTAGCCACGACAGTACCTGGCATGTTGCTGATGCAGTTTGAATCTTCTTCAAAAAGCTGCTTAATAGTAAGTTTATTTGATCAGATGCCATCAAACAAATAAAAGGTCATGGGCCAAAGTCGATTTTCTTGTCTAATTTTTGAAATTCTTCGTCTCCATCTGGAAAGTAACTACAAGTGTGCTAGATATGTTAGATACGTGTTTATAAAACATTTCTGAAATGTTCCCAAGTGTGAAAATTGAGCATCACATACTCACAGCTCGAAACAAATAAAACGTAAAACTTGCTTGTTCAGGTCTTCCTTTTCCCTAGCAACGGTGACAAAGAAACCGTTTTTATATACAGGACCTTTTCTTCGATCACATGGTCAAGCCACATCAATGTATGTGAATTCAGTGTAATTATAGATTTTGAAAATCTGTTACTATGGAAATATTTTCCCGAGCAACCATTAATTCATACACATGTAGCATAACAACCCTCAAAATCATGATTGAAAATCTGACGTAAATAAATGTCTTTCAATACTGAGAAATCACTCTCACTCTCACACTCTGTCTCGCTCCGAAAGAACCATTCTGCAAACCCTCCTATCTACTTTCTCAACAACCATCTTAAAGAGGTTGAGTCACTCAAATTCCTGGGTCTTGCCATCAGCCATGACCTCTTTTGAGCAAACCACATTTCAAAGTTGACCTTCAAAACCAAATGCCGGCTGGGCATCCTCCATCGTACAAAAGTCCTTCTTTGGGTCACCTGAACTCCTATCCAGAGCTTGAAGGAGTACTGCTCTCCCCTCTGGGCTGGCTCCCCTGCCTCACATTGTGGTGGAAATTTACACAAGAGAGAAAACCCTTTATCATTAAACAGATCGTTTATTATTTAAAAAAAAAAACACATATATGCGGAGAGAAAAGCTTGTCTCAAGAGTACAAACAGATCTCTGCCTGAGCCAGAATACATAGATGGTTTTTTTTATATGGTTGGAAGATAAGGAGGGGTCAGAGCATCAAAGGGTACTGGTTCATCAATACAAGACTACAGGAAAGATTTGTTTACACACGAGGTCCTTCAAACAAACAAAAAAACCCAATTATGTGCATAATAAAACAAGATAGCTCAGTGAAAGAATTTGTCTTGCTTCAGGGCAATGATTCAGCACAGGACGTCGGTGGAGTATCTGTTTACACAGATAAAGTATTGTTTTGCAACACAATAAGAAGTTCGTAATCTCAGCAGTCCAATGAGACTCCTGCTTTATAATCTAAATAAGATAACAATGGGAAGGCAGAGATAATGAGCTTTGTGTTTGTCCAACTTTGAAATTGAATGTGAAAGCAGAGTTAATGAGACTCTGCAATAACTTTGGTGCTTGACTCACTGGCACCAGGCGAAGCAGCTTAACTTGCAAAAATAAATGAAATAAAATAAAGAAAAGTCCTTCTTTGGCTCACCTGAACTCCTATCCACATTATATTGTGACAGTTAACTAATACAAAATAACCATCAGCATTAGCCTGGTGTTGGCTTAGTGGTTAGGGTGATGGTTTGGGATCCTTGGGTCCTGAGTTCAAGCCCTGTTGGCCACTGAATTAATATACACCAGGAGGTTGACTCAGCCTATCATCCTTCCGAGGTCGGCAAAATGAGTACCAGTGTAGTGGTGAAGGGGACACTGCATCAGCGGCATAGCCACGTCCCAACCAATGATGAAACCAGCAGCCACAGGCTGCACTTGATAGAGAGAGACCATCAGTATGCAATGATCCAAATCAAATATATTTTAAAGTATCAGAGCAGCAAACATGACAGAGGGGTACATATTTCATTTTAACTTAGCATGGACTCAGAACAAGATCTTCCACCAGGCCCAAATGTGCTTGGGCCAGTATGGGGATTATATATTCGTTATGATTATTGCCATATGGTTTGAAAGTCATCTGGTTTGAAGTGTTTGCTTTGAATATCAGGAGAGGACTTTCTCAGCAATGAGAAAGGCAAACGGTGTATTAGTGGACTTTTACAAGATAGACGACCCGTGAACCGGTTGGGTTCCCATTGTGACAGCAGTTGATGAAAAAAAAAATTTATAGAATAAAAAAAAGAGCTCCAGCAAACTATACCATTGAGGTTGTTTGCATTGATAAAATACTCCCGAAGAGTACTTGATTGTTTAATAATTTTTTTCGTTGCCCGATTTGAACGAAACTTGATACTGCACACCAGAGGCGAATGGTGAGTCAGGCGACCCTAAAATTTTTGCGCTATCGTGTACCGTTTTGGCTGCATTTCGTGAACATGTATATATATATATATATAAATATATATATATAAATATATATATATAAATATATATATATAAATATATATATATAAATATATATATATAAATATATATATATAAATATATATATATAAATATATATATATAAATATATATATATATATATATATATATATATATATATACATATACATACATACATATACACATAAAGCCTGGTGTTGGCGCAGTGGTTTGGGTCGCGGCTTGGGATCCAAAAGGTCCTGAGTTCAAGCCCCATTGGGCCACTTAATTAATACACCAGGGGGTTGACTCAGCCTGTCATCCTTCCGAGGTCGGCGAAATGAGTACCAGTATACTGGGCCGGTGTATACCCCAGTTAAAATTGGTGTACCATATCCCTGTGTCGTAAGAGGCGACCAGGGTTGCGTCAGGAAGGGCATCCGGCGTAAAACATGTGCCAAATCACTATGCGGATCATACGGATGATCCGCTGTGGCGACCCCTAATGGGAGCAGCCGAAAGAAGAAGAAGATATCTATATATATACATACAAAATTAAAGATTTAGTAATATACGAGATGAACCGTGAATCCGTAGGGTTCTCGTTGTGACAGCGGTTGATGAAAAAAATCATTAAAAAAAAAAAACGAAAAAAGGGATAGCTCCAGCGAACTATACCGCTGAGGTTGTTTGCATTGATCAAATACTCCCGAAGAGTCCTTCACTGAATTGGGAATTGATTTTTTAATAATTTTTTTAGTTGCCTGATTTGAATGAAACTATACTGCACACAGCAGGGCAGTTAAATGAAACTGTTTATAAGGTGGCCTTATAAGAGAAGAGATGAGTAAGGTGACCCTAAATTTTTTGCGCTATCGTGTTTCATTTCGGCAGTATTTCGGGAACATCCATACATATATATATATATATATATATATATATATATATATATATATATATATATATATATATATATATATATATATATATATACATACATACATATTTACAAGATGAGGGTTTTCGTAACATACTAGACGACCCGTGAACCCGTTGGGTTCCCGTTGTGACAGCAGTTGATGAAAAAAAAATCATTTCAAGAAAAAAAAAAAATCATTTCAAGAAAAAAAAAAAAAAAAAAAAAAAAAAGATAGCTCCAGCGAACTATACCGCTGAGGTTGTTTGCATTGATCAAATTCTCCCGAAGAATACTTCACTGAATTGGGAATTCATAGATAGATGTTAGTTATATGAAATTAACAAGACCATAATATATTTGAACAGTCTACTCGCTCGTGGCCTGTCATGGTGAGCTCTGAGCAAACAAAAAATACTCATTACCATGAGTGACCCTGATTTGCAAAAGCATTGAGCTCTGGTTGTCATTGTAATAGACCTGATAGCCCATTTCAATCTTTATCTCAATTCTATCTCAGTGCATGCAAACCATTCCTTACAGAGTGATTTTAGCCAATACTTTACAACAGATTTCATACTTCCGCATTCTTTAAAAGCATTTTAAAGCAAATAAAGAGAAATGAGTACATAATTTGTGGACAAAGAATACGTATCTCAATATGAAAAATATTTGTTTCAGCATGATCAATATTAGTGCAGTAGATAGTAGAAAAATCATGCAAATTATGATACAAGCATAAAATTTGTTATTTCTGTTCTACAGGGCTTTCTGATCAAATCTGCCTGATTGGCTATTTGAAAATCCAAATTTTGAAAAAAAAAAAAAAAAAAAAACTTCCAAAGAATTTGAAGCCACAGCTGGCTGAAATTCTTGAAGCGCAAGTGAACATCTCAGACAGAGAACCAAGGGGAGATGCAGTCACCATTGATGGCTCAGCACTTATCAATGCCCTACCTCCACACACTTCAAAGATATTTGATGACAATGCTAAAGAAGACATCATCCCAAAGGTGGAATCCTATGGTGCCAGGTACGAGAGGGTGGACGTAGTGTTTGATGTGTACAAGAAGTCAAGTCTGAAGTCCGAGGCAAGGTCAAAAAGGGGGCAAGGAATCAGTAGAATAGTGACAGGAACCAGTAAGACCCCAAGTAACTGGAGAAGCTTTCTTCGAGATGACAGCAACAAGACAGCTGTTTCACTTCCTTGCGGAAAAGATGTGTGAAGCACAGACGACAAGCACAGTCATTGTCACAAAAGGAGAAGATGCCATTAGCAACACAAGGAAGTCACTGGATGCTGTGTCTCCATGTTGTCATGAAGAAGCTGACACTCGAATATTTGTACATGCCAGGGATGCAACGACGGATGGTAGCAAGTCCATTATCATTAAGGCTAATGACACGGACGTACTAGTCATAGCAATATCTGTACTGCCATCCTTACAGGAACTAGGTCTTGAGAACATGTGGATTACCTTTGGCCAAGGAGCCAAGGCACGATGGATTCCAGTCCATGAGGTAGTTTCTGCAATAGGGCCTGAGAAAGCTAGCGGGATCCCATAATTCCATGCGTACACTGGATGTGACGTCGTGTCTGCCTTCCGTGGTAGAGGGAAGAAAACTGCATGGCAGACTTGGAACGTCTTTGATGATGTTTCTGAAACATTCACCAATCTCAGCCAGCATCCAACATTGATTCGTGATCTTGACTTTGTTGAAGTATTTTTTTTTTTTTTTTCAAAATTTGGATTTTCAAATGGCCAATCAGGCAGATTTGATTAGAATCCCCTGGAGAACAAATGTGCCAAATTTGATCATTTGATCAACATCATTCCTTTGATGTTCCATTCCATCATTCCATTCCAACAAATTTGATCAACATCATTCCTCTCAAAAATTGCTGTTATCTGCCCCACTACAACCGATGGCACCATGAACAAATTCCAAATTCCTGCCCTAACCAGCAAAGGGCATTGCATCAGCGGCACAGCCATGCCCTCAGCCAATGTTGCTACCCCACAGCCTTGTGCTGTATACAAATGAAGAAGGGGTTCCAATGAATTCAAACACTTAGCCAGGGTTTCCAATGGGAATAAGAACACTCATTTGGATAGTTTTTCCCAGAAAAAGGGTTTTACATTTCATCGACACCCTTGTTTTGACACTAAATCAGAAAAACGAGCTCCACCGAACAGCATGTAAACAAGGTTGGATAAATTTTAAAAAAACCAAGATGGAAAAACATGTACAAACCAGGTGGTTTAATGCAGTGCAGTAAAAGTACAATGCTATACATTTCACATTATAATCAAAATTGCACTGGCACGTCGATGCACTGCCAAAGCCTTCAGCCATAAGTAATATTAAAACCCAATAATCCAAATTAACCAACAATAAAAACCGTGGCGTTTTACACGAACATATTACCGTTCAACTCAGTTCAATACATCTTAAGTCACGTCGGCACGTGTCATGACGTGTGTGTGTGTGTGTGTGTGTGTGTGTGTGTGTGTGTGTGTGTGTGTGTGTGTGTGTGTGTGTGTGTGTGTGTGTGTGTGTGTGTGTGTGTGTGTGTGTGTGTGTATATATATATATATATATATATATATATATATATATATATATATATATATATATATATATATATATATATATATATATATATATATATATATATATATATATATATGTCATCCTGTGAATAGAATCACCTGCAATTGCATTCCGATACTCTTGAGCACAAATGAAAACACCACCGACATAACGTTGTTAAAAGAAAATATCCCCAAACTGATAAATTTTCCAATTTCCTTAAAATATCAAATGCTGCACTCTGTACCTGATGATGGCCTGAAACTTTAACAAACTAAACTCAAAACTTGTAACAGCTCAAAAAATTATGATAACCACGACTACAAAGTCGACACATGCATTTGACATCGCTTGTGGTCAAAATCCATCAATGCACAAACTGCATGAGAAAATAACTGAGATTTAGAAAATAAAACGATCCACAATATATTTTGCATGGGATTTTTGGGATGATATTCCCATCTCGCAGTTTCATCTGACTTGAGAATTAAGAGAGGAGGAAGTTTTCATTCTCAAATGCATGGCTTATTGGTGCAATAAAAACAAAATTACAGGATAACATATTGCTTGCTAAATAACGTATTCAAAACAATAGGAAGCTTAAACTTGTACAATTTACCAACAACTGTATGTTACTTAAACTCTCACCCTCCCTCAAATTCTTCCCCAGCCCCTTGTCTGTCTTCCCTTGGTCATTCCTTCCCCTCTATCCTCCACAAGGCTATAATTCACACCCCCCCCCAACCTCTGTCCCTCATCATTCGGTCAAGCATTAGATGGTTGAAACCATATTTCAACTCAAAATCTCCTGACATTATCTGTGTTGGCTCTGCCACCCCTCTCCCCCCCTCACCCTCCCCCCCAATCAACCCCAACTTTGATAACTCCATATAACACTCGTTCTCCAAATATAGATTCTCTGCTATCCTTCCACCTCAAGTTTCTCTTAATGTATCCATGCAGGCTTTAATTGCCACGAATAACTACGGTAGTTGACTGGGAGTAGATACTCAAACCTCAGTAAATTGTGTTGTAGCCAATGCCATTTTCAAAACAGCTGTCCTGACTCAATCTGGCTCTTTACCAACTCATCTCTCCAAATAGCTCTCATTCGTTATATTTCATAATGTTAAGCTTCCCTCCTCGAATGTCCTGCTCTTCCTCTTGGCTCTTCTATTTTCATCTCATTTAGAGCCTTCAGAGAAGGTGTTTGTCTCCTTGACGTCTGATCGCTTCAGGCATCATCTCTTCTCAAATTCTCTGTTGGGGTGTGCCATCAACGATGACGGATCTCGCCTCTCGTTGGTATGTTTGTATCTCTTAGCTTGGAAGTCCAATGTGGGAGGAACATTGGTGACCACATATTTTTCAAGTGAAGCAGTCTCCTTGTGGGAGAAAGCCTGATTTTTCTTTTTGATCGTTTTCACTTCTCAATTATGATTCTTCACTTTTCAAATGAGTTTTGACAATCTTTTACAAATGTTTCGCCAAAATGTTCTTTTTATAACATCTTGCTCCCAGGTGGTGGTAGAAATGTTGCAAGCTCGAAAGGTGGCTTTGAGAACGTCTTTGTACCACTTCCTTTACCCTCTATATGAACGCTGTGTCTCCTTTATTTGGCTTTTTTTTAAATAAAAGTACTTCTATTCAGGTATTCTGCTGTCATTCATGTGCACAAGATAAACTGACCAGCAGAGTCATGCTTGCATTACATCAAACTCTGTTGCAGTAATCATACAAGGACTTTGGTTTTAGCGGTCTTATCACGCCATGCGATTCCAGCAATCTTTCTCAGACAAAACAGATGGAATTCCTCCAACTGCCTTGTGTGAAGGTGGTAGGGTGTCCAAGATTTGCAACCATAGAGAAGTGTTGAGAGCACCAATGTACGATAAACGTTCATCTTAGTGCTCAACCAAACACCGTGCACATTCCAAAGATTACGAGTTAGTCTTCCAAAAGAAGTGCTCACTTTTCTAACCGAGAAGTCACCTCATCATCGAAAAGAGAATTTTGACGAAGTATATCTCCCAAGTCACAATTTGTTCACAGCCTCGAGTGGTATACCACCAATGGTGATGAGAGGTGCTATGTAGGCACTGCCCGGTTTAGGTTGAAGCACAATTTCTAACTTAATCAGACTGGTGGTCAGCCAATACCGTGAATGTGCACGTGAAAAGCAGGTAGTGATTGTTTATATACCTTTCTAGTGTGTGAGCAAAGACAGTGGTCAGCATAAAGGAGGTCACGTATTAGTATTTCCTCCTCTTTTGTTTTAGCTCTTAGTCGATGGCGATAGAAGATATCATCTGTGCGAAACTGAATCTGCATTACTATTTGGCATTCTGTAAAACATGTAGTAGTATTTCCCAAAAACATGATACCAAAATGTAAGGGTGCTAAAACGCATCCTTCCTTGGAGCGATTTGCAACAGGAAAAGGGTCGGACATGGAACCATTGTCAGCACTACCAACCATTCCTTCATGGAAATATCGGATAATATTAACTAACTGGGGCAGCCAACTCTTATGCAGGAGTTTCCAAAATTCTCTACGAACAGTTGAAGGCCTTGGTGAGATCATAAAGACGATGAGATCGCGATGCTGTTCACCTCATTTATCTTTGAGTTGACAGACATCGACAATCATATCACCTGTACCATGCTCACTACAAAATTGACACTGACTTTCTGGTGTAGGGTGAGAAATGCAGTTAGTAAGCTGGTCAAGTTTTATCCAGGCAAAGATCTTTCCAGCAATTGCAAGCAATAAGATTCCGTGGTGATTGTCACAACATGAACAGTCTCCCTTTCGTTTGGAGGTGTGGATGACTTTTGCATCATTGAACTCCACGGGCACAACTTCTAGTTTACAAATCCATTTGGAAAGCCCGTAAATTGTTGAACAAGGTTAATGCCATCAGGTTGGAAAATTTCAAGGAGAATGCCATCCGAACAAGCAGCCTTGCCACTTGACATTTTTCTGATAGTTACCTCCACCACCTAAGGTGGATGGAGGTTATGTTTTCTCCCGGATCTGTCTGTTTGTCTATGAACAGGATATCTCAAAAAGTTATGGACGGATTTAGACAAAACTTGGTGGACACGTTGGATGCACAATGTGACAAGGAAGAATCAATTTGATTTGCGAAAGATCCAATTTTTTTTTTTAATTTTGTGAATCTGAATTTTTTTATATTCCAAGCGATTCTTCAGTGTTGAGAGACAAGGTCAAAAACAATATGTAGCAGAATATCTCAAAAGATTGTGGACGAGTTATGATAAAACTTGGTGGGTTAATTGGGTAGATGACAAGAACAAGCCCATTAGATTTTGGTATATATTCAGATCCAGATCAGGCCGATCAGTGGGATACAAAATGTTAACTGCTCAGTCCGGTGGAAGTATGCACTTGACTGAGTGCCATTCTTGTTGTGTTTGTTTCTCTGATGGTGGGAGCACCAGAGACATCATGAATAATTGGTGGTTGGAGGAGTGCATTTATTGCATCATCTGAAATGGTAGAAGGATAGTTTTAGATGTCCCTAAAGTGTTCTGCCCATCTTTGTAGAAGTAAGTTGAGATCAATGAGGAGAGCTTTTCCTTCGGCACTACAAAGTAGAACAATATCCCTGCTCTGAGGTGAATAGACCACTTTTAGACAATCATAAAACCACTTTCTATTTTATGTATCAGCAGCTTCTTGAATGTCTGCTGCTCTTTCAGCCCACTATTTTTCATTCATCAAGCAGAGCTTGGCTTGCCATTTTTGCTTGTGCTGTTGGTAAGGGGCATGTTTGTATTGTTAATATTTTCAGTGATCCATGCAAGGTGAGCTGTATGCATTATCTCAAGTAGAAATTTATCCTCCATCATTGTCATCAAACCAGTCCTTGTGATTGGGTTCAACAAAACCAAGGAACTTCAGAAGCTCCACTATTTAATCTCATATTGCGCTTGACAAATTACAGCTCACAGATCTAAATAAAAGTTGGGCACAGTCTGTCATGTGGATTGCCCTAAATCCTTCAACAAATTTCTGTAGGTGACACTGATTCACAATGTCACATGCGAGGCTGTCTTTGAAATTCCATTTGTGGAGGTGGTGTGATGTTCTTGCATGGAGAGTACAGATCCTGTTGCGTGTGGACCACTGTTTCCAGGGAAGGTCAAAACCTGGAAGTTCTTCTGTCAGATCACTCACCGGTTCTTTGTAAGCAATGTTGTTGTCTGTCCAAAGATTGCATCACTTGTCATTTGTGTTCAACCCCACATCACCCAAAACATTGCCAGAGCCCCAGAAAGGTTTACCCAACTTGAATCGCATATTTGGTATATTCTGCAAGTCTTCATTAATTGGAAGATCTTGGTGAGCTTTGATGCAGTCAAAATCACTCAGCATCTTTGCCTTTGGCACACATCAGGGGGTGGGATGTCAGACAGGACTGGGAGCCACGACATGGGTGTCGATTTCAGTATACCACTGATTATATCCACATCAGTGTTTTCAGGACAGTGTCCAAATGTTTTGGGTGGCTGCTCTCTGCCCAAACAGGAGAACAGTATTCCACTGCAGAGTACACAAGAGCAAGGCGAGCAGCGTGAAGAGTTCATGAACTTGATCCCCAGCTGCTATTTTCCAGATGACATTTACTCTGATGTTGATTTTTTTTCTGTGACCCGTTTTAGGCATTCACGGAAAGTGAGGCTGCGATCAAGGGTGATTCCAAGGTACTTGGGAAACGGTTCATTCTTGACGGGTTTGCCACAAAAGAAAACCTGGAGTTTGCTTTGAGCCATTCGGTTTTGAGATAGAAAGCAGTAACTGGAGTCTTAGTTGGGTTTTGGTGGAGGCACCAGTAAATGAAGTATGCTCCATTACCTTTAAGTCTTGGGACAGGGAACTGCTGAGATCTTCAAGGTTGATTGCTTGGGGTAGCAAGGGCAAGATCATCTGCATAAGCAAACTTTTTGGGAGGTGTTACAAGGTATGTTGCTCACATATATGTTGAAGAGGATTGGAGTCAAGACAGACCCTTGGGGAAGACGATCATTCAGAGTCCTCATGGAGCTTGTTTGCTCTCCAAGTGAACCCCTACATCTTTGCTTGCTAAGCATAGAATAAAAGGACACGCATTATGGCTTGGTACTGGAAAAGTCTGGCAGCTTTCAGCAGACAATTTCGCCATACCGTATCGTATGTTAATGAAAGGTCAATTAGTGCAACACCCGTCTTGAGCACACATTGGTCACCAGCCTCAATATGGGTGGGAAGTTAAAGTACTTGATCAACACACTTGTTCCTTGGGAAGGTTGGGCTCCACCAGTGGAGAGAGCCTGGCCAGAAGGACACACTCAAACAACTTGTATATCATACATAGCAGAGATATGGGCCGATAGATAGATGAGTCAACAGCAGGCTGCGCTGGCTCAAGGATGGCAATGACTTAAGCCACTCTCCAAGTTGATGGTATGACTCCAGTTGCATGGATGTTAATAAAAAGATAAGCCAACCAATCACGTCCACGAATTCCCAAGTTCTTCAATATTTCAAGATTAAGTTAGGTTAGGTATGGGAGCATGCACCGGAACAGCGCATCACTGCGTCCGCATTCAAACAGTACCGCCAGGGTCCTCCATCTGGCCATCGCCCAGGCAGATGGCTGGCCCATCCCCATCTCCTTGAGATGCTGATCAACCTGCTGCAACCACAAGGCAAGCAGTTGTCCTGTTGGCCTTTTCCACTCATGAGGCTCCCTCGCTGAGAGAATCTGGTGAGCAGGATCAGCGTCAGGAAATCGAGCCACATTGCCACACAGCCGCAGCTGACGCTTATGGACTATGCAAGTAACAAATCTCATTTTGAGTCTCTCTCAGCAACCGCTCGTTGGACACAAAGTCCGACCGGCGAGAGCCAAGGATTCTCCAAAGAGACTTGGTACCGAAGGAGTTAAGTCTTCATCTCAGATCCTTTGTCAGAGTCAAAGTCTCACATCCGTAGAGCAAGACTGGAAGCACCAAGGACCTGAAAACTCAGACTTTGTTCTCCTGCATAGATACCGACAGCCCCACACCCCATGATCCAGTGAATCCATGACTCCCCAGGCCTGACCCAGACATCCATTGACCTCCAGCTAATAATTCAGGAGCTATGCCATAAATTCCTGCTTTGATGAAGGAAAGGCCAGTGTCAATGTCAGCACTTTTATCGGGGGGAAGAAAGCAGGTATGTAGGAGATAATGAAATGGACGTACAGAATTTCTTTCAGACTTTACGACGAGCCTCCTTCGTTCAGACAACTTTCGAGACGAGGAGCAGCGTCGGAGCAACAGCATTAGCCCATACTTTGGAAGGTTGATGTTGAGCAGGATGGTGAGGAAACTCAAAGATGGCTTAGTAGGTTCCATGCCTTTCGACTTGAGTGAAATCATGCGCCTCAACGATCTCCTGCCATCGTTGTCATCTGGCCATGTCCAGAGATTCCAAAAGCTCAGATGCAACATCTGGATCCTTAGAAGCTTCATACTGTTGGAGGAGTTGACAACCAACAAGGTGTGTAGCATTTGCAAAACAATGCTCCACTGGAGATCAAATCGTAAAACAGTGCTTCGTCTCTACATCACAATATTAAGGGGTTCAATGTTGGAGTCAAAGATGGAATGAAAATGTTTTCAGAGCTTTGTCTGTAGACAGGGAGATTTAAGCCTTTCAACATTCAGCTCCTGAACAGGCTTCATTTGTCTTCTTATAAATGTGCGGCTTAAAGTAGAACGTCATCTTACTTCAGACCAACTTGTGGTCAGAACTGCATTCGGTTGCCCTCCTGACAAGTACGTTTCACGGAATTCTAGTCCCATTGCCTAATGGTTATAAAGTCAATCAAATGCCAATGTTTGAAACAAGGGTGCCTGAAGGTGTTCTTGTATTTATCCGCTTGTTGGAAAGGTGTATTTGCAATCACAAGTTCATTTTCTGAAAAAGTTGAGAAGAAATGTTACATTTGAGTTGTCTTTACCTGTACCATGGTGACCAACGACCTTATTCCAGACTGTTTATAATCACATCCAACACGAGTGTTGAAATCTCCAAGTAGAATAAGTTTGTCATTGTGTGGTGTCGTTTGGATGGCAACTCCATGATATTCAAAAAAGACTCGTCTTCAAGCTCATCAGAATATGACATCGTGGGAGCATAAATGCTGACAACCAATATGTTGAACATCCGAACACTTAAACCACAGTTTCATGAGTCAGTCATTAATATGAGTTGGAAGCATTCCCAGAAACTAACAAACCTAATCGTTAGTGCAAAGCCAACACTGGTTTGGCAATTCTCATCTTCTCTTTTGCCAGTCCTGTAAAATGTATAGCAGGCACCTTTCTCCTCAAAATGAGGGGCTCCAGGGAGTCGGGTTTTACCGAGATATGCAATGTCGATATTATAACATGATAGCTCATGCTCTATAATTGCCGTGCGATGTTCAATATTGAAGTTATTCATTATCTTGCAACGTATAAAGTTGGAGGTAGCAAAATAGTGTCGTTTTCCTACAATGATGTCAACCACGGTTTGTGGACAAGTCAGGTGGAGCAAACTTTGTTCAGCGAATCTTTTTTGTCCCCTTCTCAAATTGGAGAGCAGTGCTGTCCCCGAAAAGGGCTGCCTTTTGTCACTCAAGCAGGACACAAACATCACTGTTGCTCCCGATCAGTGGTAGAATGACTACAACACTTGAGTGGTAGAGTCGTGACTGAAGACTTCCAGCAGCATCCGTCGCCACAGGACTTCAGTGAAGTTGAACTTGCCAGATCATCAGTTCAGCTTCCTCCAAATTATTCTATCATGGGAATGTCACTGCATGCATTAAATCTCAAATTAAAGACCAGGGCCATCTCTGGACATGTCTTGTGCTTCCTTACTACCAAGATGCTTGCGAATGGTATTCAGGATCTCCTCTTTGAATGGTTATCAAATTTTCTCTATGATCAGAAACAATGGGCTGCTCTTCATTGCATTCTGTTTTGAGATATTTGAGGATGTTTCCCACAAGTCTGCGTTTTAGGACTGAGCTTATTATTGGTCTACATCCACTTCCTTGGATCATTCTCCACACAATTTTGCAACTAACCCCATCCAGATCCAGTGCAGAATTTACACCACACTTTTGAAAGGCAGGCTGTTGCAGCATCCATTTCTACAGAATTGAAAAAAAAAGGAAAAAAAGAAGAGACTGTTGGTCAGCTTCCAATAACTTAACTTCAAATGCAGGAAAATGCCAGTGCCTCATTGCCCCTCTAAAAAAAAAAACGCCTTTCAAATCCCTCAGTCAAATTCTTGAGCCAAGCCCAGGAAGATTTTCAGTCCCTGGAGTTCCTTGGCCTGACATGTCAACCAATCTTGGGTAAAGCACATTGCCAAATGGCCTCTTCAGGCAGGCAAACACCTCACTATCCTCTGCAGAGTAAAGTCCATTCTGAACTGTTCAGAGCTCATTCAAATTTTAAAGGCCTTCTACAGAATGGAATATGGCTGTGGGGCAGTATTTGGGGTCTTCATGCAGTGTGGGACTTCATGCTAAACAGGGGCAGCTGCTATCCATCTTGAATATCATTTCGGTAGAAGGCAGAGTCCCAAGGTCTGTTTCTTGTCAAATTAAGATATATGTATTGGTAGGTTCTCTGTTTTACATTGCCTTGCACCGAGAATAGCTCATCCCACCATCACTTCCCTCGAGTCCTCCGCCAGACTGCCTGCGTTCTCATATTCCCACACCTGGTTTTCCTTCTGAATACTGAAAAACAAGTCTGAAAATTTCAAATACTATAATAGGTCAAAAGCAAAATATTAACACTGATTATAACTATCACATAAAATACAAACATCTCGTGAGGTTCTTTTTTTAAAGCTCAAGTGAGCAATCTGAAAAGCACACAAATAGTGCAAATTCTCTCCATCTAGTCAAATGACTGAACTCGTCTAACATATTGCCAAATGTTTTAAAAACTGAACTCTATTTAAACCTCTAAAATGGAGGAAGAGCATTTGAGAAACAAAAACAAAAGATTATAGGGTGGCCCACAAATAATTTTATTTTACTTGCAGGTTGGTATCAGAAATTATTTTCATGAGACATCGCATCGTGTACCAAGATAATCTTGAAGAAAAACCCATCGAATGCTTTTTTGGACATGGTGAACGGATAGTTGCATTGTCAAACACTCCCATGATCATCAAAGGGACAATCAATATGGCCAGGAATCTTGCAATGCACCAAGACACCCTTAAAGCACATTTGTGCAGTCATGATTGATGGTTCAATTCCTTTTACAGTGGGGAGTTGTCCTTCACTTTCTCACTTAAATTTTGGAGGATTGAATCATTGCTCTTAAGTTTAATTCAAGGCAAAACCCAAAACCTAAACATCCTGCTTGTGGCCCTGATTAAATCCACGCAATATTATTTTGGGACATTTGAGTTCAACTCTACAGAAGCCTGGTGTTGGATTAGTGGTTAGGGTGGCTGGCTTGGAATCTTGGAGTCCTGAGTTTGAATCATGTTGGCCACTGAATTAACACCAGGTGGGTTGACTCAGCCTGTCATCCTTCCGAGGTCGGCAAAATGAGTACCAGTGTACTGGCATAATGGTTGTATTGGCACCATTCCATGCCTGCGCACAACTGCAGAGCGGTAATCTTCATCCTGATGAAGCAGCACTTATATGGAAGGAAGGAAGGAAGGATGGAAAGGCCACAACACTCAAGGAGCAGAGGGTGGAAGCGGAGATTTATGCAAATTTAATTAAGAGATGTGTCACGGAACAACGGATAATTATATCATTCCTTTGGATGAAGAGCATTGGCAAACTGGCGGTCTTGCACAAGGAGCATGTTATTCAAAAAGCACCAACAGCGGAGTTAATGGGGGAGACTTGGACAATGGGAGCACAGGAAAAGATGCACGGGGTGGACAAGATGGATACAGAAGGAAACTCCCAGGAGGGGGGAAAAAAACTGGAAACCTGGAGGGAGGGGAGCATGGGGTTGGGTGGAGGAAAGGGGGGGCAAGACGGGGGAGGGCGTTAACATGGCGAGAAAATATTTTGGTTTTGGATTGGAGACGATCTGAAATGGTGGTAAACGGCTGTCTTGAAGAGGAAAGGATGATATTGAAGAGGATGTGCAAGTTGATTCAAGAAGTGGGGGAAAAATAAAAAGGTACGAATGAGTGAAGGTGTGCAGTGATCCTGCGATTTAGGTAATTTACCGTGTGAGCACTGCAGAAACCTGGGGGGTGGCGGGAGGAGATAAAGCAAGGAAAGAGCAGAAGGTGCAAGATGAAAATGGAGGCAACATAAGACAGAGACCACCCACCTGTTTGAGATGGGAAAGTGATACGCCCACAGACTCAGCTTCAGCATGGGAGATTCCAATGATCTTTAAGGCCTTGGTTTCCAAAGCATCAAGCTGAGCAAGGTATGGGGCAGGAAGCCAACCCAGAGGGGGGAGCAAGTAATTTACAAGGAAATTATGTGCAGGAGGAGGCCATTTCGGCCCATCATGCCTGCGCCACACCAATACCAGATTTAATAAATCTGTCAATACCCCTTCCCTTCGTGTGCAACCTTTTAGCTGCTACACTGGTACTCATTTCGCCAACCTCAGAAGGATGACAGACTGTCAACCCCATTGGTGTTAATTCAGCAGCCATTGGGATTTGAACTCAGGACCCGAGGATCCAAAGCCTGCCACCCGAACCATTAAGCCAACACTAGGCATAAAGGGGAGAGCAGTACTCCATCAAGCTGCAGATGAGAATTCAGGTGTGCCAAGGAAATATTTTGGATGATGGAGGATGCCCAGTCAATGATTGGATTTGGAAGAAAACTTTGAAATGAGGTTTGCCCAAGAAAGATCATGGCCGATAGTGAGATGCAGGTGTTATAATCACTGTACTTCCCCTAGAGGATTGTTAAGAAAAGTAGATGGGAGGATTTGCCAGACAGTCCGTTTGGAGAGAGATAGTGAGAGTGTGAGATTTGTCAGGATTGAAAGACATATTCCAAGTGTTTGACCAGCTTGTGATTTTGTCAAGGTCTGAAGAGAAGGAAGAGGCTGCAGCCTGTCTGTCTAAAGGGTCATCAGAAAATAGAGGGGATTTTCCAGAGAGCGAATTTATGAAGATTAGGAAAAGGACTGGGCCCGGAATATGGCCTTGGGGCACTCCAGCCTTGACAGGGAGAGGAGGTGAAAGGATTCCGTTGAGAGCCACACGTTGGCTATGAGTAGAGGAAGTCAGTAAGCCATGTGTGGGGTTGGCCTTGGATTCCATCGACAGATGGCTTGGAGAGCAACGCAGGATGCCAGACTATTGAAAGCTCGAGACGTCTGGAGAGACGGCCATGATTTCACCTTTGACATCGAGGGCCTCCATCCATTGTTGGGTGAGTAAAAGCAGCAATTCAAAGGTAAAGTGATCTGATCTGAATCCAAATTCCAAATTGGTGATCTAAGATGAGGTTGTTGGAGAAAAGGAAGAACTTCATATCATCTGCGATGATGGATTCCATGACCTTGCTGATTGTACGTAAACTGAGAGGTCTGAATTAAAGGATCAGTTTTTGCACCTTTCAAGCAGAAAATACTTCACATGATATTTCAAAAAGTTATGAATAGCTTTTTTTGTTGTTTTTTTGACACAGTCAAAGCTTGTGGAAGAGTTAATAGTAGTACACTGAACAGATCAGGATGCAACAACAGAGAGAAATGGGGGGGAGGGGGAGGGAAACACCAACAGCAGAGCCAAAGGCCAATACAGAGGGAGGCAGACAAATGATGGGTGTGGGGAGGAATGTGGGATAGGAGAGGATGCATGGGGTGGACAAGATGGACACAGAAGAGAACTCAGGAGGGAAAACTGGAAATTTGGAAGGAGGGATTGGGGTCAGGGTTAACGAGGGTAGAAAAGATCATGGTGTTGGATTGGGAATGGCATGACATGGTGGTGAACAGCTGTCTTGAAGAAATGGTGTGAAGAATGAGATTGAAGAGGATGTGGAAATTGGTTCCACAGGCAGGAAAAAAGAGGAACAAATGAGTGGAGATTAATGGTGATCTGGGATTTCGGTAGTTTAATCAGAATGGGATCGATGGTGGACCATGTAAGCCCTGCAGAAACCTGGTGTGGGGAGGGGGCGGGGACAAAGCACGGAAAGAGCAGAGTATGCAAGACCAGAAAGGAGTCGGTAGAAGACAGAGAGGCCACCGACCTGTCTGCGATGGTAAAGTGATCGCCCCATTGACTCAGATTCATCATGGTAGATTCCAATAATCTTAAAGGCCTTCGTTTCCTGGCGTCAAGCTGAGCAAGGTGTGAGGCAAGGGAGCCAGCCCAAAGGGGACAGCAGTACTCCATCAAGCTGAGAATTAATCCTTGTAGGTGGATTGGAGTTCAGGTGTGCCAAAGAAGGACTTTGTACGACAGAGGATGCCCAGTCGGCAGCTGGCTTTTGAGGTCAACTTTGAAATGTGCTTTCCTCAAGAAAGATCATGGCTGAGTGCGAGACCCAGGAGTTTGAATGACTGAACTTCCACAAAAGGATTGTTAAAAAAGGAGATGGGAGAGTTTGGCAGATGGTCCCTTTCAGAGAGTGTGTGATGTGTCAGGATTGAAAGGATTGCGACAAAACTGGGTGGATGAATTGGGTCAGTGACAAAAACAAGCCGATTCGATTTTGGTTAAGGTCCGGATGCAGATCCCAGTATATGAGTGGGATACAAAACAAACTGTTCAGACTGGCGGAGGTTTGCGCTCTTCAGAGTGCTGTTCTCGTTGATTCATCGTTGCTTCGTAGACCAAACTTTCAATCGCAATTGTAAATATCATGATTTTGTAGGCCACCCGACGTGCATTTCCTAAAGGTTGTGTTGCAACATCTATCTGCAGTGCCTTGAAATGATAAAGTGAAATTAAACCAGCCAGCTTTAACTCAACAAACGAGCTTGATTATTACCTGCTACTTTATACAGTTATACTGCAATGACTGAGTGCTTCAATTGGCATTCTAAAATTTCATGTTGTAAAATTTCATACACTGCACAGACGAGATGATAAAAAAAAATTATACAAACTTTCTTATTTAACATAAAAGATACAACATCTCAGAGTGACCTTCAGGACAATCATGAGGTAGAGATCAAGTATTGATATCTATACAAACACGCAGCAAGCCGATTAGTCAGTGCAGCAGACAAAGCCAGTTTTGCGTGGAGATGGGAAAAGTGAGACATGCAGACAGCTGATAAAGATGAGCAGCACAGCTGCAAAACGGTCATCCAAGCCAGCATGGGTCATCTTTCAATTTTAAATGCGATGTCATCTGTGAAAATTTGGTAGAGCTTGCAAACAGATGTTAAGACATTGCAGGCAATGTAGTGCCTCTCATAGAAACGTAACTTAAAAAAAAAAAAAACTAAAAAAAACATGACATTCTTGCTTGTACAGAGACGGAACAAATTCTCAATGTCAACTCACTCACTGCACAGGAAGTGAATGCAAGGAATGCCAGCCATTATGGGTCTCCCTCACTCGACTGCTGCATAAGGAAAACAAAGAGCTGATGAAAGACTCAATGTAAATGTACATGATGTATACACGTTGGTAAAGAGTGCAAGCTAGGATTTTACCTTTGTGCGTGTAACTCAAATACACAAAACATCCATTTGAAGTTGTTTTTCAATGGACAATTTTGCATGTGCAGTTACAAAGATTGTGAAAAAGGTTAGAGGTCAGAGTTGTAAGAAAGTACTGCACATACTGTATCAAACTTGATAAAACCTGAAATCCACTGGCCTGCTTTCCTCAAGGGTTTTAGAAACATACCAACTTTGTTCTTTCCACTTTCTCAAAGCTAAAACAAATACAGTACAATAATCTCAATCGTGGACACCATCACAGCTGCAGTCCTCCAGCAGAACGCACAAACACCTGCAAGTACGCACCATAGATTTTGCTCAAAAAGTCTTCGTCAGTCTGCAAGACAAAAGGGTCATGCAAACAAGGCTTTCCAATATCGTGTAATCAGCATAAACATAGCATTTGCTGGGCAAGTCTGGCGTTCCCAATTGAACACAACATAAGTGTTGATTTGTCCACTCTCTGATGTGATACATCGCGATGTGTGTTCATATCCTGATGTTTCGCAGCAATTATAATACTCTCTATCGAGTGCAGCCTGTGGCTGCAAGTTGCATCATTGGTTGGGATGCGGCTATGCCGCTGATGCAGTGTCCCCTTTCCCAGTGCACTGGTACTCATTTTGCCGACCTCGGAAGGATGACAGGCTGAGTCAACCTCCTGGTGTATTAATTCAGCGGCCAAAAGGGGCTTGAACTCAGGACCCTTGGATCCCAAGCCACCACCCTAACCACTAAGCCAACACCAGGCTTAATTATAATACTGCATTGATAAGTGTGGTTTATCTCGCACGTTAAATCAACGATGGAATCTTGTGTAATAAGTGCATATTTGAATTGGATGGGGACTTAAAATGACACCTGGAAGCAGGTGTACAATCTGTCATATGCCACAAATGTTCGGTAATGCTCCCCAATTGCATGGAACCCTCCACTTCCACCTTCCCCTGGTAATTCCATCGATTGGAAATTCTCCCTTGCGGATACAGTAATCCCCCGCTATATCGCGGTTCACCTATCGTGCCCCCGGTTCATCGCGGGTTTTCCCTTGGAACCTAACCAATTTTTTTCTGCGGATTCCCGCGGTAATAATATATAAAATATAAATTATTTAAGCAATAAATTATAACGTGTGATGCTCGACCAGTTACACAACGCACGAGACAAAGTTTCGCTTGTGAACTTCGAATATTTTCTACGTTTTTTTTCTCCAAGCCCTACGATGCCACCCAAACGCCCTGCACTTTCTAAGGCTTCAGGCAAGGAACCGAAGCGCCAGAGGAAGGTCCTGACGCTCGATATATGCTTCGGGAAGGAGAAAGGTTTGCCGCGGTTGGATGAGCACAGCCAAACCGACCAGACCAGACAAGTCGATCTCCGGCACCTCAAACCCGATCATTGCCAAGTAGACCAGACCAGACGAGTCGATTTTTTTGGGAGGCATCCATTCATCGTGGATTTTCACTTCTCGCAGGGGGAGGGGGGGTTTGGAACGTACCCCCCACAATAAACGGGGGATGACTGTACACAAGCACTGGCTTTGGGAGAGAGAAGCAAGCCCAGTTCAGCAAAAAGAAAGGACGATATAGAGATGGAGGAGATGGATGTGTGTGTGTGTGTGTGTGTGTGTGTGTGTGTGTGTGTGTGTGTGTGTGTGTGTGTGTGTGTGTGTGTGTGTGTGTGTGTGTGTGTGTGTGTGTGTGTGTGTGTGTGTGTGTGTGTGTGTGTGTGTGTGTGTGTGTGTGTGCGCGCGCGCGCACGCACACTCCCATACCAAATCTATTAATCTGCCACCTTGTCGTTTAGATCTCCCATGAGTTTCTACTTGTATGAAGAAGAAAATAAAATAAAAACTAACAAACTGTCCCATGTTTAACAAGAGTGCAAGTGAGCACAATATACGCCCGAACAAGAAGGTATACACAGAATTGTGCTACTACATGGAAAACAGCATCCTGGTTGCCATGGCAACCACTTCAGATGACGAACTTATGTCGCGACACACCGTCTCCACAGTCTGCACCAATATACCAAATATGAAACGTGAAAGTTGAAAACTTTGGGAGTTAGAGTGCGGACAGGAACGGATGGACAGACAGACAGACGGACGGACGACCGGTGTATATATATATATATATATATATATATATATATATATATATATATATATATATATATATATATATATATATATATATATATATATATATATATATATATATTAATATTATATATCTGGCGTATAAAAAAGGATCGTTAAAGATAAATAAATTAAACTGTTTAAAGCAAAGCGACAATGGAAACCAAAGAAATGTATCGATGCAGATATGCTTCCTAAAAACTCTGCTTTGGAATGAGATGTATCTGTTGCTCAAGGTCACCTGCAACAGATGCAGAAGTGCATCTCGCAGCTGTGCACGTGTCAGCGCAGAGTCGGGTACATATGGGCTAGACCGTGGACCACCAGGGGCTGTGAGTATGTCCCCACCGATGTGCAACGCAGAACCTTGCATGCGTGTTCCAGAAAGCACAGGAACACGCTGTTGTGGAGTAGCCGGCTGCTGAAAAGTCTCTGGGGCAAGGAGCACCTCAGATGTCGACAGCCCAGCATGCGATATAAGCTGCACAAGCAGGAATGGGTGCAAGAGCAACAAGAAAAAGCATCAGAAAGGTGGTTGGGTTAGTAGAAGTTAATCAAGGTGAAAGGATTACAGCGAGAGATTGGGGGGAGGGTGAGAGGGGTGAAATTGTCTTGGACAGGTGCATTAAAAAAATCCTCTGCCTTCTTCCATCTCACATGTATTTTAAATGACCTTCCATGCTCATTTTACCTTTGCCATCTCTATTCAGTCTTCAAGTTGTGTCTTAAGGTACCTAATGATGACTTTAAATACAATCCAACCCAAATGTACACCAGGTATATTATAAGTCTTCTTCTTCTTCCTCTTTCAGCTTGCTCCCGTTCGGGGTCGCCACAGCGGATCAACCGTCTCCATTTCGCTCTATCCTCCACATCTTCCATTGACACTCCAACCACCCGCATGTCCGCCCTCACCGTATCCATGAACCTCTTCTTTGGCCTTCCTCTTATCCTCCTGCATGGCGGCTCCATCTTCAACATCCTTCTCCCGATATACTCTGCTTCTCTCCTGTGCACATGTCCAAACCATCTCAATCTCGCCTCTCTCACTTTGTCTCCAAACCATCCCACCTGCACTGTCCCTCGAATATACTCATTTCTTATCCTATCCATCCTCGTCACTCCCAACGACAATCGGAGCATCTTTAACTCTGCCACCTCCAGCTCCGCTTCCTGTCTTTTTGTTAGTGCCACCGCCTCCAAACCATACAACATAGCTGGTCTCACTACCGTCTTATATACTTTCCCCTTCACTCTTGCAGCTACCCTTCTGTCACAAATCACACCTGCAACTCTTCTCTACCCACTCCATCCTGCACTCTCTTTTTCACTTCTCTCCCACACTCTCCGTTACTTTGGACAGTTGATCCCAAGTATTTAAACCAATCCACCTTCCCCACCTCAATTCCTTGCAACCGCACCATACCACCACCCTCCCTCTCATTTACGCACATGTACTCCATCTTACTCCGACTGACTATCATTCCCCTTCTCTCCAGTGCGTACCTCCACCTCTCAAGGCTCGATTCAGCCTGCTCCCTACTCTCCCTACAGATCATGATGTCATCTGCGAACATCATAGTCCATGGGGACTCCAATCTGATCTCGTCCGTCAACCTGTCCATCACCATTGCAAACAGGAAAGGGCTCAGTCGATCCTTGGTGCAATCCCACTTTTACCTTAAACCGGTCCGTCATTCCTACCGCACACCTCACCGCTGTCACACTGTCCTCATACATATCCTGCACGATCCTCACATACTTCTCCACCACTCCCGACTTCCTCATACAATTCCACAACTCCTCTCTTGGCACCCTATCATAAGCTTTCTCTAAATCCACAAACACACAATGTAACTCCTTCTGGCCTTCCCTATACTTCTCCATCAACATTCTCAAAGCAAACATTGCATCAGTGGTGCTCTTTCCTGGCATAAACCCATATTGCTGCTCACAGATCGTCACCTCTCCTCTTAACCGAGCTTCCACTACTCTTTCCCACAACTTCATGGTGTGGCTTAACAACTTTATCCCTCTGTAATTTCCACAGCTCTGCACATCACCCTTATTCTTGAAAATCGGAACCAGTGCACTTAATCTCCACTCCTCCGGCATCCTCTCACTTTCCAAGACTTGATTAAACAATCTGCTTAACAACCCCACTGCCATCTCTCCTAAGCACTTCCATGCCTCCACTGGTATACCATCTGGGCCAACCGCCTTTCCACTTTTCATCTTCTTCATAGCAGTCCTCACTTCATCCTTACTGATCCACTCCACTTCCTGATTCACTATCTCCACCTCTTCCAACCTTCTCTCTCTCTCATTTTCTTCATTCATCAGCTCCTCAAAGTACTCCATCCACCTTCTCAACACACTCTCCTCGCTCGTCAGCACATTCCCATTTACGTCCTTTATCACCCTAACCTGCAGCACATCCTTCCCAGCTCGGTCCATCTGTCTTGCCAATCGGTATAAATCCTTTTCCCCTTCTTTTGTATCCAACTTCTCATACAGCTCGTCATATGCCTTTTCCACCTCTCTTTTTGCCTTTCGCCGCCACTCCTTGTACTCCTGCCTACTTTCTTCATCTCTCTGACCATCCCACTTCTTTTTCGCCAACCCCTTCTTCCTTATACTTTCCTGTACTTCCTCATTCCACAACCAAGTCTCCTTATCTTCCTTCCTCTGTCCAGATGTCACACCAAGTACCTTCCAAGCTATCTCCCTCACACCTTCTGCTGTTGTTGCTCAATCATCCCACCCATCTTTACCAATATCCAATGCCCGTCTCACCTCCTCCCTGAATTTCACGCAACAGTCTTCCTCCTTCAGCTTCCACCATCTGGTCCTTGGTTCAGCCCTCACTCTCTTCCTCAACCTCACCTCTAAAGTCATCCTACAGACCACCAATCGATGCTGTCGAGCTACACTCTCCCCCGCCACCACCTTACAGTCACTACTCTCTTTCAGGTTGCATCTCCTGCTTAAGATGTAATCCACCTGTGTGCACTTTCCTCCACTCTTGTATGTCACCCTGTGTTCCTCCTTCTTCTTGAAATACGTGTTTACCACTGCCATTTGCATTCTTTTTGCAAACTCTACCACCATTTGCCCGTCCACATTTCTCTTGTTGAGACCGTACCTACCCATCACCTCCTCATCCTCTTTATTCCCTTCCCCAACATGCCCATTGAAATCTGCTCCAATCACCACTCTTTCATCCTTGGATACACTCTCCACCACTTCATCTAACTCACTCCAGAAATCTTCTTTATACTCCATCTCACACCCCATATGTGGGGCATATGCACTGATGACATTCATCATCACCCCTTCAATTTCCAACTTCACACTCATCACTCGGTCAGACACTCTCCTCACCTCCAACACCCTCTTGACATAATCTTCCTTCAGGATTATCCCGACACCATTTCTCCTCCCATCCACACCATGGTAGAACAGTTTGAAACCACCTCCAATGCTCCTAGCCTTACTCCCCATCCACTTGGTCTCTTGTACACACAGTATGACCACCTTTCTTCTCTCCATCATATCAGCCAACTCTCGCCCTTTGCCAGTCATCGTCCCAACATTCAGAGTTCCAACTCTCACCTCCACACTTCTACCCTTCCCCCTCTCCCACTGCCTTCGGACTCGCCTTCCCAGTCTCCTTCTCCTCCTCCTCCTCCTTCGCCCAGCAGTAGCACAATTTCCACTGGTACCTTGCTGACCACCGGTACCGGTGGCGGTCATTGGTAACCCGGGCCTCGACCGATCCGGTATGGAAATTCGTTTTATTGTCCGCATAATGATTTGGCATAGGTTTTTACGCCGGATGCCCTTCCTGACGCAACCCTGGTCACCTCTGACGACACACAGGGATATGGTACACCTATTCTCACTGGGGCATACACCGGGCCCAGTACAACTGGTACTCATTTCGCCGACCTCGGAAGGATGGCAGGCTGAGTCAACCCCCTGATGTTTTCGACTTGGTATGTATATATATATATATATATATATATATATATATATATATATATACATAAATATATATATATATATATATATATATATATATATATATATATATATATATATATACATAAATATATTAATTCAGTGTCCCAACGGGGCTTGAACCCAGGACCTTTTGGGTCCCAAGCCACTGCCCTAACCACTGCGCCAACACCAGGCTCAGGTATATTACAAGTGATAATACAAAATGGAAATACAATACCAGACTGCAAAGAGCAATCAGAGATCACAGATCCTCGGCAGGACTTATTTTGTGTGGTGTATTTTGTGTGGCGTTTCTGTGCTGGCGTGTGTGCCGGCGCGTTACATAATTAATACGTTCCAATACAAACAAGAAAGAGAGCAATCAGAGATTGCAGACCCTCGCCAGGACTTCTTTTGAGTGGTGTATATGTATTGGTTTTAGGGTAAATCCAATATGGCTGCCAAACCATGTGACCTATGATATCACATGTGTGAACCTTTTGTTCCTCGTGGGCAGGCGGTCGTAAAGTTTCGCCTCAATCTGTTCAACCAGTTCAGAGAAGATTTTTTTTCCTTGGTGTGGTTTCAGAGATAGAGGTCCAAGGTTTTTCCTTTTTTCCAAGATGGCTGCCACACCACGTGACCGATGATGTCATAATTATCATTAAAAACATTCTCCATGAGTTATCACATCAATGGTGAAAATTTTATCTCAATCCGACAAGCGGTTGCAGAGAAAAACACGAAATATCTGTGTGGACAAACAAACAAATGAAAAATCATGCTTAGCACGACACTTGGCGAATTAGTTGACCTTTCCGTGTGGTGGTCCAAGCTGTCATGTCATGGAATGTGTGGTGTTTATTTGTTTGTACATTAATAAAATGATGCGTCGTCACAAATAACAATTATCAGGTGCGCGTTGTCATGGTAACGACAGCAGATTGAAAATTTTCACAACTCATTTAAAGCCACCATGTGACATTCAACAACTTATCATCGGTGCTTGTTGCCTTCATTCTGATCACAGAAAATATTTGAAAATATCTCGGAACATTGCTTTTCAACAAGCTTTACGATCCCGTTATCAGGTTTGAAATATGTCATAAAATACATATTTTTGTTTTACATGTGTGTTTTTCATGTTTTGGGTGACCCTGACCTTGACCTTGTGTCAATTTCGATCAAACTTTGTACACATGTTAATATTACATGCATAAATAGACAGTATGTTTCAATATAATAAGTGCAAAACTGTTTGAGAAATTGCCATGTGTAATTCACAAAATTCCCCATTGGTTTTCATGGACAATAATATAAAGTGATGCAGAATCCAGATCCTGATCTTGAACATCACCAAAAGTCACATATCTTTTTGCACTGTGGATTTCTATCAGCTGTTAAAATTTCATCCAAATCAGTTAAGAATTGTGACCTGTCGAACGAATATAATTTTTTTTTAATCATGCCAATAGCTAAAAACTTTGACGTCATACGCTTGCGAAAACTGTGCAGAATTTGTACTAAAGGCCCGGTCACACCTTGACGTTTTAGCCAACGTATGCCGATTTTTGAATTTTTTTTCTAAAACGCTGGCACACGTTGAATACGTTATGGGTAAGTTTTGATAACATTGAGAGCACGCTGAAAAACACTGCCATACGTCGTTGTACGTTGGCTTTAAACGTTGTACTTTTCGGTTGTCCTCAAATTTTTTCATGCTTGAAATTTCACGACGTATGCCAGCGTATGACTCACACGTTCCGCTACGCTGGCCACAAGTTGTATGCACGGTCTGCGATCGTTGACAGACGTCAACACATGCTACTTGTAAGTTAATCATAAGTTGAGACACGCCGAGGTAATGTTTAGCGTACCCGAAACTTATTTCTAACCTATGATTAACGTGTTGTTGGTACGTTACGCGATCGTTGCCACACATCGACAGACGTTACTTTTAAGTTACTCATAGGCTGAAAGACGTCGGTATAATGGATCGTCCTTGCGTCAGCGTCCACGGCCACGGCCAGGACACTTATTTGCAGCATTCTTCAAACTTTTCTTCGGCATGACGAGGATGTTCACACTTCGATGTCTAGCTTGGCTATGATTCCAATTGTCCATCGGCAGCGTCTATTTAAAATAGTCAAGTTTGAGCGTTTTAACACGTTCAGAAGAAACGCTTCAAATTTCAAAACCTCAGCGTCAAAAAACAAAGGCGAGTGACAGCAATTTAAATCGTTCATTGTAAACAATGAAAATAGTTGAGTGGTACCGTTTAAAAGTCGTTGAGTGTAAAAAAAATCCAATTGTTGAGCGCAAGCGTCTACTTTCAATAGTGGGGTTTGAGCGATTTAACACGTTCAATAGAAACGATTAAAATTTCCGAGGCCAGCGTCAAAAAACAAAGGCGAGTGACAGCAATTTAAATCGTTCATTGTAAACAATGAAAATGGCTGAGTGGTACCGTTTAAAAGTCGTTGCGTGTAAAAAAAATCCAATTGTTGAGCGCAAGCGTCTACTTTCAATAGTGGAGATGCAGCCATTTAAATCGTTGAGTGGCAGCCTATGAACCTACCCGTGGACACGCGGACGCAAGGAGGATCCATCATAACCCACACCCTCCCCCTCACACTCACCTACTACTGCCAACATGAACAAACTACTACTAATACTAATACTAATACTAATACTGCTGACATGGACATCGACTCAAAAACACTGTTGGGTTCCCCTTTTATGAACACCATTTTTATATACCAATTCCCAAAACCGCTGGGAACACGTCTTTATATGGCAGTTGTAACCTAGAAACACGTTCATTTATTTTTTTTTTGTCGACCGGAAGAAGTCATTGGAATACGTCTACATACGTCGATGTGCGTTGGGACTACGTAAAGAATTGGTTCAAAGCACGTCAAACATAAGTTAGAAATACGTTTCGCGTAAAAAAGACATTACCGCGACGTGTTTCGACTTATGAGTAGCTTATAAGTAGCGTTTTTGGACGTGTGCAAGCGTCCACATATCGTGTGTAAAACTTATCCCCATCGCATGCGGAACGTGTGTCATACGCCAAGTACGTCGTAAAATTTTGAACATGTTCAAAATTTCTTGACGTACTCTACTTACTACGACGTATGATAGCGTATTTTAGCGTTGTACTCACGTATACCAAACTTACTCATACCGTATTTGACATGCCCCAACGTTTTAGACACATTTTTCTTAGGTCGGCATACGCTGGCAAGATCGCCAAGGTGTGACCGCGATGTTGACACTTCCATTTCTACGGCAGTTATGATTTGAATCGTTGTGCGTCAGCCTTTTAATAGGCTACGTCACGACATCGTCGGCGATGCGTGCAACGCGCTATGCCGAAGTTAGACTATCGTTGGGCATCGGTTGTGTAGGCCGACAACAGGTTCAGCATTCGTTGGTATAAGCTATCTATAACACAACGAAACGTTCTGTGTCCATTACTAATATGTTATGCATACGACCAACTCGTTATGAATACATCCGAATCTTAAAAAAAAACATCAAAAGTTCAACGTCAGCCAGCGTTTTACATACATTTTAATACGTTGCCATCGCTGGCTAAAACGTCAAGGTGTGACCGGGCCTTAACATGCATTTTAAAACATTTAGATATTCCATTTAAGTTTGTTTTGGCGTCAACAGGAAGTCGCTACGACTTCCGGTCACCGAGTTATGTCCAAAAATGTGTTTTCACGTTGTGTGACGTCGCGACGTTTAGTCCGATTAAGACGGGGTTGAGACGCGGACGTCTCAGGTGGATTGCCTATCAGGTGTAAAAATTTAAGAACGACTGGTCCAGCCGTTTGGGCTGCAGATGACTGGACAAACAAACAAACCAACAAATGGAACAGACCAACATACTTGACAAAATTGAAGATTTCGCCAAGTAACAAACGGACCCACATACAATACCCTCTTCTCTGGCTGGGCTAACAAATAGGAGTGAAGACATAACCTCCGCCCAGCTTCAGTGGTGGAAATAATTGAGACGTACTCGCATTTTAATTGCACGCAATTAATCGAACGACTCACGTTCCAATGGTTCGCAATTAATACACATACTCACATTTCAGATTCGATGTACCATACTCTGTGTGGCTGAGTGTTGGCTCTGCCGAAGCAGTTAATTGGCAAAGGTCATGCTGGGTGATTTGCCATCCCTCTCCCAGCAGTAGTTACGGCAGGAATTCGGAATTTGTTCATGGTGCCGGCAATAAGTCACCTACACTTCGCGAAGGACACCGCGAGATCTTACATGTCCAACAACTAATGCCAGGAGATGGGAACCCAATTTAACATCCATCTTTGATGGACAGCACACATTGATGAATCACCCTGCCTATAAAACACCGGGATGACAGTTTATAGCTGGGTCGGGATTCAAACCCAAGCTCGATGGCTTAGAGGCGAGCACTCGCATTTCACTTGTATGGAATTAGTAGACGTACTCACGTTCCAGTGCTATGTAATCAATAAGCATACTAAGGATATGTGCGGATAAACAGACAAGCAGACCCGAATGCAATATCCTCTTCTCTGGCAAGCGAAACTCGGCTGAAGTGACACCACAGCGCATGTGCACTGACTGACACACACACACACACACACACACACACACACACACACACACACACACACACACACACACACACACACACACACACACACACACACACACACTTCCAGTTAATATTGTTATGCAGAAAGAAAGGGGGGAAATGGGCCATTAATGGAATGTGGTAAAAATGGACCGAGTGCTGAAATTGGTTAGAAATACTCGTGTTCGGGATCTGGCAGGGGTACGTCGTACGTAATATGTGCACACAGAGGGGGCAGTAATGATAAATAATAGAGCAGAATGAGGTAAGGTTTTGCTGGGACGAGGCCAGGTGGAGGACTTGGGCCACCAAGGCATGGGAAAGCTCTACACTCGTTTAAAAGGCAGAATCATGACCCGTTTGGCCAATGGACTGCAAGCCATGGTGGTAAAGTGAGATGTGAAGCCCAGGAGAGGGGCAGAAAGCATTTAATGGGTCCATCCCACAAGATAGGAAGGCACCGCCCATACTAATGGGTAGCCAATGAGAGGGACCTGCTGTGGATGAGGGCAGTCATACGTCCACCAAAGGGAAGGAAACCTCAAATGTGCATGTGTACCTCCAATCCCCAACTCTGACACACTGCAATACGAATTACATAACAGGAATATGCTTCGATTGAGATAACAGCGGAACAGATGCTCATTCAGACAATAGCGACGTGACGGAAACCGACGAGTGAACAGTGACGTCTGAACAGTGAACACTTCGATTATATTATAGTTACTGACAGATTAAGGCTCCATCGTGTGACTCATACTGGTTGTATTATTACTCAAGAATATCGTATTCATAATATGCAGCAAGATCTGTGCAAAAATGGGATAAAAGTAGCATATCCATCACAACCATTTTCTTTATCATGTCCTTTGAGACACCAATAAATTAATTCAGTATTTCTGAATGGGTGTTATGACAGGTGATTTTAAAACCATTAATGACCGCAGAGTTGTCACACTGAGTGACTGCGTGAAATAGGTAGAAATCTGAAATATGTAATATTTTCATGGTGGCCATTTTAGAAAACGCCTCCCAGCGGCTGTTCCCCATCGTAAGGCAAAGTGGGTTGGAGCTCATCATATAGGTAATGTCCCAAGGTACGTAAATCCACCTTCAAACTTAGTTTTGCATAAAATAGTCATGGGGTCCCAGAAAGGTAACCCCACTACAGGGTGGTTAAAAAGCAAGTGTAATACATAAGTATTCAGTTTGTCAATTATCTTTTTTCTTAAAATAAAAATAAGATAATTGGTACTCAGTTTGAAGATAGCGAAGTATCCCCCTTAAATATTTCACAAGATTTGGACACTCACTCCCCTCCTCCTATCCCCACAAAGTTTCACCAAATAGTAAATGAAGCAAGAGTAGGTTTTCAAAAGTGAAAAAGACAGTTGGGTTGATATATGCCTTCTGAGGTGGTCTGATGCATTTCTTTCTGTACCTCATGGACAAATCCAGAAAATAATTAAGAAAATTATCAATGTGCATGTTTCGATAATTAGTTTATATTTTGGATCAAAATCACTCACTGGTATAGACAACGAAGCCTCTGCAGCCCCATTTTTTTCTTCTTTGTGCAAAGATTTGGAATCCTGTGAAAGCAAAGAAGAGGAGTTATACATACAAACAAATACATATATACAGGTAGTGGAAAAAAATTGGAAACAACTCGGTAAAAATAAGAGGGACACCAACTATATTGAAAGCAATGGCTTCCACACAGATGTGACCCATGTGTTAATTAAGCATCTAACATCCCAGCATGCTTTGGGTCATGTATAAAAATGCTGCACAGGGCTGGTTGCCTGTAATTATGACTAGCATGGCTGCAAGAGGAGACCTCGATGACTTTGAAAGAGAGGTGATTGTTGGGGCATGTTTGGCAGGAGTTTCAGTGACAAAGACAGCTCAACTTGATAAGGTTTCTCGAGCAACGGTGTATTGGGTGATGCCGGGATGGAACTCTGAGGGAAAGACATTAGCAAAGGGCAATGGTGGATGGAAGCACACACTCCAGGATCATGATACCTGTGCATTAATTTGAAGTGCAAGGCAAAGCAGGTAAGCAACTGCAGATCGATCGACTGAAAATTCCAACCTGGGGCACGAGCAGCCAGTTTCATAAAAAACGGTCCGCCAAGAACTCCACAGAGCAGGATACAATAGTCAGGTTGCAGTGTACAAACTGCTCATCACACTTGGCAATGAACATTTGCGAGTCCAGTGGTGCAAAGAGCACAGGCAATGGACTAGTGAGCATTGGAGAAATGTGATATGGTCAGATGAATCATCTTTCACCATGTTCTCCACAAACGGATGAGTGCATGTGTGGTGCCAACCGAAAGAACGGTAAAAGCCTGAGTGCTTGGTTCCAACAGTGAAGGGTTCTGGTGGTTCTGTAATGTTGTGGGGCAGATTTTCTTGGCATGGTTTGGGTGCAGTCATTTCTTTAGAAGGCAAGGTCAATGCCAATCACTGCTTTCAGGTACTGAGTAGTCATCTTCACCCAATGTTGCAGCATTTCTTTCCTGTCAGGAGAGTTGTTATCCAGGATGACAATGCCCCCATTACCAGAGCATGTGTGGTTGCCCAGTGGATTGATGAGCATGACATGAACGTTATCAATATGTCATGGCCTTCTCAATCACTAGATCTGAACCCAATCGAGAATGTATGGACACCAGCTGAAGTACTCGGCGTTGCCCTGGGAAATTTAATTAAATCTGTATTTAAATATTTCCTGCATGACAAATTTGGGAATGTTGGTGCTATAGTTTTGTATCAATCTTGGGCGTTGCAAAATGTGCTTGGACCATTTTACCTCCTTTTTATTAATTTTATTTTTTTTAAATACCAGTTCAAACCCCCCCCCCCCCGCAACATCACCTGAAAGTAGTCTTCACAAAACATTACTCGATCACTCCAAGGGGGGGGGGGCGGGCAGGCAGTGTATAAGCACAGGACCCAATCTCAGCCTGAAGGCCAAATATCTGATTTAAATTAAAAAAAAAAAAAATTTTACCCAAATATAGCCCTCAACCTTCCTCTGGATGAAACAGGAGGGCATGCAAAGTTTTGTTGCACTGGTTCATGCAGGATCTGAATGCATAAATGAACAAACAAGCACACAAACAAACTTTCTTCTTTATATACTAGATTCTGGAACGACGCCCGAGACAGCATTTTCCACCTCCATCAAACAGGTATGAATTTGATCGACTTTCTCATGATGGAATAATGCCACACGTCACTGAAGCTGCTGCCAAACACTGCATAGAATTTTCAGCAATATTCCAAAATATGCAAGAAAGGTATCCATTTTAAAATAGATATTCAATTCTGGATGATTCTCAAGCGACACAATTCCAAGTCCAGCTGAGACAAAGGTCCAGCTGTCTTCCAGAAAACTAATTTGAGACTTTGCATCACATTGACATCCTTTTGACATGATCTCATCATGAATCCATTTCTCATTGCCAAAATACTTCAACATGATGCTTGAACTCCAACATAAGCAGAAATTTATTTACTTTAACATTACTCTGATGTATGGATATAATTTAAAGAAAAAGTAAATCACAGGCAAAACAAAATTAACAATTTGATTTGTTAAAAGATCTTTGGTTCTCGATGCTGCGAATGCTGGTGAAACTAATGACAAGTTGAAAAAGAATCTCCATGGTAAATATCCAAAGTCAAATTTAGCTTATTGTACACATTTATAACCTGCCCAACTATCTGAAAAAAAAAAAACTCTTCCTTTTTGCCCCTCTTTGAGAGTTATTCATCATCATGGCAGTCTGTGACATCATCATTCTCAGAGTGTTAAATTTCACATGTTGCATGGCTCTCAATAGATGGAAAGGAAAATTCACACTTAATTTTCAAGGAATATATTGTTGTGGATCTCCGCCCGCCGGCGTGCGAACGACCACGTTTTACCAATAGCGGCCGCTTCGCCCACCGAACGGACAATCCAGTCGCGGCTTTCCGGATGAACGCCGAAATTTATTTACTTTAACATTACTCTGATGTATGGATATAATTTAAAGAAAAAGTAAATCACAGGCAAAACAAAATTAACAATTTGATTTGTTAAAAGATCTTTGGTTCTCGATGCTGCGAATGCTGGTGAAACTAATGACAAGTTGAAAAAGAATCTCCATGGTAAATATCCAAAGTCAAATTTAGCTTATTGTACACATTTATAACCTGCCCAACTATCTGAAAAAAAAAAAAACTCTTCCTTTTTGCCCCTCTTTGAGAGTTATTCATCATCATGGCAGTCTGTGACATCATCATTCTCAGAGTGTTAAATTTCACATGTTGCATGGCTCTCAATAGATGGAAAGGAAAATTCACACTTACTTTTCAAGGAATATATTGTTGTGGATCTCCGCCCGCCGGCGTGCGAACGACCACGTTTTACCAATAGCGGCCGCTTCGCCCACCGAACGGACAATCCAGTCGCGGCTTTCCGGATGAACGCCGAAAACCAGCCACGGGTGTGTTTTAAGCACACACAGCCGAGTCAACACTCTACCCACGCTACAGGGTCAATCGCCGATATACCTAATTAATCGCGCGGGCAGACTACCGAGAGACTGTACCTCAACGGGGCCGCTTGGAAACGAGCCGCTTAAGCAGCTCGCTTCGTTTTGGGATAACCGAGCGGGGTATTATCGCGCAGCCCCGTTGGACCCGATCACTTTATCGGCTATTTAAAAACCAACTATATTCCGAACGCAGAACGGCAGCTCAATTAAGGAAAAGGACGCAATGAACGGGTGACATTTAAACAAGCACATTTATTCCACAACAAAACATGCACGTATACGATCAAAGATGCGGTTATGCAGCCATGCATGCAAACAATGCACGTATTCAATCATGCAATGAATGGGGGTAGGGACAAGACGCGAGCAAGACAGAGCTACCACCGTCTATTTAATATGTACAGTCACTTATCGACAGTTCTACTTAAAGACATGGCGCCACAACGTTCATGCAAAAGAAACAAAGGAAAAACCCCAGGACAGATGAGGGGTATATTGGACCTCTTGGGGTCTTTATAGGCACGGAGCCGTGTAGACCGCAAAGGCTCCGAGAGACCGAGCTGGCCACCTTCACCCTCATGGTGATTTGCGAGGGCGACCCTCGACGTCCCCTCTTCAGTGTCCCACGGTAAGGGACGGTACGGCAGGCCGCGCGCCTCGGCTCCGCTGCACTCCGCTCTCTCCAGTCCCTACCGCGGCTCCACACACTGCCCACAACTCCGACATGACACTCTTTTCTCTCCTCCACACACCTCACAACCTCCAGCGACCGACTCTCTGACTTGCGTTCAGCGCGCCCTTTTATCTCCACGGCGCCTCGCCCCTCCCTTTCGCCCCCCCCTCTTCCAGCACACGCCGGAAACTTCCAGAAGAAGGGCGTTTTCCCCGCCGAATCGGGGCTTTCTCATTCTTTTATTTTCTTCATAGCTCTTGATGTTGGGTTATTCTCCTGTTGCGTTGGCCGGCACAGATGTTATTCGTTGGGGGGTGGAGCCGTCGTCTGCTTTCCCCCGATGAATGCCAGGCTTCTCGCAACCGTGTGCTGAGGTGGTTACGGTGGTTGTTGTAATGGTGGCATGGCTGGCATTTTGTGGTTAAGGTGGTTGTTCTGCAGGAGGCTGTTCGTTGTCTGTGGGGATGTTGGCGGTTGACGAGAAGGTGGTTGTGGTGATCGTGGTTGATGTGGAGCAGTTGATGAGAGCGATGTTGGTGGTGGAGGTAGTTGTGAACGGTTGATGAGAGCGATGTTGGTGGTGGAGGTGGTTGTTGTAAACGGTTGGTCCAAAATAACGATAGCAAAAGAAAAACGGCTTACTGAAGATTCACAGCCCGGTTACACGAATAATTCCCTTAGACATTGGTGGGGAAATCTATCTGAACACAGACTTATCAACATAACTGATCTAAGGACCTATATGGTGCTCTGCGAATTTCCACAGCCGTAACAATACATATATGAAAATATATATATATATATATATATATATATATATATATATATATATATATATATATATATATATATATATATATATATATATATAAATATATGCACAGAGGCAGTCCATACAAAATCTCAGAAGTTTTCAGCTCACCTGCGGTAGAAGCAAGCTCAAGGGATCTTGCCGCACTTCAAAGGCACCCGGAGGAGGAAGCGAGCTGGAATGACATAGCGGGCCTGAAGCAGGTGACGAAGCAGGAGAATGCAATGAACCAACAGAAGAAAGTGGAGAACCAACAATATGCAGTTTCTGGAGCAAACGATAAAGAGATGAGTTGTCGGTGGGAGAAGCTGCTTCCGAGGCCACAAAATTTGCCTGACTACTGGGTTGGCTCTCCCTCCCACCAGCTGGCAATAAGGCTGAGGGCTGGAAGAAAGAAATTGAGGGCCCACCAGGCTGAGCCAAAGAAGCCGGTGCCGGCAAAGGTCCGCTTGCCACCTTGAGTGCGTGAAGCAGGTTACCCTCAGGCATTCCTTCCCGTTCAATAGTTCTCATAATTCCATAGTTGGCTCCAAGAGGTGTCTGCGTCTGTGCTTTTCCTGCCAAGTTGTTGGAATCGCGAGCTCGTTCATAAGTCAGAGTACGGGCAACCGCAGGTTTATTGCCACCTTCAACTCCTTTTTTTGGAGGACTTGGTGCTCTCTCACACAAGCCAAACAGGGCAGAGACGCTGAGTCGGCGTCCATAAGGCTCCTCCTGAATAATGACGACATGTTAAAATTATTACAAAAACAAGCATGCTGCCTGCACACAAAATATATCCTCCTAAAATGTTCTTATTAATGCATGTTGAATATTCTGTTGATCTTTGTTATCTTCAAGGTGCATAAGCAGAAACATGCAATGCATTTCAACACTTAAAGAAAAGCAATATGCAATTGCGATATATCATGTCAACATCACAATATAAAGAGTCGCGATGAAAGTGTATGTTTCAGAGGTTGTTCGCAAGTGAACAATGATTAGAAATTGTTACATGGAGGGAGGGGGGCAAGGTCCAGAGCTGGATTAAGTACTGCATTGGCCTTATGTCCATGTTTGATAGATTACTCTTGTAACAGGGAAAAGTCGTATTGTAAAAACTGCATTTAGGAGGTAGTGCGTGTTAACTTTAACACAGTGTAGGGTTGGTTTGTTGTCGAGTATGGTAAATGGATCCATTAGGGGGTTCAGCTTTATTTATTACTGATTGTACATGAGTTCAGTTTTTCATGCCCCACCTACCCAATTTGTTGTCCTCGTGTGTCAGATCTGTCCAGGTTATGTTGTCTTGTTTATCCCCATATCATATTTCATTATAGTAAACCTTTTTATTACGAGATGTTTTCCTGACTTTTGCCTCCCATGCGGCGCACTGCCAAGTTCAGCCTCGGATTGCAGCAATCCTTGGGGTTTTGTAAATGGTAAAGAACAGTAAACTGAACAAAGTGTGAATTTGGTAAGCTCGGCAATCTTCAGGAGTAGAAAAAGCTCCTGTTATGATGGGTGACAAGTCAGACCCATTGACATGACAATATCTTATTCTGAGCAGCAATAACAAATTGATTGGCTCGTGATGTCGACAGTCTGTGTAAAATAGTTTCAGCCCAATTTAAAACTTTATTGACGACAAAGAACATTAGAGTATTCGTCACGGAGTAGTTGAACATCAGAACACTTCATTAATCATGATAAAGGAACACAAGGTGATTTCTTCAGCCAGTGATTTAATGCATTGGACCATGGATTTTTGAAAGTCAAGTAGTTGAGTGACTGATGTTAGTATTTTTACAGCGCGGCGACATCGCGCTGTAATAAAATTGGCTATTCTGTCCTGTGTCTTCTGTCACACTTATGGCAGCGTATGTCCCTTTGATCTGAGAGCTATAAATAGAAATTTGTCCAACATCACAACTCTTCCCATCATGCATGCTAATTCAGTGTCTACATTTACATTTTATAACTGCAAAATTGTTTCATCATTCTTAACCTCGACTTTTACTGCCCCCAGCCGCACGATATCAAAGTATTCGCTTCTTGTCTAATTTGTGACGTGTTGAGAGTGAAAAAAAAAAAAAATCAACAAACAATAAGATTGAAAAATTAATAAATTCATTCATTCTTGCACAGCACATGGCTCCTGGTTTGCACCATTGCTTGGAGCACGACTATGCCGCTGATGCGGTGCCTCCTGGCAGCAGGACAGGAATGTTGTCAGGGTGTTGGTGATAACTCAGCTCCTCTTCACCAATGTGGGATCTCAACATCCACTAACTAATGCTAACAGAGGGCACACCCAACTATTAATGTCCATCCAAAGGACAGTGGACTCAATGATGCAATGTCCTGCCAGCAAAGCACAAATCTAACAGTTCATAACTTGGACAAGAATCAAACCCAAGCTCGACAGCTCAAAGGAATAAGAATAATTTTGTATACAGCCTAGGGTGGCTGGTTGCACTGTCGCTGAGCGCTGATGCAGTGCCCCGTTTTGGTACTCACATTGCAGACATTGAAAGGATGACAGGCTGTCAACCCACGTGGTGTTATTTAATGGGTAACACTGATGCAGTGCCCTCTGTTTTCAGTATGCTGGTACTCATTTTGCAGACATCGGAAGGATGACAGGCTGAGTCAAGCCACCTGGTGTTATTTAACGGTACGACAGGGGCTCAAACTCAAGACCCCAAGATCTTACGTTAGCCACCTTAACCATTAAGCCAACCACCAAGCTTAAGTTCAAAGGTAAGTATGCGACCACTGCACCATCATATTGGACAATCGAGTGACATTTGGAGCAAAATTATCGATATATCTATCTCTTTACCTGTCTAACTATCCAAAGTCTTACCATGGTAATAGGACAGGCTGTGGTGACATGCAACATTGAATGCGGGGTTTCTGAGGCCACGGTCCCACTCAGTAATCCCTTGGCATTGATTGTGCCATTACCATTGATGGTTGGAACATGTTCTGGCTTTGTCTGCACACGCAAAATAAAAAAAAAAATTGAAATGACAAGTTGCCTTCATTCAACTTCCCAATTAACCAATGAAAACTGGCAATGACATTTTCCATGCATTAACTTTGCCTTCTTGGAAATATCAACCAAACAAATAAAAGCAACACAATGAACCATTGAGCTTGCCTGGTGGAATGCTTCCCGTGCCCGCACCAACATATCCATAATGTTCACCTGCTTCCCTCCACCTGGATCACGGAAATCTCCATTTGAAGACAAAGCTTCAGTATGCAGGAGCTGATTGCGTGTCAGCCTACAAGACATTCCATCTCCATTAGGGGTAGTGAAAAATATTCATTCCAGACAAATAGAATCCAATTTCCTAGATTTCACAACCTCCTCAACTTTAACACCACAGTATTCTGAAGTCATGATGGTGCTTTTGTATCAACTAAAACAAAACAAATTCATTTTCAGCTAATTTGGAATATATATATATATATATATATATATATATATATATATATATATATATATATATATATATATATATATATATATATATTCAGGTGAGGTATTAGCATCGTGCAGTATCTGTCAGTCAATGAGTCAGTCTGTGTGTAAACTTGGAAATTCTTCTCCAAAACTATACAAAGATTGTGATGAAACTTAACCACAACCTTCATCACCTGTGATGTTGCAAAGTTTGTCACAGCATGTAAATAAATACGTAAATAAACTCGAGGGGGAGCACTCGGTAGAGTGCAAAACCTCCGCCGCCAATACTGCGAGGTCACTCAAGTGAACCTGATATCCTATTCATTCAATTTGACGTCAACAGTGCTCAGAGTTATAGTTTGCAACTTTCCCTTTTACATTCTCAATTCATTCGTCATAACTGGATTCCTTGAGACAGAAATTGATTTTACGTGGGTATATCCACCTGAAGTTCCAAAATCAACCGCAATTATAATTTTGGCATGTTTTTTGTTGGAAATCACATAACATGTAGAAATGGAAAATAAAAAAGTTGCAAAAAATTTTTTTTCTATAAATTTTTTTTTTTGGGGGGGGGGGGTTGGAAATCACTTAAACCATGTAGAAATGCAAAAAAAAAAAATTAAAATATTTTTTCAAAATGGCCACCATAGCAGCCATATTGACTTTACCCAAGTCCAAAATCTAATGGCATGATCCTTGGACCATACCTAATCCCCCCACCAAGTTTTGTTGAAATCCGTCACGGAGTTTTTCCGTAATACTGTTCAAAAACAAACAGAAAGGGGTGAAAACAGTAACCTCTGATCTTCGATGGCGGAAGTTAATAAATAAATAAATCAGGGTCGAAGGAGGTTGACTGTGGGTCCAGGTTTGACCTCTCAAAATAGGTATTTGCTTTCTTCTCTGAAACAACCTTAATCATCTGATGTACTCACATTTGTTCATGAAATTAAAATATACATATATATAACTAGAGCTAGAGAGGGAGCACTCGGGAGAGTGCAAAACCTCCGCCGCCAATACTGCTGGGTCACTCAAGTGAACATTATATCTTATTCATTAAATATGTCAACAGTGCTGACAGAGTTATAGTTCTTTTCTCCAACATTTTTTTTGGGGAGAGGGGGGTTGGAAATCACTGAAAACATGTAGAAATGCAAAAAAAAAAAAAAATTCTCTAACAATTTTTTTTTGGGCGGGGGGGGGGGGGGTTGGAAATCACTTAAAACATGTAGAAATGCAAAAAATAAAATTTCTCTAAATTTTTTTTGGGGGGGGGACCAAGTCCAAAATCTAATGGCATGATCCTTGGACCATACCTAACCCCCCCCACCCCCACCAAGTTTCGTCGAAATCCGTCGAGGAGTTTTTCCGTAATACTGTTCACAAACAAACAAACAAATAAACCGTCTTGCCAAAAGGTGACCACGTGTGACTTCTTTAAGGTCACACTGAGGTGAACAGAGCTGCTATCCACCAGGAGCGACTCCTTGAGGAATATCTGCCTCCGAGAGATTCCGATGAGAATCGTTCAACAGAGTAACCATGAAAAATATGCGTTTGCTTCATAACATCACCAAATGACGTCATAATGTCTCAAGCTTGACACATCTAGAAAGCACTCATCGAGGTGTTCAATTTGAGGTACTACACGATACGGTTCCTAAAACTTGAAAATTTGACCCTGGGGTCAAATATGTTTGACCTGAGGCGCTAACCATGAAGGTCAAGGCCAATCGCCACCAAAAATTAATCAGCTGAGCGCCAGACCATGAACTATATTCCCATGAAGTTTGAAGACGGTCCGATCAAAATTACTCAAAAAATAAGGGTTTCGTCGACTCCCCTGATTTGCGACAGTCACCTTGACCTTTGACCTTCAAAATTTTGTGCACTGAAAGGGAACCTCTATAGGCCTCTGATATGCGAAGTTACAAAAATTTCCAATGATAACTGTGCTCTGCAGAATTTTTTATACGTGATTACAGACAAAAAAAAAAAATAATAATAATAAAAAAAACCATACAAGCTGACTACCATATCTTGCAAAAACGAAACAGAAAGGGGTGAAAACAGTAACCTCTGATCTTTGATGGCGGAGGTTAAATATATATATATATATATATATATATATATATATATATATATATATATATATATATATATATATACACACGTGTCATGGTCTCCGGGGGGGGAGGGGGAGATTGCCCCCAAAATATGCATTTGCTTTCATCTCTGAAATACGCACACGATGTCAATGCAACTTTACCACAACCTAAATTGCGCGTAATGTACCAACATTTGTTCATACCATAAAAAAGGTAAAAATAAAGAAAAAAAAAAATCAGGGTCTCGGGGGGGTGTATAAAGGGGGTGGTTTTGAACCCCCTCCAAAAGTGGTATTTTCTTTCTTCTCCCAAACTACACTTGACCACAATCTTCAACACCCATGATGTCCTAACATATGTTCAAAAAACAGTCCTAACTTTCACGAGTTTCTCTTATGTAGGTCTAAGGGCATGATGGGTTGCCACATCTGATGCCATACACTAAGTCGAGTTTCTCGGCAAACCCTTTCTGCCCCTGTGAACCAACATCATCGTCCTGCTTATAAAGAGGCTTTGAACTCTGTTGTGTATACATAACACACTTGAACCTGCATGGTCACAGCTTTAATAACACTCAAGTAATCATCTCAGACAGAAACTTGAGGGGAGCACTCGGGAGAGTGCAAAACCTCCGCCTCCAATACTGCTGGGTCACTCAAGTGAACCTTATATCTTATTCATTAAATATGATGTCAACAGTGCTGACAGTTATAGTTCTTTTCTCCAACATTTTTTTTTCGGGGGGGAGGGTGGAAATCACTTCAAACATGTAGAAATGCAAAAAAAAGAAATTGAAATTTTGTTGAAAAAAAAGTTGCAAAATTTTTTTTTCTCTAAATTTTTTTTGGGGGGGGGGTTGGAAATCACTTAAACCATGTAGAAATGCAAAAAAAAAAATTCTCTAACATTTTCTTTTTGGGGGGGTGGAAATCACTTAAAACATGAAGAAATGCAAAAAAAAATTTTTTGGGGGGGGGGGGGGACAAAGTCCAAAATCTAATGGCATGATCCTTGGACCATACCTAACCCCCCCCCCCCCTCCACCAAGTTTCGTCGAAATCCGTCGAGGAATTTTTCTGTAATACTGTTCACAAACAAACAAACAAACAAACAGAAAGGGGTGAAAACAGTAACCTCCGATCTTCGATGGCGGAGGTTAAAAAGTGGTTGGCTCGAGGTGTAAAGGAATCCATTTAGGAGAGTTGAATTATGATCTCTCAACAAAAATGGCGGTTTGTGATTTCATCCATCACATACGTGGGACAAAGCTTCAACATCTCTTCCATGCCATCTGCAATCGTTACGTGATGGCGGGACTGGTCGACAGACAAACTCAACTGACTAAAAGCCAAGGTCAAGTGGCAATGTTAAAGCTTCTTCTTTACTTAAACGTCAGCTTTACCGACTTGCAATTCCAGTTTTTTTCAATAAAAAAAAACTTTTCTCGTTTTAATTTGACTGGATGAATAACAATAAGCAGCAATGATTTAAACACCTCGAATGATCATGATCATTTCGAATGTCTGGTTTTCATGCAGAGAAGCATTTTATTACATTATGACTTGTAATAGCCACGACCACCAGGAATAGCGCCTCACGATACATTCACACCATTCATCCTTGACAACTCAGACCAATTATTGACAAAAACCTGAATTTATTACACAAATTACTCATCCATTAATTTTGCAATGTTGTGGCCAAACCACTGCCTTAATCACTCCCCCCACCCCTCCCCCCCAAAAAAAACCTCCGCCTTGCGTACACGAAGTAAAAACATGCGTACTGCTTATGTAGCTCAAATAATTAAGATTGTGATTATGAAACTTCTGAGGACATCTTAATTCCCAACTGGCTCATTTTGGCCAATTTTGAGATTCTATCAGCATTTGGAACCTTGAAACTTTATTAGAGACAACAGAATTGACAAAAAGCTGATTGGATAACATTATGGTAATGTTGGTTCTATTAAAAAAATAATAATAATAATAAAAAAAAAATCAATTTTTATTTACTGTCCTTTCATTATATTAACTTTTCTGAAGTTTGACCTTAGCAATGCTTGTAAAGTTGATAATTGGCTACATGAATAATTTGCTCTTCAAGAGAAAGTTGGGAGGAATGGGGTGGGGTGAAGAGTTTCACAAAATGAGGGAAATGGCATTGGATTACCCAATGAGACGAGGCAGTTGTGAACAGCTATAAATTACTCTCAGATGTATTATTGAAATACTATAAATGTCAAGTAATAGAACCGCCAAACAACAAATGTCGGACAAGTCGATTCAATCTTGAAATTTCAGTTTTAGTTTTTGTGGATGACTGCACATCAAGAAAGTAATTGTGCAAGTCTCAAAGTAATATAATCAAATTTAGTTTACAATAGCAACCAATTGAAAAAGATACAAAAACCACCGATAATTATTTGTTCGCATTCTTACAAAATTACTGCAATGAAGAGGTTAAAAAAATTTTCAAAAGGAAAAAAATATTAAAAAAATTATACATCAACAACGCTACTTGTGGAGTAACCCAGCAATATAAAGAAAATAATTGAGTTAATCCGTTGGAAGCCAAGAGGAGTGCAAATATCGCTGTGGGAGGCGAGGTGTGACCAACATTGAGCATTTACCCTTCGTCACAATCAAAGAAGCTTTACATCCATCAATCACTCTGATGAAGGGCTGACGCTTGATAAGTCAGCTGTACATAACTCTTATGGCAGTAAACAAAAACTTCTCTGCTTTCAAATAAAATCCATCATTTTAATTGATCTGTTGATGAATACCGACCGCCAATAGCCGACATGAAGACGAGCATTCCATTGTAAAAAAACCAGTCTCTCTTGAAACCCCCCCAAAAAAATTATGCTGGTAGTATTAATTTATCCACTTACTCTGCCATGAGGCCAGAAACTCGCAAAAACTCCTTCTTATCGTAGAACCAGATGCTGTGGATGGAAACTGGAAGGATGGAGGTATACAAATCAAAAGAAAAAAAAAAAAATCACAAATTCAGCAATTCATATTTAGACCAAAAAAAACCCCAAAAACAAACAGTACCATCAAAACCACCACTTGTAGCCAACATAAATGCAACACTTTCTTGTTCACAAGCATAAAGAATGTTTGAAACGTTCGGTTACATAATGCATAATCGTAAAACCTGAACAGAGATTATTGCACTTGCTTCTTTGCAAGAAGTTTCACAATGTGAATCACAATACATTTTCACCATGAGAAGAGTGCAGAAGGTGTCAGTGTGAAACACACCATCATGGTCTGCAATACGGTACAGCAGAAAAGGTTCCTGCAGTTTGAAGTCCAACTCCTTGGTGATCGGCTGCATCAGGTTATTCATACTGAGGCGATTCATAATTGTGAAGCCATGGAATGGAGCAACAGTCCTACAAATAAGAGAAAATACAAATAACTCCCAAAGTTAGGATTTTGGAATGCAGCTACTTTGCCGGAACATGGATAAATTATTTAGACATCAACTCAACACAAAATAAATATGATTGATCACGCTTCCTGAAAGGGCTTACAATTTTTATTTTTAATACCAAGTCGAGGTTCATGTCAGAGCCAATACACAGAAATGTAAAACAAAGCAGGAGACAAGAGGGATGGCAGAGGGATGCACAAAACAGTGGGGAATAGACACATGAGGAGATCTGTAGAAGGGAGAGGGATGGGGTGGTGTACACGGGGGAAAGAATATGTTACTACAGGGACTTTCAGGAAGGAAAACAGGGAATTTGAAGGTGAGTTTTGAGGTGGATTAACGGAGGGGGAGGGAGGGGGGTAGTAAAGATCAATATTTTGGACGAGGGAATATATGAGATAGTGGTGAACAGCTGTTTTGAAGACGTGGAGGGAGGAGTGGGATTGAAAAGAGTGTGGGAGTTTGTTCCAGAGGCAGGGAAAAAAAAAGAGGAATGAAAGAGTGAAGTTGAGCAGTGAGTCTTGATTTTGGCAGTTTTACTGGAAGGTGTTTTTTGACAGACATTGAGCACCCTGAGGAAATATAGGGGGGGCAGATCACAAACAGAGCAGGGGGGCAAGCAAGGAAGGAGAGGAGATAGCAGAAGACAAAAAGACCACCGACCTGCCTCCAGTGAGAGTGAGAGACCCAAAGACTCAGCTTCATCGCAGGAGATACCAATGATCCTAAATGCATTGGTTTCCACAGCGTGAAGTCGAGCTCGGTATGAGGCAGGAGCACCAGCTCAGAGGGGAGAGCAGTACTCCTCCAGGCTGTCAATGAAAGCTTTTTAAGTGGTTAGAAGCTCAGGAGTGCCAAGGAAGGACTTTGCACGACGTAGGATGCCCAGTCGGCAACAAGCTTTGGAGGCCAGCTTTGAGATGGGGCTTTCCCAGGAAATATCATGGCAGATAGTGAGATCCAGAAGCTTGAATGAGAGGACTTCTTCCAGAGGATTGTTGAGAAAGTGGATGGGGGGGAGGGGGGGTTCTAAACGGTCCTTTCGAAAAGACATAGTGAGAGTGTGAGATTTGTCAGGATTGAAAGACATATTTTAAGTATTTGACCAACTTGTGAAATTATCGAGTTCTGCAGAGAGCGAAGAGGCTGCTGCCTGCCGATTGGAGGGATGACAGGTGGTATGGCAGATGGTGGAGTCATCAGCAAAGAGATAAAGAGGATTTTCCAGGGAATAGGAGAGATCATTGATGAAAACCAGAAAAAGCACAAGGCCAAGAACACTGCCTTGAGGAACTACAGCCTGCACAGGAAGAGACAATGAGAAAATTCCATTAAGAGCCACACATTCACTGTGACAGGAGAGGAAGTCTGTGAGCTATGAGTGGAGATGGCCGAGGATACCATAAGAAGAGTTTTTGGTGAGCAGTGTGGGATGCCAAATCGTATCGAAAGCTCGCAATATATCTAGGGATATGGCTCTGATTTCATGTCTGGCATCGAGTACCTCCATCCATTGATGGGAGAGCAGAAGCAGCATATCCAGGGTAGTGTGACCTGGTCAGAAACCAAATTGATGATCGGAAATCAAGCCATTGGAGAAGAGGAAAGATTTAATGTCTGAAGCGATGATGGATTCCATCACCTTGCTGATAATTGGAAGAAGGCAAGCAGCAGCAGCAGCAGATAATCGGCAAGCAGCAGCTTCTTCACTCACTGCAGATCTGGATAAAATCACAAACTGGTCCAACACGTGGAACATGTCTTTCAATCCAGACAAATCTCACACTCTCACTATGTCTCTTCGAAAGGACCGTTTACAAAACCCCCCCATCCACTTTCTCAACAATCCTCTGGAAGAAGTCTTTTCTTTCAAGCTTCTAGGTCTCACTATCTGCCATGACCTTTCCTGGGAAAGTCACATTTCCAACCTCGCCTCAAAAGCCAGTCGCCGACTGGGAATCCTCCGTCGTGCTAAGTCCTTCCTCGGCCCTCTTGAGCTCCGGACCACTTACAAAGCTTTTGTCCGTAGCCTGATGGAATACTGCTCTCCCCTCTGGGCTGGTGCTCCTGCCTCCCACCTTTCTCGGCTTCACGCTGTCGAAACCAGGGCATTTAAGATCATCGGCATCTCCCGCAATGAAGCTGAGTCTTTGGGCCTCTCACTCAATCACCGCAGGTTGGTCGGTGGTCTTTCTGTCTTCTACCGACTCCTCTCCAGCCTTGCCCCCCTGCTCTATCTGCTATTTGTCCCCACCACATTTCCACAGGGCGCTCAAGGTCCGTCAACAACCCCCTTCTGGTAAAACTACCAAAATCACGAATCACTGCTCATCTTCACTCTTTCATTCCTCTTTTTTCCCGCCTTTGGAATAAACTTCCTCACTCTATTCTTTCCCATTCTTCCCTCCAGGCTTTCAAAACAGCTGTTCACCACCACCTCTTATCTTCCCCCATCCAAATCCTCGATCTTTTCTACCCCCGATAATCCACCCAAGCCCACTTCCTTCATTTCTCCTGCTTTCCTTCCTGAAAGTCCCTGAAATGTCCATCTTCTCTTCGCCATGTTCCCCGTCCCATCCCCATCCCTCTCCCTTCCACAGTTCACCTAATGTGTCTGTTCCCCACTGTTTTGTCCCTTCCACTCCCGCCCCTCTTGTCTCATGCCTCCTTGCTGTGAGTTGTGTGTTAGCTCTCATACGAGCCTCGACCAAGGTATACAAAAAAAAAAAAAGGCCGATTGGTCTGTAGTTACAGGGATCTATTTTTGAGTGGAGACCTTTTTAATGCAGGGCGGCATTTAGGACACGTGTGCTGATGCCGTCTGGACCGGTTGCAGAATATTTGAGATGGGGCTTTCCCAGGAAAGATCATGGCAGATATCATTTCATTAAGAGCTTACATCTCTTTTCTGTATTGGAAGATAATCAATCTGCCTCGTAAAAATGCCCCTTATTCCCCAAAACAGACTGGCAGTCCAAATAATCTTTAATCTTTATTCAGTATAATAGAATCACCTATTATTTCATTATTAAGGGATTCTTTTCTATAAATAATTATATTTTGGTGCCTGAAAGTCTGGCTAGAAACAAGAGTCTAGCTTAAATGGAATGTGCATGAAAATAATGACCAGAACTCCTATTAATCTTCTGGTCATAAATAGCCCTTCAAAATTAAGCTGACCTACAGATGGCTGCTGCCACAAAGCTGTGAGTGATTTTTCCCCCTGAACCCCAAAACGTCAGCTGTGGTGCCAGGATGTCTGAAGGATGAAAAGATATAGTCTCACTGAATACTATACAATAATTCAACGTTTCCATGTACTGCAGAAACAGAGGAAGACTACGTTGCTTCTTGAAACTTCTCTGAATTCTCCATATCGATATGTTCGTGTTTGTTTGCACAAGTTTTGTTTCAATAAATGACTCAAATTTACAGAAGGAAATAATAATTTCTTCCACAGTACCATAACTTGCACCATCTTGAAAACAATTAGTTATGAGAGTGTCAGGGAGGAATTAATACCTCCATTGTTCTGACGAACTGTCAGTTTTGCTAACTACCATAGTTGATTTCACTTCGTCTTGTACTAAAAATAGAGTTGTCTATGAATCGAGGAAAGAAAAAAATGGGAAAATTTGCCATTTCGACTTGTATGCCACAACAACGTAAACACCGAAAACACGGTACTCCATTAAGTTGCAAATGAAGGTCTTGGAGGTCGTCAAAAGTTCAGATTGAGAAAGACCTTGTACGATCAGGGATGCCCAGTCAGCAACTGATTTTGGAGGTCCGTCAACAACCCCCTTCTTGGAAATATGGTCTGCTAAGAAACATGGTTTGAGTGAGGCCCAAACATTTGAGTGACTTTATCTCAAAGTAGTTTGTTTAAGAAATAGATGGGAGGGTTTGCCAGAGGGTCCTTTCAGAGAGACAGGGTGAGTGTTTGGGATTTGCCCAGATTAAAATACATATTCCAAGTGTTGGTCCAGTGCCTGATTCTATCAAGGTCTGCAGAGAGAAGAGGCTGCTGTCTGCCTGTCTGAAGGATGAGTCATGATAGGGCAGAGGGTGGAATAATCAGTAAAGACATGAGCAGGCATTTCCAGGGAATCAGAAAGATTATTGATGAAGATGAGGAACAAGACTAGGGCCAAGACACTGCCCTGGGGTACTCCAGCCTTGAAAGGGAGAGGAGATGAGATGAGGGGATCCCGTGCAGAACCACACACTGAATACAGGAGTTGAGGAAGTCAGCGATCCACGAGAGGCCTTGGATGCCGTAAGCAGAGTTTGGAGATCAAGGCAAGGGGTCAGACTATCAAATTCTCGATACGTGTCCAGAGAGACGACCCTGATCATGTCTGAGATGGAGCGCTTCCACCTATTGTTGGGAGAACAGAAGCAGCACGCCTCGGGTAGAATGACCGGGTCCAAAACTGAACTGATAATCTGACTGTTGGAGAAAAGGAAGGATTTAATGTCAACTGCAATGATATATTCCATGACCTTGCTTAAAATTGAAAGGAATTGAATAGGCCTGTAGTTAAGAGAATTCAGTAACTTGAATTGGTTGTGCAAAATATCACACAACTTTACATGCGGACACAATTTTAGCTTGGTACATCATCATGGATTATGTGACGGAGAATTTTTTTTAATTATGACATGTATATGCGCATCTGGATTGGCAGGATTGCGAAGAGGTGTGAACCCTCGCTTTTGGGACGTCGAGCATGGGTTGGCATCCCAACCCAGATATTAACCTGACCAACCGACATTCTGGCATTTCGCCTGCAGGGTGAGGTATTAACGTATGCACCATTAAAGATCCCAAGGTGTCTTTTGCGAAGAGTAGGAAAATCATCGCGGACACTGAATAAATTACAAATTCCTGCCCGACTAACGACTGGGAAGGCAGCAGCAAACAATACAGCATGACCCTTAATCAAGAAACGTTTCTGCAGAACCGAGTTAATGGGAAGAGTTTGGTCTATCCCCCAACTTGATGCGGTGCTTTTAACAGCATCTGCACGGCCACTGCTTCATCCCCCTTACCTTCTTCAGATCCTCCACTATTTGCCAAAAACTTGAAATTCACCTACCATTTAATGCAAGCTCATATTCAATATCTCAGATGGGGGGGCACGAGTGTGGGGGGGGAGGGGGGTGGGGAGGGAGAGGAGGGAGGAGGAGAAAAACCAACAAATTTTTTTTACAGATTATGTAACCATACAATGTGATAGGCCGGATCTGGATTCAAACCTGAACTGAAATCGAATCAGCTTGTCATCGCCACGTAACCAACTCTTCCATCAAGTTTTGGCAAAACTTGTCCACAAATTTTGGAAATATCATGCAATGCGGTATTATCGTTTTTATCCCCATCTCTCGGAGAGTGAAGAATCACTATTATTTTTAATTCTTTTTAATTCTCATTTTCAGATCCACATTCGAATCTTCACCAAAATCGAATCATTTATTCCTTCTCACACACTCAACCTGTCTGCAAAACTTAGTCCAAATCAGTCCATAATTTTTCCGACATATCCTGCCCACAGACAGACAGACACACAGGGATGAAAAATAACCTGTCAGTCTGTCCACCTCGGGTGGCCGACACATCAAGCAGCATGATTGTTAATGCGCACACTAGCCACAAGTGAATAAAAAAAAAAGGATGACAAAAAAATAAATAAACTTTCACCAATGCATAATTAAATAATAAATACTCTCCGTACTTCGGGCTTACCTGGCGTAAACAAAGAGGGTTCCTTCAACTTCGGTTTTTTCCTGAGTCAAGACAACAGTAAATCCAAGGATGAGACGAGAGAAAGGTAAACGAACTTACATTTACATCAAAGCACAAATTCATCGATCGACTCGAGAGCATGTGGGGGGATCCATCCATCCAGGTAACCTCCTCCGGGAGGATCATGTCCACGAGTCGGAGGGGGCACGGAGAGGGGGGCACGGAGAGGGGGGCACGGAGAGGGGGGCACGGAGAGGGGGGCACGGAGAGGGGGGCACGGAGGGGGCACGAGATTCACAAAACGCACGGAGAGGGGGGCACGGAGGGGGCACGAGATTCACAAAACGCACGGATCGGCATTTTTTTTAACGGAGAACCCCCTGATGAGCACAAATCTCCACAGAAAAATCATCAGCAGGAACAAAAACATGAAATCTATTGGGTTCATGGCGTTGGCGGGCCGCAGGCTCCTTTTGAAAGGTGTGCACGTACAAGGCAGACAAACTCACCCACTGGTTCGTGTTCGTGTTGAAGTTATACAGAGCCACCTGGCTGGCCACGTCCATTATCTTTTTGATGTATGGATCGAGTTGCTGAAGCGCGGCCAAGCTGATGTGCAACACTTGCTCGACTGCCATCTTCACGCAGGTTGCCGACGCGTTGTGACGTAATTTTAGCAAAGGGTATTTTATTTTTGTCGTTTTTTTTTTTCATTTTTCACTAAGATGTGATTATGCGCCTGGAATATTAATTCCTCTGTATAATTGAAATCATTTCAAAGTGATTTTTCAAAAAATAATAATCATACAACCAACGCGACGTGAAAAGGTGGACGGCCGACGTAGCTGGACAAAACATCGACAAACACCACTCAATGAAAAGAAAAGAAAATACAAGCGCCGCTTCTAAAACAAATATAAATAGTCTATTACATTAATTTCAACAAAACGATAGTGCAATTATTACCTTTTAAGTAAATTCTAAGAATTGCAATACAAATTTTATAAGCATCCTTCCTGTCCTGATGTTAACAAAGAGCAGGAAAGAAGGATATACGTGAAGAATTCACAAGGGCATGTGATAACTGATCAGGGAAGAGTATTGATTATGGGGAAATTCCACTTGCCTAGGATAGATATAATAGATTGGGTCGAGGAACAGGGAAAGAGCAAAGCGGATGAGGATTTTTCTCCACCGAGTCCAGGATTGCTCTTTTAACCGAGTTTGTGCAAAAGCCCCACGAGAGGGAGTGCTGTTGAAATGAGAGCGAGAGATGAACCTTCAGAGTTTAGGCTTTATTCCATTTGATTGGAGCCGCTTCTGTGGGCACACCGGGGAATACAGGTTCAGCTAGGAGTACATAAGCAGTAACGTATACATGTGCAGTTAATCATCGCAGACTAAATCCGCGTAAGCACGGAGTTCGATATAATCTCCATTCTCACCAGTCAATGAGCACCTTCAGTTAACGAGCATCAAGTGAACAGCCGATGTAAATGGCAATGCCCCGGGGACAACCACTCGTGCCGCAGAGAGACCTCCCCTTATACGCGAGACGCACAACATGTGATCCCGCGTCATGTCCCTCGATTCACGTTAATTCACCACATTCTCCTCACCTTTAAAATGTAACTAGGGGCCCATCTTACACACCATGATTGTTTTAGCACTATAGGAGTATACATTTCAAGCAACGCGGACTAATAGATCTACAGAAGCATACATGCCAAGCAGTGATTATTTTGAGTTGTAGGAGCATGGAAATGAGCATCGATATATGATATAATGAGCATATGGGAGCATGAGCAGCGAGAATGCCGATAATCCCCTTTACAGATTGAGTCGTCGAGGGGGCCTTATTCGTCGACCTCTCCGGGAGTAAATGGCAGTTTCACTTGAGGGAGACTCCCGATCCTCTTGGTGAGCCTCGACTTGTGCCGGGGATGACTCCTCGATCGCTCTCGGGTGGAACGCGGCAGCCCCGTTGCCCGGTGGAGTTCCTGGGGGGGGGAACACCTGGGGAGGGGATGTCAGAGGGAGGTGTGCCAGATGGTGGTGTACCTGTGGGAGGAATACCTGAGGGAGCCAAATGGCGAACCGACACAGTGGTCTCCCTGCCATCCGGGAGCCTGACATGAGCATACTCTGGATTAGTGTCAATGAGTTCGACCCCCTCCACCAGGGGTTCATACTTGCTTTGTCGTACCGGGCATTTCATGAACACTGTTCTGGGATGGGTTAGCCAGTTGGGCACCGTTTGACCGTCAACATAACGTCGCTGGTGAGTAAACATTCGTTCGTGAGGAGTTGCATTGGTGGACGTGCAGAGCAAAGAGCGTATGGAATTCAGAGCGTCGGGAAGGGTAACCTCCCACCGCTCGGGGCCCAGTCCTCTTGATTTCAACGCCAGAGTTATGGCTTTCCAAATAACTCCATTATACCTTTCCACATGCCCGTTTCCCTGTGGGTTGTAACCCGTCGTTCGACTAGTTGCTATGCCGAGCTCTAGTAGGAATTGTTTTAGCCCGGCCGACATGAAACACGGCCCTCTGTCTGAATGTATGTACGAAGGTTTCCCAAACATAGCGAAGAGGTCAGAGAGACATCTCACAACAGTGCCCGAGGTCATATCCGAGCACGGAAATGCGAAAGGGAACCTTGAATATTCATCAACAACGGTGAATATGTATCTGTTGTCTGTCTCGGTCGGCAGGGGCCCTTTGAAGTCGATGTTTAGTCTCTCGAAGGGGGAAGTGGCCTTGATCAGTCTGCCAGATGCCACGCCATAGAATCGGGGTTTTAGTTCAGCACAAACAGGGCATGAAGCATTCATTTGTTTAATATCTTCAACAGAATAGGGAAGATTTTGTCTGTGCACGAAATGTGCCATTCTGGTTACCCCTGGGTGGCAGAGAGACACGTGTAGGTCTTGCAAAGCCTGACTGATTGTTGCCGAACTGTAGACCCGAGAGAAGGTATCTGCAGCAGGGTTTTCCTTCCCGGGCCGGTAAACAATGTCGTAACTGTAGCAAGCTAGGTCTATCCGCCATCTCATAATTTTTTCATTCTTAATTTTCCCGTTATTTTTCCCATCAAACATGAATGCCACGGATCGTTGGTCCGTAACGAGCGTGAAGTGGTTTCCCAGTAAATAATGTCTCCATTTCCGCAGCGCTTCGACGATGGCGTACGCTTCCTTCTCTATCGCTGAGTGTCTCTGCTCACTTCCAGAGAGAGTTCTCGAGAAGAACGCGACGGGTCTCCCGTCGCTATGGCGTGATTTGAAGCGTCGGTTTCCACCACGAAGGGCACCGAGCTATCGATCGATAAAACCACGGCATTACTGATATCATCTTTGAGGTTGTGGAAAGCTGTCACAACAGCGGCATCTGGTGGAAAGTTTTTGCAATGCACTAGGGGATGTATTTTCTCGGAGTATTGCGAAATCCATCTCGCATAGTAAGCAAACATGCCGATCACCCGGCGCATCGTCTGCAGGTCCTGAGGTGGTGGTAGCTCACGGAGCGGGCGCAATCGTTCAGGATCAGGCTTAATTGTGCCGTCGGCTATTGTGTAGCCGAGAAGGTCAATTGACCTTGCCAAGAATACGCATTTCTCATAGTTGAGAGTCAGATTATATTTTCTAGCAATGCCCAAGAATCTGTCCAGATTCATTTCATGTTCCCCCTGATCCCTACCGCACACTGTGACATTGTCCACGTAAACAAAAGTGTCTTTGAGGTTTTCATCTGAAATGATGTCGTCCATAACTCGTTGGAAGCAAGCCACTTCATTCGTGACACCGAATGGTATCATTCTGAACTGGTAGAGGCGCCTCCCTGCCTGGAATGCGGTGTAAGGTTTGTCTTCCTCTCGGATGGGAATTTGGTGATAGGCGCTTCGCAAGTCGATGGTGCTGAATACCTTATAATTGGCCACGCGTTCGACCATCTCATCTATGCGCGGCAGGGGGTAGGCATCGAGTTGGGTAAAGCGATTGACCGTTTGGGAATAATCGACAACCATTCGTTTCTTATGGTTCTGACTGCTGGTTACTAACACCTGTGCGCGCCATGGCGAATCGCTCGGTTCTATAATTCCTTCTTCCAGTAATCGCTTGGTTTCCGAAGTGATGAAATTCATGTCAGCAGTGGTATATCGCCGCGATTTGATCGCTATCGGTTTGCAGACCGGCGACAGGTTAGCGAACAGCTGGGGGGACGTCACCTCCGCGGTGGTCAACGCATTTAAAATTAGACGAGGCTTGCTTCCTCCAAAGGGTATTTTGACGCTCGTGTGCTGCTTGAGGACATTATGACCCAGAATTACGTCTGTGCACAAATCACGAAGCACCAGTACCCTTACATCCCGATGCGTGTACCCTTTTACGTCCAATTCAACATTGCAGTACCCTCGTACGCGGGATTGTAGTGAGGTGGCGGCCATGCATACCGTATTGTCAGTCGGGTGGATTATCCATTTCCTGCCCTTCACTAGCGAGCTGTTGACGAAACTTTCAGAGCTACCTGTATCAATCAGTGCCTCAGCCATATGCCCATTAATTCGTACGTTGATGATAGCCTTGGATAGATTCCCCGGGAAGGCTGCAGTTAATTTATTTTGCGATTAGAGAGCCGCAGAAGTGGGTTTATTTCTCCTTAGAGTGGATTTACATACCCTGGCATAATGCCCTTTCTTGTCGCAATTCATGCATGTGGCATCTCTGGCGGGGCATTTTTGACGAGGGTGCCTTTTGTACCCACAAAAGAAGCATTTACCAACCGGAGCAGTTGCTGAGGAGTTTGACGTGGCCTGGGTATCCGGCTCCTCGGGTGTTTCTCCATCCCCTATGTCTGGCTGTGTCTGTGCCAGTGGGGTTCCTTGGGTTCCCATCGTAGCAGCGTTCATTAGCAGCATCGGTGTCCCAAATGACTCAGATTGCTGCTGAGCCGTATCCATCGCTCGTGCCTGATCGACTACCTTGTCAAGAGTGGGTGGCGCTTTCTCTAGTAAGCGTTGCCGTATGTGGGCTGATCTGAGTCCTTGGATGAATGCCTCCCGTGTCGCTTCCTTTCGGTGTTCCTCGGCGCTTACGGCCCGGAAGCTGCCGTCTTTTCCCAGCTGATTCAGAGCTTGCAGGAACTGATCGATTGTCTCCCCGGCTGCTTGCTTGCGTGTGTTGAGAAGATGTCGTATGTATACCTCGTTCTTGGGCTTCACGTAGAGCGCCTGCAGCACGTCGATCGCTGCTTCGTAAGTGTCGCACTCCGAGAAGAGCCTGTACACGCTGAGCGAGACATGATTCACGAGAGCGGCAAATTTGTCAGTTCCCTCCTCGATGATGGTCAGATAGTGTGAGAAGGAACAGCACCAATGCGACCATTTCATTTCTGCGTCAGTCGCGTTTGGGTCTGCGTCGAACCTCTCTGGTTTGTAGATCTTGTCCATCGTTGGTTGAGAGAGCCGAGAAAACCAAATGGAATAAATTGAAGTGAGAGCGAGAGAAGAACCTTCAGAGTTTAGGCTTTATTCCATTTGATTGGAGCCGCTTCTACGGGCACACCGGGGAATACAGGTTCAGCTAGGAGTACATAAGCAGTAACGTATACATGTGCAATTAATCATCGCAGAATAAATCCGCGTAAGCACGGAGTTCGATATAATCTCCATTCTCACCAGTCAATGAGCACCTTCAGTCAATGAGCACCAAGTGAACAGCCGATGTAAATGGCAATGCCCCGGGGACAATCACCCCGCACCGCGGAGACCTCCCCTTATACGCGAGACGCACAACATGTGATCCCGCGTCATGTCCCTCAATTCACCTCAATTCACCACAGCTGTGTTGAATCTCGTATAACCTGCGACGTGTCGCAAGTCCACAAGAGCTACATGCGGTTGTTGCTGCCGTTATGGTCCTTGTTCTTGTTGGGGGTCCATTTCTGAAATGTGCACCCACTGGTGGGAAAGCTGCGAGAAACTCCACCCACCAAGGAACACCCAGACGAAATAATATGGCCGCCATTTTGTTTTTCTTATGGGCCTGACAATCAGGCTTGTAGGCCTCTGCTGATTATGCATTAAACCCCACCCACATTTGTCGCTTGACTCCACCCACATTTGTCGCTTGACTCCACCCACCAAGGAACACCCAGACGAAATAATATGGCCGCCATTTTGTTTTTCTTATGGGCCTAAGACAATCAGGCCTGTAGGCCTCTGCTGATTATGCACTAAACCCCACCCACATTTGTCGCTTGACTCTGGTGTCGTGGCCGAGGTGCGAACAGGCAGACACGAGCCGGAGGGTAACACAACTCCGCTTTATTGCCTCGAGCGAGAGGGTGGGCGTAGGATGCCTGTAACTCCACTTTATTACGCACTCGATGCACCCTACAGGCACATGACCTACAAGCCACTGCTAATGATACCGCATGCTGCTTACTGGTGCTACAAGCCTCTCGGGGGCGCAAACAGCTATATGCATTGCAGACACGTGACTACTATCACAACTCCTCTACGCCCCCACAACGCTCTATGCCAATACACCACAGACTCCACCCACCAAGTAACACCCAGACGAAATGATATGGCCGCCATTTTGTTTTTCTTATGGGCCTAAGACAATCAGGCCTGAAGGCCTCTGCTGATTATGCACTAAACCCCACCCACATTTGTCGCTTGACTCCACCCACCAAGGAACACCCAGACAAAATGATATGGCCGCCATTTTGTTTTTCTTATGGGCCTAAGACAATCAGGCCTGTAGGCCTCTGCTGATTATGCACTACTCGGGCTTGTTGCGTCAAATTTCCATTGGCTTTGTTTAGGTCGAGTGTTACAGACGATGAAGGACCCTGAAAAATCTAATATGTCAAATAAAAATTATCAGTAAGGTTTAATCAAGCCCATCAGCACGCACGGTACGCGCCTCCCGAAAGCTGTTCCTGTGGTAATTTTGTTAAACATTATCCAATTTCCATCGGCTTTGTTGCTCATGATGAGGTCAGCATGCATCTTTTGTTACCTCTTCCACAACTGAGTAAAATGTGCTTCACTCGTGAGTTAAACCTGCACCACCACTCGGTGAAAGTGATCTGTTCAATTTAGTGTTCTTTTTGAAAGTTTTTCCTCATCAACCTTTGTGTGCAAATTATTTGTTCAACATAAAATAAATGTACAGTAAACTAAAAGCGTGAACCAGAGGTCACCACGTCCGCCTGTAATTTGTGCACGTGTAGTAGGCTTCGTTCAAAAAATTATGTAGCCCTCGGGGGTAGGAGTAGGATGGGGGATGTATGTGCAAACAGTAGGGAGCGTTACAGGGGGAGGTTGCAGCATGTTTCCAGTGGCGTTATGTAATGCTATATTAACCAATGACTATTTTGTTTACCTCTATCAAAGTCACAGTTTTTGCATTCACATCTTCCATAAAAACAAACGATGTAAAATAAATTGAGGAAAATTGTAGCGTGTACAGGCCTGTATTGCGATTTATATCGCATGTTGTGACCACAGTGGTCATTCTTGTTGAATCATGATCCTAATATGGTGGAGGAGGTGGAGGGGGGGGAGAGCATCTGGGGTCTCGTGACCACAACGTAGTGAGTGCAACTCCACTGTTGAGATGTGAAGTTCGGGATCGTGGTGTAAGGTTATTGGATTTTAGGAGGGCAAACTTTGAGGGTTTGTCATGTAACCCTGTGTTTCTGGTTCATATTTCACGAGTTGTGTTCTGTGTTTGATGAGCAACAGTGATGCATTACCCCACTCTCACGTGGTCGAGTGATTCTCACGGGCCTCATTGTTGCAATAAGGCACTATATTACATGGTATGAGAAGTATGCCTAGTGTTGGCATAATGGTTAAGGTAGTGGGCTTTGCATCCAAGGATCCTGAGTTCAAATCCCTCTCAGCTGTTGAATTAATACCAGGTGGGGTTGACTCTGCCTGTCATCCTTCCGAAGTCGGCAAAATGAGTGCCAACTTGCTGGTGTCCTGTGTCGGAGTGGCGACCCTTCAAGGATTGTACGCACCAGCCAAGGAGACTGCTTCGGCAGCACCAATGCTCTGCACAGAGTATGGTCCCAACTCCCAATGGATGGATGAGAAGTGATTTGGGAGCTTTCGATTGGGTAACATTAATTGGTGGGTAGTTTGCATTGGACAAATCAAATGAGTAACCATCAAGGAGCAAATGTGTAGGATGCAGAGTAAGCATGTTCCAGTGAGGTGTAAAGGTAGAGGCAGAATGCAACTCGAGTGGTTGAGGAGGAACATATGCAGTGTAATTAAGGATAAGCAGAAGACATTTGTCAAGTACAAAATAACAGGACTAGAGTCTGACTCTCATCGGTGTATGAGGAAATAGAGACTGACAGGCCAAAAGGGAAAATGAAAAGGACATCACCAAGAATATTAAACATAACAGAAAGACATTTTTTAAGTATGTAAGGGTTAAGGGAAGGGTTAAGAGGAGTGTGGGACCATCGAGTTATAGCACAGGATAATTGGAGGATGATGACGTGAGATGACAGGATTATTTAATCGTTTTTTGCTTCTATATTTGCGCACGAACAAACAAACAGGGGAACTTTCAAAAGTGGAGAGTAGCTATCTTGGGGGTGAGCAAGGGCTTTTAGCAGAGATCCATGTCGGAGTCGATGAAGTGAAGGAGCAGCTAGAAAAATTAAGAGGTGACAAAGCTCCATGGCTGGATAATATGCTTCCTAGAATATAACCAGAAGTGACAGAGCAGATCAGGGTGGTGTTAGCAGATATCTTTAACAGCTCATTGGAGTCAGGAGAGGTACCAGGGAATAATTGAAGAACTATGGACCTGTCAGCTTGACTTCAGTGGTAGGGAAGGTGTTGGAGACAAGGCACTGATAGGGAAATATTTGAATAGTTTCAAACTAATTAAAGGTAGCCAACATGGATCTATCTACCAAAGGGAGATCATGTTTAACAGATTTTTAAAGTTCTCTGAAGTCGTTTCTGATTGGGTGGATCAGAGAAGCGCAGTGAATGTTGTGAATCTTGACTTTCAGAAGGCATTTGTAAAGGTACCACATTGGAGGTTGTTGGCTGAAGTGAGGGGTTGTGAGGTGGCTGGTCAGGTAAATAACTTGAATGGAAACAGGATTAGTGATAGGAAGCAAAGAGTGCCTTGAGTGGGAGGATGTTCAGCCGGATGTAAGTCATGGGGTACCACCAGGGGTCAGTAATGGCACCATTATTATTCATAATTTACATCAACGATTTGGACAGTGGGGTGAAGAATTTTCTTTCTCAATTTACAGATGACACAAAGCCTGGAGGTAAGGTAAATAGCAGACTGTGTCGTGATCAGATTCAGGAAAGTCTACATACTTTAATAGATTGCGCAAAATATTGGCAGATGCAATTTAATCTGAGCAAGTGTAAAGGGGTTGAGGATGGGAAAGAATCATGAAAATAGAGATTACATGATGCAAGGGGTAATTTTGGAGCGTGTCACACGGGGGAATGATCTGGGGGTAGTAATAGATACAGGAGGTAAGCAGGCAGCACAGTGCCAGGTAGCTATAGGTAAAGCAAATCGGGTTTTAGATTGTATTTGGAGGGGATCATTTATAAATCAAAAGAGATAGTTTGAACATTTAGGAATTTAAGGAGGGCCACATCTAGAAAATTCTGTGCAGTTTTGGTCACCACAACTTTGGAAGGACATTGATGCCACTCGGTTCAGCGCAGCGCAACTAGATTGATTCCTGGGTAAGCTAGAGACTAAGCTATGAGAAGCGGTTGAAGGAGGCAGGACTTTATATATTGGAATGGAGGTGATTGTGGGGGGATCTAATTGAGATGTTTAAAATAATGGAGGGTGTGGACAAGGTAGATGCAGTGGAGTTTTTCAACAGAATAGACAGTGATAGGACCAGGAGCCATAGCCTGAGACTAAAGAATAGGAGGGTTCAGACAGTTTTAAGGCAAGGATCTGTCATTTGGAGAGTGGTTAATGCGTGAAATTGTCTCCCAGGAAAGGTAGTGGCTCCAGAGGGGATGGATCGGTTCAAATGGGATTTGGATCGGTATATAGATGCATTGGAGATCAAAGGGTGTGGGGATATTGCCTTGTGTGGATGGTAGGTAGCTTATGTGTGGATGGGTAACGATACTGGGGTTGGATAACACAGGCATGATTGTCCAAATCACCTCCTCCTGCACCAAAGTTCCTTGTGTGCAGCTTATAATTCATTGAAAATGTTTGATTTTCAACGAAATGAATGGATGGACGCAACTTTGGCGGAAGCCAATTGGCTAGCACACCCTCATATTGATGCTTGGGTTCATTACTCAATTCGTCGATATACTCATGCAGTCATATATATGATATATTGATGCGAAATAGAGGAAATACAAAAATAAACTAGAGGGGGAGCACTCGGGAGAGTGCAAAACCTCCGCCGCCAATACTGCTGGGTCACTCAAGTGAACCTGATATCTTATTCATTAAATATGATGTCAACAGTGCTGACAGTTATAGTTCTTTTCTCCAACATTTTTTTTTGGGGGGGGGGGGGGGGTTGGAAATCACTTAAAACATGTAGAAATGCAAAAAAAAAGAAATCGAAATTTTGTTGAAAAAAAAGTTGCAAAAATTTTTTTTTTCCTCTAACAATTTTTTTTTGGGCGGTGGGGGGTTGGAAATCACTTAAAACATGGAGAAATGCAAAAAAAAAATTTTTCTCTAACAATTTTTTTTGGGAGGGGGTAACAATTTTTTTGGGGGGGGTTGGAAATCACTTAAAACATGTAGAAATGCAAAAAAAACAACAATTTCTCTATCTTGGGGGGGTAACAATTTTTTTGGGGGGGGTTGGAAATCACTTAAAACATGAAGAAATGCAAAAAAAAATTGTTTTTTTCTCTAACAATTTTTTTTTGGGGGGGGGGGGACCAAGTCCAAAATTTAATGGCATGATCCTTGGACCATACCTAACCCCCTCCCCCCCCACCAAGTTTCGTCGAAATCCGTCGAGGAGTTTTTCCATAATACTGTTCACAAACAAACAAACAAACAAACAGAAAGGGGTGAAAACAGTAACCTCCACCATCTTCGAAGATGGCAGAGGTGAAATAGCATGCATTAGGTTTCATTGCCATATTATTTTCACCACACTCCACATGACTTCCGATGAAATGACGTCCATCCATTAATATGATACAGGAGAATGCTTTTCAATCAACCAAAGCCTGGACCAAATTTTACATCCCAAATACCTACTTTACCTTTTTCATGTGCCCAATCCTGATTATCCAGGATGTAAACCCCAGCAAATGAAACCTCCTCGGCAAGATCATCACAGGCTACTGTTGCCATTCTCCATTGCATCACTTGCCAGTACAATTTGTCAGAGCAGAAGCTGCAACATGCCAAGCTGCTCTGAGGACTGCCCAAAACACTTCTCACCAAGTTAAATAATGACCCCCAAACCTAACTTTAAGCCATTCATCAGAGCAGTAGAGGCACGTCACCTGGGCATCAACTAAACCCAGAAAACCTCGACCCTTAACCGACTGAAGGCCACCAAACCTGCTGGTCGAGTTGAATCCAAGATCTCCCTATATCTACCAACTCCTTGGGTTCTGATCGAACGTGGACCGAATGGGTCCACTTTAACCCTCTTCACTCAGAGGTTGGCAGATTCAATGCCCGCATACACTTATAGGGTCTCCGCAAGAACCCAATCTGCATCTGTGGCCTCAACCAAAGTGCAGACCTTTACGTTGAAGAATGTGGCACACATGGCTGCTCCGGTGAAGGGACTGGGCTGCAGACTCACACCAGAAGCATGCCACTGGTTGAGAACTGCTGATCATACCGCTGTGTCCCATTCGTACATGGACTCTGAAAATGCTAATACTGTACCACTTTAGACACCAGAGGGCATCCGAGGATGAGATATGGATTCAAGGGAAAAAGAAGAGGAAGCTGATGAGAAAAAATATATGAAGCAAAGCCTGCTCTGATTTCTTGTAAGTCTGAGCTCCAAACACAGCAGATTACACACGCAAGAAGGCAGCGTTATGTGTCTAACGATGCGAGGAGGATTTCACATAAATGTGTTCAGTCTGCAGAACTTGCACAATGATCTGCAGCATCCCAGGCAGGTGGGCTCGTTGCAACTGCCTCTACTGCTCATTATTACATCGAGCAGACCAAATACTGTTTTGTTGCTAGTTAATTGCAATTTGCTCAACTGGACACTGCAACTATTATAAAATTGCACGATCTAACGTCTCAATATGTCCACATACTGGGATTGCTGCCCTGGTTTCAGAATTCAGAGATTGCATATGCGCACACAATATTGTGAACTGTTGCTTTGGACGCAGCAAAGCAACTTATAACTGAGTTTTATCTTCGTCTTTCCACCCTACTATCCCATTCATTTATACTAGGAGAGAGAATGTTCGTGGAAGCCCCGACGTTGATAAACTGCTCATAATTGCTGGAACCATGGTGATCTTTCCACACACCTTCAAGTCTAACTACAAAGCCCGGTGTTGGCTTTGTGGTTCGGGTGGTTGGAGAGCCTTCCCCGGCTTACCCTTGGCCCACGATCCAATGATGGCATATTTTGTTGGGACTGCCATATGACCTTGAACTTCAACATTTAGGGATAGAGTGTAAATGAAGAAAATGTGTTTATCTATAAAACTCAACATCATGAAAATCAGAGGAAAATTATTCCAAGTTATCAAAAAGTGTTTTTTTGTAATTTAGGTCACAATCCGAAAAAAAGCAGGTCAAGGGCACTAATCAAATATCAGGTGCACAACTCCAGGGGTATGATGTAAATTAAGCATAAATGCAACTTGCTCTGCAGCTATAGGCTATCTGGAGAGGGCAATTTCGTTCTGATCGGCTAAACCTCAGTCAAGTTATGGTGAAAAATGTCAAAATGTCTATAATTTGGTCATGACCTTAAAATTAGGTCAAGGGCAAAATATTTTATGTCAACCCCGCACAGTTTTTATTAACATTATTGATGGAAATTTTAATTCCGTAAGTCCCAGCCCGCTCCGAGATACAGTTCAGGAATTTTGGAAATTAGGATTTCAGGAGGAAAAAATAAGCTTAAATGAGCTAAGATCCTCGTCCTCTTAATTATGACGTCATAAAAACGAATATGACGTCATTGTGATGTATCAGGCTTGCGATAAATTATCTGTGCTAATGCCCGGCTTGATTCCTGCAAACAGAATTCCAAAAAGCTTGCCTAGTTTCGGAGATAATGGTATAGGCGATTTTCCATTAGTGGAGATATTATGACGTCACAACTATTTTTTCTAGGAAGAATTTCCAAAATCGGAGATAGTTACTGTCTGCGCAGGGTATTTTTACATATATATGCCAAGTTTCAGGAAGTTTCGATGAAAACTGTAGGCTGTGAAACAAAAAAGTCCACAAGAAGAAGATGAAGAACAACAACGTGAGTAAGACTTCGAGATCCTCAACGAGGATCTAAAAAAATTAGAAATGGTGGTTTAATACTCCGAGGGGTCTAATAAAACCCAACAACAGCAATAAACCTTCCTCTGTCCTTAAGGACTGAACAAAATAATCACAGAATGATGGACACGTAAAAGTGAAATTTCAGAGGGATAAGGGGGATAACAAGAAACTACGAATCAATCCGTTACTGTCATTGCCAATTGGGGACATGACACAACAGTTACTCTGATCAAAATAATAAATAAATGACTACCCATATTAATTTATCCCCCTCCCTTGGCATTTTCGCTATAATACATTCCTTTATGCCTGGTGTTGGCTTAATGGTTTGGGTGCTGAGTTCAAATCCTGCTCGGCTGTTGAATTAATACCAGTTGGGGTTGACTCAGCCTGTCATTCTTCTGAGGTTGGCAAAATGAGTGCCAGCTTGCTGGTGTCCTGTGTCGGAGTGGTGAGCTGTCCAGGATTGTGCCCAATAGACCAGGTGACTGATTTGGCATCACTGATGCTCTGTACAGAGTATGGTACCCAATGGATGGATATTCCTCCACTTGTATGAAACAGGATGTGCTGCATTTTCATTGGCCTTACATAATTAACTGGAAAAAAAAATCAAGTCATTGCAAAGATTTGTTGAAAGAAAAAGTGTTCTGATCGAATGTCTGTTCATTCCTTTAAGCGTTATTTTAATCCCAGCACAGCCCCCTGGAAGCTGCGTGTGGTCGTTTGAGGATTTGCAATGGGGGTGGGATATTGTGGTGGTTGGGAAAGGGGATAATCAGGGACCAGAGTTTCCACTGAGGGTGTAAACGCGTTTCCTTGGTGATACAACAGCCGCGTAGATGACCTGCAAACAGAGATCCATCTCTGGGGTGAGACAGATTCTTATTAATTTTGTATTCTATTTTTATCTCAGGATATTTTTTGTGGTCTAATTGTGCAATTAATCCATTTATGTCCAAATGACAAATTCCCCAAAGTAATTCATTCCCGACTCAAGATGAATGGTTTGTTTTTCAAACTCCTCTTACCTCATTCATGAAGTCTCTTACTCCTCTTTCTTTGAACCTCGATGAACAAACCGTCAGTCTTCCCTCATTTTTTTTTCCACCTTTAGTCTGTTTTAAATTGATGTTTGAGTTCCATCATGGTAGGCATTCCTTGCTCTGGTCCAGTGTGATCACTCCTCATTTTCATAAATGCCAAGGTGAGCCAATGAAAAAAGCCAAGAATTCACAAGGTTTCGGAAAAGCGATGATAATAGAAAACCAAGACGCCAAGATGAACAACGAATAGCCAAGATCTTGTGAAAAAAAGCTAAGGAGTGGTCACACTGCCCTGGTCCAGACCGATAAATATTGCCAAAATGTTTGGGACAAAAGCAATCTATGATTTGCTGTAAAGATCTTTCAACCAGTTGACGTTGCTTTCATTCAACGCACTCAAGAACGCTGTTGTTCACTGTTGTCAAAAATCTCAGTTCAATAAATCCTACATGTACTGTTACGTCGAGGGCCTATAGCTAGACTGTGGTAAGTGTAACATGGTCTGTGTATTTCGAGTGCGTTAGATTGCAATGTATCAAGGACCTGGTAGAATAGGTAATTTTGTAAAATGTGATGCTGCGGCAGTGTGTGTGATTTATAGACAGGATAGTGAGTGAAATATTGTATGCATCAACGCATCTTGTTTGTGGGTGGGGCCAGGTGAGGACTTCCTGTCACAAAAAAGTGTCACACTTCAAAAAAGGCCAGAACGATCTCTCACGCAAATGTGTGCAAGCCGTGGTAGCACAATGCACGATAGGACCCACCCAGAAGCAGGGAAAGACTTTTATAAGCTCGTGCCCTAGGCAGCGGGAGACGTGATTTTGCAATCGCGCGCGTGTGTGTGTGTGTGTGTGTGTGTGTGTGTGTGTGTGTGTGTGTGTGTGTGTGTGTGTGTGTGTGTGTGTGTGTGTGTGTGTGTGTGTGTGTGTGTGTCTGGGCCGTAACTGGTTTTTTCAACCATTTGAGCTTTCGTCATCAAATTTTCAACAAAGTTTTATTATGAGAATATGGAGAAAACAAATTAAGAATTTGGTCAAAAGCTCAAAAGGTCAAAAGGTCGAAGGTACTGTTTAGCATACGGAAGAAGTCCGAATACAAAGTGGATGGGCTTTGCATTTTCAGATGCTTTATAGTTTTTCGCTCGCCTGTTTGAAGAACAGAGAGCTATAGCGATACCCCCGACGTGAGTGTGAGCGTGAGCGTGAAAACGTTAAAGTTTTTGTTACTAGTTATTTAGAAGCTTGTCAATCATTTAATATGTGTACTAGGATGCTGATATTTGGCATGGAGGTTCATTTGGGGTATACTGTTGATGTAGTGAAGTTGAAATGAAAAAATAATTTCAAATCTTTAAAATTTTTGACCTGTTTTGAACTTAACTTTTTTGTAGCACATCAAGGTTAAAGTTTTTGTTACTAGTTATTTAGAAGCTTGTCAATCATTTAATATGTGTACTCGGATGCTGATATTTGGCATGGAAGTTCCTTTGGGGTATATTATTGATGTAGTGAAATTGAAATTAAAAAATAATTTCAAATGTTTTAAATTTTTGACCTGTTTTGAACTTAACTTTTTTGTAGCACATCAACGTTAAAGTTTTTTCCTTTCTAATGTTTTTATCTACCACACTATTTTTTTACTGATTACAATATACAAATACATATATAGCTTTAAAATTATTTGGATCAGACTTCACTGCAATGCTTTATAAAAAATATTATTAGACGAGTTTACTGATTACAATATACAAATACATATATTGCTTTAAAATTATTTGGATCAGACTTCACTGCAATGCTTTATAAAAAATATTATTAGACTAGTCTTTTAAAAACGATAAATGTATAAACAAGTGAGCATTGGGTGGCTTTGACACCAACTCTCTGGTTATTGGGGCTGCCACGTGAGCAGGACGGTCAGGAGGAGAACTCCAATTAGGATGAAGGGAGGGGGGGGCAAGAGAAAGGGAACACCAGAGTTCCTGGTGTGCAGAAGAAGGGTGAAGAAGCGGCTTGAGTGAAAATTGAGAGCAGACCAGGACGACTCATGTGGTGAAGGAGAGAGGAGAATTGGTGAGAAAAATCACAAAGAGTGTCACGTACGCTGGTTCTGAGTGAACGTCCCAAGTGAGTGGAATTCTGAGCGAACGTCCCAAGTGAGTGGAACCTTTCGGAGACAAAGGTGGTCACTCTCTGCTTTCTCTGTTTTGCCTGTTCATTGGACTCACTCTTGCGAGCTTAATTAATTTCTCGCTCTTCATCTCCAATGCCCTGTTTCATCGTTGCTCAGGAAGAACAGCTCTTGGAAACGGGGACACTGTTCCCGAGCTGTACATCTCTAAAAGAAAGTCCTTGCCTGCAATTTTAACATGTGTACAGGTGGGATCTGTGGTGCCTCGTGTGGGTTAAGTTTTAATTTATTTCTCATCCTTGTACACAAGTTTGTGTCTTTTGATTTGCATGGTTTAATTCAAACTGCTCATCCCATCCACCTTTCTCATTATAAACCAACCCTTTTGAAAGTTCAGAAAACTTATTCCATCCTCCTGTGTCCCACGAGTGTGTCATCAATTATGGTTTATTTTGGACGACTTTGGGGAACGGTAAAGAGTAGATTAATTAAAGTGAACGCAGTTGGTTAGAAACTATTCGGCCGTTCCCAGGAGAAAGGATCCTGGCACAGACGACCCGTGTTAACTGACATGACGATAGTAATAAACATTTTATATATAAACACATTATATATAATATCATCACACATTATGTATAATAAACATTTGAATAAACATTTTATATACTTAACCGGACATTTTTTACCCCATGCTATAAAGTTAACATGAAGATTGCTGGGAAGGTTACAAATCCAATGAAGAAACAATGCTGAGGCATCAGATAATGTAGCAACAAAGGGTGGAAAGAGAATTCAGGGGTAGTTGTACTTGCTTTTGAGCTGTATTGTCTGGGTTTGATTCCCAAGCCATCTATATACCATCAACCGAGATGCATCATTGCAGAAACCATAGTTCAGATGGGATGTTAAGCCAGCCATGTCATCTGCCAGCATTCACTTGTGGATGTTGAAGATCCTAGGATCCTGAGTTCAAATCCCACTCAGCTGTTGAATTAATACCAGGTGGGGTTGACTCTGCCTGTCATCCTTCTGAGGTCAGCAAAATGAATGCTAGCATACTGGTATCCTGTGTTGGAGTGGCGACCCATCCAGGATTGTGTCCAATCGTCTGGGAGACTGCTATGGTAGCACCAATACTCTGTGCAGAGCGTTGGTGCTGCGGAAGCAGTCTCCTTGGCTATGGTACACAATCCTGGATGGGTCGCCACTCCGACACAGGATACCAAGCAAGCTGCTACTCATTTTGCCGAGCTCGGAAGGATGACAGGCAGAGTCAACCCCACCTGGTATTAATTCAACAGCCGAGGGGAATTTCAACTCAGGATTAAAGGATACCAAGCCCATCACCCTATCCATGAAACCAACACCAGGCATAATAGCAAAGTAGTAGTAACTATAAATAACCCTTATTAGCCCCAGCGCAGCACGTCAACCGTGAGATACCCATTTGTTTTTAAAAAAAAAAATCAATTCCTGTTTATTTATTTACCATTGACCTTCAGTTTGTGCCCAAGCTGTAACATTTTTACCAACACTTACAGGTAACAGATTCAAAATGCTGCTTTTCTTACAACATTGCTCTTTTTATTTGCAAAATGTTTCATTGTTTTGCTGCTTTAGACTTTAGCAGCCATTCAGACAAGTGCCATCACAACACAGGGCCGTATCACCGAGCCCGACGCGTACAAGGTCCCAAACAAGACCCTAGTCTTGAAAAACTACACCAAAAGAGTATTAAAAGTGACAAATATATTTCTGTTTGACAAATTAAAAGTGACAAAATTTTCATAACAAAGAGCAAAAACATCAACTTTTCACAGCCATTTTATTCAATAAACAGGAATCTACATGGAACACAAGAGCCTGTAGTTTAAGGCAAAGATGAAGGAATTTTCAGGTTGAAAGTTCAGTTATCACAGCACATTTGATTCTTCTTTCAGGTCGTCACTTTGTCAACATCATCGTTATGAACTCTGCAATTAAAACAAAACCCTTATAGCACCAGTGACAAAGCAGATGCAAAATAAGTCAGTTCATCTCAAACAATAAAACTTCATTATAAGAATTCACAATGGGAAGTGATTTTTAAAAATGAAACTTTTATAATTATATGTGGTTTGTCGATTGGCATTCCCATCTGAACACTCAGCTCATGAACACATCTCTGACTGCATCCTTGTTCTTGATGCAATTTATCAACAGGCTTCAAGAGCTATAGATGCAAAAATAAATAAATAAATAAAAATGAACATATATATATATATATATATATATGTATATATATATATATTATATATATATATATATATATATATATATATATATATATATATATGATTGATTTTCTCAACAAGACCAGGAACCCAACACACACCTTCATAATTGACTTGACCATCTCCGTCGATGTCTGCCTCCCGGATCATCTCATCCACTTCCTCGTCGGTTAGTTTCTCTCCGAGATTTGTCATGACGTGCCGCAGCTCTGCTGCACTGATAAAACCATTCCCATCCTGTCAAGGCACCATCCACGCACATAATGTAGGAAAACGTTGAGCTTTAAGGGCCTGAAAAGCTCAGCTGTATGAATAATTTTAAACATAAATTGTCATAACTGCTAAAACAACTTCCGAAATTATTTTGATGGTCAAATTACATCTTTCAAATCCCAAGTTGATGTTAAGCATTTCCATAAGAAATCCTCAAGGACATTGTTCTTCATATAAACAGCTGTTTCTCCCTCTCCATGCTTCAGTCCCTCAATTCCCCGACCTCCCTCCCTCCCTCGTTTTCATGCCATCCTCCTAGAGGAGTTAACAACGGTAAAATTAGCCCTCTAATTAAGACCCGGTAGAGCATGTATGCTTCTTTTGCCAAACCAACAAACTAAACTTACACTGCAGAGTTACAAATAACATCAAACATTTGGAAGGCCAAGAGGGTTACAATTCATTTATTAGTTTATGGAAGATAGTGGAGAACTGCAATATGTCGATTATATTCCAGTGAGGAGGAGAGAGAAGAGTGGGACTGGAGTTTGGAGATTAAATATATCAATCATGATTGGAAGAAAGGACAGGGGGGGGCAGGGAAGACAAAAGTAGAAGTGAGCAGAAAGCTTTGACTTTCAGTATTACCTTGTCAAAAACCCGAAAAGCTTCCCGGACTTCCTCTTCACCATCCGCATCCTTCATTTTTCGTGCCATCATCGTGAGAAATTCAGGAAAATCTATTGTTCCATTGCCTGGAAGTGAAATTTTGACCAATCTGAAGTCGAAATTATTCTATTTTTCTCCAAGTAAATGTCAACCACCAGAATGATACATTTATCACCTAAATATATCATATGGCACTGAAAGCACACGGCCTTAAGTCGGCAGCAACCGCACTCAGCTGGGCATCATCACTCAAGTAGCATTAAAATCGGCTTTTCATCAATTTACTGCACGGATTTCTGCCATACTGAGGACTACTTATTAATGACGAGCATGTTGTGATCCCCACAATGGATTAAAATTAACGAATATCAAAATCACGTTGCGGTTGAAACATTTGTAGGCTGGGATTCAATGTCTTCAATCTGATGGTCCAATTCAAAAATATTATTGTTTTTGGAGATTCAAAACAAGCCCCCAATATCCTCCCATCTCCCACCCCAACCAGTTCCCCTTTTCCCCCATCGGAGTATACCATCAGCATCAACTTCATTGATCATGTCCTGCAGTTCCGCCTCTGTGGGGTTTTGGCCAAGAGACCGCATGACCGTCCCCAACTCCTTTGTGGTGATTGTACCATCACCGTCCTTATCAAAGAGTGAGAATGCTTCCTTGTATTCTGCAAAGCACAGCAGTCAACAAGCCATACATTGCATGAATTAAATCACAAATTCTAAAAGAGAAAACAAATTCTAAAACATCACCAATTCTAAAGAAGAAAAACCACTCAATTGCCATCTTCAGATGCATAAGGCTATCAATGTAGTTTTTCCTTGGCTGGGGGACACAATCCTAGATGGGTCACCACTCTGACACAGGATATTCGACTGGCTCATTCTTCCAAATAAGCTGGTACTCATTTTGCCAATGTCGGAAGGGTGACAGGCGGAGCCAACCCACCTGGTATTATTTCTAATGGCAAGACAAGGGCCTAAACTCAGGACGGTAAGATCTTAAGCCAGCCACCTTAACGGTTAAGCCAACACTAGGCTTAAAATTCTGAAAGAGATCACCAATTCTAAAAGAGATAACAAATTCTTAAGAACGATCACAATTCTAAATTCTTAAAAAAAGATCACCAATACGGGATTTTTGAAATGACGCGATTATCCCACATTGTGAAAATAACTCAAAAAGACTTCAAAAAATCCATGAGAGAAAGGGTGTATCTGTGCACAATGAAAGTTGGAGAACTTTTTTCCCAGTTCATCAACAGTGTTGAGACCCTGCAGCTGCCCATAATGCAAACAACCGATGACGTGGACCAGTGGAAGTTCCGGAGAACTGTGGACGGGCGTGCGCTCCCCTAAACCCTCGACCATCGCTGCCAGTGAATGGACTTTAAACCTTGTGCGAGGTCTGCTGTAAGCATGCCAAGTTTGGCGATCTATTTAACGGATGTGTTAAATTAGAAAGACGATGCTGTGCAGCATTACCCACAAAGTAATGGGGACCAAATAAAGGACATCTTCACAACATGAAAATACACAAAGTTTGTGCTGGCTATATTTACGTGAGAACCACATGTACGCGGCAGACTTTCCTGAGGGAGACACCGTTTCTAGTTTGGGTGCTTCTTAGCAGCAATGGGAAGGTCATATCTGGGGCTTGGGAACGCACAGGTTAAATTTAAAATTGACTTTTTAAAAATGATGACATGTACCATAAATCATGTTGGGGGTGGGGGCTGGAGTGGGATCTGTGAGCACAGTTATAAATATATTTATGGTTTGGCTCCAGGGCTACAAGAGACATTATAATAGATTTTTACATCTCGTGTGTGTGTGTGTGTGTGTGGGTGTGTGTGTGATCTCCATATGCGGGTTTCAGAAGATGGAACGGAGTTCTCCCAGCCCTTGAATTATCCACTTCCATTTTGGGAAGGATTCATGGACCAAGTTGTGAAAGTTTTGTTCCGAGGACTCTTTTGAGGATCGTCACTGAGCCCCAGACAGCTTCCAACTGCAGTTCATTTGCAGTAATATTCCCAGGGATGGCTTTTAAGATATCCATGAGGTTCTTCTTTATCATTCCCATTGCTCCAACTATCACTGGTACAATTTTGGTGCTCTTCAGCTTCCTTTGAGATCCTGGTATTCCATAATTTTATTGATTTCTGTGTTGTTTAGCCCAAAATTGCTGGGTCCTGATATCTCAATTGGCAATGCCTTCTTTTTGTACCCAATGCCATTTTTTTGTCCAGTCACAATGCTTTGTATTCATTGTTCATGCTTGATGGGATCATCAGGTCGAACGTTAGCATTACATCCTCTGTCAATGATCGCTTTTGCTTCATGTTTTCATGAGTTTTCTGGAACTCGGTTTATGAAATTTTTAGACACATGCCAATGGATTACTCCACATACTTTGTTGTGCCTTTGTGTGTACAGCTGTACAAATAAAAGCACAAGTTTTGGTTTTTTTACATCACAAAAGGAGGTGGATCGTGCATTCTGTTTATATCTTGTAAAACCTACACATGCCTGAATTACTTAGTCCCAACATTTTCTTTGAAAGATTGGTCTTGTGTCCTTGGTCTTGGGCATTTATTAAGATTCCCTCTCCATCCCAGTTGAACAGACCTCCTCCTAACCATTCCAAAGCGCCCTCTTTGTCTGTTCCCAATTTGTCTAACTCCTTTTTAACATCTTCGGTGTATATCTGTTGATATTTCATTTTATATTTTTATTTTGTCTTTATTTTTGCAATCGATGGAGCTGTATTCATTGCTGTTTCGGTTTCTTGTGTTTGTAGTTTCGTTGCTCGGTGGGTTAGGGATACCTTTTCTGGTTTGCCGTCTTCGTGTTTACGTACAAATTGGTTTCGGTAATCCGTTGAACTTTTCATGTACTCAGCCAACCCTACAGTTGTGATTCTGTGAACTTGGTTGAGTTCCATCACACTGCTGTTCCTCGTCTTGGCAGGTTCATTCTCGGGCTATATTGATTTTTGTGGAACATTTTGTGGATATAATAGAGAGGAGTTTCCTTGTTTGGACATCTAGCTTGTTGATTTCTGGTTGTGGCCAGTTTATTATTTCCACCACTGTATTGGAATACTGGTACTGCGAGTTGCTTTATGGCTTTGACTGTTTCTTGGGGTGAGATACGTTTCCAGGATCCACCTCGTTCTATGCAGGTATTCTTTGGCCCATTTGTTTGTGACATGCAGTAGAATCTGGATAATAAGCGTATGTGCTTATTTTTAGATTTAGCGAAACACATATGCACTTATTTTCCACATACACTTGTATTCAAAAAGCCACGGCGTATGCTAATAATGCTAAATGTTTTTTTTTCAGAATGGCTGCGTAGACATCAGTTTTTACATCATTGCGATTTCAATTGTCCGTACCTCGGAAACAAATTTCAAATGCACTTTCTTTCAGTCCTCGAGCATCTGTCTGTTTAAACTCCGTAACAAGTTCGTTTTCCATGTCCATGTAAAAGGCCCATCTTCCGCTGCCCATCTTAAAACTTTTTACACTCTGAATAATTATTCCATCATTCTTCACCATTGATATCAAAGTCCTCATGTTAAGTCCGAAATTATTAACCTCCGCCATCGAAGATGGATGGAGGTTACTGTTTTCACCCCTGTCTGTTTGTTTGTTTGTGAACAGTATTACGGAAAAACTCCTGGACGGATTTCGATGAAACTTGGTGGGGGGATTAGGTATGGTCCAAGGATCATGCCATTAGATTTTGGACTTGGTCCAAAGTCCAATATGGCCGCTATGGCGGCCATTTTGAAAGAAATATTTGAATTTTTTTTTTGCATTTCTACATGTTTTAAGTGATTTCTAACCCAAAAAAAAATTTGTTAGAGAAAAAAAAAATCTTTGAAACTTTTTTCAAAAAAATTTCGATTTTATTTGAAAAATATTTGAATTTTTTTTTGCATTTCTACATGTTTTAAGTGATTTCCAAACCCCCCCAAAAAATTTGTTAGAGAAAAAAAAAACAAATTTTGCACCTTTTTAAAAAAAAAAATTTCGATTTCATTTTTTTGGCATTTCTGCATGCACGTCGATCTAGATTAGTTTATTCAATCGTGGTTCAGTAGAGTCTGATCCGTTTTGACCTACAATGAATAGGATATCAGGTTCACTTCAGTGACCCAGCAGTATTGGCGGTGGAGGTTTTGCACTCAACCGAGTGCTCCCCCTCTAGTTACACATCTGTTACTGGTTCTTACAAGAGTTGTAAAACTCGATAATATCAATCTACTTTTCACAAGTATATGATTGACGCTTCACCGGTGTGTCCATATTGATTGTGATGAAAAACGTTGTTTTTCGACTCAATAATAAATGGTCGTAAAAACACCATTTTACGACCCTTGATGAACAATGTTGTTTTGAACATTCAACTCTGGGAAGTACCAGTACCAGACGTGTAAAAAAAAATCGAACTTAAAAGTTGATGTACCAATAAAACACGAAATACTGTTGTGTTTGAGTTGATAATATTTTCAGTTTTCAGAGCCTTTTTGATGATGTTTTCATTTGTGCTTTTTTAATGGAGAAATAAAATAAGGAGGTCCATGAGCGCATATTTTTCATATGCGCTTATATTCAAGCATACGCATATTATCCGGATTCTACTGTCTTTGGTGGCCCAAAATGTTTGAGATTTTTTTGTTTTCTAGCTCCTGTATTGGTGTGTTTTGGTAAATTTTTTACATTATCTGTTTTTGTTGGCTTGCCTTGTACGAATGTGCATTTAGCACACTTATCTCGGCCAAATTCCATTGTCCCATTTCCTAATTTCACTACCATTTCACTAATAAATGGTAATAAAGTACCATTTCACTAATTTCAGTTGTTCTTCCAATTTCTCGCCATTCATTGCGGAGAGCTTTAAATCATCAATGTACAGTAGATGTGTCACCTTGAATATTGCCGCCCTGCCATGCAGTCCCCACGATTCATGGATTGAATACACTTTGCAGTGGAGGATGATCTTTCTCCTCTATGCTCCAATTTTCATAGTTTTGGTTTGAGAGATGCTTTATTGTTGGCTTTTGGTGTGTGTGTGTGTGTGTGTGTGTGTGTGTGTGTGTGTGTGTGTGTGTGTGTGTGTGTGTGTGTGTGTGTGTGTGTGTGTGTGTGTGTGTGTGTGTGTGTGTGTTTTATCCACCGCTGCCACTCGCTTGTATTAACAGGAAATGGTACAAACTCGACACCTCTCATCCACAGGTATTTCTCGTATTGCCTATATTTCCGTGAGTCCGATTTGCATCCAGAAACGCAACAATTATGGTTAACCATTTTGAAATTGTCACTCTTGTGTTTAAATGCTGAAGAGGGCGTTTAAAAGATAATTATTTGACCGACACATTTCACATTAGCAATGGCAGGAAAAAGTTCGAGTTGAAGTGAGCTACTGAAATGCACATGCAACACTTATGTGAAAGGCCTCGTTCGCATTCATACACCATTTCTAAATTTCCAAAATCCCATATTCAGAGATCGCTGATTGTAAAAGATTTCTCACCTTTTACTTACTTTTGTTTTTTCCTTCCAACCAGTAATCTACATTTTACAAATACATAAATAATGGCATTTAATGTACCTGCAATTTGCTCCTCTGTAAGCTGATCAGCCTATGAAGTCAAAGAGGAAAAAATTAGTTTAATACATCATCCTTCAAGCAAAAGCACACAATTTTCCCCATGAAAGGAAGTTGCAGGTTCCTCCAAACCAATGTGACAAAATATTTCACTTTACATTCTGATACAGTACTATTGCACATTTAGCTCCATTGTGCAAGTTTCAAATGGAAAAAAAAATCGGTTCATTTCAGAAAATTACATCCGAAAGAAACATCCAGCAAGAGCCACTAATTAAGAAAGTCGACAGCATTCTTCAAAGAGGATGTCAAAGCCAGCTGTCCCATCTGTAATCAAGTGAATGAAAAATATAAAAGCATCTATGGTCTATATCTAATTTGATAGCATCTAATTTGATAACCACCAGGGGGATAATATAAAAGCATCTAATTTGATAACGTTAAGAGTTTGCACAAAAAGCCTCTTCAATTTCTTTACAGCAGTATTAATAGTTGTCATTACTTTTGATAAAGTTCAAAAGAAACAGTACTATTTCGTTTTTGGCCCTATTTCTCAATAGTGAAGAATAACTTTAAAATTTAAATAATTCTCGTCTCCAGATCCTGATTCGGAATTTCACCAAAATGGAATCATTTCTTCCTTGCTACACACCCAACATGTCCACCAAGTTTCGTCCGAATCCGTTCACAACTTTTTGAAATATCGTGCTATATATCGTTTTTGGCCCTATCCCTCAATAGTGAAGAATAACTTAAAAAATTAAATAACTGTAGTCTCCAGATCCGGATTCGGAATTTCACCAAAATCGAATCAATTCTTCCTTGCTATAAACCTAACATGTCCACCAAGTTTTGTCCGAATCAGTCCACAAGTTTTTTAGATATCCTGCACACAAACCAACAAACAAAGACAGAAAGAGGTGAAAACATAACCTCCTTCACCTTAAGCGGTGGAGGTAATCAAACGATGACGCAAAAGCTTTAATTTTTACAACATTCAGAAAGTTAAACAATAATAAAAATCAACAAGTTGTTTTCATTTTAAAAGTACATTTTAAAGTAAATTTCAGGTTACAATCACAACTGCAGTAAAAAAAAAAACCAAGCAGCATGGCAGGAATGCTCACCATTCTGGGTCACCACCACCACCACCACCACCACTAAACTTTCATGCACTCACTCCTTACAGATTAATGGGAGGCTCCAACAAACAAACAAATCAGCGGAGGATACTTTCCAAGCGTTTATGAAATAAGAAACCGGAGCACCTGCTCAGTTTAATGTATTCATGCGCAATTCACAAAAATAAATAAATAAAGAAATAAACAAATAAATCCACCAGGAGTCATAAACAAAGCCAACAGATACATCGGATACCGAAGTTATCAGTTCAATCAATCACCGGTGAAGTTAGTCCGTTAAACGTGCATCGATTCCAAAACAAACATGTGTCTACTCAAGTTTGTGGAGATACAAAATGCTCGAGGATTATATCTTTGCGGCGGATTAACACCGAGGCTTGTAAGACCCGGAGTGACCGAGGCGAGGTCCGTATTGGCTGCTGTGTACCTGCAACGCGTCATCTCCGTTCGGCCCACCGATTTATCCCCCTCCCTCCACGTGACACCCGCGGTGTACCTGTCCAGGTAATGGAACTCCGCGGCTCCCGGCGCAACGCCGCGTTCCCACGGCTCCCCCTCTCTCTCTCTCTCTCTCCTCCACCTGGCAATTTACTATTTATGGAACAAGTAAAAGAACACACACTTTCCCGCACCCACATTACACCGTTTCCTCTTCATTCGTTCAAATTTATAAACCTGCCGCTTAGTTCCACTTCCACCGTGCAACAGGTAACATCGCGTCCTCGTTCACTCGTACACCTGGATGTTTCAACGTTACCTCCCACTCAGTGCTGGATTAATCCTCAGCTGGCCCGAAGGCACATTTTGAAATTTTAGAGAATGGCCTGAAAAATTTTAAATTAGATCTCGGGCTCACGGAAATGGACCCCAGACAAAAGATGAACTGATTCAAGAACAAAATATTTAATACAAAAAAAGACAAATATTTAATGTGAAAAGAATTTTTGGCTGGCCCAAAGGCACATTTTGAAATTTTAGAGAATGGCCTGAAAAATTTTAAATTAGATCTCGGGCTCATGGAAATGGACCCCAGACAAAAGATGAACTGATTCAAGAACAAAATATTTAATACAAAAAAAGACAAATATTTAATGTGAAAAGAATTTTTGGCCAAAATTTTTGGCTGGCCGTAAGGCACATTTTGAAATTTTAGAGAATGGCCTGAAAATTTTTAAATTAGATCTCGGGCTCATGGAAATGGACCCCAGACAAAAGATGAACTGATTCAAGAACAAAATATTTAATACAAAAAAAGACAAATATTTAATGTGAAAAGAATTTTTGGCCAAAATTTTTGGCTGGCCGTAAGGCACATTTTGAAATTTTAGAGAATGGCCTGAAAATTTTTTAATTTGATCTCGGGCTCATGGAAATGGACCCCAGACAAAAGATGAACTGATTCAAGAACAAAATATTTAATACAAAAAAAAGACAAATATTTAATGTGAAAAGAATTTTTGGCCCAAATTTTTGGCTGGCCCTAAGGCACATGCCTTGTCTGCCTAATGGTGAATCCAGCACTGCTTCCATCAAACCATCTCCCGTCGTGGGAACCTTCACCGTCGATCACCTTGATGACCTCGGTGGTGAATTGTTATTTTGCTCTTTTTTTTTGCCGCCAACAAATCGCCAACCAGGTGTGCACGTGCGAGCCAATGAGAACGCGGCACACCTGTCAATGCAAGACTAGAATGACTCGAATTACGTAAAGACTTTGTTAATTGGGTTAAATGCGCAATGGGCTTTCTTTTTGTGGAGTGACATACTCCGATGAATCCGAGCGATGAATGCTGTGCCATGCTTTCAGTCGCATCGTATGAGATCGATTTTAAGATAACACATTGTACACAATGGAGTGTCGGTTAACAATGGGGGCAATGGGTCATCCAAATCGGCCCAGAGTTCATGGGATGGTCAAGTGGCTCTTTTTTTTCAGCATGGGAAGGTTGATCCAAAATCCTGTCCGCCTTCACTCAAACCTCCAAAGAGGCCACGTAATAATAATAATTATTATTATATAATTATATCTCTAAGGCTGGATGTGCAATCCCCCCCTCATTTCCCCTTCCTTGATGGTTCAGTAGTCATGGAGTCTCATGAAGCTCCCTTGTTGGTTAGATATGTGTATATATATATATATATATATATATATATATATATATATATATATATATATATATATATATATATATATATATATATATATATATAGAACGGCTTCGTAATGAGGAAAAGTGGTCAATCCAATCTGTTTCTCGAGTAAATGTACAGGATATCTTAATAAAATGTATGCACACTTTACATGTAAACTCGGTGGTGCAACACGGCCGTGACGGGCCAAATGACCTCCTTGTTTGAGCTTGCACAGGAGCCTGCGACCGCTCCTTGCACTCAATGTTGTGCCACGAAGACCGTGTGGATCCTTTGTATATATCACTTTCCATTCTGCATTCAGAATATAAATATTTAAATGCAGGTGGGTTTGATTTCTTTACAGAGAATCAATTTGAACACAAAGGAGGAGATGCAAGCCAAGCTCCTCCACTCTCCCCGGCCAAAGGAGACACCTGGCATATGATGGGAGTTCAGCCAAAATGTCGTTGATGTCACGTTTCGACTTCAATTTGATGAAGAATGGAAAGTTTTTATTTATTTATTTATTTATTGTGAAGTTGTCTTTCTGCGTGTGAAAATAACGAGGTCGAGCAAATATCAAGGCGGGATATGGAATTGTATAGAAATCAAAGAAAAGGCTTAATACAGAAACAGCTGGCTCATATATCTGACATATACAAAGAAGAAAGTTTCTACTTGGGAAAATCGAAAACTTTTCAAGTATTTTGGTTGGTCTTGTGCATTAGTCTGTCACCATTCATCTGTCTGTCTGTTTGTTTGTTTGCCAATTGCTTACAGGTTACAATTTTAAACTGATCTTCACGAAACTTCACCACATGGTGGAGTTTGTCAAACGCAAGAAGCCGATTGTTTTTGAGGTCAAAAGGCCAAAGGTCAACAACTTCATCTAATTTCGAAAATCCTCAATTTTCATCCAATTGACAACAAATTTGAAGAACATTTGCATATCAGGTCTCTGAATTCAACCACCAATTATTTTTGAGGTCAACAGACCAAAGGTCACAACAACTTAGGTGGAATGTATCAAATCCTCAATTTTCATCCCATCCATGTTCTGTGCAGAGCATCGGTGCGAGCACGGAAGTCTCCTGGTCTATTGGGCACAATCCTGGACAGGTCACCACTCCAACACAGGATACTCAAATAGCTCAATCATCCCAGCAAACTGGTATGCATTTTGCCAACCTCAGGAGGATGACAGGTTGGTGACAGGCTGAGTCAACCCCACCTGGTATTAATTCAACAGCCAAGTGGGATTTGAACTCAGGACCATAGGATCCCAAGCCAACCACCCGAACCATTCAGCCAACACCAAGCATATTTTTTGTCCCATTGATTTGAAATTTGAAGATTTGAAGATTTGCAAACGAGGTCACTGAATTCAACAAACAAAAATTTTTGAGGTCAACTTCGGCCAAAAAGTCGGCAGATGCCAAATTTCTAAAATTGTCAATTTTCATCCGATCGACTTGAAATTTGAAGAGGATTTGCATATTTGGTCATTGAATTCAACTACCAATTATTTATAAGGTCAAATTTGTTTATTGCATTTCGCAAATATCGTGCGATGCGTGACAACTTTCTTGTTTGTTTGTTTGTAAGTTTGTTTATGGACTCGGACCCTGCAGGAACCAGTGCAACCAAACTTTGCAATGCCTTCTCTTTCATCCAGAGGAAGGTGGCTAGCTATGTTTGGATTTTTAAAAAAATTGATCCCAGACAAAACCAGGTAATTGACCTTCAGGCCTCAATGGAGTCTTGTGCTGAAACACTGCATGGGTTTTGTTTTTTTTTTTTCTTCCCAGGAGCAGTCGAGTAATATGCATTTATTGTGAAGATCGTATGTTGATGTTGTAGTGATTTGGTGTGAACCACACAAATATAATTATTATAGTGTTTCGCCGTGCACCTGTTATTTCAATCATAAGGCCTGCTATTGTGTCATTTCAATCTCATTGGAGACGTCAAACATCACCGTCTATTAGACGCCTCAACACAGTTTAATGTTCTTGGGAAAGCATCCACCATTTCGTCGCTGAATATGACGCGTCTTCCATCCACACACAATGTGCCCTTTTCAGAAAATGCTTTGTGACTTCCCGTCCATAACACGCACCATCGGCAACAATCCAGCCCCTCAAACACTATACTAGATAAGCATCACATCGAGACCATTGGACCCCCTGTTTTCACGCGCGCTCACTGACTCGCACCTGAGAAATTATGCATCACCCGCCAGGAGTTTGACGATATGTTGCAACGTGGGATCATCAGACCATCATCGAGCAGTTGGGCTTCACCGCGACACATGGTACCCACTGTTCTAGACCGTTACCCCATTTCACTCATTCAGGATCTTACCATCACGCTCCATGGCTCCACAATCTTCTCCAAGATCGACCTCGTTCGTGCATTCCATCGGTTTCCCATTTATCCAGAGGACACCCCAAAGACAGCAATCACCATGGCTTTCGGCCTGTTCAAATTCTCTCGGATGCCATTCAGCCTACGCAATGCCGCACAAACCTTTCAACCTTTTATCGATTTGGTGCTCTGGGAATTATACTTTTGCTACATGTATATGGATGATATTCGAATCGACAGCGCAACGACAGAAGAATATCAGGAACACCGACATCTCCTCTTCACCCATTTGCAAGATCTCGGCATTGTCATCAATCTCACGAAGTGCATATTGTGCATTCGGGAGTTGAATTTCCTCGGCCACCGTGTTAACCGCTCAGACATCCACTCGAGGAGAAGGTGCAGATTATTCGGGATTTCCTGTTACCTTCATCTTAACGCAAACTTAGAGAGTTTTTGGGCCTCATCAACTTTTACAATCAATTTATTCCAAAGACAGCCACAACACTGCATCCACTGAACGAGTCACTTGCAACTGGTAAGCACCCTGAAGTGTTCCGATGGTCGGAGCCAACCTTGTCAGCCTTCCACACCATCAACGACGCACTGCCCAACGCCTCTCGCCTTATTCATCCAAAGCCAGAGGCGCCAACATGCCTGATGGTAGACACGTCTGAAGTTGCAGTGGGTGTGGCCCTTCGCCAGTTCATCGATGCCGAATGGCGCGAAACAAACAGAGCGCAACTACAACTGCAGCTGATGCTCTCTCACTCATCGAGGTATTGGCATTGTCTTCTCCCAGCAAACTGGCATTGATCTTAATACACTTGCATTGGTGAAGTTCTCTCCCCTCCCCCCCCCCCTTTCCTCTTCTCTCTCTCTCTCTCTCTCTCTCTCTCTCTCTCTCTCTCTCTCTCTCTCTCTCTCTCTCTCTCTCTCTCTCTCTCTCTCTCTCTCTCTCTCTCTCTCTCTCTCTGTCTCATCTCTCGGCTGTCGAGCCTTGATTCAAATCTCAACCCAGCTGCATTCCCGTACTTGTCATGTCTGCACATGCCGAGCCACCAGCTTCAGGCTTTAGTCCTAATAATCACAGAGTGCTGCATGCATGTACTTGATGGAGTTACAGACAAAGCAATTTGCTTTTCCAACTCAAGCTGGAGGAAGTTTGCAATGTGTTCATCAGTAGAAGGATTTGGATACCAGAAAGGATGACATTTCAGACAATTATATCAAACAATTCGAAATGGACCTTGGAATTGCACAAGATGTCATTACTGAAATTCCCGAGACTGTCGGATATCACGAAACATTACATACGGTTCACAGACATAACTAGGATTGAAGGAGCTCGCAAGAAACAAGAAAGGGAAAATCTGAGGAGTGATTGTAAGTTGTGTATAAGTTTGCAAAGAGTATATATTTTGAGTTGGAACAGCAATTTTTGGGAAAAAATTTATTATTATAGTATGATTATATAATTATATTATTATATTATAGAGTAAAATTTATATATACAAATTAGTATTATTACAGTCCAACACAGTGTTACAATTTGTGTATGCACCTGGAGCACTCAACAAACTGAACAGAATGGCATTGAAATTACAGAGTTCTTAGAACACCTTACCCAACACAGTGTTTCAGGATATAATTAAGTTGAAATAAAATAAAGACTTCAAAGGGTGACGGACGAATTGGGATGAAACTTGGTGGACAGGTTGGGTTTGTGATGAGGATGTATTGATTAGATTTTGGTGAAGATCACGATCCGGATCTGGATACGAGAATTTTTTCAACGATTCTTCTCAATTGAGAGATGGGGCCAAACATTACACACATATATATATATATATATATATATATATATATATATATATATATATATATATATATATATATATACATATATATATATATATATATATATATATATATATATATATATATATTGTTGCGAATTCGCGCCCGCCGGCGTGCGAGCGGCCACGTAACTCGAATCGCGGCACGTCGCCCACCGGACGGACAATTCTGTCGTGACCCTATCGGACCAACGCCGGGAGCTAGTCACGGGTGGGCCTTTCGGCCTCACCACGATCGTGCTAATCGCCCCCCCGCGTGGGATAGGGTTGTTCGCCAAATTCGACCTACCGAAGTACCCACGCGGAGGGTAGACCGGGCGATCGCACCTCGCCGCAGGTCGACTCCGGACACGGGCCACTTAAGCGACCCGTTCCGTACTATCGGGATAACCGAGCGGTGTTATCGTCGGCCTCGACGGTTCCGATTAATTATCGGGCGTATTAAGCCCACTACCAACCCTTTACGTGAAGCAAGATGGAGATTCAATTAAAGAAAAGACGAAGCGAAACGGGAAAAACAGTTCAACATAAGGCACATTTATTCCACGGCACACGGAGAGCACACATATACAATTACAACAATTATGCACATATATCAAATGCTACAAAAGAAACACAACAATGCAGATCTACTACCGACTACGCGAGCACACGGCAACACTTAAACAGTTTTACTTTACAGACGGCGCCGACAACACATTTACTCAAAAGCAAAAGAAAAGGGCCACCCTCAAAGACAAGGGGGCAGACGGGGCCTGTGGGCCGCGAGACCGGGTGGATCCTACCCGTGTATTTGTGATGAGCCGCAAATGTGGCGGCGCAGCGGTGCCCCTACTCCGCGCTCCTTCGCGGGTTTCGTTGGCACTGCTTGGAGTGGGGTGGGAACGGGGCCCCCCTTTTCGCACTATCTCAGCGCGGGGGGGGGGAAAGGGGGGAATTGTTGATGCTCTGGGGAAAGAGGACAGCTGGCCCACTTGGGTCCCGTGACGAGCGACTCCACTGCGAGCTCGTCGCCGACCGCCGTCTTCCCTGCCTCGGACCCGAGCCACTCGGCCTCCTCCGCAATTCTCCTCAGCCGACTGCAGCAAACCACCTCGACCGCGCTCCAGGCTTCCTCTCTCTGCAGCTCCCCGACAGACTCCGAACCCCGACAGACTGCGAGCCCCGACAGACTTCTCCTCTCCAGACCCGACTTGACTCTTCTCAAACTCACCTTGACTCTTCTCAAAACTGACTGCCTCCAACTCACTAAATTCGCCCCACGCTCGGCGCTTTATAGTCCGGCAGGAGAACCCATATGCAAATTTCTGGATCAGAACGAGCTCGGGGGTGGAGCCACGCTCGTCCATTGGACGGAGAAAAAGGGGCGTGAGTCTCCCCTGATCCTCGAATTTGCATATATCGATTCTACTCCGACGCGCCTGGAGGCGGGGCCAAACCGCCCCGCGCTTGCTGATTGGACGGATCAGAAGTGGGCGTGTATCATTCCTGATCCGAATTCTCCTCGGAAAGGCCGCACTTTGCACCCGCGGCTCGGCGCGCGTCCCGCACGAGGCCAGGACAGCCCAACGCTCGGTGCCCACAAGCGGTGCGGGAATGGCCGCAGAAGGAGAGGCGAAGGTGGTGGAGGGTTTAAAGTGGTGGTCCATGGCCATGGTGACGTTTGGAATGGCGGTGATGCGATGTTTGCGGGAGCGAGTTGTGAAGGTAAAGGTCGTGGCTGTTGGCGTTGTTGTTGTTGTGAAGCGGCGTTGTGGTTGGTGGTTGTTGTGTGATGGCGGTTGAGACGTGGTTGGTTCAAAATTGGTTGGAGACAGAAAAACGGCTATCTTAAAGGGTCGCAGCCCGAATGAATCACATTTATTCCCTCGAAAGAACGGGTTTGGGGCTAACTACACATGTACTTACAGAGATATCTCACCTACGCGACCTGAATGGTGGTTTGCGAATTTCCTCAACCGCAATATATATATATATATATATATATATATATATATATATATATAATTATATATGTAATTATATATGTAATTATATATATATATATATATATATATATATATATATATATATATATATATATTTGCGGATCTGGGGTGGCGGGACTCTCACCCGGTCCTCGGCGCCACCCTCACCACCACCGTCTCCAGGGTTTATAACGCCGGCCGACTCAGCACAGGCCTCAGGTCACGCGCCTTCAATCACGATACCAAAGTAATCCTTGTACCTTGCCAGTTTGGGAAATAGAACCCCTGGTTACAGAATGGTTTTGTCAGATGCCGAGCGGAGTCTACCAGTCTGTAACCATTTTTGGTATCATATGCCAATCGAACGGATCGTTCCTCGACGCGACAGGAATTAATCCATAGCGGCAACTTCATATAGATTAACCAGATTTATTGGGGAACATCGGGGATTACAACGCAAGCAAAATTCACGACAATGGTTTTATTTACAATTCTCAACCCGTTCTTAACTAGGGAACCACGGTCTACAGGTTTCGAAGGGGGTCGCTACCGAAATACGCCTTATACAACACGTGCAGACAAAGACAAAAAGCATGCATGCAAGACAAGACAGAGTACTTGGTCAGGTTTCATGGACGAGAGGAAAGTGTCAAAAACCACGAATCTCGCTCATAACAAGCGGATGTCCACGGATTCGAACTCCCAGCTCGAACCACGCCGCGTGGCAAAATGGCGCTTGTCCTTTTGTCACAGACCTCACGCACGCGGTCTCCGCACGCTCTGGTCCCGCGCAATGTCGATGGCACAAGTCCGCCAGATCAACCATGGGCCTCAGCCGTGAGGTGAATAAGGACCGTCAGAGGCTCCGGCATCTCCTCTCCTGCCTTCCCGCCTCGAAGCCCGACTTCCGCTTCGTCCTCTCAGTTCCTCTCTCTGTCGAGTCACCTTTTCTTTCTCGGCCGATGGCAGACTCGACCCTCAGGTTCAGCATTCTCTCCCGGCTGATTCACCACTGCCTTTTCTTTTCTCGCTCGCCTCGAAGCCGGCTGTTTTCCAAACACAATACTCTTTCTCCCCTTCGTTTCTCTCTCGTGCTCGCTTCGACCCACGAGGACGCCTTCTCTCCGCCAAACTCCTCCCCTTCGCTCCACCTCCTCCCCTTGGCCACACCCTCCCAGCCGACTGGGCGGGGCCTATTGTCCGTAGAGGGGAGGAAGAAGAGGGAGCCCTTGTTTCACCACCACGGTACGAACATAAAAACAGTCTCTTACAGCTCCCGACACACATATAACGACCATTTTACCAAACAACCTATCTTTCCGTGCATTTAATGGGGGATCTGAGCTAATCCTATATTTAGTAGTCCAATAAGGGCCATTTCCGCAACAATATATATATATATATATATATATATATATATATATATATATATATATATATATATATATATACATATATATATATATATATACATGTCACGATATCTCAAACAATTATGGGAGGATTCGGATGAAAATTGGTGAATGAGTTGGGTAAGTGACAAGAACAAGCCGATTCGAATTTGGATGAGATCCGGATGCAGATCGAGTTTATCACTGAGTTACAAAGCGTAAACTCTTCAGCCTGGCAGGTGAATGCACCCCACTGAGTGCCGTTCCAGTTGTGTCTGTTTTGCTGATTATGATCGATTTTGGAACCAAATCTTGGATCCCATCAGACTAATAAAAGGGAGTGTGTGTGTGTGTGTGTGTGTGTGTGTGTGTGTGTGTGTGTGTGTGTGTGTGTGTGTGTGTGTGTGTGTGTGTGTGTCGTTAATTGGTATCTACATACGTGGGTTTTAGAATGTGGAATGGAGTCCTCCCAGGGCGGGCTCAAAGCATCCACCTTCATTTCAGTAAGGGGTCACGATTCATGAACCAAGCTGTGAAGTTTTCTGTTCTCAAAGTTTTCTGCCAAGGGCTCTCAACAGGATCGTCGCTGAGCCCCGGACAGCTTCCACCTGTAGTTTGTTTGTTATAATATTCCCAGGGATGGTTTTTAGCTCACCTGAGAAGTAGTTCCGGGGAGCTTATGCGATGGCGCATCGTCCGTCCACAAATACTTGCAACTTTTTCTCAGAAACTACACAAACAATTTCAATGAAATTTGACAACTTTCATCACCCGTGATGGCATTAAAAAAACGAGGTCTGAAGGGTTCTACAGCGAGAGTTTGGGGGTGGGGGTGTGGGTTGCCTCACCCAAAGAGGTATTTACTTTCTTCTTAAACGATACACACAATTCCGATGAAACATCACGACAACCTTCATCACCCATGACGTACCAAAGTTTGTTCCTGACATTAGAAAAATCTGCTTTAAGGGGATTTAAGGGGGGTTGCCCCCAAAATATGTATTTGCTTTCTTCTCCGAAACTACACATACAATTCCGATGAAACTTGACCACCATCTTCACCACCCATGATGTAACAAAGTTTGTTCATGACATTAAAAAAAAATTGGGGTCGAAGGGGTTCTACGGGGGGGGGGGAGGAATTCCCCCCAAAATATGTATTTGCTTTCTTTTCTGAAGCCACACACACAATTTCGATTAAATTTGATCACAACCTTTATCACCTGTGATGTACCAAGGCTTGTTCATTGCATTAAAAAATCACTAGAGCATGCCCGTACGTGCGTGGCCGTATGTGCAAAAATTTTAAAAAAAACTTTCAAACCGCGTGCCAGAAACAACAACCACACAGGCCGTTCCTCCGCTCTCGCGTGCCCGTACGTGCGTGCCCATACTGTGTGGCCGTACGTGCCCGTACGTGCAAAAAAAAATTTCAAACCGCATGCCAGAAACAACCACACAGGCCGTTCCTTCGCTCTCGTGTGCCCGTACGTCCGTGCCCATATGTGTGTGGCCGTACATGTGTGCCCGTACGTGCAAAAAAAAACTTTTCAAACCGCATGCCAGAAACAACCACACAGGCCGTTCCTTCGCTCTCGTGTGCCCGTACGTGCGTGCCCATATGTGTGTGGCCGTACGTGCGTGCCCGTACATACAAAAAAAAAACTTTTCAAACCGCATCCCAGAAACAACCACACAGGCCGTTCCTTTGCTCTCGTGTGCCCGTACGTGCGTGGCCGTATGTGCAAAAAAAAAAAAAAACCTTTCAAACCGCATGTCAGAAACAACAACCACACAGGCCGTTCCTTCGCTCTCGCGTGCCCGTACGTGCGTGGCCGTACGTGCAAAAAAATCAAAAAACTTTCAAACAACCACACAGGCCGTTCCTTCGCTCTCGTGTGCCGTACGTGTGTGGCTGTACGTGCAAACCAAAAAAAAAAAACTTTCAAACAACCACACAGGCCGTTCCTTCGCTCTCGTAAACGACGACTGGATTGGGGCATTTTGTTTATCTATAAATGCGGATAAGAAATCGAGAAATTATTAGAATACAGCAAGTCATCACGATCCGGAAGTCCATACGTTGTAACCTGTAATGGGGAACGCGGCTGAGGATCTCTTCCCCGACGGCCATGCCTACGCAGCAATGTGTCCTGTCATTGGTTTGGTAAATAAATGGCCATAACTTGGGAACCACTTGTCCGATTAATATCAAACCTTGAAAAGGCACATACTCAGGTCCCCAGCAATATACCTGGCAAGTTTCAATTACATCGGACCAGTGGTTGTCGAGAAACAGCGGTCACAGACACACACACACACACACACACAGATTGCTGGAATTATAGATGGATAACCATTGGTATTTACTTTCTTCTCCATTATATGTTGTGGATCATCCATGCCTACCAGTGGTTTCCTGGTTATCTTATCCAGCCACTACCAGGTAAGCACCCAGGGGTATTGCCCCTATGTTTAATATCTCTGTGAAGTTATTTGTCATCATTCCTATAGGTCCAGCTATCACTGGTACAACTTTGGCATTCTTCAGCTTCCAGGACGCTCTCACTTCATTCTTGAGGTCTTTGTGTTTGGTAATTTTCATGATTTTTGTATCCTTTCGTCCAAAATCACTGGAATTAACACCTCAATCAGCAATGCCTTCTCTTTTTTTGTACTTAATTATGATGTCTGGTCACAACGCTTTGTTTTTGATGTTCACCCTCGATGGGATCATTACTTTGTACATGAGCAGTAGGTACTTCCATGTTTTCAGTGATTACTTTTGGTTCGTGTTCTCACAAATTTTCTGGAACTGGGACATAAAATATTTTGCAGATGTGCCAGCGGATTACATTATAAACTCTGTTGTGTTGTTGTGTGTACAGCTGTTCTGACATGAGTGTGTGTGTGTGTGTGTGTGTGTGTGTGTGTGTGTGTGTGTGTGTGTGTGTGTGTGTGTGTGTGTGTGTGTGTGTGTGTGTGTGTGTTCAGTCATTAAGCAAAACATACTGTATCATTCTCTTTACTAACTCCACCTCCACCAGTCACCTTTCACTTCTTTTTTTTTTTAATTTCATTCTCTTCTCTTCTCTTCTCTTCTCTTCTCTTCTCTTCTCTTCTCTTCTCTTCTCTTCTCTTCTCTTCTCTTCTCTCCTCTCCTCTCCTCTCTCCCCCTATCTCCCTCTCCCCCCTCCTCGCTTCCCTCCCTACCACCGTATAGCAATGTTTGGTGAGGTATAGCTCTCCCTACCTCCCCCCTCCCCTTTCCTCACTCTTCACACCTTCCTAGCTTCCCCTCCTTCCTGCCTCTGCTCTCTCCCCTCACTCTTTTCTCTCTTCCTCTCTCTCCTTTCCCTCCCTTTCTCAACCCCCTCCTTAATACCCCCAACAGCAAAGCGACAGGTTGTATTTTCTTGTTATTAAATAAGTAACCTCCATCGCTTTTCCGCCTGACTTGTTTGTTTCTTTTGATTTCAATGCAGACACAACCACCAGTGAAATACAGGAACAGGAAGAAGAACTGGAAGATGTGGCTGCACCAAAGGGTTGACTTCGCTGTTCAAAAAGTCAAATCAGGGGCTGCCCACCTTCTTCCAATCCACTGCCTCATTTGCAGGAAGAACACCATTGTGGAGAGGCACACCAGAAAAATTAAATAAATAAATAAAAACTTAGAGTGTGAAACCAAAGCTGATCCCCTTCAAAACTTTAACTTTGGCTCTCCACTCTGTCAATTCTTCTGCACTCCATCCATCTTCCAATGTATTTAAAGGAATTTCTGACCGACAACTTTTAAAAATCCAATTTTGCAAAACCTGTTCGTCTTCCATTATTAATCGTTCACTTTCTTCCAACTTCAGTGCAAATTCATCTCACCTTCTAAAATCTGCCTCCTCCGAACTCCTTCCCTGTTATACCCTCTCCTTACCCCTCTCATCTTGCCCCCCCCCATCCCACAATCCCAGCATTTTCCACTGTCCTCTGCCTTACTAACAGTTCCCCTTCTGATATCCCGATCTGCATGGTTTAAAAATGTCTCGCACTCTCATTATATGCCTGGTGTTGGCTTTATGGTTAAGGTGGTGAGCTTGAGGTCCTCGGATCCTGAGTTCAAATCCCACTCTGCTGTTGACTTAATACCAGGTGGGGTTGACTCTGCCTGTCATCCTTCTGAGGTTGGCAAAATGAGTGCCAGCTTGCTGGTATCTTGTGTCGGAGTGACGACCCGTCCAGGATTGTGCCCAATAGCCAAGGGGACTGCTTAGGCAGCACCAACGCTCTGCACAGAGTCTGGTCCCATTGGAATGAAACACAATATTCAGCACACTGCTCAATATCTCCATCATGCTCTCTCTCATGACATCTCCTCCTGTTCCGACGCCCTCAAATCTTGTTCCTCCCCCCACCCGCTCCCACCTCCACCATACCACTACCCAGTCTCATCCTCCCCCTCTCCCCACCCTTCCCTTCTCCCTATCCTCAATGGCAGTGCCTACTCTCATTGTCTACCCTCCCTCTCCAAGCTTCCCTCTCACCCCTCCCTCTCAACTCTGCCACTTTCTCCCTCTTCAAATCAAACTTCTCTCTCTTCCCCCATCCCCAAGCTTCCCCCTCACCCTTCTCAAAAAAGGCAAACCCTTCACCCCCACACCTTTCTCCCTTAATTCTCCCCTCTTACCCTTCTCTCCCAAATCTCCCTCCCCACTCCCCCTCTCAAAGCTGCCCCCCCCTCTTCCAACCCCTCCGTCCCCACCCTCTCTCCTCCACCTCATCACTCCACCTCCTCCAACCTTCATCTGCCCTCTGCTCCCTCTTTTATTACTCCCCACGATACCTCAACCCAACACCACCGAGCCTTTTCTCCTCCTCATCCGGCCCTTTCCTGAACCTCCTCTGCAATCCCCTACACTCTTTCAATAACTCTCCTTACCTCCCCCACCAGCCTCCCTTGTCCTATCCTCCCACTCTCCTCCCGTCCCCTGCACCCAAAGCCTCCACTCTCCCTCTTCCTTAACAGTGTGGACCTCAAACATCCAGGACCTTCGCTCTAACCTGACTGATCTTTCCATACAGGCTGCCACTGACAAACCAAAAATAATCTGTTTAACAGAAACTTTCCTCCTTCAAGGCATCCCTGACTCCTTACTTTCTCACCCTGGTTATTCCCTCCTTCGGTACAACAGACCTGAGCCTCGTCCTGGCGGCGGAGTTGCTCTCTTCATCAAAGACTCTATTCCTCACTCTCCATGCACTGCCCTCACTCCCCCACACCCCCAGGAATACATCTGGCTACAGCTTCCCCTCCACTCCCACCTCTTGTTTATCTGTGCGTTGTACCGTCCACCAAACAGTGATGACTCCATTTACATCTCGCTCGCCGAAAAATGGACCAACTTCTATCCTCTCATCCAAACTCTCCCTTCCTCATATGTGGTGATTTCAATTGCCATCATACCAGTTGGCTGGATGTGGGTACCTCTCTCACCTTCCATGGCACTTCAGCAAAAGGACTTCTGTGACTTATTGGGACTGACTCACTCTGCCAACTTTCCGAGCCGGATCTCAGCCAACGGTACTCCATCTCTTCTGGACCAAATTTTGACCAATTTCCCAGAAAATGTCTGCCGTTTCCTCCGCTCCAATCGGTTCATCTGACCATATGCTTGTTAAAGCGGTCAACTCTGGCTGTTATTGGAGAACCACCTCAGCGCCGACGAGTCTGGCACTTCACTCAGGCTGACGGGCAGGGTCTACAAGCAGCCATCAAACTTCTCGACTGGTCTCCCATTACTACTTTCTCCGACATCAACACGTCTTGGGAATTCTTTCAAAGAAATTTGCTCTCTCTCTCTCATGCACAGATTTATCCCATCTCATCTTTTCTTTTCTTTTTTTGTATACCTTGTCAAGACTCGTATGAGAGCTAACACAGAACGCACACAAGGGCGCATGATACAAGAGAGGTGGGAAAGGGAAGGACAAATCAGTGGGGAACAGAGACATTAGATCTGTAGAAGGAGAGGGATGGGGGGGGGGACATGGGGTATACAAGATGGACATTACAGGGACTTTCAGGAAGGAAAGCAAGGAATTTGAAGGAGGTGGGTTTGGGGTGGATTAACGGGGGGTAGATAAGATCGAGGTTTTGGATGGGGGATGATAAGAGGTGGTAGTGAACTGCTGTTTTGAAGACCTGGAGGGAAGAATGGGATTACAGAGAGTGTGGGAGTTTATTCCAAAGGTGGGGAAAAAAAGGAATGAAAGAGTGAAGGTGAGTAATGATTCGTGATTTTGGTAGTTTTACCAGAAGGGGATTGCTGGCGGACCTTGAGTGCCCTGTGGAAATATGGGGGGGGGGGACAGATCAGGGTGGGGGCGAGACCGGAGATGAGATGGTAGAAGACAGAAAGACTACTGACCTGCCTGTGGTGAGCAAGTGAGAGGCCCAAAGACTCAGCCGTACTGCGGGAGAGTTCAGTTGTCCGCCACTTGCTCCCGCCCATGGTATACTGATGCTTGTGTCGAGGCTATTGTCCTGAAACAGCTTGCCTTCACCTCATGGAAGGCAAATACACTGAAGGCAATCTCGGTTGCTTCCACAAAGCTCAGAACAAGTGTGTGTCTACCCTCAGGAGAGCCAAAAAACAACTTCTTTCTAATCTCAAGTCTAAACTCTCAAACCTCTCTCCCTCCTCCAAATCCTGCTGGCTTCTAGTTAAGTCTGTTTCTGGTGTATGTTCCCCGTCAATCCTCTCCCTTACCTCAAATGGCTGCACAGCTGACACTGCATGTGTCAAGGCTGAATGCCAAAACTCCATGTTTGCTTCTAAGTCTTTTGTCCCAAACCCATCACTTTCTGCACCCACCTTACCCAGTCACACCCAGCTGTTCCTGGACTCTGTGTCCTTTTCTTCAGACAAGGTGGAAAGCTTGCTGTCAAACCTCGACTCAGATTCTGCAACCGGTCCAGACTGCATCAGCCCACGTGTCCTAAAAACCTGCTCTGCTGCTCTTGCTCACCCTCTCTCTGTTCTATTCACCCTCTTATTTGCTCAAGGTCATCTGTCATCTGCTTGGAAATTAGCAAACATTACCACTCTGCATAAAAATAGTGCAAAAACAGATTCATCCAGCTACAGAACAATCAGCCTTCTCCAAATCACCAGCAAAGTCATGGAATCCATCATCACTTCCGACATCAAATCCTTCCTCTTCTGCAATAGCCTGATTTCCGATTATCAATTTGAATTTTGATCAGGTCACTCAACCCTGGACATGCTACTTCTGTTTTCCCAACAATGGATGGAGGTCCTAAATGCCAAACATGAGATAAGAGCCATCTCCCTTGACATATCACGAGCTTTTGATATGGTCTGGTGCCCCGCCCTACTCACCAAACTCTCTTCTTATAGTGTTCAAGGCAATCTCCACTCATGGCTTGTGGACTTCGTCTCCTGTCGCAGTCAACACGCGGCTCTTAATAGAATTCTCTCTTCTCCTCGGGGTGCTCAAGTTATGCCAAAAAAAACCCCCCTTCTGGTGAAACTGCCAAAGTGAAGAATCACTGCTCACCTTCACTCTTTCATTCCTCTCTTTTTTTTCCTGCCTCTAGAACAAACTCCCACACACTCTTCAATCCCACTCCTTCCTCCAGGTATTCATAACAGCTGTTCACCAACATCTCATGTCTTCCCCCATCCAAAATCTTGATCTTTACGACTCCCATTAGTCCACCCCAAACCTACCTCCTTCAAATTCCCTGTTTTCCTTCCTGATCATCCCTGGAGTACCATCTTGTTTACCCCGTGTACTCTGCCCCATAAGCTCTCAGACGAGCCTCGACTTGGTATACAAAAACAAAAACTGTAGGGAGGCTGCTCCTTGGGGCAGAAGCGAGGAAAGATGAGAAGATTCATCTTCACATTCACAGGCAGGGTCTTGTTGCATTGGAAGTCAGGTACCATTTGAGCTGCTACCAAAGCTACACAAGGTTCTTGACGAGGAATGAACAAGAAGAAGGTTCTGAAAAGAACCTCTATCATGCAGCATGTGAACACTTCTGCAAGACCGTTGTGGCCGAGTGAATTGTTCGAATCCGTGAAGTTTTGAGGTTGAAAACATGAAACATGTTGTTTTTGAAATGTGCCCTTGAAAAAGATATTTCAGGGTACAAAACCTTGAGTCTGAAAATATAACTTCAGAAGTCATATCCCTAGCTTCGATTTTTGAGATCATCACATAGCATTGAGCGTCAGTTGCTTTTTTTTTTTCCTGAAGATTTATCTTCAGATGAAATTGTTGAGGATGTTGTGAACGGTGAAACCCATTCTCATCAAATATGAACACCGATCAAACAGACACTGACAATGATGCCCAGCAAGCCTCCTCTCATGTCCAGGAAAGAAATGCAGCAACTGAATGCATACCCTTATACCATGCCGCCCTCTCACTCAGGAGAAGTAGAGAAATCAAGTGTAGTATCAGACCTCTGGTGTCATGGCTACCCATAGCGCTGGATGTTATCGTAGATGCTGCTCCAAACTTGGTGCCAGGCGAGCTATTCAACTTCCTGATATGGACAAAAGGTGTAACTGACGGACCTGCCAGCAGAGAATCCTCAGGTAAATGTCAGTGAAGGATGCAGTTCAGAAGATTCTTTCAATGTGCCAAGATGTATTGAAATGAGGGGAAGGATGCTCATGTCTGAGCACTCTGCCATAGCTCTGTCCGTTCGGCACATGACTGGATTCGCCGAGGTCTGTGGAACGATCTTTGACATTACTTTTTAAATTCTTGGGTTCTTGAGCAGACACCGCTCGAGCTCAACTTCAGATTCAGCAAGGAGAGAATTGTATTCCGCCGAACATGAAACCCAATGTCGATGCAACAATTGTCTGGGACGATCGATCCAGATCCGGTCTATCAGTGGGATACAAAATGGAAACTCTTCAGCCTTGTGGAGGTATGCGTTCTACCGAGTGCAAGTTGTTATGTTCACTTTGCTTTTGGTTGCCACTGATTGTTTGAATTGCTTCAAAACATGTGCTGACATGGACCAAAACAAAACTACTTTTGGAATCTGAAATAGATTTTTCAGTGCATGATTCACAGCAGTCATGAAGCTCATGTGAAATGGAAATACAGCCATTTAATTTATTATGTGTTTACAAAAAGCATCAATGTGATGTGTGGAATATGAAGAGAGAGAAAGAGAGGCTTGAATTTTGTGTCCTTTTGTTACAACAACATGCCATCATGCGTTAAAATGTACAAAACCAGCAATTAAAAAAACCAAGGGAAGTCGGGGAAAAGGATATTTAAAAAAGAAAAACATCAAGTGCAGTGAATTCACTCCAGGACTAAACAGCCATCATTTATGTGGAAAAGTACATTTGTTCTTGCCCATGTTTCCTGAAAGGAACGTATTTTGTTCGTAAACTTATAAAAAATAATATTCTAGCTTAATTCTGACCTCAACGTCGGCATACAAACATGGCCAGAAGGTTGTCTGCACAACCCTGAGGATTTTCGAGTTTCATTTTCCTTGGACGGTATGTGGATTTTTTTGCTAAAGCATGGAGAAAATTATCCAGAGAGTTTCTATTCACGGGTAATCGAGGAACACAACCAAAAACTAGAGGGGGAGCACTTGGGAGAGTGCAAAACCTCTGCCGCCAATACTGCTGGGTCACTCAAGTGAACCTTATATCTTATTCATTAAATATGATGTCAACAGTGCTGACAGTTATAGTTCTTTTCTCCAACATTTTTTTTTGGGGGGGGGGGGTTGGAAATCACTTAAAACATGTAGAAATGCAAAAAAAAAATTTTTCTCCAACAATTTTGAGGGGGGGTTGGAAATCACTTAAAACGTAGAAATGCAAAAAAAAAATTTTTTTCTCTAAATTTTTTTTTTGAGGGGGGGGGTAATTTTTTGGGGGTGGTTGGAAATCACTTAAAACATGTAGAAATGCAAAAAAAAATCTCTATTTTTTTGGGGGGGGGTAACAATTTTTTTGGGGGGGGTTGGAAATCACTTAAAACATGCAGAAATGCAAAAAAAAAAATTCTCCAACAATTTTTTTTTGGGGGGGGGACCAAGTCCAAAATTTAATGGCATGATCCTTGGACCATACCTAACCCCCCCCCCCCACCAAGTTTCGTCGAAATCCGTCGAGGAGTTTTTTTCCGTAATACTGTTCACAAACAAACAAAAAAACAAACAAGCAGTGATAGACTGGTACTTACGAAATCGTCAACTTGACCTCTGACCTTGTCCAATAAAAGCTGTCTCTCGAGAAGGAAGCGACGCAAACCAGAAGTTTCTCGAATGATTCTGTACCAAACCATCAAAAATCGAATGTTTTGGATGTTTGACCTCACTGTGACCTTGACCTTTGAGCGATTTTGACCAAAATCTAATCAGCACTAGCCATCACCCTCCTGAATCACGTGGTGTAATTTGACATTGGTAGCTTCTTCCGTTCGAGTTATCTGTACCAAACCATCAAAAATCGAATATTTGACCTCAAAGTGACCTTGACCTTTGACCGATTTTGACCAAAATCTAATCAGCACGATCCATCAGCCTCCTGAATTACGTGGTGTAATTTGACATTGGTAGCTTCTTCCGTTCTCGAGTTATCTGTACCAAACCATCAAAAATCGAATATTTGACCTCACTGTGACCTTGACCTTTGACCGATTTTGACCAAAATCTAATCAGCACGAGCCATCACCCTCCTGAATCACGTGGTGTAATTTGACATTGGTAGCTTCTTCCGTTCTCGAGTTATCGTGCCTACAAACAAACAAACAAACAAGCAGTCAGAGACTGGTACTTACGAAATCGTCAACTTGACCTCTGACCTTGTCTAATAAAAGCTGTCTCTTGAGAAGGTAGCGATGCAAACCAGCAGTTTCTACGATGATTCTGTATCAAACCATCAAAAATCGTAACGTCGACCGAAGCAAAAATCTCCATTTCTCCACGCAATTATACCTTAACGTAACTCAACGACGCGTCTGCTCGAGCGCACTGTATCATGGGACGACCCGTGACGCGTTGAGTGAAATATTTTTTATACAATCTTAAAACGTCTCCAAAACATCCGATTTTTACCAGAATTTCTACAACCGAGTTTTAAGCATCCAAAGCGATCACAAAAACCGAAGGTCATGTCAGGTATGGGAGCATGTGCCAGAACAGCGCGTCGCTGCGTCCACTTTCCGCCGGTACTCCAGGGGCCTCCGTCTGGCCATCCCCCAGGCAGATGCCAGGCCCATCCCCATCTCCTTGAGATGATGGTCAACCTGCTGTAACCACGAGGCACGTGGTCGGCCCACTGGTCTCCTCCACTCATGAGACTCCCTCGCTGAGAGAATCTGGTGAGCAGGATCAGCGTCAGGAAAACGAGCCACATGTCCATACAGCCGCAACTGACGCTCACGGACTATGCAGGTAACAAATCTCATCTGAGTCTCTCTCAGCAACCGCTCGTTGGACACAAAATACGACCAGCGATAGCCAAGGATTCTCTGAAGAGACCTGGTACCAAAGTAATTAAGTCTCCGTCTCAGATCCTTGGTCAGAGTCCAAGTCTCGCATCCATAAAGTAAGACTGGAAGTACCAAGGACCTGAAGACTCGGACTTTCGTCCTCCCGCACAGGTACCGGCAGCGCCACACCCCATGATGCAGTGAATCCATGACTCCCCAGGCCCGTCCCAGACGTCTATTGACGTCTGACTCGCAGCCAGCAGAGACATGAATATCACTGCCAAGGTAAATGAATCTCTCCACGACCTCAACATCCTCACCACAAACAGACACAGACAGGATAGCAGCATCCAAGATGTCACCGAAAGCCTGGATCTTAGTTTTAACCCAAGAAACCCGTAATCCCAGCGGCTCTGACTCCTCATTCAGCACCACGAGGGCCCCCAAAAGGATGTCTAAAGTCTCCGCAAAGATGACTGCATCATCTGCAAAATCAAGGTCCGAGATCTTGACATTCCCAAACGATGCACTGCAGCTTGATCTCTCCGACATCCTCCCTAAAATCCAGTCCATACAAGTGCTGAAAAGTGTGGAGGCAAGTACACACCCCTGACGAACTCCAGTAACAACTGGAAATAAGTCAGAGATGGTACCACCACACTTCACAGCACTCTCAGTAGAGTTCAGACATCAGATCGATCAGTTTTGGTGGCACCCCACGAAGACCAAGAATCCTCCAGAGGACATCCCGATTCACTGAATCGAACGCTTTACAGAGATCAACATAGGCTGCAAGCAGCCCCTGCCGAAACTCTCGCCTGCGTTCGGTGAGGACACGAAGGGCAAGGATATGGTCAATCGTTGACCTCTTTGGTGTAAAGCCTGACTGCTCCGGACGCTGGTGCTCAAGCAGATGGTGGCGAACCCTATCAAGAATTATCCGAGCAAAGACCTTGCCCAGCACTGAGAGCAGCGTCACCCCTCGATAGTTGTTGCAGTCTTGTCGATCACCCTTCCCTTTCCAGAGAGGGACAACAAGGCCCCTCTTCCAGTCAGTTGGGATGATGCCTGTGTTCCAGGCAGAGCACAAAACTGCATGCAACGACACGAGTGCAGCACTTCCACCAGCCTTGAGAAGTTCAGCATGGATGCCACAGATCCCTGGAGCTTTGCCCCGTTTCAACTGGATCACCGCAGCCCGTGTTTCCACAAGCGAAGGTGGACCACAGTTGATTTGAGGGTCAGCCACAGGGATTGTAACACCCTTGACGTCCAACTCGACAGCTGGGGGATCAGCCTGGTACAACCGCTCAAAGTAACCAGCCAAGCGGGCCTTCACTTCAGACTCCTCTGTCAAGAGCCTACCACTCTCTGCTCAAACTGCAGTGCTCCGAGCGATGGGCTTGGATGAACGCAATGCGCGAATTCCCCTGTAAGCGGGACGAGAATCACCTGTCCACAGGTGATGCTCTACCCCCTCACAGATTCCTCGCACATAGGCCTCCTTGTCCACCCTCAGTGCACGTACAGTTTTATGCCTCAGCTCCCTGAACAGCTCAGCTCTGCCATTCAGCCTGGCCCTGCGACTCTGGTCAATGGTATCCAGTGTCCCTTGAGAGACAAAATTCTTCTTTGCTCTGCGGTGAGCTCCAAGACATCCACCGGCAACATCAAGGACAGTGGTCTTGAAGGCACTCTATAACTCTTCAGGACCCCCCAAAGCACCCAGACCCCCCAAGTGTCCACTCAGCCTGTTCGCAAACTCCTCAGCTACTCTCTCATCCCTGAGCTTGCCAACATCCAGCCTAGGCTGGGATGATACCATTCTCCAGGACTTAAGGTGCAGCTTTAGAGTTGCTACAACAAGCCTGTGGTCAGTATTGAGGAACTGAGCACTCAGGTAGACCCTGCAGTTCTGGATCATCCTCCAACGACCGTCAATGAGGACATGGTCAATCTCCTTTGCCACACCGCCAGCGTTGGAATACCAAGTCCGGCGATGAGCTTGTGGGCGCTGAAACCATGAACCAGCCACCCTAAGTCCATGACTTCTTGCAAAGTCAAGGAACTTAGTGCTATTCTGGTTCATAGTTCCTCACCCATGGGGACCAACACACACCTCATAACCATCCCTATCAGTTCCAGTCGATGCATTGAAATCCCCCAAGACTAGAAGTGTATCTCGTCTGGGGCACTGATCAACCACAGACTCGAGCGTGGCGTAGAATGCATCCTTCTCTGTGAGATCACTCGCCTCAGTCGGAGCATAGACAGAGACCAGGGAAATGACACCTAAGGTCATTGACATGACATGACAAATGACACCTAAAAACCAAAGACAAAATTAAAATTTAAGTTAAAATGAACTCGTAATGTCGAGCGAAGCAAAAATACTCCATTTCTCCACGTAAATTTACGGAATTATGTTTGACCTCACTGTGACCTTGACCTTTGACCGATTTTGACCAAAATCTCATCAGCGCTAGCCATCACCCTCTTGAATCACGTGGTGTAATTTGACATTCGTAGCTTCTTCCGTTCTCGAGTTATCGTGCCTACAAACAAACAAACAAACAAACAGAAACGGAAGGCATCAATATATTTACGAAATCTTTAGATTTCGTAAGTAACAAACAGAAAGGGGTGAAAACAGTAACCTCCATCCATCTTCGAAGATGGCGGAGGTTAATAAATAATTTAAGGCTGAATTTTGAAGAAAGCTTTGAACACCATTCGCAAAGTAAAGTGAACAGGGGGAATCAAACATTCACACTCAGCATATGCATGAGGCAAGGTCTCCATGGTATCACAGAAAGGACACTTATCAGAATTTGAAGAACAAAAAAAAATGTAAAAGATGATTTGTGGGGAGCACCCACTGCTCCAGCTTCCAAGACAAATCACCAGTTTTCTTCGGTACCAATTTCTGATGAAAGGTTTTCCCTTTTGGTTGAAAGGGAGATTATAAAGGCAAACAATCGTGCCACTTGTTGGATTGCCACTTTCTGAGAGAATGCCAAATTATCGACACACAAGTTTTATACAAGTTATGCTGTTCATTCGCACCAAATGAAGAGCCAAATGTCATCTCAGGCAAATGTTTGCATGCTGAACCCGAGACCGTCACCACGGGGGTGAGTATTTGGTTTGGGAAAGCATTTGAGACATCGACGGTGTCAGGAGATCGTTCCCAGTGCACATTCATTTTTGGTGCACGTTAAGTACATCATGTCGTAGTTCTGATGTCAAATAGATGGAATGCATCCCAACCTTAGCTGCAAGTGCTGCAGCGCTCATCCAATCGGTATTTCCAATCATTAGATCAGCAACCTTTAAGATATCATTTTTTACAAAGCGATTAATGATATGATGAAGCGATCTGTCCTTATTTTACAAAATAAAGAATTGAAGAAGAGGGGCTCTTTTAACAACATGGTTCTGCTATTCTGCTCGAGGAGGAAAGGTCCCGCTTTATCAGGAAAGCCCGTCAAGCATTCATCAGGCTATTGTACGAGCACTTTGGAAAATAAGGGGGTACATAACATCACGAGGTACACCGGTCAAAAATGGTGAATTGACAGTGGAACTGTTAGAAGCTGTTCACTTACCAAAACAAATAGTGAGAGTAAAATGCCGAGCACCCACAAAGCGATGAGATATGGTCTCAAAAGGAAATGCTGACTTCGCAGCAAAAGAAGCGGAAAAATCGCAACAAATAGCAAATATGCTCGTCAAAGAGAAAAATGAGGAACGGGTGCCGACTACTGACGACATTGCAGCACTGCAGGAGGCAACTGAGGCAAGTGAAAGAGACAAGTGGGAGAGAAGAGGTTGCTGCTATGACTTGGAAACAAAACTTTGGGTCTCAAAGGAGGGTAAGATGGTTGCCCCAAAGGAGCTTTTGCCATGGCTTGTTCATCTGACTCACGGAAGTGGCCACATGGGCAAACGGGGAATGCAGAAAGAGGTACTACGTACATGGCACGCTCCGGGGTTTACAGCTGTGGCAGAAATTTTTTGAAGAAGATGTGTGTATTGTCAACACCATAATGTTGGTAAAGTGTTTAAGCAACTGGAAGGAGCTCATCCTCTACCCTGGGGGCCTTGAGTCCATATTCAAATAGACTTTGTAACCATTCCAAATTGTTGTAATTTCAATCACATGTTGGAAGTGATCGATATGTTCACCAAATGGACTGAAGCATACCCATGCAGAACATGTGATGCAAGGACAGTGACAAAGCTTTTGCTCAACGAGTACATTTGCAGATTTGGGATACCTTCCAAAATATACAGTGATAAAGGATCACATTTCACATCAGATATTACTAAGGAACTCTAAAAAGCTTTGCAAATAAAACAACACTGCCACTGTCCATACCATCCTGAATCTGCAAGGCAAGTAGAGTGCCAGAAAGGCATACTTCAGAACAAATTTGCTAAAATATGTGATGAAACAGATTTGAAATGGCCGGAGGCTATTCCTCTGGCAATGATGTCAATGAGGTCAACGGTAAACAGGCACAGCGGATTATCCCCACAAGAAATACTGATGGGGAGACTGATGTGAGTGCTAGTAACAGCTCCATTAACCCTGAAACAGATGGATATACACATGATGGATGGGACAATGATTAACTTTTGTGTTGCCTTAACAAGGATTGTCAAAGAATTCCACTCGCAGGTCAAACAAGCACGACCAGACGCAGCTGCGGAGGAACACCACGGCATCCAGACCGGCGACTGGGTGTACATAAAGGTGTTCAAGCGGAAGAACGCACTGAGGGCACATTGGACCGGACCTCACCAGGTATTATTGGTTACTCACGCAACTGTCAAGTGTGAAGGTAAGCCATCCTGGACTCATGCATCTCACTGCAAAAGAGCATACAGGAAGTCGTAAAGAGAATAGAGGAAACCTGCAATTGGGAAAAACGTTACCGAGGCTTCATGACATACACTGATGAGCCAAAACATGATGACCACCTGCCTAATATGCTGATGGTCCTCCATGTGCCGCCAAAGCAGCGCGGCATGGACTCGACAAGACCCTTGAAGGTGTCCTGTGGTATCTTGCACCAAAACATTGGCAGCAGGTCCTTCAAGTCCTGTAAGTTGCGAGGTGGAACCGCCGTGGATCGGAATTGTCAGTCCAGCACATCCCACAGATGCTCAATCGGATTGAGATCTGGAGAAGTTGGAGGCCAGGGCAACACCGTGAACACTTCCTCATGTTCCTCAAACCATTCCTGAACAATGTGTGCAGTGTGGTCGGGTGTATTACCCTGCTGAAGGAGGCCACTGCCATCAGGGAATACCATTGACATGAAGGGGTGTACCTGGTCTGCAACGATGTTTAGGTAAGTGACAAGTGTCAAATTGACATCCACATGAATGGCCGGACCCAGAGTTTCCCAGCAGAACATCACCCAGAGCATCACACTCCCTCCACCGGCTTGTCGTCTTCCCACAGTGCATCCTGGTGCCATCACTTCCCCAGGTAAATGGCGTATACATACACGGCCATCCACGTGATCTAAAAGAAAACGGGACTCATTGGATCAGGCGACCTTCTTCCTCTGCTCCAAGGTTCAGTTCCAACGCTTCCGTGCCCATTGTAGGTGCTTTCGATGGTGGACAGGGATCATCATGGGCACTCTGACCGGGCTGCGGCTACGCAGCCCCATACGCAGCAGGATGCAATGCACTGTGGATTGTGACACATTCCTCCCGTGACCACCATTAAAATTTTCTGTGATTTGTGCCACAGTAGACCTTCTGTCGGTTTGGACCAGACGGGATAGCCTTCGTTGCCCTCGCACATTGATGAGCCTTGGGTGCCCAACTCCCTGTCACCAGTTTGTGGTTTGTCCCTCCTCGGACAACTATCGGTAGGTATTCACCACTGCTGACCTGGAGCACCCCACAAGCCTTGCCGTTTCAGAGACGCTCTGACCCAGTCGTCTGGCCGTAATGATTTGGCCCTTTTCAAAGTCGCTCAGGTCTTTACTCCTGCCCATTTCTCCTGCATCCAACACATCAACTTCAAGAACTGACTTCACTTGCTGCCGAATATATCCCACTCCTTGACAAGTGCCATTGTAACAAGATAATCAATGTTATTCACTTCACCTGTCAGTGGTCAATGTTTTGGCTCATTGGTGTATATATGTATAATTTGTATATGTATGTATAATGTATAAATATATAGTATATGTATCAATCAGATGCAATTCCTGACTGTTATGGTGAGCATCTCCGTGGATTATGTCTCACACGGTGAAACTTAGGGTGATCAGCTTGGGATCCTAGGATCCTGAGTTCAAATCCCACTCAGCTGTTGAATTAATACCAGGTGGGGTTGACTCTGCCCGTCATCCTTCCAAGGTTGGCAAAAATGAGTGTCAGCATGCTGGTATCATGTGTCGGAGTGGCGACCCGTCCAGGATTGTGCCCAATAGCCAAGGAGACTGCTTAGGCAGCATCAACGCTCTGCACAGAGTATGGTCCCAATGGATGGATGGAGGGTAAAATCGCCTAATCCGCAAATAACAACCGTTCATCTGCCACTCAGACGATTGTTCCTGCTAATGCAAACTATTCAACCAGAAGGTATGTGATGTGATCAGCAAGTAAATCGAGACATGTGGAGTGTGACGAGCACTCCCACGATCTCCATTGGATATAAAGTCCTACAACAAAGCGTCCTCTCAAATCCGGAGGCTTTGTGCTGGTGATTGTCAAACAGACAAAGATTTCATGGTCAACAATGGTGAAACATCAAACAGAGCTGCCTATCCAGATTTCAGGCTTATTTACCTCTGATGGAGTTGCCTTTTTTCCCAAAAAAAAGTTAAATAAATGAAAACGCTCAAGCAGCTTGGGACTTGCACCTTGACTCCATGGCAAAAACACAGTCCAACATGACTGGCGCTGTTGGCATACATATTCCGCTCAGCCCAAATGCAGAGGTATATGGTCAATCAAACACACACATCCTAACTAGGCCATCAGCCGTAAGCTGTATCGTGCAGTTTTGTTACACTCATCCGGGGGAGGGGGGGGGGTAGACAAAACCTTGATGATATGATAGTATATATCCAAATACATACGTATCCAAAAGTTCTCCACTCAAATAGCTGCAGTTAACAGAGAGTAGTCATCGCTTCAGTGCACGACAACAATGCAAACAGCAGAAAAGAAAAAAAACCACTCCCACGCTGGGTCAACAAGTTTAAGCCAAGTTGAACAACAGAGTTCAAGTGTATCAAAAGGCTTTGCGTAAGGAAGACGGACATGCCTTCTGTGATACGTGTCGATCAGACTTCTCCATCAGTCATGGGGGATACAAGCTGTTAGGATACAAGCTGTCACTGAACAGGACAACCAGAGGTCAAACAGGGAGCTATTTGTCGGTTTCCAGGCAATGCAGCTCATTGTGAAGAACGCCCTAGAGGGGACCAGTGGAGTGACGAAATTCAGAGCAGAGGTCCGAATGTTCTACGTTGGTTCCCTGACCTACATGATGGACAAATTCCCATTCCAGGACCCTTTGATCAGGAATGTGGTCATCGTGGACGCAGCCTCCTCCAAGACAGGTTCCATGCAGAGCCTACTTACACGTTGAACAGCTCCCTGCATGTGTTGCCCCAGAAGAGAACAGAGATGCGCTGTACAGAGAGTTCTGCACATATCAGTCAGATGTCACCCTGCCAGCATATGACCCAGATGAGAGGGTGGATGTGTTTTGGGCAGCCATGGAGAAGATGACGGACCCTGCCACTGGCACCTGCCAGCCCATTTACCCATCGCTCTGTAGACTGGCCAAACACGTCCTGCTGATCCCTCACAGTAACGCCTACTGAGTCCCTTTTCAGCATGGTCAAGAAAATGACAACTGATCAGATGAGCACGTTGGGAAGGGAAGGGAAGGCAAGGAAGGTCACGCCAAGTCAAGCATGTACGAGGACAGCCATAACGTCAGAAACACTCTCTGTGGTTTGCTGGCAGGGAAGATTAACATCTTCAAGCCGGATGGAGTCAGCTGCTTCTCGTGGAAGCCAGATGCCGACCTTCTTAAGAAGGCCAAATCTGCCACCTACCAGGCTCTGAATAGCTTAATGTGCATCTTAACTGTTCAAACTTGAAAACTGTAAATATGTTATGAAATCAGAGTGGTCAGTCATTTCATTCATAAAGATGTATCAGTGAGTTTATGTAAACTCTTGTGTACATGTATGGGCACATACTGTACATATGGAGCTTGGACAGTGAGTAATTGATGGAAACGTGATTGATGATCATGATGTCTTAGAAAAATAAAGATTGGTGAGTAGATCAACCATGTTAAGTTTTCTCTTTTTCACTCTAAAAATATGTTGATATATTTCAGCTAACTGTGGTCTCAAAATGCAGGAGATTGCACCATTTTGCTTCATTTTTTTGGAAAATTTTACGGGGGTGGGGGAGGAGCATGCCCCTGGACCGCCGGAGGGAAGCGTGCCACTGCGTCGCACACCGGCCTGACGCTTTTCCTTCAAAAATGGTTGGCAGGTATGAGACTGTCATGTGATCAGCTGAGTTGTCCAAGATGGCAGCTTCCTGCAGGGAGGAAATCACCAGCAGCTGATCGGCGATTTATTGGTAATTTTGATGAATATGGCCAGTGAGGACGCTCCCCAGTGTATTATTCACCAGGACAATGTAGCGAACGAAGAAGTCAAAGGTTTTACGTCTGTAAGATGGGATAAATGGAGAGAAAGTGTGAACAAATGGCTCGTCTTAGATGGTCACGAACGACGTTTAGCCGAGAGTGCACGAGTGTATCTTGAGTGTGAAGAAATCCCGAGTCAACTGGGCTATCACGACACTTGCTCCGTCGCTTCATCAATGCAAAAATAATACGTGGGGCTGAGAAACGTTGTTCACAAACCATGCACGATGACTCTGCGATTGTTGATGATTGCATGTATGAACCATCGTCAAAAAACTGCGCTCTGCATCAAATATTGCTGGACATGTTGTATACCTGCAAAGCCTGGTGTTGGCGCAGTGGTTAGGGCAGCGGCTTGGGATCCAAGAGGTCCTGAGTTCAAGCCCCGTTGGGCCACTGAATAAATACACCAGGGGTTTGACTCAGCCTGTCATCCTTCCGAGGTCGGCGAAATGAGTACCAGTATACTGGGCCGGTGTATACCCCGGTTAAAATAGGTGTACCATATCCCTGTGTCGTTAGAGGCGACCAGGGTTGCGTCAGGAAGGGCATCCGGCGTAAAACATGTGCCAAATCACGATGCGGATCATGTGGATGATCTGCTGTGGCGACCCCGAACGGGAGCAGCCGAAAGAGGAAGAAGAAGAAGAAGATGTTGTATACCTGCAACTCCCACGAAAAGCTAAAATTAGGTTATCCCGCTTTCCCTATTGTAGTCGTCGGGGCCGTCTAGGGGCTGAAGCGGTGACGGGTAAGGAGGCTGGGTCCCCACTCCATGAGGTCTGGAACGTCCTCAACACGAGAGCCGAACTACATGAGTGTAAAATATTGTCACGAATTCTGGCCCGCCTGGAGTGCGATCGGCCGCGTAACTCCAATGGCGGCCGCGTAACTCCAATGGCAGCCGCGTCACCCACCAGACGGACAATTAAGTCGTGACCCTCCTTGGAACTACCGCCAGGAGCCAGTCACGGGTGGGGGTTTAACCTCACCACAACCCAGTCCGCATTCTACCCACGCGAAATAGGGTGAATCGCCGAATGTCGATATATCTAAATACCCGCGCGGGTAACCTACCGAGGGGTTGCACCACGCCGCAGGTCGGCTTAGGACACGAACCGCTTTAGCGGTTCGTTCCGTACTACAGGGATAACCGAGCGGTGTTATCGCCGACCTCGACGGTTCAGATTACTTTACCCGGGTGTTCAAACCCTCACTAATTATTCCACGAGGTAAGGTGGCACTTTGAATAAAGGAAAGGACGCAACGACGAGGAACAGTTCGACAAGCACATTTATTATTTGCACACGTAAGGCAGTCATGCAATATGTACAGCAAGAAAACAATACAACCGAATAAATCAAGGAATTCTGTACAACACAGTCACTTAAACAAGTTCTACTTACAGACGGCGCCACACCATGCAAGCAAAAGTAAAAAGAAAAGAAAGGACCTCCCTTTCGTGGCCGTCCAGTCCCCCTCCCACGACCGATAGCGGGGTCGCGCCTGGTTCCGACCTCCCACACGGCCGGCGAACCCTCTCTGGTACCCCTCGTCCAGACACGCAGGTCCACCACAGGCCGCACTACGGCACCTCCCATCCGCGTCTCAGCCTGGTGAACACGAAGAATTCCCTTTAAACAATGGTGGGGGCATATATGAACACTCACTTATGGGCAAAGCTAATCTAAGGAACCTTTATGGTGTATTGCGAATTTCCACAGCCGTAACACTATCCCTTCTCTTTTTTACAGACTCATCCTGAGTCGACGAATTTTCGTGTGCCATCATGTGTAAGTTTTCCCCCCGAGTACGATTTACCTTTGGATCCCTGAGTGCGACATTCAGTGTATTCGTGTCCCCAAAATAAATAACCTACGGGCTGAGTAACTAACTAAACAAACCCACTCATACAGACGACTTAAATAAATTGCCGGCGCTAAGACACACATGCCGGGGGCGCAAAACACATTTACAATTACAACTTAACAACTTAACTTCCAAAATTTACACAAACCATGGCCCAGGATCTATGTTGCCATGGCCCACTAACCATGGCAACAAGAGTTAGCAGGGAGCCAGGCTGCTTAAGCGCAGTCCAAGGCCTCCCCCTTCTTAAAATGAATGCAGTGAACAAACAAACGGTGCACTGGCCGCTGGTGCAGTCCCGTGTTGCAGCTGCCATCAGGGCAGTCCCTGCAATTTGCACGAGGATCCTGACGCACATGGTAATGAACAGGGGGGTGTGCAAAACAGAATGGGGCAACTGGACGAGGGCAGCAGGCATGGATCAGGGCAAAGGTGGGCAGGCAAGGCATGGCATGACGAAACAAGGCCATTGTAACAACCAGAGCCGGCCGATGAAGTGGCCGGCACAGGCCTTGAAGCAAACAGCCAGCAGGCGATCCGACCGGCAAAGGCCTTGCAGCAACAGCCAGCAGAGGATCCGACCGGCACAGGCCTTGCAGCAAAACAGCCAGCCGATGAAGTGGCCGGCACAGGCCTTGCAGCAAAATAGCCAGCCGATGAAGTGGCCGGCACAGGCCTTGCAGCAAAACAGCCAGCCGATGAAGTGGCCGGCACAGGCCTTGTAATGAGGAGGTTGGTGGAGGGAGTGCGGTGGTGCTGGCCACTCGGAAGGTGGGCTCGGACCTACCCTACTGTCTCCCTCCCAACCTATCACCTTTGCCTGTCTCCGTCCATACCCACTCCCTTAATTTGTCAAAACTCAATTTAGCTCCAACTTATTTTTTTGTTTTTTATTTCTATTTTCACTTCCCCACTACTATAACTCGTCCCCTAACCCCCTTTATCGTCTTTGTTCGGCTAACCTATCCTGTCATCTAGCCTACTCCCAATCCCTACGTTACCTTCCTGGAGGAGAATAAGGGAGAGCTAGCTTCCTGTGTCGAGGCCCAATCGAAGCCGCAGAATGGCCTCCTCAGATTTCAGCGATCTTAACCCAAAGTGGGTCCAGCGGCCCACAACGAGAGCATAGGGATGGATGGTGCGGAGGGTACACTTCCTAATCTACCCTATCCATTAACCTTTAAACTACCCCGGGGCTTTCAACAAGCACCTCTCGCTTAACCTATCGGCTCTAACAACCAAGATTCCCGTCACCTATGTTGGTGTCCTCACAATTTTGGGCCTTGCCCCACAATTTTCCTCCCGTGCCCTCACACGGTCTCATGACTGGGACGCGTGGCTCCCTTGGCAGGAACTACCCTCTGCCGATTCTCCAACGATGGCACCCCCGGGCATGACACTGCCTCAGAGCCTACCAGCTCCCTAAACACCGGGGAGTGCCCTCTCTGGCAACTCCCCCTCCGATGCCCACATGGCGTGTTGGCGCCCCGGGTCCCTTTCCGAGGGTCGCCTGTGCCCAGTACACTGCCCCCATGGCATATGGCGCCCCGGGCCCCCGCATCATACGGGTGCACCCGTGCCCACTACGCTATCCCAGCCCCCACTGGACCCTTGGCCTACCGTGGCCGACTAGCCCGGTGCCCAGGGTACCCACTCAACGACACTCACCGCTCGTCAACAGGGCTCCTGCACCCCTCCAAGCGGGTATCGAGCCTACTTTCCCACCACCAACAAAACGACCTCCATTTTTGTCAATTTGACTAACCCCCTAACTCACATTACTCTGACCCCAGGGTCCCTTGGGTGGGAATCACTCCTCCCCCCAATCACTTATCGCACCATGCATTCTACAATCACTCCATACACTCAGGCCCGCTGGCCTCACTCACTCATCATGTTTCCTTTCACAACTCGCAACTCACACATCGCTGATTTCTGCCATCCTGCTCACTACATCCCCTAACTACCTCGTGCTCCCACGTCGTCCCTTAAACTACAGCACGTTCCATTTAACCTACGTAGCTAAGCTACGTCTCCTCTACACATCCACCGTCTGTCTCTGTCCTCAAATAATTCCATTAAAAATCAATTCCCATATTCCATCCTAAATCTCAACTGCAATCCCTCTACCTAATCCATTCCACGGGCCCAGTGAGGACTTATCCCTGCCCCCATGAGACTGGTCGAGCTAAACTAACCCTTCCCCATAACTAGTGGTATCCTGTGCCCAAGCAAGGGGGTCTTCCACCCCCTGCCTGGGAATCCTGTTCACCCGAAGCGAGACTTGCTTTTTTTTTAATCGCGCAGCACCAGCGTGGCAACTCGCAACCTGCGCTCCTTCCCGTGCCGTCATGGCAGCTGTTCGTGCACCTCATCCCTTCTCGGACGGCACCATCCGGCAGGGATACCCCTCCTTCCTGATTCCAACCACACGTGCAGCCACGACGTCACCCTGCGCATTCAAAAGCAAGCCTCGCGTTTCGAGGGGTTCCCCACACGAACACATGTGCTCTGCCCGGTGGAGCTTCACATACACACACACACACACACACACACACACACACACACACACACACACACACACACACACACACACACACACACACACACACACACACACACACACACACACACACACACACACACACGCGCGCGGAGAACCCATCCATTCCGAATCCGTCTATCCAGCCTAGCTTTTGTCCGTCGCGGGATCGGCAACATTCACCGCGGCGTTTCCGGACTGGGCTTCACTCCCGCAAGCGCGCACGTGGCGGCCTCATGCGTACCACAGCACGGACCCCGCACGCGCTGCCGTGCAAACCCTGCACGGTCCCCAATGCAACTACGGCCGCTACTCGGCTTTTGTCCCTCTGTCGCAGTCGTCGTCTCCATTCCATCCACGCACTCCTGCGTGTTGCGACGCTCACGCACCATTCCATGATATTGTTGCGGATTTGCGCCCGCCGGCGTGTGGACGGCCACGTAACTCGAATCGCGGCACGTCGCCCACCGGACGGACAATCCCGTCGTGACCCTCTCGGACTAACGCCGGGAACTAGTCACGGGTGGGCCTTTCGGCCTCACCACGATCGTGCCAATCGGCCCCCCGCGTGGGATAGGGTTGCTCGCCAAATTCGACCTACCTAAGTACCCACACGGAGGGTAGACCGGGCGATCGCACCTCGCCGCAGGTCGACTTCGGACACGGGCCACTTTACGCGACCCGTTCCGTACTATCGGGATAACTGAGCGGTGTTATCGTCAACCTGGACGGTTCGATTAATTATCGGGCGTTTTAGCCCACGACCAACCCTTTACGTGAAGTAAGATGGAGATTCAATTAGAGAAAAGACGAAGCGAAACGGGAGAAACAGTTCAACATAGAGCACATTTATTTCGCGGCAAACGGAAAGCACACATATACAATTACACCAAAAGCAAATGTAAAAGAAGAAGAAACACACAATAATACACAAAAAGCAAATGTAAAAGCAAAACACAATGCAGATATACCACCGACTACCGAGCACACGGCAACACTTATACAGTTTTACTTCACAGACAGCGCCGACAACACATATACTCAAAGCAAAAGAAAAGGACCACCCTCAAGGATGAGGGGGGCAGGCGGGCCTGGGGCCGAGACCGCGTCGGGCCTACCCGTCTGGTGATGAGCCGCAAAATGGCGCTGGCGCCTCGACTCCGCGGGCCTCGCTGGGACTGCCTGGTATGGGGTGGGAACGGGGCCCCCTTCTCGCACTATCTCAGCGCGGGGGGAAACAGGAGGGGGTTGTTGATGCTCGGGGGAAGGAGGATATCTCCCTGTCTCGGGTCCCGCGACGAGCGTCTCCACCACGACCTTGGTCGCGTTGCTGGCCTCTCCCTCCGCAGCTCCCCGACTCTGACACGAGCACCCCCTCGACCGCCTTCGCCGCCGCCATCTCTCCAACTCTCCACAGCTCCGTCCAACCGCCTTCTCCGACTCCTCTCTTGACTGGCTCTTCCCAACTCAACTCCAAACTGAACTTGACTAACGAACGCGGCCCTTTATATCCCTCGTGGCCTCGCTCCTTCACCTTCGACCCTTTACCTTCGACCCTTCACCTCTGGCTGGCTCCCCATTGGACCGAGGAAAAGTGGGCGTGAATGCTTTTTGATCCATGAATTTGAATATAGCGATATTACTCCAACGCACCTGGAGGCGGGGCCAAATCGCCCCACGCTCGCCGATAGGACGGAACAGAAGTGGGCGTGAGTCGTTTTTGATCCGTTTTCTTCGGAAAGACTGTGATGTTTCTGCACACGCTGCTCGGTGCGCGCCCTGCACGAGTCCAGTATCGGTGCCCACAAGCGGCGCGGAAATGGCGGTGATGCGATGGTTGCGAGGGCGAGTTGTGACGGTAAAGGTCGTGGCTGTTGTTGTGAAGCGGCGTTGCGGTTGGTGGTTGTTGTGTGATGGCTGTTGAGACGTGGTTGGTGGTGGTAGTAATGGCGGCTGGTCCAAAATAAAGATAGTAAAAGAAAAACGGCTATCCAAAAGGGTCGCAGCCCGCATGAATGACATTTATTCCCTATAAACAACGGGTTTGGGCCTAACTACACATATACTTACAGAGATATCTCACCTAAGGGACCTGAATGGTGGTTTGCGAATTTCGTCAACCACAACACTACCCCCTCCCCTTTTTACAGACTCGTCCCGAGTCGTCAAATTTTCGTGTGCCATCATGTGTAGTTTTCCCCTAGTACATTTTACCTACGGATCCCTGAGTGCGACATTCATGGTATTCGTGTCCCCAAAATAAATAACCTGAGGGCTGAGTAACTACCTAAACAAACTCACTCACACGGACGACTTAAATAAAATTGCCGGCGCTAGGACAGACATGCCCGGGGCGCACTCATATTTACAGTACATCTTACCTTAACTTACAAATTTTACACTAAACCATGGCCCAGGATCAATGAACTCTGCAAAAAGAAAGCAGTCAGCAGGGAGCCAGGCTACTCGCATGCAGTCTCTGACTCAAACAATGCAGGTGACAGGGAACGTGGCCAGCTGCTCACACGCAGTCAAAGGCCTTCCCTTTTGAACTGAACGCAGTGAACCACAACGGTGCATGGGCTGCACAAACGCAGTCTCCGTGCCAGCTCAAGTGGCACACGCAATGAACACAACGAATGGATGGATGAATGGTTTGAACTTTACGCAAACACGGTGCACGGGCCGCCACTGCAGGCCCGTGTTGTAGCTGCCAACAGGGCAGTTCTCGCAGCTTGCAAACTGTTGCTTTCTGATCCTGGCGCACATGGAAATGAACAGGGGGGGGGGGCAAAGCAAAAATTGAACGTGGCTGGTGAACAGGGGCAGTGGGCATGGCATGGCAAAGGCAGCAGGCAAACACAGCCCGCAGAAGAAGGCCGCTGCAGGCAAACACAGCCGGCAGATGAACTGGCCTGGTGTAGGCCTTGAAGAAAAACAGCCAGCCGGCAGATGAAGTGGGCCGGCACAGGCCTTGCAGCAACACAGCCAGCAGATGAAGTGGCCGGCACAGGCCTTGAAGCAAAACACGGCCAGCCGATGGCACAGGCCTTGCAGAAAACAGCTTCAGATGAAGTGGGCCGGCCTTTGCCTTGCAGCAACGCAGCCAGCAGATGAAGCTGGCCAGCCTTTGCCGTTCAGTGGAGGTTGGTGGAGGGAGTGCCGTGGTGCTGGCCACTCGGAAGGCGGGCTCGGACCTACCCTACGGTCTCCCTCCCAACCTATCGCAACACTTATACTGTAAGTCTGTAAGTTCTACTTACAGACGGCGCCACACCATGCAAGCAAAAGTAAAAAGAAAAGAAAGGACCTCCCTTTCGTGGCCGTCCAGTCCCCCTCCCACGACCGTTAGCAGGGTCGCGCCTGGTTCCGACCTCCCACGCGGCCGGCGAACCCTCTACGGCACCCCTCGTCCAGACACGCAGGTCCACCACAGGCCGCACTGCGGTGCCTCCCGTCCGCGTCTCCACCAACAGGCCGCGCCAGGCCACGAGCGTGGGAACGAGCGAGGAGGAGGGAAGCGCGAGCCAAGTAGAGAGCATGAACCGTGAAGAGAGGAGGAGGCCCAACGTGAATCACCGAGAGCCCAAGCCTCGTGTCTGTTCGCCTTTTGTAAGGCGGGGCTCCGCCCTTCGCCCCTCCCCGTTTTCGGCTCCGTCTCCCTTTGAGAAGCTTCTTGAAAAGGGGCCTGCCCTCACTCCGACCGCCTCACGCCCCGTGTCCCACCAATGGGGAGCGAGCTGCCCCACCCCCCTTCCCTTCACACCAAGCGTGGGGAAAACAGGCGGGAAAACCTCACAGGCTTCACAAGAGCTTTTGTTCTGCCAATCCTTCTTGGACGGTTTCCGACACGGAAACCGTCTTACTGTGGTCTGCGGAGGATGGCATTCGTAAGCGGGCGAAGTGGCGAAGATGGTGGTGATTGTTGTGGGGGTGGTGTGAGAGTGGTGGGCGTTGTGGCGTAGTTGGTGGCAGTTGTTGTTTGCGTGAAGGTTTGTTGCAATGGTGGCTCAAAATAACGATAGATAAAGAAAAACGGCTATCTCAAAGAGTCGCAGCCCGGTGACACGAAGAAAGTCCTTGAAACAACGGTGGGGGTGGGGACCTATCTGAACACTCACTTACCGGCATAGCTAATCTAAGGAACCTTTACGGTGTATTGCGAATTTCCACAGCCGTAACAATATATAAATATAATTGAATGAACTCTCTGCGACACACAATACCGCCCGGCGCCCTGTTACATCGACTCAACCCTGTGGGGCTGGCCCAAGGCCACCCTGACGATGGAGAGTCCAGGGTTGCTCTTCCCAGACGAAGACGCCAAACGACTTGCAATGCGGCAAAGTCAATCCTCGCGCTGACTGGGTGCGCCTCAAGTGTCGATCAGCGCCGGTTCGACTGCCCAGTTGTCTGCTCCGCCGGCCGTATGTATGTAATGTCAGGCCATGGCTGACTGGCTATATATATATATATATATATATATATATATATATATATATATATATATATATATATATATATATATATATATATATATGAAGCTGTCTGAGGCAGGGTCAATGGCGTTCATTCGATGGGTCGATGCGCTGGCATTGCACAATGGTTAGTCCTCCCGCGGTGGCACTCCGGGTACAATCGGCCCATGATCGAAGTTGGTCCTCCCACACCGGCACTCTCTGCAAAACGTCGTTCGTGACCGTCGAAGACGAGCCATTTGTTGACACTTTCTCTCCATTTATCCCATCTTACAGGCCTACAGGGGTAAAACGTTTGACTTATTCGTTCGCTACATTGTCCTGGTGAATAATACACTGGGGAGCGTCCTCACTGACCATATTCATCAAAGATTACCGATAAATCGCAGACCAGCTGCCGGTGATTCCTCCCTGCAGAATGCTGCCATCTTGGACAACTTAGCTGGTCACATGACAGTCTGACGAAATTTGCATACAATGTCAGACGATCTATTGGCTGTCGAGGCGTCACGTGGCCCACACGTGATCCGAGTGGAGAAAATTCAAATGAAAGAGCGCGGGGAATGCATCGATTTTCAAGATGAAAATACACAATAACTGCAGCTATTTGAGTGGAGAACTTTTGCATACGTATGTATCTGGATATATACTATCATATCATCAAGGTTTTGTCTACCCCCCCCCCCCCGATGAGTGGAACGAAACTTGATTCTCAGGCACTTCCTGAGCCATGGCTGATGGCCGAAACCCCGAAGGGCCAGAATGTATGGCCATACAATTGGACCACTCAATAGGAGCGAGTCTCCATGATTTCAATGGAATGTCACCCTGAATTTCATCAGGATGGCATACTGAATTTAAATCGGAATTTCAAAGTTGAGAAAGACAGAATCGATTCCATTATAGTGGTCAGTAAACTTGGTCAATACGTCATTATGGCAAGATTCGCCGGCCATGAAATGAAAATGTTTATCACTGCTCTTGGGCCTTACTGGCCTTAAATGCAGTGAATGATAATAATAATAATACCGTGACCAAATTACCGCGCCCCGGATTGGATATATTGGGTGGATTGGATATATTGGGTGGATTGTGGATTGGTCATATTGGGTGGATTGGATATGTTGGGTGGATTGTGGATTGGTTATATTGGGTGGATTGTGGATTGGTTATATTGGGTGGATTGGATATGTTGGGTGGATTGTGGATTGGTTATATTGGGTGGATTGGATATGTTGGGTGGATTGTGGATTGGTTATATTGGGTGGATTGGATATGTTGGGTGGATTGGATATGTTGGGTGGATTGTGGATTGGTTATGTTGGGTGGATTGTGGATTGGTTATATTGGGTGGGTTATACAATGTGCACCAACTCATGCATCCAATGGACGGGACACGCAGTTGACATCGACGCCTCACCCTCCTTGCCCAACACCAGCAGTTGACAACACAATGGAAATCCTAACCCAGGCGAAGACGTTAAAAGTATGGACCACAACCATCTCGAAACCTCACAACCATGTCGCAACCTCCCAACCATGTCGCAACCTCACAACCATGTCGAAACCTCTCAACCATGTCGAAACCTCTCAACCATCTCGCAACCTCGCAACCATCTGGAAACCTCTCAACCATCTCGCAACCTCGCAACCATCTGGAAACCTCACAACCATCTCGCAACCTCACAACCATCTCGAAACCTCACAACCATGTCGCAACCTCTCAACCATCTGGAAACCTCACAACCATCTCGAAACCTCACAACCATCTCGAAACCTCACAACCATCTCGAAACCTCACAACCATCTCGAAACCTCTCAACCATCTCGAAACCACACAACCATCTCGAAACCTCACAACCATCTCGCAACCTCTCAACCATGTCGCAACCTCTCAACCATGTCGCAACCTCACAACCATGTCGCAACCTCACAACCATCTCGCAACCTCACAACCATCTCGCAACCTCTCAACCATGTCGCAACCTCACAACCATCTCGAAACCTCTCAACCATCTCGAAACCTCACAACCATCTCGAAACCTCACAACCATCTCGAAACCTCACAACCATCTCGCAACCTCTCAACCATCTCGCAACCTCTCAACCATCTCGCAACCTCACAACCATCTCGCAACCTCACAACAATCTCGCACCCTCACAACCATCTCGCAACCTCAAAACTTCACAACCACCTCGAAACCTCACAACCACCTTGCAACCTCACAACCATCTCGAAACCTCACAACCATCTCGCAACCTCACAACCATCTCGCAACCTCACAACCATCTCGAAACCTCATACCATCTCGCAACCTCACAACCATCTGGAAACCTCACAACCATCTCGCAACCTCACAACCATCTCGAAACCTCTCAACCATCTCGCAACCTCTCAACCATCTCGAAACCTCACAACCATCTCGAAACCTCACAACCATGTCGCAACCTCACAACCATCTCGCAACCTCACAACCATCTCGCAACCTCACAACCATCTCGCAACCTCACAACCATGTCGCAACCTCTCAACCATCTCGCAACCTCACAACCATCTCGAAACCTCACAACCATCTCGAAACCTCACAACCATCTCGCAACCTCTCAACCATCTCGCAACCTCACAACCATGTCGCAACCTCTCAACCATGTCGCAACCTCTCAACCATCTCGCAACCTCACAACCATCTCGCAACCTCACAACCATCTCGCAACCTCACAACCATCTCGCAACCTCACAACCATCTCGCAACCTCACAACCATCTCGCAACCTCACAACCATCTCGAAACCTCACAACCATCTCGCAACCTCACAACCATCTCGAAACCTCACAACCATCTCGCAACCTCAAAACCATCTCGAAACCTCACAACCATCTCGCAACCTCACAACCATCTCGCAACCTCACAACCATCTCGCAACCTCACAACCATCTCGAAACCTCACAACCATCTCGCAACCTCACAACCATCTCGCAACCTCACAACCATCTCGCAACCTCACAACCATCTCGAAACCTCACAACCATCTCGAAACCTCACAACCATCTCGAAACCTCACAACCATCTCGCAACCTCACAACCATCTCGAAACCTCACAACCATCTCGCAACCTCACAACCATCTCGCAACCTCTCAACCATCTCGCAACCTCTCAACCATCTCGCAACCTCACAACCATCTCGCAACCTCTCAACCATCTCGCAACCTCACAACCATCTCGCAACCTCTCAACCATGTCGCAACCTCACAACCATCTCGCAACCTCACAACCATCTCGCAACCTCACAACCATCTCGAAACCTCACAACCATCTCGAAACCTCACAACCATCTCGAAACCTCTCAACCATCTCGCAACCTCACAACCATCTCGCAACCTCTCAACCATGTCGCAACCTCTCAACCATGTCGCAACCTCTCAACCATGTCGCAACCTCTCAACCATCTCGCAACCTCTCAACCATCTCGCAACCTCACAACCATCTCGCAACCTCTCAACCATCTCGCAACCTCTCAACCATGTCGCAACCTCTCAACCATCTCGCAACCTCTCAACCATCTCGCAACCTCACAACCATCTCGAAACCTCACAACCATCTCGCAACCTCTCAACCATGTCGCAACCTCTCAACCATGTCGCAACCTCTCAACCATCTCGCAACCTCTCAACCATCTCGCAACCTCTCAACCATCTCGCAACCTCTCAACCATCTCGCAACCTCTCAACCATCTCGCAACCTCACAACCATCTCGCAACCTCACAACCATCTCGCAACCTCACAACCATCTCGCAACCTCACAACCATCTCGCAACCTCACAACCATCTCGCAACCTCACAACCATCTCGAAACCTCACAACCATCTCGAAACCTCACAACCATCTCGAAACCTCACAACCATCTCGCAACCTCACAACCATCTCGCAACCTCACAACCATCTCGAAACCTCACAACCATCTCGCAACCTCTCAACCATGTCGCAACCTCTCAACCATGTCGCAACCTCACAACCATCTCGCAACCTCACAACCATCTCGCAACCTCACAACCATCTCGAAACCTCACAACCATCTCGAAACCTCACAACCATCTCGAAACCTCACAACCATCTCGCAACCTCACAACCATCTCGCAACCTCTCAACCATGTCGCAACCTCACAACCATCTCGCAACCTCACAACCATGTCGCAACCTCACAACCATCTCGCAACCTCACAACCATCTCGCAACCTCACAACCATGTCGCAACCTCTCAACCTCACAACCATGGCGCAACCTCTCAACCATCTCGCAACCTCACAACCATCTCGAAACCTCACAACCATCTCGCAACCTCACAACCATCTCGCAACCTCACAACCATCTCGCAACCTCACAACCATCTCGCAACCTCACAACCATCTCGAAACCTCACAACCATCTCGCAACCTCACAACCATCTCGCAACCTCACAACCATCTCGCAACCTCACAACCTCACAACCATCTCGAAACCTCACAACCATCTCGCAACCTCACAACCATCTCGAAACCTCACAACCATCTCGAAACCTCACAACCATCTCGCAACCTCACAACCATCTCGCAACCTCACACCATCTCGAAACCTCATACCATCTCGAAACCTCATACCATCTCGAAACCTCATACCATCTCGCAACCTCACAACCATCTGGAAACCTCACAACCATCTCGCAACCTCACAACCATCTCGAAACCTCACAACCATCTCGCAACCTCACAACCATGTCGCAACCTCTCAATCATCTCGAAACCTCACAACCATCTCGAAACCTCTCAACCATCTCGCAACCTCTCAACCATCTCGCAACCTCTCAACCATGTCGCAACCTCTCAACCATGTCGCAACCATGGCGCAACCTCTCAACCATCTCGAAACCTCTCAACAATCTCGCACCCTCACAACCATCTGGAAACGTCACAACCATTTCGCAACCTCACAACCATGTCGCAACCTCTCAACCTCACAACCATGGCGCAACCTCTCAACCATCTCGAAACCTCTCAACAATCTCGAAACCTCATAACCATCTGGAAACCTCACAACCATTTCGCAACCTCACAACCATCTCGCAACCTCACAACCATCTCGAAACCTCACAACCATCTCGCAACCTCACAACCATCTGGAAACATCACAACCATCTCGCAACCTCACAACCATCTCGCAACCTCACAACCATCTCGAAACCTCACAACCATCTCGCAACCTCACAACCATCTCGCAACCTCACAACCATTTCGCAACCTCACAACCATCTCGCAACCTCACAACCATCTCGAAACCTCACAACCATCTCGCAACCTCACAACCATCTCGCAACCTCACAACCTCACAACCATCTCGAAACCTCACAACCATCTCGCAACCTCACAACCATCTCGAAACCTCACAACCATCTCGAAACCTCACAACCATCTCGAAACCTCACAACCATCTCGCAACCTCACAACCATCTCGAAACCTCACAACCATCTCGCAACCTCACAACCATCTCGAAACCTCACAACCATCTCGAAACCTCACAACCATCTCGAAACCTCACAACCATCTCGAAACCTCACAACCATCTCGAAACCTCACAACCATCTCGAAACCTCACAACCATCTCGAAACCTCACAACCATCTCGAAACCTCACAACCATCTCGCAACCTCACAACCATCTCGCAACCTCACAACCATCTCGCAACCTCACAACCATCTCGCAACCTCACAACCATCTCGCAACCTCACAACCATCTCGCAACCTCTCAACCATCTCGCAACCTCACAACCATCTCGCAACCTCACAACCATCTCGCAACCTCACAACCATCTCGCAACCTCACAACCATCTCGCAACCTCTCAACCATGTCGCAACCTCTCAACCATCTCGAAACCTCACAACCATCTCGAAACCTCACAACCATCTCGAAACCTCACAACCATCTCGAAACCTCACAACCATCTCGAAACCTCACAACCATCTCGAAACCTCACAACCATCTCGAAACCTCACAACCATCTCGAAACCTCACAACCATCTCGCAACCTCACAACCATCTCGCAACCTCACAACCATCTCGCAACCTCACAACCATCTCGCAACCTCTCAACCATCTCGCAACCTCTCAACCATCTCGCAACCTCTCAACCATCTCGCAACCTCACAACCATCTCGAAACCTCACAACCATCTCGAAACCTCACAACCATCTCGAAACCTCACAACCATCTCGAAACCTCTCAACCATATCGCAACCTCACAACCATCTTGCAACCTCACAACCATCTCGAAACCTCTCAACCATCTCGCAACCTCTCAACCATCTCGCAACCTCTCAACCATCTCGAAACCTCTCAACCATCTCGAAACCTCTCAACCATCTCGAAACCTCTCAACCATCTCGCAACCTCTCAACCATCTCGAAACCTCTCAACCATCTCGCAACCTCACAACCATCTCGAAACCTCACAACCATCTCGAAACCTCTCAACCATCTCGAAACCTCACAACCATCTCGAAACCTCACAACCATCTCGCAACCTCTCAACCATCTCGAAACCTCTCAACCATCTCGAAACCTCACAACCATCTCGAAACCTCACAACCATCTCGAAACCTCACAACCATCTCGAAACCTCACAACCATCTCGAAACCTCTCAACCATCTCGAAACCTCTCAACCATCTCGAAACCTCTCAACCATCTCGAAACCTCACAACCATCTCGAAACCTCACAACCATCTCGAAACCTCTCAACCATATCGCAACCTCACAACCATCTTGCAACCTCACAACCATCTCGAAACCTCTCAACCATCTCGCAACCTCTCAACCATCTCGCAACCTCTCAACCATCTCGAAACCTCTCAACCATCTCGAAACCTCTCAACCATCTCGAAACCTCTCAACCATCTCGCAACCTCTCAACCATCTCGAAACCTCACAACCATCTCGCAACCTCACAACCATCTCGAAACCTCACAACCATCTCGAAACCTCTCAACCATCTCGAAACCTCACAACCATCTCGAAACCTCACAACCATCTCGCAACCTCTCAACCATCTCGAAACCTCTCAACCATCTCGAAACCTCACAACCATCTCGAAACCTCACAACCATCTCGAAACCTCACAACCATCTCGAAACCTCACAACCATCTCGAAACCTCTCAACCATCTCGAAACCTCTCAACCATCTCGAAACCTCTCAACCATCTCGAAACCTCACAACCATCTCGAAACCTCACAACCATCTCGAAACCTCACAACCATCTCGCAACCTCTCAACCATCTCGAAACCTCACAATCATCTCGAAACCTCACAACCATCTCGAAACCTCTCAACCATCTCGCAACCTCTCAACCATCTCGAAACCTCTCAACCATCTCGCAACCTCTCAACCATCTCGAAACCTCACAACCATCTCGAAACCTCACAACCATCTCGAAACCTCACAACCATCTCGAAACCTCACAACCATCTCGCAACCTCTCAACCATCTCGCAACCTCACAACCATCTCGCAACCTCTCAACCATCTCGAAACCTCTCAACCATCTCGAAACCTCACAAACAAAGGAACAGGTATTTTTTTTTTACTGATGACTCATTGCCGTTTACTTCCGTTGAAAGTCAAACAAACAAACAGCTCAGGCGTATCGGAACTCTTGCCCAAATAAGGCGAAGAAGGTGTGCCGGATGTGATGTCATGAGTGAACGAAATTTATTCGTTAATGAGGGTTTGTGAATAGGTATTCGTCAATCGTTATCCCCCGTTACCTTCGTTCGATATAAAGCAACATTTGACGTTCGGATCCGGAATTTGCGCTCATTTTACCGCCCGAAAGGAAGAATTTGGCCACACGAGGGGCGGGGCGTGAGTGACGTCACGCATTACCTGTCGTGACGCTTCCCGGGTGTAACCTTATCGGGGGTTTTTTTTTGGCGGAGGTGACTTGGTTAACGAAGGTTTGCTTTGACTTGCGCCGCGTTCATCACTGTCGAAGGGAGTTTTTCCATCTGATTACGAAGTTTCTCTGTTTGTCGGAGCAATGGCCAAGCTGGTGGTGGTGGTCTTGAGTTGCCTTGTTTTCCTTGCGGTTTGGTCAACGGCGCAGTCTAGTGAGTTTTCAATATGGAGGAGATCGTCCCGACCGGGAAACGCCCTCATTTTGTGTTCTGTGTCCTTTGTCTCGTTTGTTTCCTCCTTGATGTTATTAGGTCTTCAAGGTGTTGGGGTCTTCACCCCCATTGTTGTTTTTTTTTTGGTTCCCATTGTTTGTTTTCCTTTAGATCCTTGTCCAGCTTGTACAGGAGACCCCTGTGAGAAGAAGTGTCCGTTCCACATCTTCAGCAGGTGCAGGGTTGATTGCGACGCCTGCGCTGCTGTCTGGGAAAACCCTTCGGGTGAAAAAGTGAATTGCAACGAACGTAAGACCTTTTGATCCAATGATCTCTCCGTCTGTTTGGCGCTCTGTCTCATCTTTGGCCAAATTCCATTCTGGATGACGTCATTACCTCGCCAATGACCTTTATTTATGTCCCAGGACGAGCATGCCAGTGAAATACACCTTTCAGGTGTACCTTGATCTCCGTTTTTTTTTTTTTTTTTTTTTTTTTTTTTTTTTTTTTTACGATTTTTCCCCCCCCCCCTTTTTTACTTCAGTACTATCTATAAAATTCCAGCAATCTCTGTGTGTGTCTGTCTGTCTGTGACCACTGTTTCTCGACAACCACTGGTCCAATCTAATTGAAACTTGCCAGGTATATTGCTGGGGACCTGAGTATGTGCCTTTTCAAAGTTTGATATCAATCGGACAAGTGGTTCCCAAGTTATGGCTATTTATTTACCAAACCAATGACAGGACACGGTGCTATGACGTCACGATTGACGTCACAAGTTTAAAAAAATGTTTTTTTGCACGTACTGGTATTCCAAATTTGCAATTTTAAAACTCATTCGCGACATGAATTGTAAACTAAATAAAATGCTAAGTCGTCATCGATAACACTGGGCTGCATTTGAAATATTTTTTTTCAGAAGTCTCGGTTTTCTCAACAGTTCATATGAGTTTTTTTTTGCATGCTGAATTCAGAAATGTATCTAATTTCACTCAATCAGGTCAAGTTTTTATGCTTTCTCAATTTTAAGGAAAAAAAATTTTTTTTTTATTTTATTCAAAATCAGACTTGCATTGACGGAAAATTTACAAACTATACATATAATGACACACAAGCACACTTAATGTGGAAGAAAGTGCCTTTTAAATTACTTTCATTTCAATTTCAGAAAAATATCGATAAATCGTTGTTTCTGGCAACACCCAACTTCAGTCGCTCCAGCAGTCGCTGTTTTCCTTCGTCCTTTTAATGTTTAATTTCACATTAACGGTACTTGTGCGTCATTTTATATATAGTTTGTACATTTTCTGTCAATGTAAGTCTGATTTTGAATAAAAAAAAAAACAAATTTTGATTATTTTTTTCTTTAAAATTGAGATAAAATTAAAACTTGACCTGATTGAGCAAAATGAGATATTTCTGAATTCAGCATGCAAAAAACATGTATGAACCGTTGAGAAAACCTAGACCTCTGAAATGACGCAGACCAGTGTAATGAGCTCATAAAACGAAATCTCGGCTTCCAAGGAATTTGTGTCTCGAGGTGTGTTCGTCTGGGTTTAAACCCAATTGTTTGACTCTTCCTTCCCCAATGTGACTTTTTTTTTTTGGCTGAGTTGTGACGTCAGTGCTAAGTGACGTCATATCGTTTGCAGTGTCACACCGTTGTAAGCTCATGCAACAGGAATGGGATATTCTGAACAAGAAGGGCAGTCGCAGCCTACCATCAGGTGGCCGGCGTGATACAGATGGCCTCTACAGGCCCGAATGCAACAATGATGGCACGTTCAAATCCAAGCAGTGCAATGAAACCCTAGACAAGTGCTGGTGTGTGAACAGTGCAGGTGTGCGGCGTACCGACAGGATCCGTACGGACGAGCACACTGGCTGCACCCGTCTTGTTAACTGCTTGTAAGTTATCAATATTTCATGTTCTCTTTGTCCTCTTTTTTTTCCCCCCCCACCCCCCTCCCATTCATTCCCTCAAATGCATTCTCTAATTTAATCTGATAGAATCAGAGGTTGAGCCTCATCCATTCCTGAAGGGATGGATGCATTTCTCCCTTTTTCATAGATCTACTTTAATGTAGACAGTCGGTCCTCAGATTTGTGTATGTGTGTATATATCACTCACACACACACACACACACACACACACACACACACACACACACACACACACACACACACACACACACACACACACACACACACACACACACACACACACACACACACACACACACACACACACACACACACACACACACACACACACACACACACACACACCAGTCATGCTCTGTATTGATGAACTTTTTGTTCCATTAACCATGTGCAGTTTGCATTTTATTTTGTCTGTGTATAAAAGTATTTTTGAGTTTCGGATGTACTTGTTAACAACTAAGATAAACACCATTTGGGACAAACACCACGTGACTGAAGAGACAGGCTTGTTTTAACTGGCGATAAGTATGTGAGTTGCCATGTTGTCATGATTTACACAAAGCAGAATTCAAACATTTATTTTGCAAATTTATCTGTAATATTTGTGGTCATACATTTTATAAGCAATTGAAGTTGAAGATTCAAGTGTTTAAAAGAAAAAGTAGATTTTTTTTTTCTTCAAAAAATACCCTTAGGACATCTATACACATGGGAGAGGTAGGTGAAGTTTGGTATGATTTCACAAAAGTTTGAGGGAGTAGTTCAGTGACAAGACAGACAGGTGTGTGTGTGTGTGTGTGTGTGTGTGTGTGTGTGTGTGTGTGTGTGTGTGTGTGTGTGTGTGTGTGTGTGTGTGTGTGTGTGTGTGTGTGTGTGTGTGTGTGTGTGTGTGTGTGTGTGTGTGTGTGTGTCAGTCATGCTCTGTATTGATGAACATTTTGTTCCATGTGCAGTTTGCATTTTTCTTTGGTCTGTGTATAAAAGTATTTTTGAGTTTTGGATGTACTTGTTAACAGCTAACATCAACACCATTTGGGAAGTGGCTTGATCACACACATCCATATCTGCACACCACTCATTGTTCTGTCAAAGTGTATGAAGAACTTGATGAGCCATCATTATGGATTTATCAACTTGTATGTTTTTATTTTTGTTTCTCCTTTACATTGTCTGTTCAATTTGAGAATGATTGGTTTCATGCCACAAAGCAATATTTCTCAATGTTTTGTTTGCAGCCAAATTGTGGTGGATTTCTTTTTGAATACGAAGCATTCTGCCGTCCAAAACAAAGAGAAGTTGAAAGAGTAAGTTTGGCTTTGACTTTGAAATTGTGTTTTACTTTTAATTTGATCCTTTGCACTTACCTGGCATCACCTGCACAAAGGTAAACTCGCATCGACACTGCTTTGCATTGCTTGCAGGGAAATAAAAGAATCTTTTACAAAAGGCTTCAAGGTGAAATCTGCCCAGGTTGAAAAGGTTTCGGTATGTTGGTGCACCCTTTCTGATTATTCTCGATTTATTATTATTATTATTATTATTATTATTATTATCATCATCACATTTTTCTTTTCAACAACTTTATGTACAAGTGCTCGAGCAGATTTGGGAGGGTTAAGTCTAGGTTCTAACGATGCTCATTTGTCTTAGCATGAGTTGTGTTGAAAATAACCATCTTTTGGTGATTTAAAGGTGGATTATTTTATTTTGTGTCTGTGTTAACTACTGATATTCACCTTGGATGGAGGAAGGAGATTGCTGGTTAAAGTGGCTGCCACCTTCAGGTAGGGAAAATGAAAGCGGCTTCATCTCGCCAAGGAGCCACAAACTTAACCAGGTATGTGCAAATCTAGACTTTGTGATCTGCATTGGTGGCCAGGTAGAGCAATGATGGAATCGACAAGACGTTGATTGAAGTCCACGACAACGTTTCGGGTGTTAACCCTTCATCAGATATTTTAGTGCCCCCAAAACGTCAGCTTCTCATTGGTTTCCACGGTGGTTAGCATTCTTCGATTGATGTCCCGTTGATCCTATGCAATATTTAAGGTGAGCATGTGATTATTTTTTGTTTTTCATAACTGTGTCCACAGATCTCTGATGAAGGCCGAGTGATGGTGACCATCAGTAATAAAACTGCAAATCCAACGGATCTTGGCACCGTGGCTTACTATGTGGAAAAACAGGTTTGTACGTCATCCATTATAGATCATCTAGTATGTATGGTATGCATGCTAACAGTCACAAGGTTATGTGTGAGCCAACTAGTTATTGATATAAACCCTAAGGCCAAAATTATATCTCCTAGATTTTGCTTTTTTTTTTGTTTGTTTTTTTCTGAGAGGAAATGTTTAGTTGTTGAAATCTTCCACCTTGCGTGGATTGTTTTGAAATTACCATTGCAGTCTTGATGAGACACTAAAATATGAATGTTGTGTACTCTTCATCTCCTAGTTCAAAAGTAAGAAGAAGTTGGAAGATTTCGATGAGGACATGTTTGATTTGGGGAAACGTGAGGCTTACGTGTGGTATTACGATGACGAGCCACCGACCATGAGCATGGAACGCATAACCCCCGGTATAATCGCCATCGTTGTCGTGGTCATCCTTGCACTCATCGCATGTATCATCGTGTCGGTGAGTTGTCCATTAAAAAAAATGTTTCCCCTCACTCGCACTATTAAACAATTATATGATATTCATTATAATTGGTTTTTTTCTTTCTTTCTTCATTTATTTATTTTTATTCCTCTCGTGACGCTAGTCAGTTGGTAAATTCCTTCTCCGTTCACATGAAGCAGTTTGGTTTTTTTGTTTGTTTGTTTGTTTTGTTTTCAAATTGTCTCCAAAGAAAGGTTAATGTACCATTTATTTGGGGACCTTTCGGATTTTGTTTTCTGATTTGTTATACCCGCTCCTTCCCAAGGTACTTGTGTACAAGCAATCCATGAAGAATAGGAAGGAAAATCCTTACGCTGTAAGTAACTTTTACCTGTACTTGTTCACCATAACAGCCAAATGTCACACTTGAGTTGTAGCGAGGTTAAACCTGTGCAAGATCACCCAGTTTTCCGAAAGATTCCAAAAATGTAACAAAAGGCTCGTTTCATCAGCGATTGCCTCAATAGTAAAGGTGTAATGCTTGCATGTAAACCCGTAAGTGGATTTTATAAAGGTAACACGATCGGCATTGCTGATCAATCTTGGACTCTTGTGTTGTACTTTCAGGGTCATGAGTTAAATGAGAAGTTAACAGCTTGAAGAACCAGGGTGAAGGGTGCTGGGGGAGAGAGGGCAGGTGGGGAAGACATGTACACAGTTTTTCTAATATTACCCTAGAGAGCTCCATTTTACTTTTTAACATTATAAATCCTTTTTGAAATTTTACACTTGCTGCTGATGATATTTACAAATTGCAGTCTTTTACTTTTCTTGGTTCTTTTGTTGATTTTTATTAATGAGGTTTCCTTTTGATTAAAATTAACTTTTTGTTTTATCAAAACGTGTAGAATGTTGTTGGGATTGATACGAGCGGGAACATTACTGATTATGTTGTACAGTTGAGTCTCGGATTGTAATTGGTTTAAAGTATTGCTTGTTGTGTATAAATTTGCTTGAGGTTTACCTTGTATGTTGACTTTTAACTTTTTTTGTTTGTTCGTTTGGCATGAAAACAAACTATCTTGATTTTGATCATTCGCTTTTGGTTGAACAATTTATGTCAATAGATTTCCAATCTGCTCTCACTTAATGTAAAAGTTAATTTAAGAGTTCAGCGCTGATCACCAGTCGATATTTGATTTGGATTGGTTTTTAGTTGTTGTACTGTTGCATGACATCACATTCCGGTTTGAAATTTGGTGATAAACTGGTTTTGTTTTGTGCTTGCAGATTTTGTACAATTTGATTTAACCTTTTTTTTTGTTTGTTTCCACAGGTAGAAAAAAAGGTAGAAAACCTTTTTTTATCTTTTTTTTTCCTACCTGTGGGTTTCCCACAGGTAGAAAAAAATGGAGAAAAAAGGTTTTCTACCTTTTTTTTTTTCTCCCACAAGTAGAAAACCTTTCTTTTTCTTTTTTTTCTACCTGTGGGAAACCCACAGGTAGGAAAAAAAGAAAAAGAAAGGTTTTCTACTTGTGGGAGAAAAAAAGGTAGAAAACCTTTTTTGCTCTTTTTTTTTTTTTTTTTTTTTTTTTTTTTTTCCTACCTGTGGGAGAAAAAAAAGGTTAAATCAAGTTGTACGAAATCTGCGAGCACAAAACAAAACCAGTTTATCACCAGATTGTACTTTATGTTTATGTTGATCTCACTTTATGTAAAAGTTAATTTAAGAGTTCAGCGCTGATCACCAGTCGACATTTGATTTGGATTGGTTTTTAGTTGTTGTACTGTTGCATGACATCACATTCCGGTTTGAAATTTGGTGATAAACTGGTTTTGTTTTGTGCTTGCAGATTTTGTACAATTTGATTTAACCTTTTTTTTTTTTTTTTTTTTTTTTTTTTTTTTTTCCACAGGTAGAAAAAAAGGTAGAAAACCTTTTTTTATCTTTTTTTTTCCTACCTGTGGGTTTCCCACAGGTAGAAAAAAATGGAGAAAAAAGGTTTTCTACCTTTTTTTTTTTCTCCCACAAGTAGAAAACCTTTCTTTTTCTTTTTTTTCTACCTGTGGGAAACCCACAGGTAGGAAAAAAAGAAAAAGAAAGGTTTTCTACTTGTGGGAGAAAAAAAGGTAGAAAACCTTTTTTGCTCTTTTTTTTTTTTTATTTTTTTTTTATTTTTTTTTTCCTACCTGTGGGAGAAAAAAAAGGTTAAATCAAGTTGTACGAAATCTGCGAGAACAAAACCAGTTTATCACCAGATTGTACTTTATGTTTATGTTGATCTCACTTTATGTAAAAGTTAATTTAAGAGTTCAGCGCTGATCACCAGTCGACATTTGATTTGGATTGGTTTTTAGTTGTTGTACTGTTGCATGACATCACATTCCGGTTTGAAATTTGGTGATAAACTGGTTTTGTTTTGTGCTCGCAGATTTTGTACAATTTGATTTAACCTTTTTTTTTTCTTTTTTGTTTCCACAGGTAGAAAAAAAGGTAGAAAACCTTTTTTTCTACCTGTGGGTTTCCCACAGGTAGAAAAAAAAACGAAAAAAGTTTTCTACCTTTTTTTTTTTTTTTTTTTCTCCCACAAATAGAAAACCTTTCTTTTTCTTTCTACCTGTGGGAAAGCCACAGGTAGGAAAAAAAGAAAAAGAAAGGTTTTCTACTTGTGGGAGAAAAAAAAGGTAGAAAACCTTTTTTTGCTATTTTTTTTTTTTTTTCTACCTGTGGGAGGAAAAAAAAAAGGTTAAATCAAGTTGCACAAAACAAAACCAGTTTATCACCAGATTGTAAAAGTAGATTTCAAACCGGAATGTGATGTCATGCAACAGTACAACAACTAAAAACAATCCAAATCAAATGTCGACTGGTGATCAGCGCTGAACTCTTAAACTAACTTTCAAGGAAACAAGGGAGCTTGTTTTTATTATTATTTTACAAAACTGGTTCAAGAGTACAGTTTCTGTGAGGATTGGAGGTTAGGCGTATGGAGGGGTTGCATTGCAATCTTGATTAAAGCAAACGACTCTTATAAACAATGTTTTCAAACACTCTTCTGGTATTTCTATTGCATTTGAATGAGAAGTTGTAAAACCTGAAATACAATTAAAAACGTTCTTCCAAATGTGTTGATGAGTTTGTAGTTTGTTTTTAAAGTTAATTTTTACTTGGGTTGGGAATTACCGTGTTTTGCCGTATTTGATGGTGAAGCATCACATTGTAAACGTGTCATCCAATGTGACGTGCATTCGGTTGATTGTTTGTTTGAATTTTTATTTGATTCGGAGCAATGTCCCCTATCTTTGTTTGGTAGATTATCCAAACCCATCTCTTAGCTGTCTAGCCTGGGTTTGAATCCTGACGAAGCTATAAACTATCATCCCAGTGTTTCATTGGTAGGGTGATTCAATAATGTGTGTGCCGTCCCTCAGATGGACGTTAAACTGAGCGTCCCATATACGGGTAATGGTGGACATTAAAGGTCCCATGTTGTCCTTCATGAAGAGTCAGCAAGTTATCGCCAGCACTCTGAAAAATTACAAGTTTGTTCCCAAACTTCTGCTGGTAGGCAATGGCAAATCACCCAGTGTAACCATTGGCAAGAAACTGCTTCAGTAGCAAACGCATCGGGTCGGAGTTGTATAACATATGGTTAACTAGAATGGTGCCGTTGTGTGGAGGGCATGCTGAACTCCACCAGACTGAACAGTTTTTGTATCCCACTGATAGACTGGATCTGCATCTGGACTTAAACCAAAATCTAATCAGCTTGTTCTTGTCACCTACCCAACTCATCCACCAAGTTTTGTCATAACTTGTCCACAACGTTTTGAAATATCATGCTTCACAGTATATCGGGTGTTTATTATTTATTTTTTGTCCCATCTCAATCATGAAGAATCATTTAAATTCATGTATCCTGATTGGGGTCTTTGTCAAAATGGCCAATTCTTTCTTGTCACACAAACAACCTGTCCACCAAGTTTAATCTGAATCTGTCCACAACTTGAGACATCCTGCTTACAAACAGACAGAGGTGAAAACACAATTTCTGTCCAACTTCAGTGGTCGAGTGGTGTAGAACAGCACTCAAGAGCATGTATCCACGCCAGGCTGAACAGTTTTTGTATCCCACTGATGGGCCGGATCTACATCTGGAGTTTAACCAAAATATAATCGGCTTATTCTTGTAACTTACCCAAGTCGTCCACCAGGTTTTCATTCTCCCTCCATAACTTTTTGAAATGTGTAATGTCATATTTTTGGCCCGATTGTATCTCAATGGTGGAGATTTACTTAAAATTCTCAGATCCGGATCTTCTCCGAAAACGAATTTGTCCTGGCCACACACTTAACCTGTTCATGAAGTCAGAATTCGTCCATAACTTTGAGATATTGTGCTATATGTTGGTTTTGGCCCCAACACTGATGAAGACTCACTTTAAAAAATACTCAAATAAATAAAAACTTGATGGCTTTATGGTGAGGGTGGCTGGCTTAGGGTCTTGAGTTCCAGCCCCGATTAAACCGTTGAATTAACACCAGGTGGGTTCACTCAGCCAGCCATCCTTCTTAAGTCTGAGTACCAGCCATCCTTCTTAAGATGAGTACCAGCATTCTTGTAACGGGGAATTGCATCGGTGGCGCAGACGTGCCACCAGAAAATGATGCAGCCACAGGCTGCATCCAAATAAATAACTTTATGAAAAACCAACAGGCTCAGTAGAGCGCATATCTCCACCAGGCTGCAGTTTACGTTTCGTACCTCACTGATACGTGGGAATTGAATTTGGACCTAAACCAAAATCTAATCTGATTGTTCTCGTCATCTAACCAAGTTGTCAGAATTCATCCACAATGTTTTGAAATCTGCAGTAGTTTTTGGCCCCATCCCAAAATTGTGAAGAATCGCTTCAAGAAATTAGATGGTACTGTCTTCATCGAATACTAACCCTGCACAGTCTTGAGAAGGATTTGGTGCGAGCCGACTCTTCTGACGGCAAATTTGTAATTGCATCTTTCCACACTTCTGAGATAATAATAAAAAAACATTCCTTGTGTGTCGTAAAGGCGCATGAGGCTGCCAAGGCAAGGAGTGCAGTCCTGGACGGGTCACCATCTGACACAGGTTACCCCGAATGGTTATTACCCGAGAACACTGGTATTCATTTCACCAATCTCCTAAGGATGACAAGCTGAGTCAAACCCACTTCGTCTTACTTCAACAGCCGACAGGGGCTCAAACTCAGGACCATTCGGTCCCAAGCCAGCCACCTTAACCACAAAGCACACTTCTGAGTTAATGTGTACAAATTATACTTTTAAGTCTGTTAACGAGTACATTCATAATCCTTTACAAAATCTATTTCATTCTCGTTCTCGAGTGTTTTAATAACTACCAAGGCTGATGAAGATGCCAAACGAGATCGCTAAAGTATAAATCAGGAGATAATTAAAACCGAATTGTACGCCATCATCTTTGCTTTTTCACCAGCCAACCACAATAAAGCTTGAAAGGATTTACACTGAGACAAATTTCCAATGGTTTTCGATGTACACTCAATCGGCGCGATATCAAATGGTCATGTAAAGTTTCAATTTCCTCCTTTGAAGGGTTTTTGATATTCACCCTTACCAAAATGAAGACGCGTACGTATGCGACCGATTCACTTAACCCTGCTTTTATAATACCTAATTAATAATACAGTAGTTATATTGTTACAGCTGTGGAAATTTGCAGAACACCATAAAGGACCTCAGATCAGTTATGATGCAAAGTTCATGTGCAGATAGGACCCCAACGTGGTTTTAAGAGTTTTGTTCGTGTTCGCCGGGCTGCGATCCTTTGAGATAGCCGTTTTTCTTTACCTGTCGTTATTTTGGAACAACCACGCCAACCATGCCATCCCAACAACCACGCCATCCACACCGAAACGCCAACCACGCCATCCACACCACAACGCCACTAAAGGAGCAACGAAACCAGCCCCACCCCAAATTCTCCTCCAGTAAACAAGTTTGACGGTTGGAAACCAGCCCCACCCCAATTTCTCCTCCGGTAAAAAAGTTTGGCGGTTGGAAACCAGCTCCCAATATCTCTGGAATGTTCCTCCCCCCACTCGCGCGCCGCGAAGGGTAGGGTGGGGCGGGGCGCAGGAGGAATAAAAGGGCATGGGGAGCACCTGGGAGAGAGAGCGGATAGCAGAGACTTGGGGCAATCGTGTGGAAGTCTTGGTCGTCGAGGTCGTGGTCCAAGTCTTCGTCGTAGACAGACTTGGGGCAGTCGGGTGGAAGTCTTGTCCTTGTGGCTGTGGGGAGAAGGCGTCACTACCTGCCCACCATTGCAAGGCCCGAGATCAGGCGCGGCTGTCCTCGTAGCCATGGGGAGAAGGCGTCCCGACCTGCCCACCGTTGCAAGGCCCGAGATCAGGCGCGGCTGTCCTCGTGGCCATGGGGAGAAGGCGTCACGACCTGCCCACCGTTGCAAGGCTCGAGATCAGGCGCGCCTACGCTAGTTGTCGTGGGGACGAGACGTCACGACCTGCGCACCGTCGCACCACGAGGATGCGGGTAAGACCCTTCGGTCTCGTGGGCCTTTTCGGCCATCCACGGCCCATGACCATAAAGGTCTACGGACCCCGTCTACCCCCTTGCCTGTGAGGGAGGTCTTTCTTTGTTTTTGTATGCATGCTGTGGAGCAGTGTCCTGCCAAGTAGAAACTGTGTAAGTGCTTGTAAATAATAATTAGTCGGTCGAATTGCTTTTGCATTCTATTTGTTGCTTGTATATTGCATGACTGCCCTTGCTTGTGTTGTGCTGTATAGTGAATAAATGTCCTTGTGTGAAATGTATCCCGTTCGTCGTGTCCTATTTCCCTTTTGAAAAGCCATCTTGCATCGTGGAACGAGTAGTGGGTTTTGAACGCCCGGTAAAGAGAATCGGATCGGTCGAGGTCGGCGATAACACCGCTCGGTTAGCACTGTGGAACGGACCGCTTAAGCGGTTCGTGTCCCTGGCCGACCTGCGGCGCGGTGCAGCCCCTCGGTAGGTTACCCGCGCGGGTATTTAGGTACATCGACATTCGGCGATTCACCCTATCTCGCGCGGGTAGAATGCGGACTGGGCTGTGGTGAGGTTAAACCCCACCCATGACTGGTTTCTGGCGGTAGTTCGAGAAGGGTCACGACTGAATTGTCCGTCCGGTGGGCGACGCGGCTGCTATTAGTTACGCGGCCGATCGCACGCCGGGCGGCCCAGAATTCGTAACAATATTATATGTAACTGTAATAGCCAGATCTTGAACTTCATCCAAATCAAATCAATTCATCTTTGGCACACAACTAACCTGGCCACCAAGTCTCGTCTGAATCTGTCCAGAACCGAGATATCATGCTCAAAGACAAACAAGAAAGATGTCGTGCAGCGCACGATACTTGCGAGATCCAAATCGTTGCCATGGAAACAGGTCAAATTTTCCAAATTACCAAAGTGCTATCAGGTGTTACATGATGGAATGTTGTGCATAACAAATTTGGTTGATACCTTTTTTAATTGTCATCTAAAAGGTGTTTTAAATGTTTTGGATGGCAATGACCTTGACCTTTCACGAATTTTGATCAGATTTTATACACATACACCACCTATGTGTACAATTAAGCTGTGAAAGTTTTGATCTGATATATTGAAAATTCCTGAGGTTTGGCAATAAAATCTCAAAAATATCCCATTTGATGATATAACAGGGGTGATATTGTCATGGACACCGTTTTCTCTTTGGGAAGTGGGACTTTTCCCTATGCCACGAACCAAGATGTACAAAACCTGAAAATAAAAGAAAATTAATTAAATTTTGCACCCTCTTAGCCTTACTGAGGTGGTTTACCAACGAGCGGGGAATTTGATTATGACTGGTAGGCTTCAGACAGGAGGTTGAAGGGGGTATTGAGGGTCTTAAGGTTATTAAGGGTCTCTGGGTTATTTGGGGTCTAAAAAGTCTGAGGCGTCACGGTCTTACAGTTGTAAATGTCTAAGGTATCTAAAAGGTATGTTTCAATAGTCCGTAATTAATAGACGTAGTCAAGGTCCAATAACAAGTAAATAGATGTACTCACGGTCCAACTCGCGTTCAAGCAGTATGTAATTAATAGACATACTCGCATGGGTCGACTAAGACTTCACCTTGACGAAGCTTCACCATCAACCCATGTTTTTTGGTTTTATATACAGTTTAGATATCGAGTGAATCGATTGAAAATTGTCTTGTGACCTTGATCTGTGACCTTTTGACCAACAATATGTCTCCAGGTGGTTAAGGATTGTGAAGATCAGAGTGTAAATGTGACCTACAGGTGATTGACAGACAGACCAGACCAACTAATATACTTGCAAATGTTCAATTTTTAAATGAACAAACAAGCGGGTGAAAGCATAACTTCTGTCCACTTTCAATGGCAGAGGTAAAAATTAAAAAAAATTCCATCCAGATCTTCACCAAAATAAAATCGAGTCGATTTGTCCTTGTCACACACCCATGTCCACCGAATTTCGTCCAAATCCGTCCATAAGTTTGAGATATCCTGCTCACAGGCAGACAGATAAACGGGGGTGAACACGTAATCTCTGTCCACCTTCGGTGATGGTGGAAATTAAACCGATAGAGAAAACATGGAGCAGCAGGTGATTTTTTTTTTGTGAAATGTATTTGCATTAAAGTTGGGTTAACTGAAATTTAATTAATTTTTCTAAAATTCAATTCAAAACATCATTAATCACAACGACAATCATAAACATCATGAGATAATTAAGCTTTCTTTAGAAACCAAAGTTTCAAACTTTGTTTTTTCCATTTCCTTTTAGGGGTTTTTGACCCAATTTGGCCATGTAGATATCTCACTGAAGAGAGCATCACCAGGACATTCAGTGCGCTTGGTCTGACGATGTCCAATGAGCTTGTAATTCATCTTCAACATATTGTGATTGATGGCATAACGGATCAACTCTTTGGCTGCAGTCAGAGCTTTCCAATTCGGTTTCTTGTCTGTGTGACAAAGGACAGGTTAATGACTGGTGAGCCTTCAGGATTGACCAAGATATCAGTGCTTTGAATTCATATCTGCCTGCCCATGTCCTTGTGTGAAGATCACTTTTTAAATAATTGCAAAAAGGCTAATTGGTATTTCATTCAGTTCCACTGATGCTACCTGACTTTAAAAAAATAAAAATAATAATAATACTAATAAAAGAGGGAAACCCTTTTACCTTCATGGGGCTCTGAATACCTGAGAGCATTTCTGAATAAGCAACTATCTCGATTAGTTTCATCATTCCTGTGACAAGTGAGGAATTCGGTCAGAGTATCGGCACATCGGAATATTCTGAGCATCCACAACCGAGATTGGTGGGATAGCTGGACTTGTGCATCCATCTGAGCCGTTAGCGCAGTGCCAGAATAGACTTTTTGAGTTAAGACCGGCCCAAGCAGCAGTCAATCTCAACCAAGGTTGCTCATTACCGACCAAGCAAAACCCTACATCACCGTTTGGCCACCTTGCCAAACCAGAATCAGACAAAAATCAGGCAATTATTTTGGTTAAAAGTTTAGGCTCATGGAAGAGCTCGTTGGAAGTAGCTCCACCACTTAGACCTCATGGGATTGTGCATGTACTTGTCTGATGAAAATATAATCGAAAACAGCTGGGCCAATCTCCACAAAATTTTGCATACGTGCTCAGGTTACCCAGGGTCACGTCATGGGCACAAAACAATCCCCTCCCCAACCCCCCCTTCCCCCCTCCCCTCACTCTCTCCTACCACCAGTAGGAATGGGGAGACTTGTGGTTCTCGCCTGTTCATGGAGAATAGTGTAAGTTGTTTAATCACCGACCACTGTCGAAGGAAGTGACTGTTGACACTTTTTTATTCCCAGAGGGAACAGGTGTTGCTATTACTAAAAGCAGAAGCATTTGTCCATCCATCATGCAAAGAAGAAGCAGGACCTCGAGCTTTGATGTAGTGCTTCCTGCTGTCATCGAATAATTAGAATGGTACCATTGGAAAGCTAATAATCTAATTTTGCATTCGTGCATGGGGTACCCAGGGTCAGGTTATGTGCATTAGATACATCACCCCCCCCTCCTCCTCCTCCTCTTCTCTTCTCCCCACAACCACAGATAACATACCATTAGAGAAACAAGAAGCAAACATCCTCATGGACCATTGCAGGCTGTCAGCCCAAACAACATCTCACACTTACATTTAAAACTCCTTGAACCATGCGGCAAATCAGCCCTTACAAATATAGCAACTTCGACAAACTCAGAAAAGTCATTACCTCCTTCAACCAAGCAATGCAGCCTCTTACAGACCAATCACATTACTTTGTGCACCCTCCAAAGTTATAGAACACCTTCTTTCATGTGGTGCCTCTGAGTTTCTAGTCTTAAACATGAAGTTTCCTGTTTTTAGACAGCCTCGGGCCCTTGTGGTCAAGTGCTGCAGTTCTTGCCATCCTCCTTCTAAGTGATGTATGGGGCAGTCTTGCACAACATGATCTTCAGTCTGGGGGAAGCCACACTCGCAGTTGGGTGAGTTAGCAAGATCCGAGGAGAACATGTGAAGGAGCGGCTGAAACTCGAATTCTATCCAGGTTCCTCCTGAAGACTCCATCTTTGCTCTTTACTTATTCGGGTTCCTTCTTGGTCTTCTGTTTGATGATGTGATGGAATCTGCCAACACCCGTTTGGAGCCAGTTAAGACAGCACCATTCTTTTCTAGATAGGTCACAACCAGGCGGATTGGTGGTAAAGTGGAGGTGGTGTAGGTGGCCACTGGGATGTGAGGGACACCATTGCTTCATCTGCCATGTGTGTTTTCTCAAGCCATCGTCTGCTGTGATATTGGTATGAGCGAGTCGAGTAAAGGGTTTGCGGCTCTTAAATATTTGGGGAGGGGTGAAGGGAGGGGGGAGGGAGTAGGCAGTAAATCTTCTGTTAGATTGTTGTGTGGGGGTGGTTGGGGTTCTGAGATGCATGGAGGATTGTCTCGTAAAAGCTGCTCATCTCATGTGATGGGGATGAATGCCCGCAATAAATGGGAGGTGATGGGTGTGAGTGTGGTGAAGGCATCCATTGATTACCTTTAAGGAATATTTTCGGTGCACATCTACCTTCGTGGTGTGGTGGCTCCTTCCCCGTGCACTAAGGCAAGTGTTGAGGTGTGTAAAGGCCCAGTCACACCTTGACGTTTTAGGCAGCTTATGCCGATTTTTGCAAAAATTTGTGTAAAACGCTGGTACACGTCGAATACGTTATGGGTACGTTTTGTATATGTTAAGACCATGCTGAAAAACACTGCCATAAGTGGTAGTATGCTGGCTTTAAACGTTGAACTTTTGGGTTTTCCTCAAATTTTTTCATGCTTGAAATTTTACGACATATGCCGGCGTATGACTCACACGTTCCGCTATGCTGGCCATAAGTTGTAGGCACGTTATGCGATCGTTGACACACGTTGAAACACGTTACTTGTAAGTTACTCATAAGTCGAAACACATGGAGGTAATGTTTAGCGTACCCGAAACTTATTTCTAATCTATGAGTAACGTTTTGTAAGCACGCTACACGAACGTTGTTCAAACTTTGCAACACGTTACTTGAAAGTACTACTAATACTACTACTACTACTACTACTACTACTACTACTACCAACATCGACATCACTAAATTCTCTCGAACAACTACTACTACTACTACTACTACCACCAACATCGACATGACTAAATTCTCTCGAACTACTCCTACTACCAACATCGACATCACGAAATTCTCTCGAACTGCTACTAGTACTACTACTACTACTAACATCGACATCACTAAATTATCTCGAACTACTACTACTACTACTAATAACATCGACATCACTAAATTCTCTCGAACTACTACTACTACTACTACTGCTACTGCTACTGCCAGTGACATTGACATCTACTCAACATGGAGTCAGGAACACTGACGGGTTCCTCTTATGAAGCCCATTTGTATATCGCAATTCCACTAAACGCTGCCAATACGCCATCATACGGTAGCTGTAAGTTAGAAACACGTTCAGTAAGTTCTGTGGTCGTCCGGAAGACGTCAATCAAATTCGTCTGCGTACGCCAATGTGCGTTTGAGATACGTTACACATAGGTTCAAAGCATGCTACTCATAGGTTCAAAGCAGGCTACTAATATGTTCAAAGCACGTTACTCGTTGGTTAAAAATTAAGTTTTGGGTATGCTAAACATTACCTCGACGTGTTTCGACTTGTAACGTGTGGCCGACGTGTGTAACTTACAAGTAACGTGTGGCCGACGTGTGTAAACGATTGCGGAGCGTGCCGAGAACTTACGCCAGCGTATGCGGAACTTGTGAGCCATACGTCGAGTACGTCGTAAAATTTTCAGCATGCTTGAAATTTCACGACGTACTAGACGCACCACGTAATATGCCAGCGTACTTCATTGTTTTTCATCGTGCTGCTCACGTATACACAACTTACCCATACCGTATTTGACGTGTCCCAGCGTTTTAGACACATTTTTCATAGGTCGGCATACGCTGGCTAAATCGTCAAGGTGTGACTGCGATGTTGACACTTCCAATTTTCAGGCGGTTATGATTTAAATCGGCGAGCGGCAGGTTTTTAACGGAGAATGCCACGAGTTCGTCGGCGATACGTGCAGCGCACTATGACTAAGTTAAACTATCGTTGGGCATAAGTTGTGAACGCTGACAACAGGCTGAGCATTCATTGGTATAAGTTATCTTTAACACAACGAAACGTTCTATGCCCGTTACTTATACGTTATGCATACGACCAACACGTTATGAATACGACCAAAACTTAAAAAAAACCTCAAAACTTCAGCGTACGCCAGCGTTTTACGTGCGTTTTTGTGCGTTGCCATTCCTGGCGAAAACGTCAAGGTGTGACTGGGCCTTAAGATAGTGAAATCAGCTCTACAGTCATGGTCAGCTCGTCTGTGGAAAAGATTCACTCGCGTCAACTGACTTTTGGACGGTGAGCTGAAGGTGCTATTGGTTGTAGTAGCAGTTCAGACAAGCAACGTCTACGCTGAGCATGACCTTCACCTCCTCAAAAGACTTGCTCAGATGCAGGGTCACAAGGTCATCAGCAGAGAAAAGTTTTGTACCTGTTGTCTCGGTTTGCCTAATAATTATACTGACAAACCCTCACACTACACTCTCGCACACTCTAACCCATGATCCAAAAATGGAGAAAAACCTCAATGTTTGTTTAGTACTCCAAGGGGTGTAAGACCTTGACCTTTAACCCGGAGAGGTATGATGTAAATGAAGCGTGAATGCGCCTTTCCCTAAGCTACGTCGAGAGGGCAACTTCATTCCGATTGGACAAACGTTAGTTGAGTTATGGTGAACAATGTTCAAATGTCTATAATTAGGTCATGGCCTTAAATTAGGTCAAGGTCCAAACATTAGGTCAACCCCACATTCTAGGTGCAAAATTTTATTCCAAAAGTCCCAGCCGGCTCTGAGATACAACTTAGAAATTTGGAATGTTGAGAGAAGAAAACAAAAATAGTAGTTTTCGAAGTTATGGTTTCATACTCATCAGGGTCAAAGAAACTCTGTGGTATCATTAAAACTTGGGGGTACCAATTGTCGAAGCAAACCCTACAACAGCAACAAGCCTTCCCCTATGATATAGGGGGAAAGCTTAATTACTTCCCAGGTCTGATCATGTTCACCTTTCACACCTCCACTGTGGACATCACCCACAGCTTTTACAGTCCAAACAGACTCGACGACACCACTGATGATGCCTGCAACCTCTGCCAGGCCACCCCACACGCAAGAAAAGACATCCTGGAAAACTGTGCGGCTCTGGCTCCATGATCGCAGAAGCACAATATCTTAGATGTGAGGGATGTCTGAGTCGCTCCGGGAAATCGATAGGCTATCATCGTGCTGTGGGCATGTTCGAGCAGAACTGACTCATGCTAGTCAACAACCGTTGACCCCTGCCAGAGAGAGGGCGGCATTGAGGGTGGGAAAGGATCGATGCCAATTCTGAAAACAAATCCCCTCGCTCCGAGAGGACGCGGGTATGATTAGTGTTCTAAATGAATACCCCAGAAGTCCTTGTGGATAAGTGAATCAAGCAAAGCAAGTATTGAAGAGTGTAAAGTCTATGGTTGGAAAGTAAGAACGTACTTGAGAAGTTTCCAATGAAACTCAAACCAATGCTCTTTCTATTGTAGCCTGGTGCATGGGCACCAACGGTTCTCCAACCACGACCTTCATAAACATTGCCATCTTCACCAACGAGGAAACTGCAGGCACACAAACAATGACTCCACACCAACTCACAAGTACTCGAGGTTCTGGCAACTTCACCAAGATCCGACGGGAGAGAGGTCAGTGTAATAAACGGAATAAAAGGAGAATAAGGGTGGAATTGCACATGAAGACTACATTTCTTCAAAGAAACCGACTTTATTACCCCACACACATAGTGCAAAGCGGTGTTAAGCAATAATTAGTTCACTCTGTCTGTCTATCAGTCTCTTTCTGTGGTTGAGGAACGACTCAATTTCAATCGAATGTTATAATTTGAACACTGTAGAACACAAATCGGAACATGAATCGTAACACGAACCTGTAGTTTAGCAGTACGTTAGCAATGAATTTGGCAAATTGTATGAAATCTCATCTAGAGTGTACAGAGAAGTAAGGTAATTGTTTTAGTCTCTTTGCCTGTCTGGTAGACACACACAATTGAAAATCATTCCAAACAGGAAAGAGTTTCAAAATCACTCCCGGTAATGTTAAATACGAAATAAACACTTCCTGTCATGAAAAAAAAATCACTTTCGGAAGTATAAAATTAACTTTGGGGAAAAAATAATTGAATAAATAAATAAATAAACACTTCCGGTCATGATCTCCCAGCATGCATCATTCCTCATGACAAAAACCGGAAGCAAAAGGGTCACAGCCGACGACACGGATTCCAAATTGCCAGGGTATTGTGTTGTTGTTGTTTCCTATTCTCCCAAGTACACGCGTTAAGTAATATGGAATTGACAAAGCCTAGAAGCGAATGAAAAATTCTTCTTACATTCACTTCTGACCTTACCTTTTTCTTGTTCACAACTGTATACTTGCCAACTATACCGTGGTACATGTAAGCGCCACACAGCTGATGATTTTGGCAGATCTGAGGTCAGTCAGGTGCATAGCAGACGATGCTGCAATTTCCAGTTACTTTGGCCTGGATTTGGGATCAGCGACCAAATAATGTAAATCACGATTAAAAATTATTTTTTGATGATGCGGGAGATATCTTTATTAAAATCAGTGGAGGAAATATACACCATGTCTGATATTTGGATTTTTCATGTCTCCGACGATGCCTTTACCTCCCGGGATGCATCATTCCACATGACAAAAACCGGAAGCAAAAGGGTCATCGCCGACGACACGGATTCCAAATTGCCAGGGTATTGTGTTGTTGTTGTTGTTGTTGTTGTTTCCTATTCTCTCATGTGCACGCATTGAGTAAAAAATAATTGAATAAATAAATAAATAAACAATCACTTCTGGTCAAGAATAAAAGAAATTAAAAGTTTCAAAATCACTCCCGGTAATGTTAAATACAAAATAAACACTTCCTGTCATGAAAAAAAATCACTTTCGGAAGTATAAAATTAACTTTGGGGGAAAAAGAATTGAATGAATACATAAATAAACACTTCCGGTAATGAAAAAAATAAATTAAAACTTCCGGAAAGAGTTTCAAAATCACTCGCGGTAATGTTAAATACTAAATAAAAATTTCCTGTCATGAAAAAAATCACTTTCGGAATGATAAAATTAACTTTGGGGAAAAAATAATTGAATAAATAAATGAATAAACACTTCCCGTCATGAATAAAAGAAATTAAAAGTTCTGGAAAGAGTTTCAAAATCACTCCCAGTAATGTTAAATCCTAAATAAACATTTCCTGTCATGAAAAAAATCACTTTCAGAAGTACAAAATTAACTTTGGGGAAAAAATAATTGAATAAATAAATAAATAAACACTTTCGGTCATGATCTCCCAGCATGCATCATTCCCCATGACAAAAACCGGAAGCAAAAGGGTCATAGCCGACGACATGGATTCCAAATTGCCAGGGTATTGTGTTGTTGTTGTTTCTGTTGTTTCCTATTCTCTCATGTGCACGCGTTGAGTAATATGGAATAGGCAAAGCCGACAAGCGAATGTGGAATTCTTTCATTCGATGCTGCAATTTCTGGTTACTTCGGCCTGGATTCGGGATCAGCGATCAAATAATGGAAATCACGATTAAAAATTATTTTTTGATGATGCGGGAGATATCTTAACTATAAAATTAGGTAGACTTAAAACTGCGAGAGTATTTACTCTCAAGTTTTGTTGTTAATTTTTTAGTCAAAAAGGTGTGATTGGGTATACTTTAGATCAAATTAATTATTTGTGCATTTCTATAACCGTGAAGACACTACAGCATATTACCTCAACATTACCTTCACAACAACAACTGCACCGCCTTGAACAGGATCTCATCTGAAAAAAAATAAATATTACTTAAACATTACCTTCACAACAACAACTACACCGCCTAGAACAGGATCTCATCTGAAAAAAAATCAATATTACCTAAACATTACCTTCACAACAACTACACCGCCGAGAACAGGATCTCATCTAAAAAAAATAAATATTACCTCAACATTACCTTCACAACTACAACTACGCCGAGAACAGGATCTCATCTAAAAAAATTAATATTACCTCAACATTCCCTTCACAACTACACCGCCTAGAACAGGATCTCATCTGAAAAAAATCAATATTACCTCAACATTACCTTCACAACGACAACTACGCCGAGAACAGGATCTCATCTAAAAAAATTAATATTACCTCAACATTCCCTTCACAACTACACCGCCTAGAACAGGATCTCATCTGAAAAAAATCAATATTACCTCAACATTACCTTCACAACGACAACTACGCCGAGAACAGGATCTCATCTAAAAAAATTAATATTACCTCAACATTCCCTTCACAACTACACCGCCTAGAACAGGATCTCATCTGAAAAAAATCAATATTACCTCAACATTACCTTCACAACGACAACTACGCCGAGAACAGGATCTCATCTAAAAAAATTAATATTACCGCAACATTCCCTTCACAACTACACCGCCTAGAACAGGATCTCATCTGAAAAAAATCAATATTACCTCAACATTACCTTCACAACGACAACTACGCCGAGAACAGGATCTTATCTAAAAAAATTAATATTACCTCAACATTCCCTTCACAACTACACCACCTAGAACAGGATCTCATCGACAAAAATAAATATTACCTCAACATTACCTTCACAACAACAACTACGCCGAGAACAGGATCTCATCTAAAAAAATTAATATTACCTCAACATTCCCTTCACAACTACACCGCCTAGAACAGGATCTCATCTGAAAAAAATCAATGTTACCTCAACATTACCTTCACAACGACAACTACGCCGAGAACAGGATCTCACTAAAAAAATTAATATTACCTCAACATTCCCTTCACAACTACACCGCCTAGAACAGGATCTCATCTGAAAAAAATCAATATGACCTCAACATTACCTTCACAACGACAACTACGCCGAGAATAGGATCTCATCTAAAAAAATTAATACTAGAAGCGAACGTAGAATTCTTCTTACATTCGCTTCTGACTTTACCTATAAATTGTTCACAACTGTATTCGCAATTTCCGGTTACTTCGGCCTGGATTCTGGATCAGCGATCAAATAATGTAAATCACGATAAAAAATTATTTTTTGATGATGCGGGAGATATCTTTATTAAAATCAGTGGAGGAAATATACACCATGTCAGATATTTGGGTCTTTCATGTCTCCGATGATGCCTTTATCTCCCAGCATGCATCATTCCCCATGACAAAAACCGGAAACAAAAAAAACCGGAATCAAAAAAAAACCGGAAGCAAAAGGGTCATAGCCAACGACACGGATTCACAATTGCCAGGGTATTGTGTTGTTGTTGTTTCCTATTCTCTCATGTGCACACATTAAGTCTGAAGCTCACGACCTTCTTTAATATGGAATAGGCAAAGCCGAGAAGCGAATGTAGAATTCTTCTTACATTCGCTTCTGACTTTACCTATAACTTGTTCACAACTGTAAACTTGCCAACTAGACCGTGGTACATGTAAGCGCCGCACAGCTGATGATTTTGACGCAATTTCCGGTTACTTCGGCCTGGATTCGGGATCAGCGATCAAATAATGTAAATCACGATTAAAAATTTTTTTTGATGATGCGGGAGACATCTTTATTAAAATTAACTTTGGGAAAAAAAATAATTGAATAAATAAATAAACAATCAGTTCTGGTCAAGAATAAAAGAAATTAAAAGTTCTGGAAAGAGTTTCAAAATCATTCCCGGTAATGTTAATATACAAAATAAACACTTCCTGTCATGAAAAAAATCACTTTCGGAAGTATAAAATTAACTTTGGGGAAAAATAATTGAATGAGTAAATAAAGAAACACTTCCGGTCATGATCTCCCGGCATGCATCATTCCCCATGACAAAAAACCGGAAGCAAAAGGGTCATAGCTGAGACACGGATTCCAAATTGCCAGGGTATTGTGTTGTTGTTGTTTCCTATTCTATCATGTGCACGCGTTGACTATGAAGCTCACTACGTTCGCTATAATTCTATTAAATTACTAGAAGGGGACTCGGTGGAGCGCATACCTCCGCTACGCAATGCCTGCCTGATCCATGAGAACATATCAGGCCCAACACATTTTTGAAATATCTTGCGATATATCGTTTTTGGCCCTATCTCTCAATGGTGAAGAATCATTTTTAAAATTCTAGTAGTTGGATTAGGATCTGGATCTTCACCAAAATCTAATCAGTTTGTCCTTGTCACTCACCCAACCTCTCCACCAAATTTCATCCGAATCCGTCCACAACTTTTTGAGATATCCTGCATCCAAACAAACAGACAGGTGTGAAAACTTCCTTCCACCTTCGGTGGTGGAGGTAAAAATAAAGATTGCAAAGGTCGTATGAATAAATTAATCCTGGAAATTGCCACCGTTGACACAGTGTCTATTGCATCACCCTATCCAACACATTACATGAGTTATTCGTGTCTGTCTGTTGTTTGTGTCCTTTATAACATCCTTAAAAACAGGAAGTTTCCTGTTTGGAATGATTTTCAATTTTGTTTGACTGCCAGGTAGGCAGGCAGATTAAAATAAATTATCACACTCCTCTCTGTGGATGTGTGATTGGGACGAATTCAGAGTAAAGTACTGCTAAACTGAAAGTTCGTTTTCCGATTTGTGTTCAAAATATAACATTTAATTAAAAAAGAAATTATTCCTCAATCATAAACCGACGTTTGTAGACAGACAGACAGATGGACGGACGTGAACCATTTGCTTAACCCCTCTTTTTTGCTTTGCGTACACGGGGTAATAAAGGATGAAGAGAACTAGATGCGTGATTTGTTGATCAATAGCCTATATCTCACTTGTAGCCGATATCTGACCATCCCCGACGTTTCATGTGGTCGTTCTGGATTGCCCGTACAATTCTACTGCACACACTTTTGGTGAAACATCTCCCACCAGCCGTGTGGTGGATGACGAAATATTTCACAGGCACGGACATGGATGATCTCCTTGTCGGGTCCTGTCCACCCCAATCCTCTCGCAAAATAGTCTCAAGATGAGCTGTGGTGAATTAAACATCATCATCATCATCATCATCATCATCATCATCATTGTGATTTAAGATACAACTTCAACAATTTATATGAGTAATCGCTGAAGCAATGTAATCCACATTGATCAATATAAAATTCCTCATGTAGATGCAATTGGACAATTAGGTTTTCTGACGTCATGCCTTTTTGGTGTGGATCGGGATCCATCATTCCTCGATGGTTTTCATCGGCCAAATCCCCATTGATCATGTGGTCACATGTGTGTGTCTTCTCACCCACAATGTAAATGGTCACGTTACATGTTAGCGACCAGACCTATATTAGCTGTGAGTTATCATACAACTATACTGCAAGCAACAATCATGGGAAAGCAGGACGATCTCAATATTAGGAAACATGATAATTTGAGTCGATGTAACAGATCTGCCACTCACTCACCTGACTAGTTGGCCTGAACAGAAATACCCATTGAGAAGGTCAAAAAAGTCTTCTTAAATGGCAAGAATTACAGAAAAGCAGCTTCAAATGAAGGGCATGATGGAATGGATCCCACAGACAGACATGGGCAACTCAAAATGAACAGACGTACAGGTACAGTGGAACAAACCATGAAAACCTTCAACGGTGGACATAAACACACCTGTTTCCACTCTAACAATGGGTCTGGAGCCACTGATAATGGGCTTTTGTAGCAGGTCACCTGTGCATTCGACCTCCTCTTCCCTCACCCACATCCTCTTCCTCAGTGCCTTTCCTCCTCCCCCACCTACCTCTTCTTCATCCTCTTCCTTTTACCAACTTTGATTGAGGACATCATAGTCATGACAACGGTATTGCATTTGTACCTCCATGCTCCAAAGTAAAGAGCTGGAAATCAAATTTTCGAGAAATGTCCAGAGAGGAAAAGTTGAGACACTTGCTGCAGTTGCCTTTTCAACATGATGATGAAATAATTTCTTAAGTATTCACCACTGTGGTGAAAGTCGAAAAGATGACTCAAAAGACGTATTTATCTTTGGAAAAGTTTCTCTTGTTGTAGATCGGAGAATCTTAAATGTTTGTGAAATTAATTTGCCCACATGACGTTCTTTGCCAACTTGGTGATGGGAATTTGGGAAAGCTCAGAGTTCCAGATTGGGGCCAAAGGCACGGCACTACTTAGCTGGGTTGAATGATCTTTGTAAGGGATGTTGAGCCAGCTGTGCTGTCTGCATCTCTCAAACTACACAGACCGTTGCAGGTTACAGGTTATGGGTTGGGATTTCGGGTTACGGTGAGGGATGATGTAAAGATTTCTCGTAAATGGGGTACGAGGTTCGCAAACATTCATCAAATTGTGAAAACATCAAACGAGAACAGCATTTGGTAGAGTGCATAGTCTCACCTCGCATGCTCATTCTGAACAAAAATACCATCATTTAACACGCCACTATTATGGCCCATATACCTACATCATCCATGCACCATATTATGTCACATACATTGTCATTATCCATAGCTTTCATGATCAATTATTAGGACATTTAATGACCACTTCTGTGCACATTAAGGCTAAATTGCATCAATGAAGGTGAACATGAAAAAAATTCAAACTATATTCCTCATGGCTAGTCGATCATATTTATGAAATTTCGCATCGATTTGTCAAGCGGTGCTGAGGAAGAAGATTTTAAAAACTTTTTTATTTTCAATCCAATATGGTCACCAGGCCACGTGACCGATGACATCATAAATTTAATTCTTCACTCACATCGGATCGCGGATCAGCCATGTGAAGTTTCAGATAAGCATTTTGATTCAAACAATTATGTCTGGGATACCAATTCACCAATGATGTCATCGTTATCACCCTGTATACCCCATGGGGGGTTGATGACATATGCTAAGTTTCAATTTTTTTCTGTTGAGTGGTTTTGGAGAAGATGATGTCCAAATTTTTTCCTTTAATTAAATATGACTGCCATACCATGTGGGATATGAGGTCAGAGTCATCAGTAAAATATTCTCCCTGGGGAGCCCCTCCTATGTTTAAAGTCTCGCATCAATCAGACAAGCAGTTGCAGAGAAAAATAATTAAAGTGAAAATATAAAGACATGGAGCCGTGGATACGCACACGCACATGAACACACCAACGGAGGTGGATACTTTGAGACCTGCTAGGTCCCCGTTCTATCTCCTGAAACCCACCCACGTGTGGAAATAATAGCAGCCAACAACAATAACTTGCGCGCACACACACACACACACACACACACACACACACACACACACACACACACACACACACACACACACACACACACACACACACACACACTCATATATGCACGCACACACGAAGGTAGATAATGTGAGGCCTGGAGATATGTTAGTTCCCCTTTCCGAAATAGTTCCACTTTCTGAAACCTGTATATGGAGATAACAACCAACACAAATACACACTGCAAGTTTTGCAATCCCTTCAGGGCAACATTCACTGGAAAGACGAGGTTGAGTGCAAAATTCCACCAGGCTGAACAGTTTACATTTTGTACCCACTGATAGGCCAGATATGTATCTCGACCTGAACCAAAATCTAATGGGCTTGTTCTTGTTACTGAACCAACTCATCCACTAACTTTCCTCTGAATCAGTCCAAAACTTCCTTTTGGAAACAGGTGTGTTATGTCCACCGTTGAACTAGAAGGGCACTCACTCGAGCGCATTCCTCCACCATGCCTGATCCACAAGAACAAATCAAGCCCAATGCATTTTTGAAATATCATGCTGTAAACCGTTTTTGGCCCCATCTCTCAATAGTGAAGAATCACTTAAAAAATTAAATAATTAGAATATCCAGAACTGGATTCATATCTTCACCAAAATTGAATCAATTCATCCTTGTCACCACCCAACCTGTCCACCAAGTTTTGTCAGAATCCGTCCACAACTTTTTGAAATATCGTGCTATATAATTGGTTTTGCCCGACCTCTCAATGGTGAAAGAATCACTTAAAAAATTATCAGATCCGGATCCGGATTCGGATCTTCACCAAAATTGAACCAATTTTTGCTCGTCACACACCGAAAGTGTCCAAGTTTCATTCGAATCGGTCCATAACTTTACGAGATATCCTGCACACAGAGAGACACAGGTGAAAACAACCCCCCTCCACCTTGGGTGGTGGATATTAAAATAGGTAACCCCACACAGAGTAAAAGCACACCTTACAGTACCCACAGGTAAACCAAATTATTGAGGAATCTCTCACCGAATGGCAGAAAGAAAACAGAGAGGACGATCATCAAAATCATTTTAACTTCGTGGATTTAATCCTGAAATGAGAAAAATAAATAATTATTTAACCACATTCCTTATATCCATTCATTGATAAGAACAAATGTACTTCCAGTTCATGTACAATTTGTCAATGTTGAATCATAAGAGTGATGAGGGATTGTTTACCTGTACGTTGGTCTGCCAAAGAGTATTCGCTCTGCGTCGCGGTGTTCGGTTTATATACCATGAGTCATGGGTCCCAAGTTTGTCAATCCACCGTGAAGGAGGGTCCACCCACTGGGTGGTCCTGAGGTTGGCCTCGTGGCGTGCCTTCGGATCCACTGAACTGAAAACAGATGGAATCCTCATTGCCATTCACAACACACATTCCACGGTGTTGCTACCGGGCGCCATCTTGGTTGGCACTCGATGCTGGGTGAAGGTGATCTTTTTGCTAACAGCTTGGTTTTCCACCTTTTCTGTGATACTTTTTCAATGGTAAACGTAGCATAGTAACTAGAACACTTTCCGTTATCCTTTGCTTTTCACAATAAAGTTCGAGAACATTGATATTGTTAATTTGGGAACGTGAAGAACTCGGACCGGGTTAGTGAAACTTACCAATAATCAAATCTGTCTTATTTCACAATGATTGTTTTGTTGTTTTTCACAGATTGTTTTGTTGATTTTCACAATGATTGTTTTGTTGTTTTTCACAATGATTGTTTCGTTGTTTTTCACAATGATTGTTTTGTTGTTTTTCACAATGATTGTTTTGTTGTATTTCACAATGATTGTTTTGTTGTTTTTCACAATGATTGTTTTGTTGTTTTTCACAATGATTGTTTCGTTGTTTTTCACAATGATTGTGTTGTTTTTCACAATGATTGTTTTGTTGTTTTTCACAATGATTGTTTTGTTGTATTTCACAATGATTGTTTTGTTGTTTTTCACAATGATTGTTTCGTTGTTTTTCACAATAATTGTTTTGTTGTATTTCACAATGATTGTTTTGTTGTTTTTCACAATGATTGTTTTGTTGTTTTTCACAATGATTGTTTTGTTGTTTTTCACAATGATTTTGGGGGTCCCGTCGCACACTCGCCTCAAAGCTGTCTATCCTGGGTTCGATTCCCGACCCAGCTATAAACTGCCATCCTGGTGTTTGACAGACAGATTGATTGATCAATGTGTGTGTCGTCCCTCGGATGGACGATAAACTGGCATTTTCACATTTATTTGGCTTTTTCAATCTCCATCGTTCAAAAAAAAACGCAGACATTGCAGTCCCTCTCCAGGACTTGTTTTGTGTGGTGTTTGTGCACTGCTGTGTTACATAATTAATTAGAGACACAACTAAAACTGTCACTTTATAACTGCTGGCAGTGATGACCGGGTACCAAAATGTCCCGCTTTGATGCAACCCCACTTTGATCAGACACCTGACCTTGACCCATGACGTTTTAAAAAATTATTATTCAATGAATTTAGAATGAAATTAAAATAAATTCAATTCAAATCAATTGGAAGACCAAATATGTACAGTCGTGCAATTAGAAAAATCAGAAGGAACCCGACCGAACAAGCAAAAAGTAAAGATGAAGTCATCAGGGGAAACCTGAATAGGATTTGCATTTCAGCTGCTACACCCTCAAACCCATCCAGGCACAGCCAAGTGAGCCTTATTCAAAAAAAGAAGAAAAAAAAAGAACCCACATCAAAAATTTTAATAATTCTGGCTGCCAGACCATGTGTCCGATCAAGTTGAAATTTAAAACGTATGTTCCCCATCACGACTAGATCATTGATGTGAAGTTTCACATTGATTGATTAAGTGGTTCCAGAGAAAATGTGATTTAATCTTTTTCTTCAATCCAATATGGCTGCCAAAACCATGTGACCTATCAATTTTTCCTCAGCAAGCGTGTACACCCAAGGCTTGGGAAACATTTGTGTGAAGTTTCCCTTCGATCTGTCCAGCCATTCTGGGGAAGATTTTTTTTATATGTTTGAGGGTAAATCCAATGTGGCTGCAAACCATGTGACCTATGATGTCATATCTGTGAACATTTTGTTCCTCATGGATAGGTGGTCATACTTGTAAAATTTGGCCTCAATCAGTTCAGCCACTTAAGAAAAGAAGATTTTTGAAGGTTTAAATAATAAGAATAATATGGCTGCCGAATCGCATGAGTGATGATGTCATCATTTTTTTTTCTGTGGACCATTTCAGATGTTGCTCAAAAATTTTCATACTGATCAGATGTAGCATTCTACATATGCAATTATGACGTCATAACGAAGCCATCTATGACGTCATAAAAATCACACTCATACCCCATGAGGAGTACGTGCCATGTGCCAAGTTTAAATTTTTTCCTTGGTGTGGTTTTAGATACAGGTCCAAAGTTTTTCCAACATGGCTGCCACACAACATGACCTATGATGTCAAAATTATCATTAAAACATTCTACATGAGTAATCAGTCGCTCCTCTGGTGAAAATTTCATCTTAATCCGCCAAGTGGTGCGGAGAAAAACACCAAAGTTCTGTGCGGACAAACAAACAGACATACAAACAAACAACCAGACGTAACTGCAATACCCTCTCCTTCGGTGAGGGAAATGAGATCCACGACATGAGTCAGCCAAGTAGTTTTAACCAAGATGGTGTTGGTCATGTGACCTCGAGATCACAGTGGCTGCATTGTTTCACAAGTTATGAGCATTCTTTGTGCTGTATTTTCAGTTCAGTGGTTGCGAGTCAGCCAAGTCGTGCTCACCAAGATACCGCCGGTCATGTGACCTCGAGCTCATGGCTGTGACACTTTTCACAGGTTATGAGCATTCTATATATTTTCAGTTCAGTGGTCGTGAGTCAGCTATGCAGTGCTACCCAAGATGGTGCCGGTTACATGACCACGAGATCCTGGTGGCGACACGTTTCATAGGTTATGAGCATTGTATGTGTTTTCAGTGGTCGTGAGTCAGCCAAGTAGTGCTAACCATGATGGTGCTGGTCACATGACCTAGAAATCACGGCGGTGACACTTTTCATGGGTTATGAGCATTCTATCATGGAGTACAATGGTACTCCATATAGAGGGATGATATGGGGGAAAATGGCCGCCCATTCAAATGTGTACACAATGATATGCTTATAAACTACCGCAGAGTGAAGTCAGAAGCATTTGAAAGCCGTAACTTTTATTCTCAAGCGTTTTCTGAACTACCAAGACTTAAAAAGATGCCAGAATACATCGCTAAATCACCATTTTGTACTTTTTCTTCTTCTTCTTCTTCCCTTCTCAAAACAATGTTAAACTGTAGCCCCTCCTACCTCAATAACTGCTGAAGCTATGATGGTGATTCCAACGTGAGGAAGTTACTTTGTCTCTGGGCTTGTGCACGCAACCCAAATTTTAAATATATATCAAACATTAATCGTTTCATTAGGAAAATAAATTGAACATAAATGTGGACTCAACCAAAGCAGGCCAGGATCGTGGGCGGGGGGGGGGGGAATGGACAGAGGACAGAACCATTCCAAAAGCGATACATATCCAACCAAACAATCACCCAAATCAACCAAAACAAGTATTAAAACAATTTAATAACATAGATGGATTTAATACATTCCAAAATAACAAAATATAGAAACATTTAGCATTTTATTACTTAAAAAAAACTTCAGAAACAAAAAAAAATTTTCATGTAAAAACAGAGGGATGAAATCTCAATAAAAAACAACGTAACAAGGTAGGAATGACACCACATCACGATGCCACAATACAACACCCCAATCCTTTTATTGATTACCATCACGACATCTTTTGCCATTTTACTTTTGTTGTGGGATTATGATGGAACAACGTCAAAAGATGTCGTGATAGTAATCCAAAAGAGGATTGTGGTGTCATATTGGGTCATTGTAATGTGGAGTAATTCCTTCCTTGTTTGGTTGTTTTTTTGAGATTTTATTCCTGTTTTTACATTTTTTTAAATGTTTTTTTTCTTGTGTATTTGCAGTTTTGTGGTCATGTCACGAAAGGTGGGGTTCGTGAATCAGGACCCCAATACCTCCTCGGGGTTTAGGTGCTCTTTTCTGCGCATTCTCAGTTGTTTTGAGGAATTATTTTTAAACTGATACAGTCCGTGTTTTCCCCTAATAAATTATTTTAATACTCGTGTGTTTAAGCCACATCGGTTTTGCTGTTTGTGGAGAAAAATACAAAAACTCAGTCACACGGTTCTTCTCGAGACTAATTATTTAATAAATAAGTAAGGATAACTCCACGTGATGGTATGAGTAATCACTTTCGATTAATCTCTCCCCTTCATTGGTCTGCTCACCAAGCATTGTGCATTGTGCGATGGCTGTGTAGTCCAATGCAGACCAACCACTAAGTATTGTGCATTGTGCGATGGCTGTGTAATCCAATACAGACCAACAGCGCCTACTGCAAAAATCGCAGGTATAGGCTGTTCCTTGCGGAGATGGACATTGGAAGTTTTTCTTTTCTTGCCTCCGCTGTCTCTTGATAGCAAGTCTCCCACATTCAAAGTGGTCCAGGCCTTTGTGGCAAATGTTATGCCAAGCTGACGTGTTTGTGGCCTGATGTTCCCAGGTGGCGACTGGAATGGCATAAGACTTGAGGGTAGACTTAAGGACATCTTTATAACACTTCCTTTGTCCACCACGTGACTGTTGACCAAACTTAAGTTGGCCGTAGAAAAGCGCTTTCGGGATTCTATGGTCTTCCATACGTGTGAGGTGTCCTGACCAGTGAAGCTGGGCTTGCATCAGGATATACTCAATTCCTTGGATGCGACAGTGGTCTTGGATTGAGGTGTTAGGTATTGTCTCGCCAGGTGATGCCAAGAATCTTATGAAAGCATCGCATATGGAATTGATCAAGGCGTTTGATGCAACAACGATAGGGTGTCCAAGATTCTCATCTGAACACAAGGACAACGGCACGATAGACACTAATCCTGGTGTCCAGGCGAATGCCACATTCATGCCAAAGGCGATGCGTCAGTCTTCCAAAGAGCACCCAAAGAACAAGACTACATCTTGATGTTACTTCGTCATCAATCATTGCATTATGAGAGAGGACACCTCCAAGGTAGCAGAACTTATCTACAACTTTGAGTGGCGTGTCGTCGATGATAATGTGTGGGACAGTATATGCACCTTCTGGTCTCCGTTGAAGCATAGCCTCGGTCTTTTTGAAACTAATCGTAAGGCCATAGCGATGAGCAGATTGTGCAAAGGAGTTGACAATAAATTGCACCTCTTCAAGATTATGACTGAAGAGTGTGCAGTCAACAGCGAAAAGTAGATAATGGAGCAACATTTCCGTGATTCCAGACTTGACCTTCGGATGCTGAAAATAAAAGACCACCATCGGTGCGAAACTCGATCATCACTCCCCGGGTGCAATCTTAATCTTCAAAAGTATCATGAAGCATAGAGGAAAACACAACGTTAAATAATAGGGGAGCGAGGACACAGCCTTGCTTTGTGCCATTGGTAACAGGAAATGGCCTAAGTAGGGTAAGAATACTGATTCTGGCTCACTTTTCCCCATGTAAATGAATGGGGGATTTTCAGCGATTCCCTTTTTTTTCTCTAAAAATAAACCCCCTTTTTATCCCAAGGTATATTTATTTGTCTCCCCTTTTAACTTGGAGGTTGAACCTCATTGAATTGAACACCTGGGGGTTGAACAGCTCACTCATTGAACCTATAAAGATTTGTTCATTCTCAAATTCCTTCAATAGTTTAATTTTCTTTGCACAATAATCCCCATCTAAAATATTGACAAACAAAACATTTGAATCTTTATATTTTTGAAGATACCCCTTTTGTGCCATTACGAAATGATAAACTTCTCTTAATGCTCTTGTTTGACCACCTCCTGAGCCACAGGTTATTTTTTTGTTAAGCCCCGCCCACTTTTCTTTAAGCCCGCCCACTTTTGCTAAGCCCCGCCCACTTTCCACAAGGTATTTAATAAGCCCCGCCCACTTTTGCTAAGCTCCACCCACTTTTTGTGAGGAATTTTTTCTAAGCCACGCCCACTTTTTCTAAGCCCCGCTCACTTTGCTAAGCTCCGCCCACTTTTCATGAGGTATTTTTTCTAAGCCACGCCCACTTTCCCTAAGCCCCGCCTACTTTTGCTAAGCCCCGCCCACTCTTACATCATTTCCAGTTCATCTCTGACTCACAAAGAAATCACTAGAAAATTACAGGATGTTATGGTTTTGAAAAATTTCCCAATGAAGGCTTGCCTAGGCTTGCCCAGGGAATTTCCAAAGGAAACCACACCCACCAGTCTTTCTCTATAAAAGCTTCAAACCCAGGCTCCATTTTAAACATTTGTTTTTGCTGGCAATGGTGTGCTGTGTGCTTGCCTGAAACTCTGTCTTGTATGGAACTAAACCTTCAAGTTGATGAACTGGATTCAAACCTCTTATCTGTTGAGGTAAGATTTTTATTTTCCTATTTTCAAACTTTGATTGAAGCATACTCATTTAATAATTAAATAACTTAATTAATACATTATTATTTTCTCTCACAGGAAATTGTGTCTGAAATACGAAATGAAAATACTGCTTTTGCTACAACTTGGAGCGAAATTGTTGACTTGGTTGAAGACCTTGTGAGCGACCAAGACCTACAGAACGAGCAAGACCTTGAGTGGGATGACTTTGGGGTTCCTTGGAACTCTCTGTCTTGTATGGAACTAAACCTTCAAGTTGATGAACTGGATTCAAACCTCTTATCTGTTGAGGTAAGATTTTTATTTTCCTATTTTCAAACTTTGATTGAAGCATACTCATTTAATAATTACATAACTTAATTAATACATTATTATTTTCTCTCACAGGAAATTGTATCTGAAATACAAAATGAAAATACTGCTTTTGCTACAACTTGGGGGGAAATTGTTGGCTTGGTTGAAGACCTTATGAGCGACCAAGACCCACAGAACGAGTTCGTCCTTGATGACCCAACCAAAGAGTTATACCTTGGAGACCAGCAAAATCCTAAAAAAGAGTTTTACAGCAATAGTACTCATTGTGAGTTATCAAGACAATACCCACTGAACAAGTTATACGTTGATGAGCCAGAATACAAGTTTTACCTTGGAGACTCACAAATTTTGAAAAAATCAGTAAATGAGTTCTGCCTTGATGGTTTAAATAACTACCTTGGAGACTCAGGAAAAGGGTTCTGCCAAGATGGTTCTAAATATGGGAACTACCTTGGAGACTCACAAATTTTGAAAAAATCAGTAAATGAGTTCTGCCTTGATGGTTTAAATAACTACCTTGGAGACTTGGAAAGTTGGGTTTATTTTGAAGACTTGAAATGCTACCACTCTTTGGGATTTAAACCTATCAAGAAAGTTCTTACTCCCTCTTTCTATGTTATCAAACCTGAAAGCCTTAAAAGACAGAATTGGAAGAAGAGAAAAAAAAAAAAACGTAATATATATATAAATATATATATATATATATATATATATATATATATATATATATACATATATTTATATATATATATATATATATATATATATATATATATATATATATATATATATATATATAGGTGGAAATCTCATTTTGAAAAAGACATTGTGTTGGGTGAGGATTGAGTTGGGGTTGAGATTTTGAATGTGAGGGTTGGGACACACACACACACATACACATCAACAAACAAAAGTTAAGCCTTGACTATTCAGTTGAGGATTCTGTGTTTGGGGTTCACAGATCTAAGAACGTCCACCCCTTGACACACATTATATACTGTTATACACCTCGGACTTGGCCCTCGAGTGTCCACAACGGTGTATAGTAGGAGGGAGTGAAGCGCCAACCTATTGCTCCCATTGCACACACACACACACAAACAAAAGTTAAACCTTGACTATTCAGTTGAGGATTCTGTGTTTGGGGTTCAGAGATCTAAGAACGTCCCCCTTGACACACATTATATACTGTAATACACCTCGGACTTGTCCCTCTAGTGTCCACAAAGGTGTATTATCTGCTTAGTTTTGTCTTTTGTAATTCCTGTGAATAAAATGAACCTAAAATCTCTTCCCCTTCCAAATCATATATTTTAAAAGTCCAAGGAACCGTATCTATTACATCAACAATTTTAAAAAGTTCTTTCGTCCATCGTTCAGTAAAACCCTTTTCAAAATGAGATTTCCACCTATATATTCTTACGATATCACCAACTTTGAACTTAGGTTTTCTGACATTAATCTCTTTTTCATATTTTAATTTTGTAAATGTTTCTGATGGTTTCATATTTGTTGACGTGTGAATCGTGTCATTATACTTATCCACAATATCCTGAATAAAAGATGACCATTGTTGTGAACCGAGTTGTGTGAATTTTTTATATAGTCTCTCTTTTAAGGTACGATTAAAACGTTCAACAACAACTGCCTTCCCTTCATTAAAGGTACTGTATAATGTAATACTGTTATTTTTTAGAAAATTCATAAATGTCTTGTTATAAAACTCTCTACCCTCATCAGTCCACAATTTTTTAGGTTTTCTCTTACTTTTATTAAATATCTGTTGAAAAGCTAACATAAGAGTATTACCTGTTTTGTTTTTTAAAGGGACAACCCACGCATATCTACTCCTCAAATCAATAACGGTTAAAGCATACTTGTACCCCTTATCATTATTGAGTTCATTCAAATCAGCAGACCAGATATAATCAACTTCCTTGGAATAAACTTTCCTTCTCTGAAACTTTGTGAATATTGGTTTATGTAATTCATCAGCTAATTGCTCTTCAGTCTTAATGGCATCATTAGAGCCTATAAGTTTTTTGAATTTCCAAGTCCAAGTTTCAATTTAGCACTAATCATCTTCTTCACGATGAACCTATCAACTTTTTCTCTCAAGGTTGGATTTTGTATCAGAGACAAATTATACAACATTTCTCTATCGGCTTCATGCTTTTCTTCCAACGTTGTGGTATTCCCATAATCAATATCGTGTCTCATGCACACTTCATCAACTCTATTGATTGGTTTACTCCAGGATTTAGGATTGTCTGCCTCATCTAATCTTTTATCCAAGTTTGTGCCTGGACCACAGAAAGAATACCCTGGAAGATGTAATTCCCCTGGTATTCCAGTAGTTGTAAATTTACTTCCTGATAAAAACTTTTATATATCTCCTCCGAGTTTGTGTTTGGAGATAAATTGATTTTTTTTTGAACCACACACCGAACATATACCTTTTTGTATAACCCTGTTATTTTTACTTTTAATATATGAAATATTTTTAGTATTAGTTTTCTTTTTACATTTGAGACAATAACTCATTTATTTATGAGAAAAATTCCTGCAGAGTGCAAAAACCTTTTTAGTTTCCAACATGCACATTTGAATCTTAATTTTTAAAACATAAAGAATCCTAAGAAATGCCTTCACTCTCTCCTCCATTTATTTAAGAAAAAACTTGAATTAAAATGAAGAGCTTGACGATGCCAATAGTTTTGTCAAAAGTATTGCAAATAGACTTGTTAATTCTTTGTATTCCTCCTCGGTGGGTTGAGTTATTTTCTGTAATACCTCTATTCTTTTTTGAATCTCACTGGTTTCCATACTATAATATTTATTTATTCTCTCTCTTTCCTCCCTCTCTCTCTTCTCCTTTTCCTCCTTCTCCTTTTCCTCCTCTTCCCTCTCTTCTTCAACTCCTTCCTCATCCCTTACTATCCTTGAATCGCTTACACCCCATAGAATATTATACATATATTCATCAGGATTTCTTGTTATTCCTGTATCCAAAATATTTTTTTTTACAACAGGAAACCAATAAAATTTCTTTTGAATTTCTAAAAGAGCCTTACCTTTTCTTAACCTTATAATTTTTTCATTATTTAACATTCTAATTAAATCTAAAGTTGTCGGTTTATCAACATCAGCATAATGCCAATCTTTTATTGAAAATACCTCATTCTTATGTTGTAGAACATATTTATTAAAATAACGAATACCCTTTTCTTGAAGGTATGCTTGGACACAGAAATGATAATTTTCTTGAAGCCTTCTTGCTGTCATTTATGTATTAGAAATATATGTTAGAATAATATTATGGCACGAAACACCTCCCCATCTTCCCAGAGTTAAATCATTTTGTATTTCCTTACTTATAATATATAATCCTGTTTTTTCTGTTTTCATGAGATAAACAAGGGCAAAACCATTATTATATTTACCCTTATTAAATTCTTTTATTTGTTGTTTACTAATCGTGGCTCCACAAAACTCATTCTCGATACCAAGTGCATAATATTCTTCCTTACGAGACTGATTTAATTGTTCCAGGTCTTCGAGGTTAATTTTAAATGACCAATTATACCCTAAATCATTCATATCATACCCCCATTGTTCTATTCTCATACAAACGATACGCCCTTCTTTATAAAAATTTATTTTAATTCGAACTGTGAATTCTGTATGACCTGGAGATAATATCAACACTTCTGTATCTTTGGAATACACAGCCGTTTTATTTAAGTATATATATTGTGATAAATCGCTTAATCTCACCAAGTCATTCGCGTCAGTCGGGCTTGGATAATTTTTTAATTTATAAGCATTTTTCATGTTAATATTTTTGTTTATATTATATTTATGTCGTTCAGCCTGTGCCTTTGTATAATAATTTGATAAATCAATATCCAGTTCTTGAGATACACCAAAGATAGAACCATCTTTACCAACATAAGTCATTTATATTAGATTAAAAATAATATCATAAAATTTTTTATTTTTGTTGAGTTGAAATAACACATATAGACATAATTGACCACAACACTTGGAATTTAATTCTTGGACTTGAAATGTATGATAAACACCATTCTGTAAGAATTTTATGACTTCAACAGGTGGTGGAAGACCAAAACTATCAAAATAATATTTGTCTTGACTATTAAAAATACAAACCCAATGAGAACCGTTCCCATCATTATCTTCTAAGTTCATAATAATATTCTTTGTATGTTTCGGCACATTTGTTAATTCATCTCTCATACAAATAACCACATTATGAATTTTTAATTTCTTACAATATTTGGCAAGTTGTAAATTTGATGTTGTATTCTTTCCAAATTCTTTCAACCACTCATCAATGCTCATTTATTTATTAGAAAGATATAATCCATTACCTCTTTTCGTTAATTTTACACCTGCTTGTGCTATAGAAGAAAGCATATCTCCAACTAACAATCTCGCTTTATCAGGCAGACCTTCAAGTTTTTCAGCAAAATCTACAATTACACCACTTCCACTAATTTGTTTCTCCAACTCTTTGTTATGTCTTTCCAATTCTTTTTGAGCCTGGAGTTGAGCCTTCCTTTCGTTGGCAGTTTTCACCGCTGTTGAAATACCACCCGTCAATGCTCCAACCGCACTTAAACCAGCAAATAAAGGAATTAGAAATGGGAGAAATCCTCCACTCGTCTCTCTTATTGAATATTTTTTCAACATTGGTTTTGTCATTTTAATTTTAAGTGAGCCAGTGTCATTCAAGATTTTAACCTGTTCTCTTGTGAGCAAAACATCAATTCTTACTGCTCCTTTTCTCTGAATTGTATTAACGTTAATCGTACAAGGCTTTTGATTTTGAACACAAGATGATAGTTTATGAAGATTGATTTGATTAACATATACCCCAGTTGGTACTTTGCCACTCATTTATTTGACAAAAAATTATGTGAGACTAATCATCACACCATTATCTGTATTAATCTGCAATTCTGTTTCTTCCAAAAGCAAACAATATGTATCAACTTCTTCACTCTCTCCTCTTTCAATGTATAGGGAAGTATCCACTCGATTAGACTTTATAGTTTCCTTTTGAGCGCTCAGGTCAAACGCATAGATTGTATACAAACTTTTAAATGCTGTCATATCCAAAATAGGTTCTTTATTTCCATTACTTTCACACACCTTTTGGTAAGACTTGTATGCTTCAGCAAAATCATTTTTTCCCAATTAATTTCCAATCTATCTCATGGATAAAATGTTCCATCTAGAGAAACGCGAAGTTGTTTCACCTTAGCATTATCACTCAATGCATTATTCTTATCAGTCGCAGTATCACCATCTGGCTTTTTAAAAATCATCCACAGATATCGTGGCTTTCCTTCCAGAACACCTAAATTCCACGTGTAAGTAGTTTGGTTGAGTTTAACGTGTTGACATCTTCTTTTGAGGTATGATACACTGAGTGGTTTCTTTGAGTTAAGTCTTCGATTCAACATCTCTTCTGTTTTAAGATTAGGAGTATATTCACTGATATACCAACTCATCTCCTCAATTACAAATTTATTCTGTTCACCAAAAGCACTACCAATACCAAAAAGCAATCGATTTTCATTATCATTCCTTTGTAGTTGAAATCTAATTTTAAGACCATACAGAACTTTATCATAATCACAAAATCCAAATATACCTTTAAGAGGAACTGCCACAGTAAAACTATTTTCTGCTTTTGTATCATCATTATACATTCCTTTCCTTTGAATATATCCAGGGTCTGTGTTTGTTCCCGTTGACATATCAGGAATAAAACCTTCGACAGACCCCTTTCCCATTCTATCACTGAATGTATAGAGTGTAAATTTCATCATTTCAGAAACAGCAGAGACATAATCAACCGCTTCAACTTCTTGTGTTCCAATATACAATCGCACACTATCAAACATTTTCCAGAAGAAATCATTTACAAGTGTAGCGTTTGTGTTATTCCCAGTCTTAGTGAATTTAAATTTACACAACAAGAAACTTTCGGAGAGATTCAAATAGGTTTGTTGATTATTTATTTCAAAACTTTTTGTACCATTTGTATTCCAGTCTGTTCCAGTTATTGCATTTACCTTGAAGTAATCTTCTTTTTTAGTGGAGTTTGAGATAATAATAGTATCATCCAAATCATAGATACTATCAATTGCTTCCATACTTGTATTTATTTAGGAAAAAAGATGTTAAAACTTTTGAAACCCTGATCCAAGTATTTGAATTATTTTCTGTCGTTCTTGGCGGGACAACTGAGTTTTACCTTTCTTAATTTCTTTTATTGCTTGTAATTTATGAGATTCCTTCTGAGCATCTTTTATACTCTTTACAGCACCTGCTACATTTCCCACAGCAGAAGCAGTTGAACCAATTAGGTCTTTATGTTTAAGAATAGTTGAACCAATACCCATGAGAGTATCAATTATCCCATCTTCTCTAAATTGATGTCCGACACCCCTTTGTCTCTTAGGTTTATAGTATCCTCTACCAAGATACATACCTTCACCCTTGTAGTACGGGGAAAGGAACATCCCATCCCCTGTAATTATTTTATATTTTCCCAACTCGTGTTTCCTCACAATAACCATCGTATTTATTTATTGGAAAACTTCACGTAGGTGAATTCTGATGGATATAACTTCTCCATTAAAAGAAATCACACGATTATCTTGGTCGGTTATCCTAAAATTTACTCTGTGTATGGTTTTTCCTGACACAGGTAGATAAACCAAATTTTTAGGTTCCATATTGAATTATAACCAATTGGGGTTGAGTATGCGCTGAATGAAAATATTGTATTTGTTTTTTTTCCATCATTATAAGCACCATCAATCAAATCACAGTGAATTAACACCGAATTTATTCCTGAGGATATTTGAATGACATTATCACTGTAAAACGTCCCATCAGTTTCAATCTTTTTTGAGGAGAAACCCAATAACTCTCTAAATGAATTATCAATTGTGAAATCAACCTTGTAGTTATTTTTAACTTTAATCGTTGATTTTGAAGTATGTTTTTGAATGTTTATAACAATATTTTTTGGTTCATCACCCTGTTCTTTCATAAGACGAGCAATTTCGGAAGATATTTGAGAAATCTCGTATGCTCCGGGTGAGACTGTTATCGTTTTGTATCCACTTCCCGGATTATAACTAAACTTGTCATTTTTCTCGGTTATATTAAATAAGGTATTATAAGTTTCCATGGACAATAAAGATGCCTCATATTCTTTTGTTGTGTCAAGTTGTAGTGGGTATGGGAATGAAGATGTGTGGTCGCTTGTTGTGAAATTAAAACTCAGGATTGTGCTTCTCATCTTATTTAATATGAGATAAAATGTCTTTATATTGAGATTTATTAATTATTTTCATGTTCATCAACTGGTCTAAAATGGCTGATGCTTCATTAAAACAATTGTTATTTCCAGCCTTCTTACTGCCTAACAACAATAACAGTCTATTAACTAATTGCGATGGGTCATTTGGAAGAAAACTAATACCTGAACCAAGGATACTTAAAGCCTGAATAATGTGTTTCTCCTTCTCATTCTTCCTACTTTTACCAGAAAGAATAACCTTATAATTTAGAGTGTTCAGCAAATCAATATATACTCTATCATCATTATTTTCCATATCCAATGGTTTATCAATATACTTTGATTCATCCCTCACAGTTGAACCTTGTCTTCCATCTTTTGTGAGAAGAAACATTAATCTCGGAGTTAGTTTAACAGGGGTTGAGCAGAACTTAAGAACCTTAATTCATCATTAAATATCAATACCTTTTCTTGAACAAGATGAAATATTGCTGGTTGTTCTGTTGGAATGAGTCCTGCTTTGGTTTTTGAATCCGCTGAATATTCATTGTTTTGAACAGCATTCACAATATAATCAGGGGGTTGATTAATCTCTTCCAGTTGTTGAAATAAACCTTCATCATCATATTCTAATTCTCCTAAATGCTCTAATTCTTCCTCCGTCATTTGACTGAAATCTTTTAACATTTGAAGCTTTCTGGGAGTATATTCTACTGTGGGAACTGTGGAAACATCTTTCATTTTTTCTTGGGAAGTTTTTAAAAGTGGTTTAAAAAATTTCTCTTGTTTTCTTTCAAATGCTTCTTCGCCCGTTAGTTTCTGTCTGCGTTTCTTCTTTATGTCTTCCTGTTGTTTTACAACTTTTGAAACCAACTCTTGATGTTCCTTAAATCTTCTTGCTCTTTCTTTTGTATCCATTTATTTATTGTAAAATATCATTTAATGAATTGTAAAGATTAACAGGGAAATTTTCCTTTTCTTCATCATTCAAGTAGATGTGTTCAAATAAATCCTTTTCTTTAAATATTTCATCAAATTCTTTATTAACATTAATGCGAGTTGTAATTTCTTCTTCACTAATACTTGCATCTCTGCTTTTCATACGTTTGCATTGAGTTTCTTCATCAACATCAAAACCGAATGATAAAATCTTCACTCCGCTCAGATATTTAATAATTTGTCTCGTTCCTTCTGGATTAGTTTCTAATATCCCAACACCACCAGATTTTAGTTTCCTTAACTCACTCTTACAATGTGAATATTTTGTTGTACCAAGAGAAACCTCCTCAAATATTTGTCCTTCATTCCTCAATCGCATATGTTCCTCCACTGAAATATAGTGATAATCTTCACCTTTTACTTCTCCAGGTCTTATTGCTCTAGTTGTTGTTGATACAATGCGTATCACGGGGTGTTTTTTAAGTAAATTTACAATATTCTCATTTGTACTACACAAGAACCTTGATTTATGAAAGTTTTTTCCAGAAGCTGATTTACCCACAAGATTTATAATAATAGTTGTCATTTATATATGTAATTGTTTATAAAACAAAAAATATATCCCTTAATATCTCATCTTGTTTCACAACAATATATTTATATTTTTCAGTCGTGTGCTTCATGTAATCCTCAAATTTCTTTTTACGACATAATGTAGAACAATTATCTCTCCAAAAATTATTGATATCTATTGAATTTAACTTGAATAAAATAAAAGTATTAGCATTGTTTCTGATGGAACGACGAGGAAGTTGAAAGTACGATTGACTAAGATAAATACAATTACAAGAAGAATGTCTCCCTCTTGTGTAGTAGCTGTCCATTACCGTTTGGTTTCTCTCATTAACACAATCATCAAAGATAACGAGGTTCTTTTTTGATTTATCCAAATCTTGGGGAGACGGTATATCATCCGTATTATCACTAAGAATACAAGTTATAGGATTTGATTTCTTTTTACATCTCTGTGTATCACAAAATAGTTGAATTATATCTTCAATGTTATAATCATTTAGGTTTTTTTGACGTTTAAATAAACCGATTATATCTTCTTTTTGAAGACCAGCATTAAAACCTTGTGAAAGTAGTTGATACTCTGGTTGAAAACTCGACTTTGTGAAAATTATTAAATTATCATAATCTAAAAAGTTGGGAGTGAGGAGCATTTTTAAAAGTAAGCAGGTTTTTCCACATCCACTTGAACCAACTATGAGACATCTTAATGAATTTGGGAGATTTTTATGTTTGTTAAATTTTATCTTATTTTCCCAAATAGGTAAAAAATCATTCATTTATATATTTAGAAAACAAGTTATTTAATTTATTATTGGCTTTTTTAGAAACTCTATATTTTATCCTAAGTTCAGGTTTAATTTCAAGATAATCCATTATTTTATTTTTACAATATCTTGTGTTGATATTTCCCTGAAAATTACATCCATGAATAATATATAACAACAATCCTTTGAACATTTCTCTTATACGTTCAGTTTCTTCCCTTGTAAGGAAAGGTGTGTTATCATCCTCATACTTTACATTCATTTCTCTAATCAATCTTGTAAAGTAATTCATTTTTGGTGTAAATCTAAAAGAATTATTTTCCTTTTTATATTTTTTATTATCATTAATTAGAAGATAATCACAGAATATACATTGTTTATAGGCTTTTGACTCTGTGTTTAATCCCCGTCTTTCACACGCAGGACAATTCTCAAATTTGTCATATGGAGAATCAGGAAAGTCTAGCATATTTATAAAGTAAAACTTTACTTAAACTGAAATTCATCTATACTTTCAGTTGTATATTACCATCGATATCGATATACTTTTTTTCATTATCAGATTCAACGACAACATTTTTTATATTAAAGGTAATTTTAAAATTATCGTTAACTACTATTGAACGAAATGTCATTTCACCTGATATATTAACATCCTTTATTTCATCAGGATTTACATCTTTAGGGTTGTTGAAAAAAATACAAATTTCTCCTTGCATATTACAGATGGTCTTATCTTTTCTTTCTAAAGCTTCATCCATAAGGTTTTTGTTCTTTGATACTTTTTCTTGTTTCATTGCTTTTTCTAGTTTTGAATATATTACTAGAAGGAGAGGAGAAACTTTTGTTAGAGATACTTTAATTGATGTTCTACCAGGTATACTAAAAGCCCTTCCACTGAAGGAAATTGAAGAACTCATATTATTTACCATAATAGTTTTTATCCAATAGTTGTTATATTTATCTTTGTTCAATTTTACATCCTTGACATATTTCTCAGTATCTTTAACAGATGAAGAGATTGATTGAAACTTGTCTTTTGTGTCTTGAAACATTGTATTTATTAAGTGAAAAAGTTGGAGGATAAAATGTTTTTAAGCACAGATTCACCTATAAATTAAACGAAATTTTCATCAATAAAATTTTAGTTTAAGCAAAGTTTTATTCTATAAATATGGTGAATACAACGTACTGCGATGTTTGTAATCACGAATATAAACATTATAGAAAACACCTCCGAACCAACAAACACACATTTAATCTATTTCATCAAATATCTCCTCTTGAGTTGGAAAGAAAACATTGTGATATCTGTTCAAAGGATGTTTTGAAGAGTAGTTATAATAAACATCTTCAATCACAAAAACACAAGAAAAATGAGTTTAAAATAAAGGGAGACTATTATATTGAAAACACTGATGGGGCATTTAAAGGGCATATAAAAATAAGGATTTTTCAATTTGGAGAACCCGGTCCATCATCAATAGCTGAATCAATTGAAATAGTGAAACCCGATGTTGAAAAATTTATTAAAAAGACATTAAAAGAAATGAAAACTTTAAAGTTTTATATGGGAGTGAAAATGAATATGAAAAGACAAGATGAAGAACATACTCCTTAAATGAGAACAGGTCTTCATTTTATAACATCATTTCAAGATTTTTTGAATAGTGGGGTTTATGAAGAACTATCAAGACAAGAGGAGGATGTTGATAATACAGTGGTAGGAAGTGGATTCAATATTAAAAAAATCATCTTTTTAGATATACACATTCTAAAATCAAACCCTCTTAAAGCTTCTTCTTACATTGAATTACCAAAAGAAATAAAACTAAAGAAGGCAGTTGTTAATATTAAGAACAATGATAATAAATGTTTTCTCTGGTCTGTTCTTGCTCACTTTCATCCACCAAAATGTAATTCAGAAAGAGTAAAACAATATATGAAATATGAGAATACCTTAGACATTAAAGATTTTAAATTCCCAATGCCACTAACAGATATTCCTAAATTTGAGAAAAAGAATAATCTTTCTATTAATGTATATGGATTAACGGATACAAACAAAGTTCAAAAATTAAAAATTTCAAACAACTATAAAAATGAAGAAACACACATTGACCTTTTATATTTTAGTGTTGGAAAGAATTCACATTACACATACATCAATAATTTATCAAGATTAATCTCTTCTCAGGTATTCAGAACAGCAAACAAAATATATCCTTGTAAGCGATGTCTTAATTCATTTCATACAAAAGAACGATTAGAACAACATTCAAAATATTGTAGTAATCATAAATCAGCTGTAATTACAATGCCTAAACCTGGTGAAAAGATTTCTTTTGAAGATTATAATAAATCTATCATGCACCCATTTGTGATATACGCTGATTTTGAATGTATCCTTAAAAAGATAAATACTGCTTCTCCTAATCCAAAAGAACCATATACAAATAAATATCAAAAACATATTCCTTGTGGTTTCTGTTATTATATCAAATCATCTGTTGGAGAAAAGTATAACAAACTTGAACATTATCGTGGAAAAAATGCTTCACAAGAGTTTGTAAAACGATTAGAAAAGGATTGTATAAGACTCACTAAATTAATGAAAGAAACAAATGAACCGATGAAATTAACCAACGAAGAAAAATTAGAATTTAGAATGAACAATATCTGTCATATTTGTGAGGGGGAAATTAAGGAGTCTAAAGTTAGAGACCATTGTCATCTTACTGGTAAATATAGAGGTCCCGCTCATTCCTGTTGTAATCTTAATTATAAATTACCTTCTTTTATTCCAGTCTTTCTTCACAACAGTGCCAACTATGATACACATCTATTTATAAATGAACTTTCAAAAACACCAGGGAATATTTCTGCCATAACAAACACAAGTCAAAAGTATATTTCATTTTCAAAAATGATATTCACAAAACCTTTAACTCGTATTAGGTTTCTAGATTCTTACAAGTTTATGGGAACACCACTAGCCTACCTCGCATCAAATCTAAGCTCCACGGACTCTTTTCCAAATCTTAATTCATTCTTTCCAAAAGAGGAAATTCTCACTAAAGAGGAAATTCAGATTAAAGAGAGAATTCAAAGTAAAGAGGAAACTCTAATTAATGAAGAAATTCTAACTGAAGATGAAATTCTAATTATAAAGAAAATTCGAACTAAAGAGGAAATTCAGATTAAAGATGAAATTCTGATTAAAGAAGGAATTCTTACGAGAGAGGAAATTCAAACAAGGAATGAAATTCAAAGTAAAGAGAAAATTCTTACAAGTAAGGGAATTTATCCTTATGATTATATGGATTCATTTATGAGATTTAAAGAAACACAACTTCCTTCAAAAGAAAGTTTCTATAATAACCTTTATGAAGAAGAGATAAGTGATAAGGAATATAAACACGCACAAGAAATATGGAAAATATTTAAGATAAAGAACCTTGGAGAATATCATGATTTATATCTAAAAACAGATGTTTTATTGTTAGCTGATGTGTTTGAGGCTTTTAGAACACTCTGTCATAATAAAAATTGTTATGGATTAGACCCTGCCCACTATTTCACAGCTCCTGGTTTAGCTTGGAGTGCAATGTTGAAAATGACAAAACAAGATATAGATTTAATCAGTGATGTTGATATGCTTTTGATGATTGAGAAGTCCAAGAGAGGTGGAATATCACAAGTATGTTCAAAAAGATATGCGAAAGCAAATAATAAATATCTCCCAAATTATGATAGTGAAAAAGATAGTAATTATTTGATGTATTTTGATGCTAATAATTTGTATGGATGGGCAATGTCTCAATCTCTACCTTATGGTAAATTAGAGTGGGTGGAAGAAAAGGATTATGAAAAGGCTTTGATGAATATTGTTATTTCTTCTCAAGAGGAATTGAATGACGAAGAAGAAGGTTATTATTTTGAAGTTGATTTGAGGTACCCGAGTGTTCTTCATAATAAGCATAAAGACCTTCCTTTTGCATGTGAGAAAGAAACCCCAAAGAAAGAATAGTTCAGTGATTATCATAAAAGTTTTAATATTAAAGGCAAATCAACAGAAAAGTTATTAACAACATTCTATGATAAAGAGGGATATGTTTTACATCAGAGAAGCTTAAAACAGTTTTTGAGAGAAGGATTGAGAGTAGCTAAAATTCATAGAGTTTTAAAATTTAAACAAAGTCCTTGGGTGAAAAAGTATATTCAATTCAATACAGATATGAGAGCAAATACAAAAGTAAAATTTGAAGGGGACTTTTATAAATTAATGAATAATGCTGTATTTGGAAAGACTATGGAAAATGTTAGAAACAGGCAAAACATTAGATTCGCAACATCTTGAAAAGAAGCTTCGAGATTGATAAATAAACCAAGTTTTGAGAGAGAAGAGGTTTTTTCAGAGAACTTTTCTGCAATTCATATGAAAAAGGAAAGTATTGTAATGGATAAACCAATTTATATTGGAACAGCAGTTCTTGATTTATCAAAGATATTGATGTATAATTATTTGTATAATGACTTAAAGAAAGAGTATGGTGAAAATGTTTCATTGTTGTATATGGACACTGATAGTTTTATCCTAGATATAAAAACTGATGATGTTTATGAAGATATGAAGAAAAATATTGGAGTATATGATACAAGTAATTTCAGCAAGAAGAGTGAGTTATTTTCCAAAAAGAATGAAAAGGTTATTGGTAAGTTTAAGGATGAGTTGGGTGGAAAAGTAATGAGTGAGTTTATTGGATTGAGAGCAAAGGCATATGCTTATAAGTATGGTGAACAGATTGATAAGAGGTTAAAGGGAATAAAGAAATATGTAATAAAGAAATCAATAACTTTTAGAAATTATTATAATTGTTTGATGAATAAGAAAGAAGAATATAGGAAAATGAATACAATAAGAAGTTATAAACATAACATATATAGTGAAGAAGTAAATAAAAAGGCATTAGGAGCCTTTGATGATAAGAGATTTATTTTAGATAATGGAATAGATTGTGTTCCATATGGATATTGTATGATAGAGTGAATAGAATAGATTGTGTTTTAACGATGGGAAGATGGGTTAGGGATTTGAAGGGCTACCGCCGCGTTTTTTAACAATATATAAATGGTTAAACCAAGTATTAATCAAACTAAAGAGTGGAGAAAATCTCAGTCTTGGTATATAAATGGAAAACATAATGAATGTGAAAAATATCAAATAAGTCTTATTGAAAAAATAACTAAAACAAAGGTAAATAAAACAAATAAGCGAATTAATTTAAAAACTAGTAAGTTAGAGGATGTAAAGAAAAAAATGAATATCCTTGAATGGACTGAAAACTTTGATGGTTATCAATTGAACAATGAAAAAACAATTTACTATAATCTCAAAATGATATGTGGCTCAGGAGGTGGCCAGATGAGAGCATTAAGAGAAGTTTATCATTTCGTAATGGCACAAAAGGGGTATCTTCAAAAATATAAAGATTCAAATGTTTTGTTTGTCAATATTTTAGATGGGGATTATTGTGCAAAGAAAATTGAACTATTGAAGGAATTTGAGAATGAACAAATCTTTATAGGTTCAATGAGTGAGCTGTTCAACCCCCAGGTGTTCAATTCAATGAGGTTCAACCTCCAAGTTAAAAGGGGAGACAAATAAATATACCTTGGGATAAAAAGGGGGTTTATTTTTAGGGAAAAAAAGAGGGAATCGCTGAAAATCCCCCATTCATTTACATGGGGAAAAGTGAGCCAGAATCAGTATTCTTACCCTACTGGCCTATAAGTGCATCCACTGTCCCTCACACGACAACCATGCCATCATGGAAGGATCTGATGATATTAACCAACTTAACGGGGCAACCAACTTTGTACAGTAGCTTCTACAAGCCTTGTCTACTGACCAGATCAAACGCTTTCATGAGGTCGACAAAGACCACGTATAAGTGTCGCAATATTGTTCTCCATTCTTTTCTTGGAGTTGACGAACAGAGAACATCATATCGGTCGTTCCATGTCCAGCACAAAAGCCACATTGGCTTTCTGGGGTGATGTTGACAATTGTTGAAAACATCTGATCAATAATGATGCGGGCAAGTATTTTCCCAGCAATGCATAGTCGGGCCACGTCACGGTCGTTGTTGACACACGTCCTATCACCTTTGCACTTGCACAGGGGAACAATCATGGCATCTTTGAAGACCTGGGTTAATGACTCCTCACTCCACATGGTAATGTAGAGGTGGGTCAGTCGGGTGAGTCGGTTGGCACCACCAAACTTGAAACCTTCAGAAGAGATACCATCTTTGCCAGGGGCCTTTCCAGATGACATCTCATTGATAGCTCTGGTGACCTCTATTTTAGTTGGAGGATGGACAAGGTCTTCTTATATAGGCCACTGGGGGAGAGAGTCAATGGTCACGTCCGAGATGGAGGAGGGGCAATTATAAGGACACCATTAACGTGTTCAGCGTAGTGCTCCAATATTTTGGTTGGATCTGTGATTTGGTGCTGGCCGTCTGAGCTACAGAGTGCGGCGATACCGTGAGAAGAGGGACCATAGACTGCCTTTAGACCAGCATACAAGCGTTTGTGATTATTTGTATCAGGTGCCTCCTGGATTTCTTCCACTCTTGCTGCCCACCAGCTGTCTTTCATGGAACCTAATCTTGACTGTATGAATCTTCTAAGTTGCAGGTAAGATGAGTGTTTACTCGCTGAGCCTCTGTCATCAATCCAGCAAAGATTAGCTGCATGCATGGAGTTAAAGTAAACTTTTGATCTGGGAGACGTTCTTGTCAAACCAGTCTTTGCGACTATACTTAACAGAACCAAGAACGTCAGCAGCTGCCCTGAAGGTGATGTCTTGTAACATGGCGCATCCCACTTTAGCGTTGATAGTAGGTAGATCCAATTGTTCCAAGGTGGCATTGAGATGATGCTGAAGCTGTGATTGCACATCGTTGGGTGTTTTAGCTGTTGGGTGTTAAGCTTTGAAGCAAGCTTAAGACGTCACCTTTTCAGAGGAGACTTGATCTTGAGTGACATTTTACTCCGACCAAGTCTGTGGTCTGACCAACAGTCAGAGCCTTTCATGATGCGCGTGTGCTTAACATCATACCAGTCGCGTTGCCGGACGATGACTAAGTCAAAAAATGAGGTGCCAATGTTTAGAAGGGGGATGCATCCATGTAGCTTTATATTTATCAGTTTGTTGGAACAAGGAGTTTGTGATGAGTTAATTAGTTCAACATAACGTCAGCTGTTAGGGTTAGTGTTCGGGTTGGGTTAGGACTAGGTAGGGTTAGGGTTAGAGTTAGGGTTCTCTATGCCAATGGCGTGGTGCCCGATCACCTTTTTCCACACAGCATAATCACATATGCCTGGTGTTGGCTTAATGGTTCGGATGGTGGGCTTGGGATCCTTCGGTCCTGAGTTCAAATCCTGCCGCCATTGAATTAATTCCAGGTGGGGTTGACTCAGCCTGTCATCCTTCTGAGGTCGGCAAAACGAGTTGCAGCGAGCTGGGATGATTGAGCCATTTGAGTATCCTGTGTCGGAGTGGCGACCTGTCCAGAATTGTGCACAATAGCCCAGGAGACTGCTTCGGCAGGCGATGAGTACAAACCAACACCGACAGAGCGACTCGCACTTCATGGCTTGCCACTCCAGCAGAACTTTAAAAGCCAGAGCCTCGTCCCTCGAGATGGGATACACCAGGTAAACGAGTCTCACCGAGTGCTGCAATATCTATCCCATATCGTTCCAGTTCACGGCCAAGAACGGCCGTTCGACGTTCGAGGGGGCTGCCGTTGTCTTGCAGCATGTGCACATTGCAGGCACAGAAATTTAACGTCTTGATGTTACATTAATTATGTAATAAATTCGCGAGGATAACTCCACATGTGGGAATTATGACGATTGTGTTAGTTTAAGCTTTACTCCCCATACAAGTGGAGGAATCTGACTTTCACAAGGTAAGGTATCCATAAAATTCATCTTTATCAGAAGTGTTAATAATTTGGTAATAGCTATAATATGCACGTGCTGAAGACTTTGCCTTCCTGAGAGTCTCGCTGGGAACAAAAACTCTTCTCCAGAAGGTAAAGTCCAAAGCTGGTGTTACACATAAAATAATTAAATAAACCAATGTCACCCGCAGGGTGACCCGTACCTTGCCAAAAGGTGACCACGTGTGACTTCTTTAAGGTCACACTGAGGTGAACAGAGGAGCGACTCCTTGAGGATTTTCTGCCTACGAGAGATTCCGATGAGAATCGTTCTACAGAGTAACAATGAAAAATATGCTTTTGCCTCATAACCTCACCAAATGACGTCATAATGTCTCAAGCTTGACATATCTAGAAAGCACTCATCGAGGTGTTCAATTTGAGGTACCACACGATATGGTTCCTAAAACTTGAAAATTTAACCTTGGGGTCAAATGTTTGACCTCAGGCGCTAACCATGAAGGTCAAGGCCAATCGCCACCAAAAATTAATCAGCTGAGCGCCAGACCATGAACTATATTCCCATGAAGTTTGAAGACGATCCGATCAAAATTACTCAAAAAATAAGGGTTTCGTCGACTCCCCTGATTTGCGACAAAGTGACCTTGACCTTTGACCTTGACCTTCAAAATTCTGTGCACTGAAAGGGACCTCTATAGGCCTCTGATATGCGAAGTTACAAAAATTTCCAATAATAACTGTGCTCTGCAGAATTTTTTATACGTGATTACAGACAAAAAAAAAAACATACAACCTGACTAACATATCTTGCAAAAACTTCGTTTTGGCAAGATAACAAAAAGCATCGTAATATCATAATTTCTGAACAAAACAAAACAAAAAAAAAGGTTGCACAAGACTCATCAACATCACCACAACCACAACCAACACCATATCATCATCATCCATACTCTATGTGCTGCCAAAGCGGTTACGAAGCTGCAATCCTGGTTGGCTCAGGAACTTAGAGCAGGAATTTGTGATTTGTTCAGGATGACAGCGATAGCTCGCCTACTCTTCACGAAGGACATCATGGGATCTTTAACACCCACTAACTAATGCCGACAGACGGTACACCAGTTTAACGTCCATCCGAGGGATGGCACACACATTGATGAATCGCTCTGCCTGTGAAACACCGGGATGACAGTTTATAGCTGGGTCGGGATTCCAACCCATGCTGGACAGTTTAGAGGCGAGTGTGGGTACCTCTACTGGTCTTGGCCATCCTGCCAGCTCTACATGAGACCACCATGATATGAAATTCATGAAAACTATTAAAAGTACATTTCGTTTTGTTCAATTTCCAATATGATGTCCGACTTGTGTGCGGAATATCCGAACTCGGTCCCAAACACAAGTGGTGCTCACCGACTACCGCACACAATACCTTCTTACTATCCTTGTTTACCGGTTGGAAATTAATAAATTATTTCCCACTTTTTTAGGTGGAGTCACCAGCAAATTCGATCCTTCGTCACTCGAAATTGAAGCCATTACGATCGATAGGAAAAAAAATCGAAGGAAGAGGCCACGGAATGAGAAATGCTGCTGCAATGGTGTTAAACCGTGAGGTTAATTGATGTGGAGAATGGTTAATTCCAGAAAGGTAGTGGCAGTGGGGGAAGTGGAATGGTTTACATGCCAGAAATTATACAGGTATACCTGGATGCCTTGCAGAAAGAGGAACGTGTGTGTGAGTGAGTGTTTTCACTGTCACAATATGCCTGAAAGCCTGCGCTATTATTACTAACCGATGGTTGTTTGTCCGTGCTCTATCCTTTTTATTAAATACTGAACATCAAGCAAGGAGGCAGCACAAACCAGTCTTAAGTACGACTCGGCCAGGGTTTGAACCTCTGATCTCCCAAACTCAGAGTGGACGCTGAAACCATTACAACACCAAGGATGCTGAATCGTTCCGATTGGCTGTTAAACGGTGTTCACCTGTTTGGCAACGCAACGTTCTTTGTAAATCGAATGCGGGTTCATTGCAGCATCAGCAGTTCAGTGGGTTTGGAAGTGAAAATGCGGGCAAAACCTGCCGGATGCAGGTTATTAGGACCATTGCAATATTCGGGTGGTTGCGTTGCTGCATCGGTGCGTTGCGGTGAAACGTGGCCTCTGCAACATCTGATACAGGATGTTTGTTGGACAGGAATGTAAAAAGATAGTGGGTGTTGGGAAACACAAGCACAAAGACATATCACGAGTGTTGTACATGTTGGATGATATTCAAAACTGAAGGCACCACCAAAGTTCCCCAATAAGCAAGACCCAGGCCCTCGTGGGAAGGTAGTTGTACTCACAGGTGTGCCTTTCTGTTTTTACTGAAACTATCATATTACCCGTATGGTGATGCTGTCACCCCTTACAGTGACACACACACACACACACACACACACACACACACACACACACACACACACACACACACACACACACACACACACACACACACACACACACACACACACACACACGTGACCAATTACATTTTTACTATGAGTAAATTTACACATGTAATTCTGACAACTCAACCCCCCACCCACACCAAAAGTCCTCTTCCCCTCCAAAGCTTCAACCCCCCTCCCAACTCCATCCCATCTTGCCTCCCCCCCAACCCAAAGTTCTCACCCTCCCCCTTCAACTCTATAGGATCAATCCTCTCCTCATTTTAATCCTTCAAACCCCTTCCCTACCATTAGAACTCTTCAACCTCTCCTCCATCCCCCACCCAATCCTGATCTCAAAAAGTACTGCTCTCCCGGTGACAATCCAACATAGGGGGGGGAGGTGTGTGTGTGTGTGTGTGTGTGTGTGTGTGTGTGTGTGTGTGTGTGTGTGTGTGTGTGTGTGTGTGTGTGTGTGTGTGTGTGTGTGTGTGTGTGTGTGTGTGTGTGTGTGTGTGTGTGTGTGTGGGGGGGGGGAAGAGAGAGAGGGAAGATATATATATATATATATATATATATATATATATATATATATATATATATATATATATATATATATATATATATATATATATATATATTGTTGTGGTTACCAAATTCGCAAACCACCATTCAGGTCCCTTAGGTGAGATATCTCCATAAGTATATGTGTAGTTAGGCCCAAACCCGTTGTCTAGTGGGAATAAATGTTATTCATGCGTGCTGCGACTCTTCAGGATAGCCGTTTTTCTTTCACTATCTTTATTTTGGACCAACCGCCATTGTTACCACCACCAACCACAACATCAACCACCCACCGCGGCGCCGCTTCACGTCACACCTCGCAACCGTCGCATCGCCACCGTTCATGCGCCGCTTGTGGGTACCGGTGTTGGACTCGTGCAGGGCGCGCGCCGAACAGCGTGTACAAAACCACGGATTTTCCACTTCAAAAACGGATCAAAAACGACACACGCCCACTTTTGTTCCGTCCAATCGGTGAGCGAGGGGCGATTTGGCCCCACCTCCAGGGCGTTGGAGGGCGATCGCTATATGCAAATTTATGGATCAAAAAGCATTCACGCCCACTTTTTCTCGGGCCAATGGGGAGCGAGGTGAAAGGTCGAAGGCAGGGGGTCAAAGATGAGAGAGCGAAGCCACGGGGCTTATATAAGCGACCGCGTTCGTCAGTAGGATAGAGAGTTAAGACTTCGCGGGCGGTGGAGTTGGGAAGAAGAAGCAAGAAGGAGTTGGTCGTCGTCGTGTGCGTTGGAGTCGGAGCAAAAGGAGACGGAGCTGTGGAGAGGCGGCGAGGGCGGACGAGGGGGTGCTCGCGTCGTGCAGGGAGCTGCACACCAGGGAGGCCGACGGCGCGACCTGGCCGAGGTGGAGACGCTCGTCGCGGGACTCGAGGCAGAGTAGAAATCCTCTATACCCCGAGCATCAGCAACCCCCTCCTGTTTCCCCCCGCGCTGAGATAGTGCGACCAAGGGGGCCCCCTTTTCCCACCCCCTACCAGACACTGTCCGCGAGGCCCGCGGAGTTGAGGCACCATCGCCGCTCCGCGTCTCATCACCAGACGGGTAGGCCCGACCTGGTCTCGGCCTCAGGCCCGCCTCATCTTTGAGGGTGTTCTTTTCCTTGGTTTTGGGTATGTGTTGTCGGCGCCGTCTGTGAAGTAAAATTGTATAAGTGTTGCCGTGTGCTCGCGTAATCGGTATTAGATCTGCATTGTCGCATTTGCTTTTTGTGTAAAATTGCATTGTGTTTCTTTTCCTTTTCTATGTGCTTTTGGTGGAATTGAATATGTGTGCTTTCCGTTCATCGCGAATAAATGTGCTTTGTGTTGAACTGTTTCCCGCTTCGCTTCGTCATTTCTTTCATTGAATCCTCATCTTGCTTCACGTAAAGGGTTGGTAGTGGGCTGAATACGCCCGATAATTAATCGAACCGTCGAGGTCGACGAATAACACCGCTCGGTTATCCCGATAGTACGGAACGGGTCGCTTAAGTGGCCCGTGTCCGAAGTCGACCTGCGGTGAGGTGCGATCGCCCGGTCTACCCTCCGTGTGGGTACTTAGGTAGGTCGAATTTGGCGAGCAACCCTATCCCACGCGGGGGCTGATTGGCTCGATCGCGGTGAGACCGAAAGGTCCACCCGTGACTGGTTCCCGGCGTTAGGGTCACGACTGGATTGTCCGTCCGGTGGGCGACGTGCCGCGATTCGAGTTACGTGGCCGTCAGCACGCCGGCGGGCGCGAATCCGCAACAATATATATATATACGAGATGTAGGTATCACTATTTAACATCATGGTGAAAACAGGCAATGATCTTATCTGGTAAGTCCTTATTACTTGGAACTTGGAGTATTTGAATGACATCAATCAGTGACTGCCAAAGCTGGAATACAGTACTCTACTATCACTACTCCTTCAGCAGTTCCCATGAATCTGACCATTCTTGTGGGGCCAGCCACAGGAGAGAGCTGAACAATGTCTTCTCAGACCAAGATGGCCAGGCTTTATATTCAACTACACCCAATTCAGGCAATAATTAATAATTTGTTCAGGGTGCCGGAGATAACTCGCCTGCTCTTCATGAAGAACACTGGGATCTTTAACATTCAAAAACTTATGCGAGAAGAAGGCACACCTAGCGTAATGTCCATGCGAGGGATGCCGCACTCAGTGATGCAACCTCGTCTGCAAAGCACCCAGCCGACAGGTTTTCGTCAGGTCAGGATTCAAACCCAGGCTAAGTGTGCTTAGTTTGGAACAACACCCTGTTGGTGAAGTTGTATCTGGACCTTAAAGAGAGCCGTGTGTGCGTGTGTTGCCATTTTTTCTCAGATAAGCTGAATTGATCTTCATCAAACCTTTCGTGATTCATCAGTGAATGCCAGAGAGTGTTTGAGGCAAAAACAATTATTTTTTGGAAAAATTTGAACAAAAAAAAGTTCGATTTTATTTATTTTAAAATCGCTGTATAGTGCCGAAGCCTTTTTGATTAATTGCCGTGATATTCATGTACACATACGTATAAATAAATACAAAACAATTAACAGACATTGAAATACAAAGATACCTCTTCCAGAAGCGGTCAAAGTTCGTGGTACAACTTCTTCATCCTGAAAGTCACCATATTTATATATCGGGGGGCAAACTTGATCCAGAAACAACGGTACATTCACGAGCATCCATTCGACAAATAAAATCAAATTCCACTTAAAGGCAACACCTTTACAATGCCTCTCAGCCAATAATCTACAAGGTGTTTACAAATTCCTGTTACCCCTCCACAGAACCTGATAAATAAATATAATGAACACAGAAGAGGTATAAATGTAAACTATGAATACACAGAACTTTTATTCTCATAAAAAAGCAAAATATTAACATGAACATACATTATATATATGTAGATATTTGTATATGCGAAACGTACCAGGGCAGATGATGATGGGCGAAGGGGAGGGTGAGCGGACTTTGTGACCACCTTGAAGGGTACAGTACATATCTCTAAGTGCGAAGTCGATTTAGCAATCTCTTGGTTTCAGGTCTCATGGTCATGGTCACTTGACAGTTGCAATTCCACGGGATTTCCGCAAATCTAACGGGATTGTGAGTTGGACAGGTGACTGTGACAAGCCATTTTAATATTGCTGTATAGTGCCTCAGACTTTGTAGCGACGTGAAAGGTAATATTAAATGATCCCCGAGCCCATTCCTTTGAGGGTGTAGGAAAGAGTTTTCAGCCCCCACAAAAAAATATACCAGGCAATGCCAGGTACCCCTGCTTGTTGCCAATGACAGCAAGATATCATGATTGTATGAAGGATGGTAAATTTAACAAAACCTATCAATAAGTAATGCTGAGGGTGCAGGAACATCACGTGTGAAGAGAAGGAAGGAATCGAGCCTGCAGTGTTTTACACATTTACTGTAAACAAACATGGATACAAACTGAAACACGAAGAAAACAATTACTTATCAGCAACCCAATGATGCCAAGCAGAATGGAGAACACATCCTACAATGATTCACAGCAATGCGAGTTCAAGGTTTCAACACTCAAGCCAAATAATTATTTTTATCAGCTGCAAAAGTATTGAAAAAAAAAAAGAAGTCAAGGCTCATGGAAAGACCTTCAGAGTTTGCCATTTCAACGCACTGCTTAATGCTTGGACCCGGGCTTAATGCTCGCGTAAGGTTTGCACGGACGAAGAGACGCACACATTTCCAGAAGAAACGTTTGCACGTGAGAATCTCTTTCAAGCTTCCGGCTCTCGAAAATGGCGGCAATGGTGAATCGAGGTTCGGGCCGCACGAGGTAATAGCAGCTCTGGGTGGTCTCATTGTAAGTAAAAATAACTCTTTCTAACGATGCTAATTCTTTCGCTCGCTCTACCAGGATTGTGCAAACCGTTGCCCAGTGGGGGGATGAACGCTCCGTCGGGAGCGAGACCACAGTGAAGCAGCTCTCAGATGCACCCTTGTTGCCCACCGAGTTGGGATGGTGGTAGCCATGGCCCTAAGATTTGAGAGACACAAAGTAGAAAATAAATTTATGGATCAGGTGTGCAAGCAAATAATTTTTCCCAAATTCTGCTCAAAAAAAATATTTGTTTTATATTTCAATGAGTTGGCTTCAAGTCAATAACAACAATGATAATAACAAAAACACATCATTAGTACTTATCTAGGGCTGACAGGATAGCCGAGAGGTACACACACATCTCTGAACTGTCTCGCCAAGGTTTGAATCTCAACCCAACTATAAACTAGTATCCTGGTGCTTCGCAAGCAGATTCATCAATGTGTGTGCCGTCCCTCGGTTAGACGTTAAACTGCAAGTCCCATCTGCCGGCTTTAGTTGGTGGACGTTAAAGATCTCACGGTGGTGTCCTTCCTGAAGACAGCCATCTATCACTGGCATTTGCTGGCAAGCTATTGCCGGCACCACAACCAGATTACAATTTCCTGCTCTCACCTACAGGGGGGCACTGCATCAGAAGCATAGCGACACTCTCAGCAATGATGCAAAGCTGCAGCCACCTGCTACGTGTGAAAGAATATAACAGTGCCTCTCATCAGGGCCTGGTAGATACTGCCGACTGAAAATGAATCGACACTGTCCCCATTTGAGAAGAATATTTTGAAACTTTGAGTTTTGGTCACTTAACAGGGAAAACATTCATCTGAGCATTTTTACACGTGAAATATTTCATCAGCATGACAGAATCATTTTAAAATAGAGACTGTGGGCACTCAGATTAAAGTTATACCTTGAAGATCTCCTGTGGGCCTCTGACGTCCAGAATAAGCAAGACGTTGACAGCGTCAGTTTTTTTAATAAAGCTGCAGGTTTTGCCGTAGAGGTCAGGGGTGACCTTTGCTGTGAGTGTCTTCATCTCCGATGTTGTTTGTTGGCTCAATATCTCATGGAAGTAGAATGTAAACTTGGCCAAAAGGATCATCTTAAATTTGCTCTGCATTCGGTACAATCAGATAGGAAGAGTGAAAGCAAAACCTCTATTTCCATTGGTTATTAACTACAAGAATTCTGGATATTTGCTTGATCTGACCAATGAATAAATGAACAATTATTTTTAAAAACTAACGTACAAAAAGCGACAAACTCACAAACTTTGTTTTTTTACTGTACACTATCAATTACATAGAAGAGTTAAGATGAGATTGATATATCAAAATGCTGCTACACATGTCGTAAACCAGAGATGAGAGTTTGGTCATGTAAAGAACCAACATGCTCTATACGGAGGATCAGTTCCACTGAAGCATTTTCTTGGCTGGGGTTCACAATCCTGGACATGTCGCCACTCTGACCCAGGATATTCAACCCAGTGTGACAGGAATTTGTGTGCGTGTGTCGTCCCTTGGGTCAAGCGATACATCAATATACCGGTTATGTTGGTATAATTTCTCATATTCATACACCAACATTTGAAATTTGAACACACCGATATATCGAAAAATTCAGCAAACAATATATATATATATATAATTTTTTTTTAAATGGTCATGTGAAAAGCAAGTTTTATACAAAATGCAGTGCAGGGAGTCATTGGTTTCGCAAAAGAAACCGGACCAAATTTGACAGGTATATTCTTGAGGTCACTCTGCAGGCATTAACTGAGCCCAAAGTGAGATTATTGCCCTTTGGGCCGACAAACGGCCCTCTTGGCCCGTTTGAAAAAAAAATTGCTATTTCTCAGTTGTTCGTAAACGGAACTGAACCAAACTTGACAGGTATATTCGAGACCATTCCCCAGGCAATAACTGAGCCCAAAGTGAGATTTCGGCCCTTCGGGCCGAGAAACGGCCTTTCAGCCCATTTTCTTAAAATTGTTGTTTAAAAAAATTAATTAATTAAATGCGCTGGGCGATGCCCAACGCAAAATTAAGTCGCAAATGATATGACACGAGCCTCACTCTTGTGAGGTGTTCTGGTTTCTTTTTCTGATGTGATGAAAATCTTACCAAATTTCAAAACTATCTGTCATCCGTGCTATCGGTCACCTGAGAGTTGTACGAATGAACTCCCACGGGGTATGTTCACAATTCGAACTTGTTTAAATTGATTCTTCACCATTGAGAGAGAGGGCAAAACCGATATATAGCAAGATCTCAAAAAGTTGTGGACGGATTCGGATGAAATTTGGACAGGTTGGGTGTGTGACAAGGAAGAATTGATTCGATTTTGGTGAAGATCTGAATCTGGATCCAGATATGAGAATTATTTCATATTTAAAGTGATTCTTCACCATTGAGAGATAGGGCCAAAAACAATACAAAGCATATTTCAAAAATGTATTGGGCCCGATATGTTCTCGTGGTACAAGCATTGCATGGCAGAGGTATGCGCTCTACTGAGTGCCCTTCTAGTTTATTTTGTTTTACCAGCCACTGATGGAGGTGTGGTGGTTGCAAACTACGCTGTGTTGAACCTCCAAACAGGGGTTTGCGTTGAACCGCTTCACGCGCGTGCTCCGTGCCTTGTGCAGTCCACTTGGCAAGCTTTGTGTGTGATGCATGCAGGTTCATGAGGGAGGGGAAGAAGAACCAAGAGGAGATCTGAAGTTGGGCTTGTAAAAGGTGGGCCAGTATCTCCACCTCAAGTTGAAAGCTACTACTCAATCCACTCAGTGTTGGGTGATGAAACCTGGTAAGGCAGGAGGAATTGGCAATACCATTAAAAAATAAATTGCAGGCTTTGTAATTTTACTCACCAAGTTGGACGAATGTAAAATTGGTACTTTAGAACTTCACAAGTTCTTTCCAACCCACAATCCAAGCCAAAAACTAAACTAGAGAGTTCATAGAACACCTTACCCCATGCAGAGTTCGAGTATATAATTTCATTGAAATAAATAATGATTTTAAAGGTCGTCTTAAAAAAAATATTTCTGGAGGTTTAGCACCGTTGATGCAGTCTTATACACCACCATATGCAACATGTTACACGAGTTCTTCGTGTCTGTTTGTGTCCTTTGTGACATCCTTAAAAACAGTAAGTTTCTTGTTTGGAATGATTTTCAATTTCATTTGACTGCCAGACAGGCAGACAGCATGAAAAAACGATCTCACTCCTCTCTGCGGATGTGCGATCAGGACGAATTCAGAGCCAGGGTACTGCCACATTACAGGTTTGTTTTCCGATTCATGGTCTGATTAGTGTTCAAAATATAACATTCAAGTGAAATCAAGTTGTTGTTTGATCATAAACTGAAGTTTGTGGACAGAAAGACAGACAGAAGTGAACCAATTGCTTAACCCCACTTTTCGATTCACATGCTAATTGACTCGCACAGAGGTTAACCATCAATTCTCTGAAGGAACAAGCATGGACCCACAGGACATCTACGCAATGTAAAATGTGACTTCAAGTCCTCAACTCCCCTTCTCCCAAACCTCAGTCATCAAAGAATTTGCTGTCATGATGTAGATGTTGGTTAAATTAGCTATCTTTGCAAGATCAGTCAATCTACGATTTACAAGCTATTATTGCTTTGTTTGGTGAGGCCCTCAGTTTCAGAATCCACACAAGAGTAGAGTAAACCCTCAAATATCACGGGTTTCAACCAATCGCAGGCAACCTATTGTGTTCTGATTTAGTTATTGCGGTATTTCATTTCGGGAGTCATTGTTGCATTCGTGTGTGCAATTACCTCCCATTACGAGCCTTTTGTTGTTTCCCGCACACCGTTAATTGTAGTAATCAGACCAGCATATGGGAATGAAACTAAGTTTAATAACGAGTAGTCATTGACCAGGAAATGACATACGGAAATCCTGTCATGACAGATCTACAAGAACTATTAACCACACAAAAGTTAATAATGGTGCCAAACGTAAAATTATGGACACAATTAATCTTATTAAAAAAATTAAAATAATTAATTAAAATTAATTAATTATGGACAAAAAAAAAGAAAGGTTATAACATTGTGCGAAAAAAAAAATGGAGTTGTTAAATACACTGGCAAGAGGTGAAAGTGCGGTATCTGTGGGCCGCCATTACGGGATCGATGGATCGACTGTGCGGTAAACGCGAGTCAAATATCCGTGCAAGTATTCCTGGCAGCCGAGCGCAAAAGTCTCATTCCAATCCAGTGATCCTCTTCTTGAAAGGAGGGAAAAAGTGCTTCATGTTTAGATTGATAACCAAACACAGAAAAAGGTGCTTTTGAGTGGATCGGTGAACAAAAGAAACCATTGCGGATTTACTCCTTTGAGTGGACCAGTGAGATGGGAGAAATCATTGCAGATTAACCAACGTTTCCACGAGGCACCCCGGGGCCGAAGGCTCCAGTTCAACCATGGTAGACCATGATGCTGCGCAAAACTACCCACCGCAGCTTATGGAACGAATCAAGGTCAAGGGATTTATGCCGGAGCAGGTTTTTAACACTGAAGACACAGGATTCTTTTGGAAGAGGATGCCATCTCGTACTTTCCTGTCCAAACAGGAAAGATCTGCTCTGGGGTTCAAGATGGCTAAGGATAGTCTTACCCTTCTTTGATGTGGCAATGCAGAAGGTGACTTTGTCGTGCTCTTGATGACCCAACAGCCATCGCAAGCTCAACATCCACATCTTTCTAACCTTCACCCTCACCCCTCTCGCAGCATCATCATCTTCCTCAGCTTAGTCTTGTGATTACTATTTACGACAGAGAACGTTATATCTTTATCATCACCCACACTGCTGCTTTGTAAAAATCACCTCATTGTTTTGGAATAAAATAAAAAGGTTAAATTCTTGTGTTTATGCTCATTACCTCTTCCACCGAAGGTGAAGGAGGTTATGTTTTCACTCCTCTCTGTTTGTTTGTTTGTCTGTCTGTGTGCAGGATATCTCAAAAAGTTATGGACGGATCTGGATGAAATATGGTGGGCAGGTTGGGTGTGTGACACGGACGAACCGATTAGATTTTGGTGAAGATCCGGATCAACTATGAGAATTTTTGGTGCGATTCTTCACCATTGAGAGATGGGGCTAAAAACGATAAATAGCATGATATTTCAAAAATGGATTGGGCCCGATATGTTCTCGTGGATCAAGCTTTGTGTGGCGGAAGTATGCACTCTACCGAGTGCCTTTCTAGTTACCTCTGACACCGAAGGTGAAGGAGGTTATGTTTTCACCCCTCTCTGTCTGTCTGTTGTTTGTTACTTGCCAAACCAAATATTTTTAAAGTATATTGATCAGTCGATTTTGTTATTCTGTCCGTTTATCTGTTTATTGCCTACAGGTCTCAATTTTAAACCGATCTTCACGAAACTTCACCACATGGAAGAGTTTATCAAAAGGAAGAAACCTATTGTTTCTGAGGTCAAAAGGTTAAAATAGGCCAAAGGTCAACAACTTTGGTGAGATTTCTAAATTCCTCAATTTTCGTCCGATTGACTTGAAATTTGAAGAGGATTTACATTTCAGATCACTGAATTCAACTCGCAAATTATTTTTGAGGTTAACATCGATCAAAAGGTCAACATAGGCCTGAGGTCAACAGCTAAGTCGGTATTTCTAAAATCCTCAATTTTCGTCCGATTGACTTGAAATTTGAAGAGGATTTATATTTCAGATCACTGAATTGAACCAGCAAATTATTTTGTCGGTCCACATTGGCCAAAAGGTCAACATAGGCCGGATTTTGAAAATTGTCAATTTTCATCCGATTCACCTGAAATTTGAAGGAGTTGCACATTTGATCATTGAATTGAACCACCAATTTTTTTTTCAGTCAAATAAATTTTATAGATCTTGCAAGTATCGTGCTCAGCACGTCATCTTCTTGTTTGGTTGTTTGTGAGCAGGATATCTCAAAAAATTGTGGACGGATTTGGACGAAACTTGGTGGACAAGTTGGATGTATGACAAGGAAGAATTGATTCAATTTTGATAAAGATTCGAATCTGGATCCGATAATTCTTCAAGTGATTCTTCACCATTGAGAGATAGGGCTAAACTAATATATAGCAAGATATCTCAAAAAGTTGTGGACTGATTCGGATGAAATTTGGTGGACAGGTTGGGTGTGCGACAAGGAAGGATTCGATTTTGGTGAAGATCCGAATCTGGATCTGGATGCAAGAGTTATTTAATTTTTAAAGTGATTCTTCACCATTGATAGGGCCAAAAACGATATATTAGTATGATATTTCAAAAATGTATTGGGCCCGATACGTTCTCGTGAATCAGGCATTACGTGGCGGAGGTACGTGCTCTACCGAGCGCCCTTATAATTTTATTCGATATTTATTTCATTTATATGTTTATTTCAATTGTAATGTGTTATTTCTGGCTGCCACCCATCTTCCTCAATATTTCCTCGAAGCCCAGGAATCTCACCCCCCCCCCCCCCATTTTCCAATTGGCCCTTTGTTTCCACTATCACGGTTTAACTATCGCGGCATTTTCCAGGAACATAACCACTGCAATATTTGAAGGTTTACTCTCTTCCAATTGAAATGTCCTTAGTTGATTTGCATGGCAATGCAGTACAGTTACATAAGAGAGTGTAATAACACCGTTTAGGTAAAACTCCAGCACGCTCACCCTCAATACCAAAAGGGGTTATGGATTGATCACCTGGATGAAACTTTCTGGACTATGGCATCCAGAGCAGAAGGAAGACCTTCTAGTGAACAGTTTCGACCCAGGCTCAAGCTGTACAGCCGTTCATAGAAATCTGCCATTTCCTGCCGGGCACGCACGAAGGCATCCAGTTGTCCGGCCAGGTGGGACAGCAGCTCCTCAAGAAGAGGGACTGCAGCACCTGAGCCCTGTGTGCTCAAACGGTTCAGGTCAGCAGCAAGAGTGCTATAGGAGTTCCGTACAGTGTCCTTTCGACCAAAAAACGATTGTCCACCTGTAAAAGCAACAAGCACCATATGAACCTGCTGCATGGTCTGTGGTATTTTGGGGTTCATTCATATTGTTATAGTTTCTCACCACTCCGGCGTGCGAGCGACCGCTTTTAACGAATCGCCGCCGCGTGCCCACCGGACGTGGCAAATCTAGTCGCAGCTTTCGGATCAACGCCGAAATCCAGCTACGGGTGTGTTTTTAATCACACCGTAAATCAGCCAACTATTCTGTGCACGCGCGACAGGGTCTGATCGCCGAATTGTCGATTTACCTAAGTATGCACGCAGACAGAAATGCCGGGGATTTACACCTCACCGGGACCTTCTTGGAAATGAGCCGCTTAAGCAGCTCGCTCCGTTTGCGATTTGCCGAGCGGTGTATATCGCCAAGCCCCGCCGGATGCGATTACTTTACCGGCTATTTAAAAGTCAGCTAATATCTCGAACGTAATAATGGCAGTCAATTGAGGGAAAGGACGCAACGAACAGGTGGATATTCAAACAATGACATTTATTTATACACACGTAAGCAGTCATACACGTATGCAATCATGTAGTCAATAAAGCAATGCAGGAACGAGCAAGACAAAGAACTACAACCGTTCTATTTATTAAGTACACTTATTACAATTCTACTTAAGGACATGGTGCCACAACATTCATTTTTTGTCAGGTCAGGTTCGATCTGTGACCTGCTACAGGTACCATGTAAACCTGTACTAACCTGTTCCATGGTCGGGTTGTCGGCGACTAAACCGTCTCCCCCACCAGGTTTTCTGGTGAGGGGGGTGTTTGGATATGGACACCCAGCAGGATTAAAAACAAAACTATCAAAGGGCAGAGGAGCTCCTTGTGAGCCAACGGCCATCCATATCTAGTGCCCAACTGTGTCTGCAGACGTCCTCCTGCAGTTGGGTTACTTCTTATTAGGAGGTTGGTGGCAGGATTTGCACTGCGGCCACCGTAAAACCCTTCATTCCGCAAAACGCAAAAACGCAAAAAAATCTGAAAACCCACTCCGTGGGAGTACCTCCTGTGCAGCTTCCCTTCGCAGGGCAGCTCACCGGATGACGGGATTTGGGCAAAGCCTTCGGGACCCCCAATCTTTGATAGGAGGGAAACCACGGGGTAACATCCCTGGGTCAGATTGCAGGAGAGTGTGTCGGAGTGGTGCTGAGGTGTCGTCCACCAGACGGCGGTCTCCTTGGGTTAACATGAGGCGGTCCCTTCGGGTGGGTGCCTGGAATGTCCTATCCCTAAGAGAGGATGATCACCTGTCTCTGTTATCATCTGAGCTCAAGCGTTTGGACATCGGGATTGCAGCTCTCTCTGAGGTTCGGAGACCGGATTGCGGCGAGATAATGGTGGGTGGTTACACCTACTATTGGTCTGGTCGCTTTGATGGTTACCATACCCAAGGAGTTGCTGTAGCTGTGTCCAATAAGCTGACCCCAATGATAATTGAGGTAACACCGGTCAACGAGCGTATTATGAGATTAAGGATTCGTCACTCCTTGGGTGTTATTTCCCTGGTCTCTGTTTATGCTCCGACTGAGGCGAGTGATCTCACCGTGAAGGATGCATTCTACGCCACGCTCGAGTCTGTGGTTGATCAGTGCCCCAGACGAGATACACTTCTAGTCTTGGGGGATTTCAATGCATCGACTGGAACTGATAGGGATGGTTATGAGGTGTGTGTTGGTCCCCATGGGTCAGGAACTATGAACCAGAATAGCACTAAGTTCCTTGACTTTGCAAGAAGTCATGGACTTAGGGTGGCTAGTTCATGGTTTCAGCGCCCACAAGCTCATCGCTGGACTTGGTATTCCAACGCTGGCGGTGTGGCAAAGGAGATTGACCATGTCCTCATTGACAGTCGTTGGAGGATGATCCAGAACTGCAGGGTCTACCGGAGTGCTCAGTTCCTCAATACTGACCACAGGCTTGTTGTAGCAACTCTAAAGCTGCACCTTAAATCCTGGAGAATGGTACCATCCCAGCCTAGGCTGGATGTTGCCAAGCTCAGGGATGAGAGAGTAGCTGAGGAGTTTGCGAACAGGCTGAGTGGACACTTGGGGGGTCTGGGTGCTTTGGGGGGACCTGAAGAGTTGTGGAGCGCCTTTAAGACCACCGTCCTTGATGTTGCCGGTGGATGTCTTGGAAATCACCGCAGGGCAAAGAAGAATTTTGTCTCTCAAGGGACACTGGATACCATTGACCAGAGTCGCAGGGCCAGGCTGAATGGCAGAGCTGAGCTGTTCAGGGAGCTGAGGCGTAAAACTGTACGTGCACTGAGGGTGGACAAGGAGGCCTATGTGCGAGGAATCTGTGAGGGGGTAGAGCATCACCTGTGGACAGGTGATTCTCGTCCCGCTTACAGGGGAATTCGCGCATTACGTTCATCCAAGCCCATCCCTCGGAGCACTGCAGTTCGAGCAGAGAGTGGTAGGCTCTTGACAGAGGAGTCTGAAGTGAAGGCCCGCTGGGCCGGTTACTTTGAGCGGTTGTACCAGGCTGATCCCCCAGCTGTCGAGTTGGACGTCAAGGGTGTTACAATCCCTGTTGCTGACCCTCGAATCAACTGTGGTCCACCTACGCTTGTGGAAACACGGGCTGCGGTGAACCAGTTGAAACGGGGAAAAGCTCCAGGGATCTGTGGCATCCATGCCGAACTTCTCAAGGCTGGTGGAAATGCTGCACTCGTGTCGTTGCATGCAGTTTTGTGCTCTGCCTGGAACACAGGCATCATCCCAACTGACTGGAAGAGGGGCCTTGTTGTCCCTCTCTGGAAAGGAAGGGTGATCGCCAAGACTGCAACAACTACCGAGGGGTGACGCTGCTCTCAGTGCCGGGCAAGGTCTTTGCTCGGATAATTCTCGATAGGGTTCGCCACCATCTGCTTGAGCACCAGCGTCCAGAGCAGTCAGGCTTTACACCAAAGAGGTCAACGATTGACCGTATCCTTGCACTTCGTGTCCTCGCCGAACGCAGACGAGAGTTTCGGCAGGGGCTGCTTGCAGCCTATGTTGATCTCTGTAAAGTGTTCGATTCAGTGAATCGGGATGTCCTCTGGAGGATTCTTGGTCTTCGTGGGGTGCCACCAAAACTGATCGATCTGATGTCTGAACTCTACTCTGGTTCTGAGAGTGCTGTGAAGTGTGGTGGTACCACCTCTGACTTATTTCCAGTTGTTACTGGAGTTCGTCACGGATGTGTACTTGCCCACACACTTTTCAGCACTTGTATGGACTGGATTTTAGGGAGGATGTCAGAGAGATCAAGTTGCGGTGCATCGTTTGGGAATGTCAAGATCTCGGACCTTGATTTTGCAGACGATGCAGTCATCTTTGCGGAGACTTTAGACATCCTTTTGGGGGCCCTCGAGGTGCTGAATGAGGAGTCGGAGCCGCTGGGATTACGGGTTTCTTTGGTCAAAACTAAGATCCAGGCTTTCGGTGACATCTTGGATGCTGTTGTCCTGTCTGTGTCTGTTTGTGGTGAGGATGTTGAGTTCGTGGAGAGATTCACTTACCTTGGCAGTGATATTCATGTCTCTGCTGGCTGCGAGTCAGAGGTCAATAGACGTCTGGGTCGGGCCTGGGAAGTCATGGATTCACTGGATCATGGGGAGTGGCGCTGCCGGTACCTGTGCGGAAGTCCGAGTCTTCAGGTCCTTGGTACTGCCAGTCTTGCTCTATGGGTGCGAGACTTGGACTCTGACCAAGGATCTGAGACGGAGACTTAATTCCTTTGGTACCAGGTGTCTTCGGAGAATCCTTGGCTATCGCTGGTCGGATTTTGTGTCCAACGAGCGGTTGCTGAGAGAGACTCGGATGAGATTTGTTACCTGCATAGTCCGTGAGCGTCAGTTGCGGCTGTATGGACATGTGGCTCGTTTTCCTGATGCTGATCCTGCTCACCAGATTCTCTCAGCGAGGGAGTCTCATGAGTGGAGGAGGCCAGTGGGCCGACCACGTGCCTCATGGTTGCAGCAAGTTGACCACCATCTCAAGGAGATGGGGATGGGCCTGGCATCTGCCTGGGGGATGGCCAGACGGAGGCCCCTGGAGTACCGACGGAAAGTGGACGCAGTGACGCGCTGTTCTGGCACATGCTCCCATACCTGACCCTAACCTGACCTGTTCATACAAAGAAAAACCCCAGGAACGAAAAGGGCAGAACTGGACCTCGTGGGCCTTTAATAGTTCACGGAGCTGTGGGGACCGCAAGAGCTCCGAGAGGCCGTGCTGGTTACCTGCCACCTTCGTGGTGACTCGCTGGTTGACCCTCGACGCTTCATCGACACGGCAGTTGGCGCTGCGCGACTTGCTTGGCCCAGGCCCCGCTGTGCGGTCTGGTGGTTCGGGCCTAGCTGACGACACCTCCGAGGAACGAACGGGCATTTGCTCTTTCGAGAGTTGATGCTCTTTTAAGAGCTCACCCGTTCCTCAGCGTTGGCGACCTCTCTCCGGCTTTCTCCACCTTCCCGCAGTTCTGCGTGGCACGGCAGGCTTGGCTGCGCTCCGACGACCCTGACTGCCCTCCACTGGACTTGAACCTTGGCAGGCTGCTGGCTTCCTCCAACTCAACGCCAGCTCGACTCCAGACTTCCACTCTCTGCAGCTCCCCGACAGACTGCTTGCTTGGCGTTCAGCGCTCCTGTATATGGGGTCCGTGGGTGAGGTCTGATCTCTCACCTCTCACCCCCCTGGCTCCGCCCCATTTGGGATTCTGATCCGATCTCTTCGCGAAACGCAGAGAGAGCGGACGTGGGTGAAATCATCAACCACGCGGACGTTGCAGGAATCATCGGCTCCCGCCCCAACGAGGGAGTCCCCGCGTCTGGTGGCAGAGGTGTTGTTCGTTGGGATTCGCCGTGGCTGGCGAAAAGATGGCGGCGTAATGGAGATGAAGGTGAGGCGATGTTGTGGTTGCTTTGTGGTGGGGATGGCGTGGTTGTTGAGAGGCGGTTGTGGTTGTTGAAGTCGTGGTTGTTCCAAAATAAAGAGAGCAAAAGAATAATGGCAGACTCAAAGATCACAGCCCGGTGACACGAATAATCCCTTTAGACATCCGGGGGGGGGGGGGGAAATCTAATCTGAACACACACTTATCGACATAACTGATCTTCGGGGAACCTGAATGGTGATCTGTGAATTTCCACAACCGTAACAACATTTTCTTCTCTTGAAGCAAAACTTTCAGGAGGGAATATAAATACTACACATGCAAAAAGAATCGATTCGATTTTGGTGAAGATCCGAATCCGGATCTGATAATTACCGCCACCACCGAAAGTGGAGGTTATGTTTTTGTGGTGTAGCGGGCCTGCGGGGGCAGGGCATGATGTGGGGGAGCGTGGTGGAGGAGTGGTTAGAGTGATCACGTGCTTGCGCGGGATATAGGAATGCGCGCCGCCTGAGGCGTCGTCGTAGTTGCTGTAGCCGTTGTGGCCTGGGAGCCTGTAAGTCGTGTGGCTTGTAGAGTGCATCGAGTACGTAATAAAGGGGAGTTACGGGCAACGTACGCTCACGCTCTCGCTCGTGCAATAAAGCAGGGTTGAACTGTTCCCCCGCTCGTGTCTGCCTTGGAGCACCTCTACCACGACACCACAGTTTGGTGACGAGGATGGGATCGGATCGGCGTGTGCAGGGTGGTTGGGTTCGGATCGGCAGCGAGTAACTCAGCGCACCCCGCGCGGTTCGAGGTCGACGCCGGGCGAAGGTCCCGGAGAAGCGCATCGCGAAGAGCGCATCGCAGGTTTCGCGCGCCACACGCACAGGCTCCGGGGCCAGGCGTCTCACCGGCACGGCCGGCTCAAGCATGACAGAAGGTCGCGTGCCCGTCTTTGTCGGGGATGATTCGAATTGTTTTCTGAACAGTTGGGCTGCTATTTCCACGCGAATGATGTGGATGATGAAGGCAAACGCAAGTCGATCTTGCTCGCCTCGCTGTCGACGGAGCATTACCGGCTGCTGAGTGATTTGGTAGCTCCAGATAAGCCCAGTGATGACGGGATGTCGTTTCAGGATATCGTGGAGAAGATGAAGACCCACATGTTGCCGGAGAAGTCATTGCAGCTCGCTCGGTACCAGTTCGATCACCTCGCGAAGGGTGCGGAGGAGCGCGTTGCAGATTTCGTGGCACGGGTGAAGCATTTGGCCGTGGCTTGCAAGTTTACGACAGAGGAGCGTCCGGCGCGACTCAGAGATCGTTTTATTTCGGGTCTGCAAGACGCGAAGATGGTGGCAGCCATTCTGCGGATGCGCGGTGTCGACGTTACATTCGACTCAGCGGTCAGGACTGCTTCGGCTGTCGAGCAGACGCTCACGGATGTCCGCGCCATCGCCGACCAGGACGTAATGAGTTGTTCCAGCTGGGGCATGTCGGCTGACCCCGGGGTCCACGCGATGACCCAGGTGCCCCAGGTCGCGCGCGCGTCTGGCGGTGCGAGCCGGGAGCGCGCGCCGCAGCGCGGCCGCACCGGGAGCGAGGTGGACTTCCAGGGGTGCTGTGGTCCACACCTGCGACGAGTGTGCCCGTATAAGAACACCGTGTGTTTGCATTGTCACAAGGTGGGACATTTGAAGCGTGTGTGTCGGATGGCGGGGGCCTCCATTAAGGTCTTGGATGGCGAGGTGCGGGACGACCCCAGTGACCTGGGGAGCGGCCTGCAGCCGGGGCATAGCGATGCTGGCGGGCCGGAGCAGGAGATGCAACCAATGTTGAGTCTGTTTTCGATTGGTCCGGAGGTGACAAGACCAATCACAGTGGAGGTCGAGGTGAATGGCGAGCCGATCATGTTTCACGTTGACACCGGGGCTGCAGTGTCGGTCATGGGCGAGCGGGCGGCTCGTAGTCTTCGCGGTGTCCGCCTGGTCAAGACGACCTTGTCGCTGTGCACGTACACCGGCGAAGCGATTGCACCGCTTGCGGTGGCAGACGTCTCGGTGGTCTACCGGGGTCAAAGCGCCCTACTCTCGGTGTTTGTGGTACGAGGGGAGGGCCCGCCCTTTTGGGCCGGGACTGGTTGGCGCACCTCGAGCTGGATCTCCAGTTCGTACCTCCAGGTGCGCCGGTGCCTACTTCGAGACCCGAGGGCGGGGTTCTGGCGGCAGGAGCCGCATCGATGCAACGGGAGCGGCCGTTCATTGCTTCCTGCGACGATGATGTACGGTTCGGGAGCAACGGGAGCCATGCCAGCCGCGATGAGCTCTCGCGCTTCAGCTGCGCTCATGGTGCAATGCGCGCCCGTGTCGTTCAGGTGATTTCAGCGGGGAATTGCAGCGAGCCCGTCGCGTTCAAGAAGTTCGCGGATAGTGACTGTCGACGACAAGCAGGTCATCGCTACGTCACGACGACAACCGAGAGACGGACACGTGATGTGGTTAATGGGTTGCTGTTCGTTGCGTATTTGATTTTCATTGCTCAAGTGATGCAGTTTAACGTTGTTGAAATAAATGCCGACAGTTCGTGTGTGAGAATATGTTTGGCTGGGATCAGTCAATGGGATTTTCGTTATGACCGATGTGATATGAAGGCTTTGGGGGCGATCGTGGCAAATAAAGAGGTTTTATTGACCTCCCGCTGCGTGGGCGGGCCACGGGTTGTTACTCTATCATATGTGGGGATTATTTTGGGAGAACGCGCTGCACGAAAAAAGAAGTTTGCAATTGCGCAGACGATGTTGTTGTTGATTTATGACATGACTGGATTTGATGTGTGGTTTGTATGGGATTGCTGCCATCCAATTGCCGTGTGGATCTCAGAGATCGACTCAGAGCCGGGGCTGGTTCGCTGTTCAGCGTTACCCCCACCTCTGGTTTCGGCAAGGTCAGACGTGCCTGGCGCCTGGGGCGAAACTCTCTGTTCTCGCCCGAGGCCGTTTGGGCGTACGTTGGAATCTCAGCTGATTGTAATGCGTGGGTTGTTATGGGGTTGTTGGTGCACCCAGCCGACGGCGCTGTTCAGCGTCCCCGCCCAAGGCCAGTCGGGTTTTGCGCTGGCGCCACGGCTTGCAGACAGCGGGCTTCCGGGCTCGGAATGTTTATCTGATTCGGGTCTGGCTGGGGGAGATGTGCCGCCTTGTCGGCCGGGGGCGTTTGATGGTGCCGGGGGAGGTTCGCTCAGGAGGTCGCCGCGACCTCGCCGGAAGGCGTGTAAGCATTATCCGCCTGGGGGCGCTTCTGGAAGCATGAGCCGCCTGGGGGCGCTTCTGCTGCGTAGTGATGCTGTGCTTCCCGCCTTGCTTCTTGATATCTGTGACGCAGTCAGGGTTTTTGTGGGTTCGTTGTGCAACTCAGTCTTCGGAACCTGTCCATTGCAGCTCCACTCACTCGCATCGACACGTTATATGGTGTGATTACCTATGCTTTTTCTTTTTGGGGTTATTATCGTTTTTGTACCTTATCTGCTTTTATTTCATGGTATCCTATGCTGATTATGCTTATTATGATGATGGTCATTTAATAATCATGGTTTTAGGAGGGAGGAGTGCGGTGTAGCGGGCCTGCGGGGGCAGGGCATGATGTGGGGGAGCGTGCTGGAGGAGTGGTTAGAGTGATCACTGAAATGAGAGCGAGAGATGAACCTTCAGAGTTTAGGCTTTATTCCATTTGATTGGAGCCGCTTCTGTGGGCACACCAGGAAATACAGGTTCAGCTAGGAGTACATAAGCAGAAACGTATACATGTGCAGTTAACCATTGCAGACTAAATCCGCGTAAGCACGGAGTTCGATATAATCTCCATTCTCACCAGTCAATGAGCACCTTCAGTTAACGAGCATCAAGTGGACAGCCGATGTCAATAGCAATGCCCCGGGGACAATCACTCGTGCCGCAGAGAGACCTCCCCTTATACGCGAGACGCACAACATGTGATCCCGCGTCATGTCCCTCGATTCACGTTAATTCACCACATTCTCCCCACCTTTAAAATGTAACTAGGGGCCCATCTTACACACCATGATTGCTTTAGCACTATAGGAGTATACATTTCAAGCAACGCGGACTAATTGATCTACAGGAGCATACATGCCAAGCAGTGATTATTTTGAGTTGTAGGAGCATGGAAATGAGCATCGATATATGATATAATGGGCATATAGGAGCATGAGCAGCGAGAATGCCGATAATCTCCTTTACAGATTGAGTCGTCGAGGGGGCCTTATTCGTCGACCTCTCCGGGAGTAAACGGCAGTTTCACTTGAGGGAGACTCCCGATCCTCTTGGTGAGCCTCGACTTGTGCCGGGGATGACTCCTCGATCGCTCTCGGGTGGAACGCGGCAGCCCCGTCGCCTGGCGGAGTTCCTGGGGGGGAAATGTCAGAAGGAGGAGTGCCAGGAGGGGAGCCAGTACCTGAGGGAGCCAGATGGCGAACCGACACAGTGGTCTCCCTGCCATGAGCATACTCTGGATTAGTGTCAATGAGTTCGACCCCCTCCACCAGCGGTTCATACTTGCTTTGTCGTACCGGGCGTTTCATGAACACTGTACCGGGGTGGGTCAGCCAGTTGGGCACCGTTTGACTGTCAACATAACGTCGTTGGTGAGTAAACATACGTTCGTGAGGAGTGGCATTTGTGGACGTGCAGAGCAAAGAGCGTATGGAATTCATTGCGTCAGGAAGAGCAACCTCCCATCGCTCGGGGCCCAGTCCTCTCGATTTCAGCGCCAGAGTTACGGCTTTCCAAATTACTCCATTATACCGTTCCACCTGCCCGTTTCCCTGTGGGTTGTAACCCGTCGTTCGACTAGTTGCTATGCCGTGCTCTAATAGGAATTGTTTTAGCCCGGCCGACATGAAACACGGCCCTCTGTCTGAATGTATGTACGAAGGTCTCCCAAACATAGCGAAGAGGTCAGAGAGACATTTTACGACAGTGCCCGAGGTCATATCCGAGCACGGAAACGCGAAAGGGAACCTTGAATATTCATCAACAACGGTGAATATGTATCTGTTGTCTGTTTCGGTCGGTAGGGGCCCTTTGAAGTCGATGTTTAGTCTCTCGAAGGGGGAAGTAGCCTTGATCAGTCTGCCAGATGCCGCGCCAAAGAATCTGGGTTTTAGTTCAGCACAAACAGGGCATGAAGCATTCATTTGTTTAATATCTTCAACAGAATAGGGAAGATTTTGTCTGCGTACGAAATGTGCCATCCTGGTTACCCCTGGGTGGCACAGAGACACATGGAGGTCTTGCAAAGCCTGACTGATTGTTGCCGAACTGTAGACCCGGGAGAAGGTATCTGCAGCAGGGTTTTCCTTCCCGGGCCGGTAAACAATGTCGTACCTGTAGCAGGCTAGGTCTATCCGCCATCTCATAATTTTTTCATTCTTAATTTTCCCGTTATTTTTCCCATCAAACATGAAAGCCACGGATCGTTGGTCCGTAACGAGCGTGAAGTGGTTTCCCAGTAAATAATGTCTCCATTTCCGCAGCGCTTCAACGATGGCGTACGCCTCCTTCTCTATTGCCGAGTGTCTCTGCTCGCTTCTAGAGAGAGTTCTCGAGAAGAAAGCGACCGGCCGCCCAGACTGATTAAGTGTTGCAGCTATGGCGTGATTTGAAGCGTCGGTCTCCACCACGAAGGGCACCGAGCTGTCGATCGATAAAACCACGGACTTACTGATATCATCCTTGAGATCGTGGAAAGCTTTCACGACAGCGGCATCTGGTGGAAAGTTTTTGCAATGCACTAGGGGATGTATTTTCTCGGAGTATTGCGAAATCCATCTTGCATAGTAAGCGAACATCCCGATCACCCGGCGCATTGTTTGCAAGTCCTGAGGTGGTGGAAGCTCACGGAGCGGGCGCAATCGCTCAGGATCAGGCTTAATTGTGCCGTCGGCTATCGTGTAGCCGAGAAGGTCAATTGACCTTGCCGAGAATACGCATTTCTCGTAGTTGAGAGTCAGATTATATTTTCCAGCAATGCTCAAGAATCTGTCCAGATTCCTATCATGTTCCCTCTGATCCCTACCGCACACTGTGACATTATCCACGTAAACAAAAGTGTCTTCGAGGTTTTCATCTGAGATGATGTCGTCCATAACCCGTTGGAAGCAAGCTACTCCATTCGTGACACCGAATGGTATCCTTCTGAACTGGTAGAGGCGCCGCCCTGCCTGGAATGCAGTGTACGGTTTGTCTTCCTCTCGGATGGGAATTTGATGATAGGCGCTTCGCAAGTCGATGGTACTGAATACCTTATAATTGGCCACGCGTTTGACCATCTCATCTATGCGCGGCAGGGGGTAGGCGTCGAGTTGGGTGAAGCGATTGACCGTTTGGGAATAATCGACAACCATCCGTCTCTTATGGTTCTGACTGCTGGTTACTAACACCTGTGCGCGCCATGGCGAATCGCTCGGTTCTATAATTCCCTCCTCCAGTAATCGCTTGGTTTCTGAAGTGATGAAATTCATGTCAGCAGTGGTATATCGCCGCGATTTGATCGCTATCGGTTTGCAGACCGGCGACAAGTTAGCGAACAGCTGGGGGTACGTCACCTCCGCGGTGGTCAGCGCATTTAAAATTAGACGAGGCTTGCTTCCTCCAAAGGGTATTTCGACGCTCGTGTGCTGCTTGAGGACATTATGACCCAGAATTACGTCTGCGCACAAATCACGAAGCACCAGCACCTTTACATCCCGATGCGTGTACCCTTTTACGTCCAATTCAACATTGCAGTACCCTCGTACGCGGGATTGTAGTGAGGTGGCGGCCATGCATACCGTATTGTCAGTCGGGTGGATTACCCATTTCCTGCCCTTCACTAGCGAGCTGTTGACGAAACTTTCAGAGCTACCGGTATCAATCAGTGCCTCAGCCATATGCCCGTTAATTCGCACGTTGATGATAGCCTTGGATAGATTCCCCGGGGAGGCTGCAGTCAATTTATTTTGCGAGTAGAGAGCCGCAGAAGTGGGTTTATTCCTCCTTAGAGTAGATTTACATACCCTGGCATAATGCCCTTTCTTGTCGCAATTCATGCATGTGGCATCTCTGGCGGGACATTTTTGACGAGGATGCCTTTTGTACCCACAAAAGAAGCATTTACCGACCGGAGCAGTTGCTGAGGAGTTTGACGAGGTCTGGGTATCCGGCTCCTCGGGTGTTTCTCCATCCCTCATGTCTGGCTGTGTCTGTGCCAGTGGGGTTCCTTGGGTTCCCATCGTAGCAGCGTTCATGAGCAGCATCGGTGTCCCAAATGACTCAGATTGCTGCTGAGCCGTATCCATCGCTCGAGCCTGATCGACTACCTTGTCAAGAGTGGGTTGCGCTTTCTCTAGTAAGCGTTGCCGTATGTGGGCTGATCTGAGTCCTTGGATGAATGCCTCCCGTGTGGCTTCCTTTCGGTGTTCCTCGGCGCTTACCGCCCGGAAGCTGCAGTCTTTTCCCAGCTGATTCAGAGCTTGCAGGAACTGATCGATTGTCTCCCCGGCTGCTTGCTTGCGTGTGTTGAGAAGATGTCGTATGTATACCTCGTTCTTGGGCTTCACGTAGAGCGCCTGCAGCACGTCGATCGCTGCTTCGTAAGTGTCGCACCCCGAGAAGAGCCTGTACACGCCGGGCGAGACATGATTCACAAGAGCGGCAAATTTGTCAGCTCCCTCCGCGATGATGGTCAGATAGTGTGAGAAGGAGCAGAACCAATGTGACCATTTCATTTCTGCGTCAGTCGTGTTTGGGTCTGCGTCGAACCTCTCTGGTTTGTAGATCTTGTCCATCTTTGGTTGAGAGAGCCGAGAAAATTAAATGGAATAAATTGAAATGAGAGCGAGAGATGAACCTTCAGAGTTTAGGCTTTATTCCATTTGATTGGAGCCGCTTCTGTGGGCACACCAGGAAATACAGGTTCAGCTAGGAGTACATAAGCAGAAACGTATACATGTGCAGTTAACCATTGCAGACTAAATCCGCGTAAGCACGGAGTTCGATATAATCTCCATTCTCACCAGTCAATGAGCACCTTCAGTTAACGAGCATCAAGTGGACAGCCGATGTCAATAGCAATGCCCCGGGGACAATCACTCGTGCCGCAGAGAGACCTCCCCTTATACGCGAGACGCACAACATGTGATCCCGCGTCATGTCCCTCGATTCACGTTAATTCACCACAATCACGTGCTTGCGCGGGATATAGGAGTGCGCGCCGCCTGAGGCGTCGTCGTAGTTGCTGTAGCCGTTGTGGCCTGGGAGCCTGTAAGTCGTGTGGCTTGTAGAGTGCATCGAGTACGTAATAAAGGGGAGTTACGGGCAACGTACGCTCACGCTCTCGCTCGTGCAATAAAGCAGGGTTGAACTGTTCCCCCGCTCGTGTCTGCCTTGGAGCACCTCTACCACGACACCACAGTTTTCACCACTTTTTGCCTTTGTCTACAGGATATCTCAAAAAGTTGTGGACGGATTCGGACAAAAATTGGTGGACATGTTGAGTGTGTGACAAGGAAGAATCGATTCGATTTTGGTGTAGATCCGAATCCGGATCTGGATAAGAGAATTATTTAATTTTTAAAGTGATTCTTCACCATTGAGAGATGGGCCAAGTAATAACATGACGTTTCAAACATGTAATGGGCCCCATACGTTGTCATGGATCAGGTATTACGTGGTGAAGTCTGTGTTACACACTTTACCAACGAAAACACCGCGTGACGTCATCGAGAGAGTGGATCCCACTTCCCCACCTGTACGACACAGGTGACATACAGACCGTCCCTTCCGATGAATGCGGTAACATACCGGGTTTACTCCCCAGAAAGCCCATGGCATGATAGGCCTTCTCGGTCGCGGCCAGCTGCCCGAGCGCCGCCACAAAGGATGGCCACGAGCCGCCGACGTTGCGGCTGCTCTCTCGTTCCTTGTCGAGAAGTTCCCGACCCCGCTCGCTGGAGAAAGAGCCCACCTGTGTGAAGAACGCTTGCAGAAAGCGCAACTCGGGATTTTCCGCCGCCTCAGCCATGACCACGTGTTGTATAAACTGCGACTCAACAGGTTTTACTTGTCAAGTGAATTCACCATGACAACGCGACTTGTCAGCACTACGTTGTTGTTGCGCTTCCGGTTCACATCCTCAATGAATTATTTACATTATGCACACGCTCCTTTTGCCTTCAGGACCAGTGATGGTTTGGGAAATATTCTCGCAGTAAACAGACTTTTTAAGCTGCTTTTATGAATTCAAAATTAAAAGGGAATCGAGAAGCTCACGACGAGGTGCCCGATGCTAACTACTCCATCATGACGTCATGAAGCGTACAATTCATTAAAACAATCTCGAGCGCTGAAAACCTTTCTTTTTTTTCTTCCGTACTACTTTCACTAATCCAGCTGAGCATTACCTACCAAACCATGAATTACGTCACAACAAATAACTGAATACATTCAGAGCAATTATAAAACACTTTTTATTTTTATTATTATTATTATTTTTTTTAATGTTGCTGCTGAACGTGTACTTCCGAGTTAAACAAGTGTTTCGATGGCGTGTCACAATTGATACTTTTGAAGTAAGTTAATAATTTGTACATTTCCTGTGGAATATCTTTTCGTTTTCGAATGAAACGTTTTGTATGATGAGGTGAAAGGGCGAGTGAACATGAGTTCCGGTAGTTTGGCGGCTCAATTTGTGAGGTGATGCCCGTGCGCGCGGTTTTCGTGTGAAGTACAGTATGAAGTATTTATTAATAATAATAATTCTGTTTAAACATTATTTTATCGTCTTTATTATGAAAAGCTTCTCTTTCTGTGTAAACCGCATACACTGTCAACCCGCATCGCGTTCAATAACCCTCGCGGTGTGCTGCATCGCGGAGTACGTCGTTTTATTATTATGATTATTATTATTATTATTTGCACATACGGCCACGCACTAGTTTATTATAATTGATGGACCTCGATGTCTGTCTGCTCGTGTTATTGTCCCACCTGGTGGATTTATGAACAGGTAATTCATCTCGGTGTGGAATTGGAGTTGTCATTGGATGACTGCTTGTTTTGCTTGTGCAAAAAAAAATATCCTTGTGTACATGTGCTGTGTCTTTGAAGGCTTGGACAGGTGGCCTGCAATCGAGGGTTCGTCCTTGGCATTCGGCGGCCGATGCTGGATCCACCGATTATGGATACTATGAGTTCTGCAAACGCTGAGGTTGGTGGGATTTTGTTGGACTGCCGAGAGGGGAGAAAGGTGTGCTGATGGTGCTGTGAGAAAAAAAAAATGTGTATCGGAGATATCAAGGTCTTATCTTGCTTTTGTTGTGATGATGCCATTAAAATGTAAATATTCCATTCTTAGACCATTTGGAGTACCTGTGAGATGGCCAGCAGGTGGTACTTCATTTTGTAGTCCATCATTGTTATTATTATTATTATTATTATTATCATTATTATTATTATTACGAGTGCGTGGCCGTACGTACAAAAGAAAAAAAAAATAATTGTGACGTCATAGCACCGTGTCCTGTCATTTGTTTGGTAAATAAATGGCCATAACTTGGGAAGCACTTGTCCGATTAATATCAAACCTTGAAAAGGCACATACTCAGGTCTCCAGCAATATAACCTGGCAAGTTTCAATTCGATCGGACAAGTGGTTGTCGAGAAACAGCGGTCACACACACACACACACACGCACACGCACACGCACACGCACACGCACACGCACACGCACACACAAGCATTTCAAGGCCATTTTCCCTGCTAAAGTGGGGGTTAGCCTTGCGGGCCCCATGACAACCTTCTCCACTTTACCCTATTTTCTACATCTCCCTTTCTTAATCCCCTTGCCCACATTTCTTCTCCACCACCTTCAGCCAAGTTTTTCTCGGTCTTCACCGTCCTCTACTTCCTACTACACTCATTTCCAACACTCCTCTCACCCAGTCACTTTCATCCATCCTCATCAACACATGACCCAACCATCACAACCTCCATCACAGACTCTATTCCCATCATCTTCCGCAGGTCATTCTCTCTCTCTGTCTCTGTCTCTGTCTCTCTCTCCGATACTCCACACATCCATCGAACCATTCGCATTTCCACCCTTTCCAGCCTTTGTTGCTGCTCCATGTTCAGTACCCATGTCTCACTCCATGTTCAGTACCCATGTCTCACTCCCATAAGTCATCGTACTCCTCACACATGTAGCATACACCTTTTCCATTCAGCTTCAACGACACTCCCCTCTTCGTCAGCACGCCACTCGGTTCCCGAAACTTCTTCCATACACTTCTCACTCAAGCAACCGTCGAAGAGTCTGATCCACCTTCTCCATTCAGCATGTCTTCGAGAAAGCAAAATGTTTTCACCCCTTCCAGCTTCACACCATCTCCAAGATCCAACTCAACAATTCCTTCATCTGCTGCTCCCTCTATGCACACCTTACACTTGAATGTAGCTGCCACACTGGTTAATGACCCTCTCACCCCACTACATTTTCGATGAACCCATTCAGCACACATTGTACACTGAATGGAGTTCACTCCGACACCCTTCCTGCACACAGCACACGGCCACTTCCCAGTCCTTTCCACCTCACCACATGCTTTACCACTTGCCATCACCTTCGTCTTTCCGATATTCACCTTCAAACCTTTTGCTTCCATACATTCCTTCCACTTGTTCATCTTCTCCTTCAGTCTATCCATACTCTGCAATCAACACCAGATCATCTGCATACAGCAGCTCCCACGGTAAACCCTCCTTTACCCTCTCTGTTGATGCTTCCTTCACTGTCACCTCTTTCAACCTCCACACCTTCATCCTCAGTTGGTACTTCACCCACTGAATTCTCCTCGCACCTTTCACCCTGATATCGCAGACAACCAGGTGGTGCTGTGAAACAGTCTCCTCCCCTGGGATCACCTTTGTGTCCCGGAGGTTTCTCCTATCTCGCCGACGCACCATCAGGTAGTCAATGGTTGTCGTCAACCCACCTGACGTGTATGCAATCAGCTTATTATCCGCTTTCTGGAATTGAGTATTACAGATCAACAAATCGGCTCCATCAGCAAACTCCAAGATCCTTTCACCTTCTCCATTTCTCACACCATATCCATAACCCCCATGGACTCCCTCAAAACCGTCTATACTCCTTCCCACATGTCCATTCAAGTCTCCTCCTACCACAACAATTTCATCATCTTTCACATTTTCCATCAACTTCTCCATCGCACACCAGAACATGTTCTTCTCTTCATCGCTTCGACCGACCTGCGGGGCATATCCCGAGATGACGTTCACCAAGAGCTTTCCGATCACGATTCTCACCATCAACCTTTCACTCACTCTAGTCACACTCACTACGCTGTCTACAAACTCCTCAGAAAACATGACACCAACACCATGCACGCCTTCCGGGCACCCTTGCCACATAAACTTTTACTTCTGCCCCTGCCTTCCCTTCACCATTCTCACACCACTTCCCTTCCATCGTGTCTCCTGCACACGACATATGTCCACTCTTCTCCTGACCAATGTTTCAACCACTTCTCCAGATCTCCCTGTCATTGTCCCTACATTCCATGTACCAAACCTCAGTAACCGATCTCCACGTGGGGCATCAGACGATTAGTCATCATAAATGGAAAAATTTCCTCCCTTGCTTCGATCGGGTTCCCCACCTTGAGTTTTACCCCCACGGGGTACTTTGGGCTGTACCCTGCCCATCAGTTGTACTCATCATGGTTTCCTTTTGAGGCGATGTTTTTATGGCCGGATGCCCTTCCTGACGCCAACACTTTTAGTCGCCTCTTAAGACGCGCAGGTATACGGTGTACCTATTCTAACCGGGGCACACACCGGGAAGACAGACACACAGAGATTGCTGGAATTATAGACAGATTATTAATTTCAGCTATTTTTCCTCAAATTGCTAAAAGGACATTCGAACATGAATTTGCGTTTTTGCTCTCTGTGGCTGATTCAAACTTGTCGTTGTTTGAGCCGTCCGCCAGAGGGTGTTACTTCAAACTGGAAATGAGGATGGAGCACTGAGGTAGACTGCAAGACAGGTGTCCTGAGGCTGTGGGGGGGGGGGGTGCTGAGGGAGTCGTGTGCAGGTTTTGTAGTTTGTCCATCGAACAACTGCGAGGCACAGCAGCATACACTCATTCCTGCATTGAGGTTCAAGTGCTGGTTTTGGTTCAACAGCATTTGACTCTTCACGAGTCGGCACTTTTACAATCTCTCTGTGCTCTTCGGGCTCTTTCAACCTGTATCCTTAAAGGTTCTTTCACCTGAATTTATGAGATTGTGCCAACACTGGTGGAGTTTTGTGTCTGAGTCGTGAATGCGCTCTGGACTCCACACCTGGACTCGCTGCGCCAGCTTGTGCAATGTTGGCGCCTTCATTGCTCCTCGTTGTTCCTTCACTCGTAACTGCAAGACCGTGGCTGCTTGATGGTCTTTGGATTCTTCCACTGTGCCAAACGGCTCGTGTTTTGTCGCCGTGGCCCTGCAAGCAGCGTTTTCTAAAATGTTAATATGTATCTCCCTTTTGATCTGTTAGAATCCCAGCTCACTCTCTGTGTCCTGCTTTCAACATCCTCCCATCAGGTCTGGTTTTTTGTGGTTTTCTTTTCTCTTCGCTTTTTAAACTTTCCACAAGTTTGATTTTCATCCCTTCTTGTTCATTTTACCCTGTTGGTCCATCGCATTATGGTGGACCTTTCGACCCCTTTGTACGCACACCGCACAAGCATCTATGGAGTCCTCTTGCAGCGCACAGACTATTCTTTTTTTTCAGCAAGTAATGCACAATCTTGACTCACTGAGAGTGGGTACTCTGCTACATTGAACAGAATTTTCATAATTAGTCACCGAATTGGTTCACCGAAAATTAGAACGATCGATTTACCGTTTGGACATGTCAATGGTTGCCATGACCACAAATTCACCCCATTATATTGAAATGGGACTTTTTGTGAATTTATTATTACCATACCTCAATTTTTCATGTACGTGTAGTACATGTAACGAGAATCTGGTCAAATGTAGTTTAAGGTCAAGGACAAGGCTATCTGAAATGTGTAAAACACCTATAAGGCTGCAATTATAAATTTTATCAACCAAATTTGTTGTGCCTCCATTCAATCATGGAAAACACTTGATAGGTCAAATTTTTTAAATTGTCAAATTGCTGTTTCCATGGCAGCTATTGTTTATTTGGATTTCAAATGCATCATGCTATGCGTGACATCTTTCTTGGTTGTTTTTTTCCTGCTTGTTAGATTTTTACTATATCACCTGTTTTTAATCAAGGTGATGTTACGAGTTACCTCCGCCACCGAAGGTGAACGAGGTTATATTTTCACCTCTTTCTGTCTGTCTGTGTACAGGATGTCTCAAAAAGTTGTTTTACGAATCCGGATGAAATTTTGTTGACGGGTTGGGTGTGTGACGAGGACGAACTGATTAGATTTTGGTGAAAATCCCGATCCGGATCTGACTACTAGAATTTTTAAGTGATTCTTCACCATTGAGAGATAGAGCCAAAAACGAGATATAGCACGATATCTCAAAAATGTAATGGGCCAGATATGTTCTCATGGATCAGGCATTACAGGGTTTAGGTATGCGCTCAACCGAGTGCCTTCTAGTTTAATTATTTGGTGCATTTAGGTTCAAGATTAAACATTTTGAGGGATAAAGAGAACGGGTATCCAATCAGCTGTTTGGGCTTGTAATTATTGGAGTGCCACTCTCGGGGTGTTTTAAACGATGTGAATACATATTTGGTTAATTCATTTATTTTCCTTTGTAAATGACGTTTGCCGTGTTTGATGCTTCCATATACGAGGGTCGGTATGAAAGTAATGCATCTTATTCTTCATTTCGTAACCAAAGCTTCCTCGGAAAGCAATGCCAGATCACAATGAAAGGTTTGTCTGTCCCGCCCATTTTAAGTTGAGCAGCACTGTGATCGGTCACATGACAACATCACACCACACCTTCAAAATGGCTGCTCTGCTAGGTCATGTGCGTATGAAGCGGAGAATATTTCTTTCTGCGGAAGAGGTTCCACCGATGGATATTTGTAGGCATTTAAAGAATGTGCACGGTGACACTACCATCGATGTGAGCGCTGTTAGACATTGAGTGAAGCATTTCAAGAACAGGAAACCGATATCGACCACAAGCCTCAGTGGTTGGCCTGCAACCGCAGTGACACCAGAAAGCAAGAGTCGGATTGATGCGCTCATTTAAGTGTATTGAAGTGCAACTTCATATTCTTATTCATTAAAGTGCAACTTCATATTGGCACATGTATGTATATTCCCTGTAATTACCCCATGCACACAAAACGCAAGGCTGGGTTAAGCAATTTGTTCATGCCTGTCTGTCTGTCGACCCGCCTGTCTTATCAGTTTATGATCGAGGAACAACCTATTTTGTTTGAATGTTATATTTTGAGCATGAATTGGAGGACAAGTCTGCCGTTTAACAGTACTTTGTCCCGATCACACGTGCACAGAGGAGTGAGATCATATTTTTTTACTGTCTGTCTGCCTGGCAATCAAACAGAATAGAAAATTATTCCAAATCGGAAAAGTACTGTTTTTAAGGACGTAAATAACTAATGTAATACGTTGGATTATAGGGTGGTGTCATCGACACTGGGTAAAACCGCAGTAAAACCCAGAATTCATTAATTTATATGCCTTTAAATTTCTTCAAACGTTTATTTGAATTGAACTAGCAAATTGCCCGTATGGGATACTAAATGAGGTAGGGATGGAGATGGCGTCTTCTGTCATCGAACCGGCAAGATGGGAGCAACAATTTGCATTTATTGGTACATCTGATGCATTTTAGATGCCATAATGGTGGCATGGTGCTCCATTTGAAACTGTTTTTTTAATGACATGTTTAGGCTCGTGCGAGAGCTAAAACACAGAACGTATAACACGGCAGGCGACAAAAAGGGTGGGAGAGGGAAGCACAAAACAATGGGGAACAGAGACGAGAGGTGATCTGTGGAAGGGAGAGGGATGGGGCAGGATATACGGGGGTAAACAAGATGGACACTGCAGGGACTTTCAGGAAGGAAAACAGGGAATTTGAAGGAGGTGGGTTTGGGGTGGATTAATGGGGGTAGAAAAGATCAATATTTTGGATGGGGGAAGATATGAGATGGTGGTGAACAGCTGTTTTGAAGACTTGAAGGGAGGAGTGGTGGTGGTAGTACAGCATGCACATGAGATTTTTTTTGTTTTTTTAATGTGCCTTATTTTCTATTGTCTTGCATTTTCCACAAGCCGTGGAATGTCCCTTCTTTTCTATTGTATGGCACATTCCATATAAAGGGAGCTTTTCTATGCCCCTGACATTTTCCCCAAGAATATCATGGGTGAATGAGGTTGTGGTCAAGTTTCATCAAAAGAGAAGAAAGCAAATAACTCCCCCCTCCTCCAATTGGAATTTTCAGTCCCTGTGTTAAAGTTGCACACAGAGAAACCATCCCATATAAAGGGAGGAGCACTTCATGCTTCCCTTGATTGCTGCAGGAGTCTCTGCTTCTAACAACACTGCCATTGCATACTTGTACTGCACAAGAACAGAACTCAAGCTAATAGCTAACGAGCAAAAACTATGGCACTTAGGTGGAAATTGTTTTGAAAGCCATTAATTAGATATATTATCCAATGTATATTCCAAGTTTCACCTAGTTTCAATGAATAGCCTTTGAGATATCAGCGCCAATACATTTTGGGTGGACGGACGGACAGAATAAGACACCAACGTGAATTTTGAGGGGTTTTTTTTGGTTAAAAACTCAAGGATACCGAAATGGACATTGCTGAAATTATGAACATATTTTCTCGACGTCAAAGGATTTACTTCTGAAATTTGCACCAACTTACGTCCAGTGGAAGCCGAGAAATTAATTTTCAGTCCATGCGTTAAAGTTGCATACAGAGAAACCGTCCCATATAAAGGGAGGGGCGCTTCGTGCCTCCCTTGATTTGTTTATTCGAAGACACTTGAACACTCTAGAACACTCTAGAACACTCTATAACACAAATTACCTTCATCATACAAACAAGAGCCTCCAGTTTTGTAGTACTCGGACGTGTTCTATCGGGTGGGGTACGTAATAGGAGCTGTGAAGCGCAGCCCCATGGCATGTGAGAGAGTGCAGTATCGAGGTGAAGAAGAGGTGGCCCTCGATATGGCTGTGTACAATGCCGATTGATGTGTTCCATGGTGATCAATAAAGTAGTGCCGGATTAAGCCTTGCCAGGGCTGGGGGCAAATAATAGTTTTGGGCCGGTCTCAACGTGAGTGTCACAACATGAGTGAGGTCAGTTCAGTAAAGAATCTCTCGTCTCTTTGGCTCGTTTAGATTTAGACTTGAAGGAGTTGTATTAATAAAATACGTCTTTTTATTTTATTTTCCTCATTTAATTGAAACCCACAAACAAAGAAAAGTATTAAACTTAAATACAATCATGAACCATCTCACTTTGAAAAAAAACTGCATCAGAAAACTCTCAAAGAAAACTCATAACTTGGACTAATACTGAAACAATATATAATGGACAAGCATTGTAATGGAATATAAAGAATTCCATGACGGTGTTTGTCTTATTGTTCAAGTCTTTCCACATATTCTCAATGGGATTCAAGTTTGGGCTTTGGCTGGGTCACGCAAGGACTTCCACATTCTTATTCTGAATCCATTCCAGTGTTGCTTTGGCTGTATGCTTGGGGTCCTTGTGCTGTTGGAATGTAAATCTTCACTGCACTCTGAAGCAGGTTCTCCTCAATGATTTGCCTGTATTTGGTTCCATTCATTGTTCCATTCCCCTGCCAAATCTCCCAGTCCCTGACACTGAAAAGCATCCCCATAGCCTGATGGTGCCGCCACCATGCTTAATGGAAGGCATGCTGTTAGATGGGTGATGAGCTGTGCTCGGTTTGCTGCCAGATGTAAAACTTTTAATTCACGCCAATGAGTTAAATTTTCGTCTCGTCAGACCACATAATCTTTTGTCTCATGCTCTCGGTTTTTCACGTGTCTTTTTGCAAACTCCATCCCGAAAGCCTAGATTTGTGAAGTGCTGCAGAGATTGTTGTCCTTCTGGCAGGTTCTCCCATCTCAGCCAAGGAACTCTAGTTCTGTCAGAGTGGTGATTGGATTCTTGGTCACCTCTCTGACCAAGGTCCTCTTTGCTCGGTTTGGTCGGACGTCCAGCTCTAGGAAGAGTCTGGGGAGTTCCATATTCTTTCCATTTCCTAATGATGGAGCTCACTGTGCTCTTGGGAACTTTCAACACTCCAGAAATTGTTTTATACCTTTCCCCAGATCAATACCTCCTCCAAATTCTATCTTGGAGTTCTACGATCAGTTCCTTGGACTTCATGGGAGAGTTTCTGCTCTGACATGCACTGTCAACTGTGGGACCTTATATAGAAAGGTGTGTTTCTTTCTAAATCACGTCCAATGAATGGAATTGGCTACAGGTGGACTTCAGTCAAGTTGTGGAGACATCTCAAGGATGATCAAAGGAAATTGGATGAACCTGAGCTCAATTTGGAGTGTCGTAGCAAAAGGGTTGAATACTTAGTGAGGCAAGACATTTCAGCTTTTCATTTTAATCACTTTGTAAAAATTTCTCAAAACATGTTTTCACTTTGTCATTATGGGGTATTTTGTGTAGGTCCATGACAAAAAAATTAAACTTAATCCATTTTAAATTCAGGCTGAAACACAACAAAATGTGAAAAAGTCAAGGGGTGTGAATACTTTCTGAAGGCATTGTCGACCCTTTAGATCCTCTTAGACTCCTTTCTACCTTTAGACCTTGGCACCTTTCAAACCCTTTAATACCCTGGAGACTCCTTTGACCTTGAGCCCCCTTTTATATATCTTAGACCTTAATTTACACCTTTTTTAAACCCCTTGGACGCTTCTCAGTCCTTTTTAGACCTTTCATTTGGAACATACTTCCATTTATTTGCCGCACAAAACAAGTCATGGTGAGAGTCTGCAATCTCTGATTGCTCTTTCTTGTTTTCATTGTAATTGTAATTATATTTAGTGAGAAATACAATAGAAGGCATTACTTTCGTATGGACTCTATATACAGGTGTGTTTTGCATTTGCTAGCATGTTCTAGGTAGTGTATTCCCTTGGGACTGTGTACAGGTTTTTTTGCACACCATGCTACTTGATAGTCTGATCTTTGAGCACATTTGGGTGTTTGGACCTGCAGATCATTATTGCCGCCACCGTACCGACCGGCTTCGAGTTGACTGCTGCTGATGAGGTGCATGAAAAGCTCGGTGTGTTGTCTGAAATCCGCCGAGACAGGGGACAGATTTCCTTCCCTGTTGACCTCAATAAATTGTGGCAGGTGAGGCCGAAACTTTTAATTGTTTTGTATTTTCCGGTCACCTCTTTGAAACCTGACAGTTATTGAGGTTTGGCTTTGCAGTGCTTGCGTTATTTTGATCACTTTGCCATTTGCAAGTTTACCTTGTAAATGTTACATCAGGTTCATCAACTCCGGTCAGTGGACAACTTATTCACCATCGTGAAGGATTTCCCAGTCTATGCTTTCAAGGATGACAAGGTACTTGCTTGAATGTGCAAACGAGTACGTAAACATTTATCGTCTCCATCGGTGAGTTTATCGAGACTGTCGTATAATCTGCTTATTTTTTTATTCTTAGTCTGAACTACAACGATTTAATGTTTTTTTTTCACTTTTCACCTTGTAACAGCAAGATTAGGTTCCTTGCCACTATGCTTCGAATGTGCGACGCTTCTTGAATGATGTCTTCCCAGACTTGGTGGATCGGTAGATGTGGATCAAATGCTTGGCCACCTCATTCACCTGATCTATCACCATTGGAGTACATTTTAATATGGGCTCGGTAAAACTGTTGTTTCCTCATCAAAAGATAATTCTTTAGATGAACTTGGAGCTACAATCACAAATGCAATTACTCGGCAGCAACTGGAGAATGTTTTGAACAAGTTGGAAAATCGCATTGAACGATGTATTGAGAAAGATGGTGGTTATGTTGAAGCCAAAAATTAGTGAACTTGATTATGCTTTCATGCACCATCTACAAGTTTGTTTCCATTATGCGAACATGAAAAGTTTTAAAAGTTCAAAGTTGCACAAGGACTTGATGGACATTGTACATAAAACCGAAAAACATGGTCTGAAGCCTCGGTTGCCCACAAACACTTGACGGTGTGGACCGTTTGACCCTGCTACCTCTTTATACCCCTTTGGAACCCACCAGACCCTTTGGAGTTTCGACCCTTCATTTGCACTCAATGACCTCTCATTTATTTGTAAATTAGATTATGTACTCTATCCCAAAACACAAAAGAATCTGCCAGACCAGGTTTTTACCCTGCGTACGCAAAGCGTAAAGCGGAGTTACACAATTGTCCATCCGTCAATATGTCCACAAGCATCAGTTTATGATTGAGGAGCAACTTCATTAAAAATGAATGTTGTATTTCAAACGTGAATTTGAAAATGAACCTGCCATTTAACAGGACTTGAATCAGTCCCGATCGCACGTGCGGAAATGGGAGGAAGACGATTTTGCCATTCTGTTTGCCTACCCTTTTCTCTTTGCGATGCTACCAACCAAGATAAGCAGAACCTGAAAAAAAGGCAGAGAAAATTAATTAATCAATTATATTTTGCACCTCGCCCCTCCCTCCCCACCCCCTTAGCTTCTTGGAACTGAGGTGATTTTACCAATGGGGGGCCTTTTGATTATGAATTGTGACCTTCAAGTATTACTGCAGAAGGTCCTCAGACAGAGGGCCTAATTGTTCTGATTGGGTCGAGAGGATCTACAGTGTCTTAGGGGGGCAAAGGGTCTTGGGGGTATGATGGGGTATTAGGGTCCCCTGGGGTCAGGAATGGGAGCATGCGCCAGAGCAGCGCGTCGCTGCATCCACTTTCCGCCAGTACTCCAGAGGCCTCCGTCTGGCCATCCCCCAGACAGATGCCTGTCCCATCCCCATCTCCTTGAGATGCTGATCAACCTGCTGCAACCACGAGGCATGTGGTCGGCCCATTGGCCTCCTCCACTCACGAGACTCCCTCACTGAGAGAATCTGGTGAGCGGGATGACCGTTAGGAAAACGAGCCACATGTCCATACAGCCGCAGCTGACGCTCACGGACTATGCAGGTAACAAATCTCATTTGAGTCTCTCAGCAACTGCTCATTGGACACAAAGTCTGACCTGCGATAGCCAAGCATTCTCCGAAGAGACCTGGTACCAAAGAAATTAAGTCTCCGTCTCAGATCCCTGGTCAGAGTCCAAGTCTCACATTCATAGAGCAAGACTGGAAGCACCAAGGACCTGAAGACTCGGACTTTCGTCCTCCCGCACAGGTACCAACAGCCCCACACCCCATGATCCAGTGAATCCATGACTCCACAGGCCTGACCCAGACATCTATTGACCTCTGACTCACAGCCAGCAGAGACATGAATATCACTGCCAAGGTAAGTGAATCTCTCCACGACCTCAACATCCTCACCACAAACGGGTACAGACAGGATAGGAGCATCCAAGATGTCATTGAAAGCCTGGATCTTAGTTTTGACCAATGAAACCCGTAATCCCAGCGGCTCTGACTCCTCATTCAGCACATCGAGGGCCCCCAAAAGGATATATGGAGTCTCTGCAAAGATGACTGCATCATCTGCAAAATCAAGGTCAGAGATCTTGACATTCCCAAACGATGCACCGCAGCTTGATCTCTGACATCCTCCCCAGAATCCAGTCCATACAAGTGCTGAAAAGTGTGAGGGCCAGTACACACCCCTGACTAACTCCAGTAAGAACTGGAAACAAGTCAGAGATGGTATTGCCACATCTCACAGCACTCTCAGTACCAGAGTATAGTTCAGGTATCAGATCGATCAGTTTTGGTGGCACCCCACAAAGACCAAGAATCCTCTAGAGGGCATCCTGATTCACTGAAACAAACGCTTTACAGAGATCAACATAGGCTGCAAGCATCCCCTGCCGAAACTCTCGTCTGCGTTTGGTGAGGAGCCAAAGAGCAAGGATACGGTAAATCGTTGACCTCTTTGGTGTAAAGCCTGACTGCTCTGGATGCTGGTGCTCAAGCAGATGGTAGCGAACCCTATCAAGAATTTTCCAAGCAAAGATCTTGCCCGGCACTGAGAGCAGCGACACCCCTCGGTCGTTGTTGCGGTCTTGGCGATCACCCTTCCCTTTCCAGAGAGGGACAACAAGGCCCCTCTTCCAGTCAGTTGGGATGATGCCTGTGTTCCAGGCAGAGCACAGAACTGCATGCAACGACACGAGTGCAGCATTTCCACCAGCTTTGAGAAGTTCAGCATGGATGCCACATATCCCTGGAGCTTTACCCCAACATATTCTCCTAAACTGCTGATGGGATTGTGACCAAACTTGGCTTAAATGATACTTGGTAGGTTGGAACTCAAGTTTGTTCACAGCATGAAAAAATTGGGGTGTAAGGGGGTCTACCGGGGTCAGTCTGACCAGGTTTGACCTCCTCCCCCCCAAAAAGTGTATTTGCTCTCTTCAATGAAACTTGACCACAACCTTCATCATCCGTGATTTACCGACGTTTGTTCACAGCATTATAAAAATTGGGGTCTTCGGAGGTTTCCAGGGGGGGTTGCTCCCCAAAATAGGTATTTTCTTTCTTCTCAGAAACTATATTTGCAATTCCAATAAAACTTGACCACAACCTTCATTACCCATGATGTACCAAAGTTTGTTTACGACATAAAAAAAAACAAAAAACATTAGGGCCTATCACGTTGGTTCATTGGTACATTTTGCTGATTCCGTCCCACATTGACTTCCTCCTCAGTATCATTATTCGACCAGATGAGTGCCCAGGGGCATTGCCCCTATTTTTTTTTTTTTACTCTGCAGGTGGTCAGGTTCGGAGCAGCTTTTTCACCGTGAATGATTTAATCATTTTCAATTTGATCACTGCACCCCATTTATTTTTCTTCAAGTCCTTCATTTACATTCGTGTATATTTCTTGTCTCTGCACTTTGTGTTTTATCAAGATGCCCTGATCTCTGTGCACCATATTTTGTCGTTGTATGCATCTTGCCTCATACACACTTTTAAGTAATACGCTTGATGTTAACTCTGTCCGATGCCCTCTGGAGGAGGAAGCTTTGGAGAACTTTCAGAAGCTCGTGAGCCAGTTTTCATGGGATGTGTCTTTGGGGGTCTGGAGACTCAATAACAGTGTAAAGCGCAAGAAGGGTGAGAATGTGACACGTGCCAAAGAAACTCGCTCGCTGGGTGACCCTCAAGTTCCAGCTGGGACGAACAATGAGCAGATTGGTATGACCAATCATTCCCTTTGTTTTTTTTTTAATCGTGATTATTTAATAATTGTTTGTTGTTTGCCCTTTTCTGTACAATATGTACATTTATTCTCGGTGAATTTAAACTTTTCATCCACTATGAGTTGTGTGTGTAATTTTTTGGATCAACTTAACATTGGTTTTTTTTTTGTGTGTGGGGTTGGGGGGGGTGAGGGTGTTCTCCCTGCTATTATTATAAGCCTATTTTGAATTGTATCTGCATTTGCTTTGTAACCTTTCATCGTCAAACTATTGCATCTCCTTTCACCACAATTTACTTGATTTCAAAACATTTAAACACTGGGCCAGATAGCCACCCAGTTGTGATTGAGAGTCCTAAAGTTGTCCTTGCAATCCATTTACCTGGTAGGTGAGGGAGGAAGGGGGGCATATAAATATACCCCCCTTGAAATTACTGGAAATTATTTTCTTCTAATTTCTCCTTGATCAGAAACCTGGCATCCTGCAATTTTTTTTATCGTTGATCGACGTTCCGAATGCACTGTTCTCTTAATGAATCAAAACCACATCGGATTCTCTGTTAATATAGTAGTGGATTAGTCTTTTATTTTCAATTCTCTTTTGGATCCTTTTCTGAGTGCATACCAAGAACCTTATTCTGAGTTATCCTGTTCATATTCCCATCTCAGCCCCTGGCTCATGATATGGGTAATCCCCCTGTTCAAGTCCCATGTACTGTATGTGAATGTCCATGTAAAGGTACACTGATATATATTATGTACAAATGTCTCTGTTCTGCATGCAATCTACTTGCAAGTTCCTCCATGATCGGATAAATGTTTTAAAAAAACAAACTCTTACAGATCATTAATCTAATTTTTCTTGGCATTTATTTATTTAATTGTATGCAGCCTGTGGCTACTTGGCTGCATCATTTCTTGGGGGCACAGCTGTGCCACTGATGCAGTGTCCCTGTTGCCAGCAAGTTGGTACTCATTTCACTGACCTCGGAAGGATGACAGGCTGAGTCGACCTGCCTTGTGTTAATTTAACGCCACGACAGAGGCTTGAACTCGAGACCCTAATATTTTACGTCAGCCACCCTAACTGTTAAGTCAACACCAGGCTATTTCTTGGCATGATGGGGAGGGTTGGTGGTATGTAATCCAATCTTGAATGGAGGATTGCAGAAAAACCCCAACAATAGTTTTTCTGCCTCGCTATATTTCCCAAAAATGTAATTATTCGCCAATTTAAAAGAAGCCTCGTTTTGGATTTTATTATTATTATTATTTTTTAATGGTAAAAACTTTATTTTATTTTGCAGAAACCAAAGAGGAACTGCCAAGTAGTCCCATTAAACTCACAGAGAGCTGTGAAGTTGACCAGGAAGGGACTTCATCTGTAGATCCTGCACATACTGACCCAAAGGCTGTCCGTTTTCGTGTGACGTGTAACCGCGTTGGGGAGCATCACTCATTTTCATCAATGGAGGCAGCGAGGGAATTTGGAGGAGCTGTGCAGGACCGATTTGGCTGGAAGGCAGACATGAAAAATTTTGATATTGAGGTGAGTGGATTTTTTTCTGTTTGGTGTTGGGGTCTACAGATGCACAAATTGCTAAATAACAGTTTATTTTATTATAATTTTTGTATTCTTTTCATTATTCAATTGCAATGTACTTGGGGTGTGTGGCAGTGGCCTTATAGGAAGGATATAGATTGTAAACTCAGATGTTGTGCAAAGGCCTTGGTGGATTCTGAGTTTCTAGGAACACGTAGTTTCAGTAGAATTCTCCGATTCTCTGGAAAATCCTCGATCTCTTTGCTGATAACTCCACCCTCTGCCGTATCATTTGTCATCCCTCAGACCGGCAAGCAGCAGCTTCTTCGCTCACTGCAGATCTGGATAAAATTACAAACTGGTCCAACATGTGGAACATGTCTTTCAATCCTGACAAATCTCACACTCTCACGATGTCTCTCTGAAAGGACCGTTTGGAACCCCCCCACCCCCCATCTATTTTCTCAACAATTCTCTCGAAGAAGCCCTTTCATTCAAGCTTCTGGGCCTTACTATCTGCCACGATCTTTCCTGGGAAAGCCACATTTCCAAGCTGGCCTCCAAAGCCAGTCGCCGACTGGGCATCCTCTGTCGTGCAAAGTCCTTCCTCAGCCCACCTGAACTCCTGACCACATACAAAGCTTCTATCCGCAGCCTGATGGAGTACTGCTCTCCCCTCTGGGCTGGTGCTCTCACCTTTCTCGGCTTCACACAGTGGAAACCAAGGCATTTAGGATCATTGGTATCTCCCGCGGGGAGGCTGAGTCTTTGGGCCTCTCACTCTGTCACAGCAGGCAGGTCGGTAGTCTTTCTGTCTTATACCATCTCCTCTCCGGTCTCGCCCCCCCTGCTCTCTCTGCGATATCCCCCCCCCCCCCCACATATTTACGCAGTGCGCTCAAGGTCCGGCAGCAACACCCTTCTGGCAAAACTACCAAAATCACGAATCGCTGCTCACCTTCACTCTTTCATTCCTCTTTTTTTCCCGCCTTTGGAATAAACTCCCACACTCTCTTCAATCCCATTCCTCCCTCCAGGTCTTCAAAACACCTGTTCATCACCACCTCCAATCTTCCCCCATCCAAAACTAGGATCATTTCTTCACCCGTTAATCCACCCCAAACCCACCTCCTTCAAATTCCCTGCTTTCATTCCCAAAAGTAACCTGTCGTGTAAGGTCCTGAAAGTCCCTGTAATGTCCATCTTGCATACCCTGTATACCCTACCCCATCCCTCTCCCTTCCACAGATCTAATGTCTGTTCCCCACTGTTTTGTCCTTCCCTCTCCCACCCCTCTTGTCTCTTGCCTCCCTTGCTGTACGTTGTGTGTTAGCTGAGGGTGTTTACGGAGCATGGTCAGGGGAGGTGTGGTGAGGGGTGCAGTGATTTTCAGGTGAAGTGTGGAGAGGAAGGTGTAAAGATGTGGATCTCGGCCAGTTGGAAATAAAGCAAAGAACGTGTGAGAAGATAGTCCTAAAGTGAAGTTTAAAGAGGTCTGTGAGTCTGTTGTCTAAAACTGTGCCTGGTCTGGCGTCTAACTCTTCCACTTGGTTGTGGACTCTGCTCCATTTGCTCAGCCAAGCCCCTGTTGTCCTCTGACGCATGACCACCAAAACTGACTGACTCATTTTCTCTGCGGAATTTGGCGTTTTATAATCCCCTGGCAGAGGGGTTTAACATCGGATCAAACGGGGCGATAGCCGTTTCCCAGTGACCCCCTAGCTCTGCCCATGTGAGTATTTGGCAGCAGAAATGGCCTCACTCGCCCTGCACTTCCCCACACGCTTGAGCTCTGAGATTAACATTATGCCAGGGTATTCGGTTGCACTCTCTGGCCACGAACACTCGCTGGACACCCAATGAGGGCCGTAATTGAGCGGAGCGCCAGGGCTATCCATATGACATTGAATGGAATTCAGCGCACAGCCTCAAGTTAATAACTACCTCAACTTGCATGCCAAAACATCACGATTCGAGTAACTACGATGGTGCGTTTCGCTCCCCCATCTCCTGCCGGTCCAGAGGGCAGTGGTGAACTTTGGTGGCGTGGATCAAGGGGGATTGGAGCAAAGGCAATGGTAGTGTAGTGTAGCATTTTGTAGTGTGGATCTACTGTGGTGCGTCAGGCTCCCCCATCTTCTGCCGGTCCCAAGGGTAGTGGTGACGGTGGTTGAGCAATGGCAGTGGTGGTGTGGCGTAGCATTTTTTAGTGTGGTGATTTGTGATGGATGTGGTTGGTCGCTCGTTGTGGCTGTTAATAGCGAAGGTAAGTGAGTTTGGGTTTTGGTCTGATGGTGTGGTGATTTTTTTATAAAAGGCATTGTGATGGTGTATGAAATGCTTCAAAGTTGGGGTTCGAGTTTGGTGAAGTCTGAGGTGGAACGTCTTCTGATTTATTTATTTATTTATTTTTGTATACATTGTTGAGGCTCGTATGAGAGCTAATGCACAACACACAGCAAGGGGGGCATGAGACAAGAGGGGTGCGAGAGGGAACAATAAAACAGTGGGGAACAGACATTAGGAGATCTGCGGAAGGGAGAGGGATGGGGCGGGGATCACGGGGTATACAAGATGGACACCACAGGGACTTTCAGGAAGGAAAGCAGGGTATTTGAAGGAGGTGGGTGTGGGGTGGATTAACGGGTAGAAAAGATTGTGGTTTTGGATAGGGGGAGATAAGAGGTGGTGGTGAACAGCTGTTTAGAAGGCCTGGAGGGAAGAATGGGATTGAAGAGAGTGTGGGAGTAAATTCCAAATGCGAGGAATGAAAGAGTGAAGGTGAACAGTGATTCGTGATTTTGGTAATATTACCAGAAGGGGGTTGTTGGCGGACCTTGAAAGTCCTGCAGAAATATTGGGAGGGGGGGCATATCACAGATAGAGCAGGAGGGGTGAGACCGGAGAGGAGACTGGAGAAGACAGAAAGACCACCGACCTCCCTGTGGTGAGAGAGTGAGAGGCCCAATGAGTCGGCCTTACCGCGGGAGATACCAATGATCCTAAATGCCTTGGTTTCCACGGCGTGAAGCCGAGAAAGGTGAGAGGCAGGAGCACCAGCTCCAGGGAAGAGCAGTACTCCATCAGGCTGCAGACGAAAAATAATGTTGGCACGGTTGGATAATGTCTGTTGGATAATGGCACGCAATTTGAATGTGAAATGGCGTGCGTATGCAAATGACTTGCCTCTGTTGCTGTGGTCTTTGGTGTGCATGCATGTGTGAAGAAAGGTCGTGGTACAGCAAAGCAAAATAATGTAAGGAATGGAAAGAAAAACACGACCTAAAGCCTACGCAATCCATGTTGTCCCATAAACTCACTACACGTAAGGGAAGGGCTATCTTGAACGAATACTAATGCAACAACAGTCTTGGGAAATGCTCTTTGTTGTGTGCCATTGCTTTGGGGAGTGACTGTTTCACAGAACCGAAACAATATGTTGAGGGTGTTGCAGGACTCCAATCAGTGGATTGAGCAGACAGGATAGCCAGAGGTACACACAAACCCCTCTGAGCTGTCTAGCCTTGGTATGAATCCTGACCCAGCTATAAGCTCTTATCCTGGTATTTTGCATGTCGGGTGAGGCATCAGTATGTGTGCTGTCAATCAAATAGATGTTCAAGCAGGTGTCACGTCTGCTAGCTTTAGTTGGTAGATGTGAAAGATGCCATGGTGTCTTGATGAAGAGTGGGTGAGTTATTGCCGTCACACTGAACAAATACAAAATTCCTGCCTGTACTCTGGGAAGCAAGTGGTCTGGTCTTCTTCGAGGTTCCTTGACACCAGGTTGCACTCCTTGGAATGTGGTTGAAACTGTCTGGGCATCATATTCTGCACTTTACGTAAAAATCAATCAGGTGGTTTAGTATGTTTCTGGGAATGGCCGATTTCAGATACGAAGATCAACTAACGCAATTATTGGGTTTTCTGGCAAGAAACCATGACTCTTAGTTGGGTTGGCTTACGTTGAAATTCCAGAACAGTTGGTTTTGGAACTTCCAATCATCGATTTGTGAACTAAACAATGTAAGAAAACTGTTTTGAATCCCCCCCCCACCTTTGATGTCGGTTAGATCTTGTTGAATATCCGTGAGAAAGAGATGTGTGTCGGCATTGCGCTGACGGAGGAGAGTTTGCACCGGAGAAACATCACTCATTTTGGCCCCACAACGTTGCGCTCCACATTGGCCTACGGGATGCTCCGGTAAGTGTTCCCTGTTCAAGAATCCCACACGACTTCTCTCCATTAGTTGTATGTTGTAACCTTCAGAGTTGCACGTTTTAAAGGTGGAATGAGGGATTTGAGGGTCTAAAGTATTTTTGTTTTGATATATATATATATATATATATATATATATATATATATATATATATATATATATATATATATATATATATATATATATGTATGTATATATGTATGTATATATGTATATATATATATATATTTCTATATATATATATATTTTTAATCTTATATAAATTATCCCCTCCTGCTCCCCCCTACTCCAAGTCCATGTTTCCTATTTGACCTGTCAAATTGATTTGTTGAAAGTAAGAATATGATGATCCATGTAAAGACAGAAAATTAGGCTACAAAAGTAACACATTGTGTGCTTTTTAACCCCTTGTGTGCACAGAATGTGCAATCTTGAACCAGCTGATGTCGTCATTGATCCTATGTGCGGGACGGGGGCAATTTCAGTCGAGGTATTCACAGCAAAGTCAGGATTTTGGAAGAGTATGTACAGGAGTAGTCAGACATTAGTTTTTCTTTCATGAGCCTTTTAACTTTCCCACAATTAGGGTGGCTTGGAGTGGCCTTGGTGCTTCCACATTGCTGGTGACAACTTTCCGATGGCAACTGATCGATCGAAGAATAATGTTGACATTTTGAGCAGACAGCACCTGGACATGGACAGGTGGGTTACTTGGAATGGGGATGAGAGGGGAGGGAGGGATTGAGATTTAAGAGTGGTGTAAACGAGGAGAGGGGGGCATTGTGAAGCACGTCATTTATTGGTGATATTAAGCTGGTCCTACCCCTCCTGCTTTCTCACTTGATGTCTATAAATATCTTGCTGTCTTGCACACAGTTATAGCCAAATATTATGATGTCATTGGGAACATCCAAAGAGTAAATACATTTTTTGGTATTATAACCCAATATTTGTTGTCTTTATTTGATTGATTTCATTTTATTTTACATTTTCTCGTCAGGAACCAGGTGCTCCCAGTAGACGTTATTCACTGGGATGCTTCTCGGTTGCCACTTAAAACTGGTTCAGTTGATGTCTGCATCACGGACATGCCTTTTGGGAAGAGGTAGGTGTGTTTTCTATGGTGGTATGTTTGCACAATTTGATTATTTATTTGTTTAATAGAAATGATCATCACGTGGGTCCATTGGCGACTTGTTGTTATGATGCCTCCTGCTTGTATGCCAAAGCCCAAATGACAGAGTTATTTTTATTTTTATATTGTTGCAGCCATCTGGTATAAGCCCGCAGATCGCGTCAAAGCGACCACAATGGTCAACCATTTTGAAAAACCCCCTGCCAGAATTGCATCCCAAACTTTGTTCCCATGCAGAATGGGGTTCCCATATCTGATGAGCGTCACCCCGATAGGTGTCACATGCCTTTATCTAATTAGGCCTAACAAACATAAGGGAATGTGACACGGTTATCTGATGGTGCAGAGACCATGCAACCAATTGATCCCCTTCACGGGTCTTTTAGAAGCCACCACATGAAGCCACCACCACAGCCAGAATTCACCCGAAACCAAGTGTATTTAAAATAAATGGCACGGGGAGGGAACAGAAGAAAACAATCAGAAATACAATCAGTTTGTAAAATGAACCCACTTTACCCTCTACCAGGATTCAAATCCACAAAAGAATGGCAGATCCTTAAATAAACTGTCTTTATCAGGCCCAATCGATTATTGCATGAGATATATATATATATATATATATATATATATATATATATATATATATATATATATATATATATATATATATATATATATATATATATATATATATATATATATATATATATATATGACAAGACGAGAAGAGAGCGTGGGCCAAAGCATGCAGGATGGACCCATAAGATTGCACAGTCCTGGTAGCCCTCACCAAAGCGCACGTTCTATGCCACTGTCAAGGAGAGAGGGGCGTGATTCGGCCGTGTGCTCGAACATTCTGGTGCTGCAGCCATCGCTAAGGTCAGGAAGAACTCCTCTTTTCCTGAGTCACCTCCACCCTTTATAGCCTCGAGTCTGAGCGTCACCGATGGTGTGCTACGCCCTCCCCACTCACTCACTATTGGCCCGATGGTCCCATATGATGGCAGAGGGCCACCGCTGGTCTGCAGGATGCCTTAGACTGCTTAGAGGGATAGTAACACTGTGACCTTTCCTGCCAGATAGCGCCTCGGCCAAATTAAACGCCATAAAGGACAGGTTCCAAAGGCTAGGACAATAAATGAAAGGTCAAAAATGTTGAAAATGTTACACACCTGAGGATGCGTTGGACGTCTCTATTACATAAGCGATGCATATCTAATATCACATTTAATTACTTTACACTTGTTCTAAACATTCAGTAAGAAAACTAGCAAGTTGCCCATACCCACATGGCGTTCTAAATGGGGTGGGGGTGGAGGAAGCAAAAATGCAAATGGTGTCTTCTGTGGTCAACTGGGGAGCAACAATTCACATTTATTGCCACATCTGATACAATTTAAATGCTCTAACGGTGGTGAGGTTCTCCATTCAAAACTGCTTGTTCGATATATGTAGTTTTTTGATACTTAGGGCCCGTAATAAAAACTTGTATTGGTGTCAAAGCCAGTGACCAATTGCAAATTAATGGTAGGGTAACTGTTCTACACTAAGGATTATTAACCCCTCGGAGTCATTTCCACAATAATGTGATTCGGGCATTTTGAAAAGCATAAGTCTTGGTGGTCTTCGAGCATCACATCAATCTTAGCGAATCAATCTTGTGTTCCAGGTTAGAATTCCCCACCGATGTATAACGGGATTTGTTCGTGTGCCGGGCTGTGAATCTTTGAGTTAGCCATTATTCTTTTCTATCTTTATTTTAAAACAAACACATCATCACAACAACGACAACCCACGGCCGCGTTTGACGGCGATTTCCAACACGGCCGTGTTTGACGGCAAGAACGGATCAAAAAGGCCTTACCATCGGAAGTGAAGGGGGCGGATCCAGCCTGGGTGAAGGTTCAAAGGTGAAAAGGGGGAGGGCGCTGATTTCGGGTGAAAAAGCCCACGGCGGCCCCTCCCCTTGGGGGCGATAAAAAGCCACGTTCGCTGGCCGAAAAGGCAGTTGGTGTGGGGCGTTCGGAGTCAGTGGGAGTTTGGAGTGGAGAGATGCCCCGTTGAGAGCTGGAGAGTTCGGAGTGTTGGAGTGCGGGCAGTTGGTTCGCTGGAAGGTTCGACGGCGCAACCAGGAAGCTGGGGTCAAGACCCGTTCACTCCTCCAGCGCGTTGTTGGCTAAGCCAGGCCACAGTGAAGGCCGGACGACCAAGGGAGCCAGTCGGAGCTCGGGGTCCGGGCAAAGACACCGAGGGTCGCCGAACAAGAGCCCATCGAGCCGCCAGGGGTGGCCAGGTAACCTGCCCCAGCCTCTCGGAGCCCCTTCTGTCATCCCGGCTCTGAGAAATAATAAAGGCTTACGAGCCTGTTCTTTCTTGGGTTTTGCATGAAAGTCTGTGGCGCCTTGTCCTTAAGTGGTGAATTGTGTAAGTGCATGTACATAATAAATACACATCGGCTGTAGGCTTTTTGCTCGTGTCCTGTCCCATTCCCCCATTCATTGCATTTGTGCATTTAAAATAAATGTCCCCATTGTTGAATTCAACCCGCTCGTTGCATCCCTTTCTCCATTAACTGCCATGATGATGCGTTCGGGAAATTAGCTGGCTGATTATCAAGCCGATAAAACGTACATCTGCTCCGACGGGACTTGGCGATATAAAACCGCTCGGCAATCGCATATGGAACGAGCTGCTTAAGCGGCTCGTTTTCGTGCAGGCCCCTTCGAGGTATAAACTCCTGGCATTTTTGTCCGCGCGAATAGTTAGGTATATCGACAATTCGGCGATTGACCCTGTAGCGCGTGGACAGAATAGTTGGCTGGTTTATGGTGTAATAAAAACACCCGTAGCTTGGTTTCGGCGTTGATCCGGAAGCTACGACTAGATTGCGCGTTCGGTGGGTGCGCGCGGCCACAATTGGGCTAAGGCGGTCATCCGCACGCCGAACGGGCGGAAATCTACAACAATATGTTTTAAGTATTGTGTATTGTAATTATGACCTTTTAATAAGACTGGACTTGCTATTCATATGGATGCAAAATGGAAGAAAGCATTTATTGCCTTTACTTGGACCAACTCATAAAAAAGGTAAACGCATTGTTATGAAGAAGTGAAGAGATAGAGTTTTGAAAAGGTCATGAAAATTAAATGCCCTTTGTTTGAAAAAATGGTCATACAATTAATGAGTAATAATAGCAATGACATTTGGCAGTGAAATATCATCTCTGACAAAGACGGAGTAAGAAATTGTTCACCATGCAGAGAGCGAAGGAAAGCTGCAGTGATATAAAAAGATTCAACAACATAATGGGAAACCATTTATTAAACAAGCTCAAATGAGTTAAGATCCTCGTCCTCTTAATGATGACGTCATAAAAACGAATATTACCTCATTGTGATGTATCAGGTTTGCGATAAATTATCTGTGCTAATGCCCGGCTTGATTCCCGCAAACAAAATTCAAACAGCTTGCCTAGTTTCGGAGATAACGGTATAGGCGATTTCCATTAGCGGCGATATTATGACGTCAACTTTTTTTCTCGGAAGAATTTCCAAAATCGGAGATGGTAACTGCCTGCGCGTGGGCTTTCTGCATATACATGGCAAGTTTCACGAAGATCCGATGAAAACTCTGGGTTGTGAAACAAGAAATGTTGAAAAATAGGAATGATGTCATAAAAATTGATATGACGTCATAGTGATGTATCATTTGTGCGGTAATTCATCTCTGCTAATGCCCTGTTCGATTCCCACAAACAGAATTCAAAAAGCTTGCCTAGTTTCGGAGATAATTTTTTAGGCGATTTTTTTCCATTAGCGGAGATATTTTGACGTCATAACTTTTTTCTTGGAGGAATTTTCAAAATCGGAGATGGTTACTGTCTGCGCAGGGTATTTTTACATATATACGCCAAGTTTCAGGAAGTTTCGATGAAAACTGAAGGCTGTGAAACAAAAAAGTCCACAAGAACAACAACGTGAGTAAGACTTAGAGATCCTCCACGAGGATCTAAAAACTGAAATGGAACTGGGCTGGAAATGTGACCAGAAGAATGGAGAGTCGATGGAAAACAAGAATTACAAACTGGCGACCTCGAAGTAACAGTGAAAGTAAAGATTTGACTGAGAGATTAATTTGAAAATTAATGAAACCACAAATGGCCCCAAATTGCAGAGAACATAAAACAAGGTCTTCAATGTAAACCTACCTGACCTGATCTTCAATGTGCAGTGAATTTGTTTGAATAAACACTAAAAGTCCCCATATCACAAAATTTTAACGTTTTCCTTTATTTTATAGTCAAGGTATTGGTATACTAATTTTTATTCATTTGGTACAAAAAAGTTCTTTTTTATTTGTATACAAAGTCGAGGCTCGTGGAGGATCAAGAACATCGAATGGATCAGGGCGCAACAGAACAAAAGGAACAGTGGAACGAGAGGGTGCAAGACCAGAAAGGAGATGGTAGAATACGGAGACCAGCGATCTGTATGCAATGTGAAAGTGATAGGCCTATGGATTTGGTTTCATTCCAGGAGATTCCAATGATTTTGAAGGACTTGGTTTCTGCAGTGTCAAGCTGAGCAAGGTGCGAGGCAGGGATGCCACCGCAAAGGGGAGAGCAGTACTCCAATCTGTGGATGAAGGCCTTGTAGGTGGATAAGAGTTCAGTTGTGCCAAGAAAGGACTTTGCACGATGCAGGATACCCAGTTGGCAACTGACTTTGGAGGACAACTTGGAATTGTCCTTTGCTCAAGAAGGATCATGGCTGATAATGAGACCCAAATGATTGAGTCACTGAACTTCTTCAAGAGGGTTGTTAAGAAAGTAGATTGCAGGGTTTGCCAGATGGTACTTGGCTATGTTAACCAAAAGCAGCGTTTCTCAACCTTTGATGCCCCATGCCCCCCCTACCGAGTCGCTTAACATTTGTGGTCCCTTGCCCTTCAATAAAAGATGCAGATTTCGTTTTATGAAATTTATTTACTCAGTCTTAAAAGATAAATCAAAGTAAACATTTTTCTAAGCAATACAATCAATGAGACACTTGCTGTTGGGCTTGTCTGACGAGGCCTCTTATGTCCGGCTCCGTCTTGGACACAGCAAGGCGAATATCGTTCCCAACGTCAAGACGGTTTCTGGACTTCGTTTTAATGGTCGCAAGGTCAGAAAATCCTGATTCGCAAAGATATGTTGTGGCGAATTGAATGAACATTACGGATGCCTTCTTGCTGAGTAGTGGATACGCATCCTGAACAGACAACCAGAAGGTGGAGTGGTCTTCTTTGTTGCTGAAGACCAGCTTCATTGCTTTTGAAACCTTCAACTCTGCCAGCTCCTCTGCTTCATCTTCAGTAGGTTCAATTTTGGTGTTAAACGGGTCTTTGTGCCACAGAACATCCAACGGTGCATCGTCGAAATACGATTTGAACTCAGCGGAGAGATTGTCGAGATGTCTAGTGATGCAATCTTTGATGCCGACGGGAAGCTCAATCCTCTGCGTCTGCAGGTGCTCGTCCAAGAAAGGAAACGAGGCTGTGGACCCGGCCTTGATTCGTGCCTGCCAGACTTCCATTCTAGCAGACAGTCCGGCAAGCTTGTCTTGAACTTCACTGACTGTCACATCATGGCCTTGCAAGGACTGGTTCATTTCGTTGAGTCGGCCGAATATATCGGCCAGGTAGGCGAGCATCATGACGAACTCTTCATTGTCGAAGTGGACATGGAGGTTGTTTTCGTTGTCTCGCAGGAAGATTTCCACCTCAACCCGGAGTTCATACAGCCGAGAGAGGCATTACCCCCTCGATAGCCAACGGACTTTGGTGTGGAACAGAAGTCCAACATGTTCCGCTCCCATTTCGTTGGCCAGGAGTTGGAAGAGCCGATGATTTTTGGCCTTCGCACGAATGAAGTTGATCACTTTGACCACGACGTCCATGACTTCCAGCAAATGAGGCGGAAGAGTATTTGACGCAAGAGCGTATCGGTGTAGCGAACAGTGGGAGGACGTCACATGGGGCCATTCGTTCTTCACAAGCGTGACGAACCCTCCTCTGACGCCGACCATCGCTGGGGCACCATCAGTACAAATGTGCTTGAAATTCTGCCAACCGAGTCCATTAGCTTCAAAAAAAAAAAGAGTCCACAATAGCTTTGATATCTGCCGCTGTTGTTGTGGTTGGTAGGGTATTGCAGAACAAGAACTCTTCCTTCATCTTTCCCTTTCTCTCGTAGCGAGCGAAGGCGATCAACTGGCTCTCCAGGGCGGTGTCGGTAGACGCGTTTAATTGAAGGCTAGCCTGGAGCGTGCTTTGTTTGATTTCGGAGCAAACTTCATGGCACACATCAACGGCCATGTCGTCAATCCGTCGTCGGATCGTGTCATTAGAGAGCGAAACTTGCTGGATCTTCTTTTTTCGCCTCTAGTCCGATCATCAATTCCACCATTTTCTCTGTACATGGCTTGATAAGGTCCTCAGCAATAGTGTGCGGCTTCTTGCACTTCGCAATTCGGTATGCCACTTCGTAGATGGATTGCAGAGCAGGTTTTTCTTCTGGCCGGAATCCAAATTTGGGAAGTGTCGCTTCACGGTCATATCATGATCGTTTCGCAGACAGAGCGTCGATATTATCTTCCTTCCTTCCGGGATGCATCTTGTCGCGATGGTTTGAAAGTTTGGAAGGACGTAGTGACGCATTTGACATCACGACCGAGCAGTGCAGACATTGTGCGCAGTCCACGCCATCTCGACTGACATTCGTGAATCCAAACTTGACATAGCTGTCATTCCATTTTCGAACCTTCGACATCTGAGAAAAAAATTGAAAAAAACAAAATTCTAACGTTTTTGTAAACATTGGTTTACTATGAATGCTCTGTGGGCTCCGCCTTCTCTTTTAAAATCGTGGTTAAACTCATCTACCCTTTTTACTTTGACACTATGACCAGAGACTCGTCACCTTAATTGTACATTACAAGCTTCTGCATTCTGAATCGCAGTTTTTCGGCGTCCGCTCATGGCCCCCCGGTCGAAGGCCGATGGCCTCCTTGGGGGGCCACGGGCTCCCGGTTGAGAAACGCTGTCCAAAAGCTTCATGAGTGTTGTTGCATGTGAAATCCTCTGCAGACAACTAGGAGATACCTTGTGAGTTTATAAGCTTTATCTTGGTACATTTTTTTTTTTTTTTTTAGGATTTGTGTTGTATTCAACATATGGAGTGTCCTTGCCATCCCTACGTGAAAAAGTTGTACCGACTTTCTGCTTCGCATTTGATTATGACATTTGTAGGTAAGTTTATATTTTGACATCTTAGTAGATCAACTCGAATTTAGGTTCTTGATCGAAATGAAATTGTTCTCGGTTGACATCCTTCCAAACGTTTTGGGAGTAAATTCTGCTCTCGCGCTTCATGGGCCTCGACCATGTGTACATAAATAAACTAGAATGGCACTCTGTTGAGTGCATACCTCTGCCAGGCTGAAGAATTTCCGTTTTGAAACCCACTGATGGGCCAGACTTGAACCAAACTCGAATCAGCTTGTTGTTGTCACCTACCCAACTCATCCACTTCGTTTTGTCAGAATCCATCCACATCTTTTTGCAAAATCAATACTGGATATTGTGACGTCCACGGGACTTGAACAGTCCCGCCAACGTAGAATGAGCCGAAACGATGGAGGCGGTTTATTTATTTATAACCCAAACATGGCGGTTCTAATCGCTCTACCGCAAACGGGACGAGGAAGGTGGCACGAGTCACTTTTCACTGAGTTGATGATGTTTATTTGTTTTTATTATTAACCAGAAATAACAAGACTCGGCAAGAAGAGGGATCCGGGGCGATTCGACGGGATGGTGTGGGATCGGGCGTGGGGAAAACACAGACAATTCCAATGAATATACAGATCTCAAACCCTCTCAGGCGCCAAGTACACACACACACACACACACACACACACACACACACACACACACACACACACACACACACACAATGTAGTTATTTCTGGTGGTCAGGCTGGACCGTGGTGTGGACGCAACTGTCCCTGGATTGGCGTCGGACGAGCTGGCCTTGCTCTCGTCAGGGGGGCAGGAGAAACCGTGGTGCTGTCGACCTCCTGGTCTTGGCCCAAGTCTGCTCACAGCCGCCAGGGAACCAGTTCTGGCGCCAAATTGCGAGCAGGAGAGGGAGGCAGGTCCGCCCGCCGTTCGACCCCGTACTTCGAGTCAGCAGAACCCCAGAGCCAACCAAGGTGAGGCACGAGGCTCAGCAAGGCTCCAAGACACGATGAAGAACACGATCGAATCAGCACAACAACAAGTACGCTTCCCGCGCAACAGCCTCCACACCAAAAAAACACTATCTTTTGTCCCGATCTTCTTCCTCTTCCTTTTCGACCCCGAACAGAACCTTTTTATCCTCCCGTCCTCGTCACTTCCAATCGAGCCGTTTTATTGGCCCACCGCCGTCGCCTTCCGCCAATCGTGATCACGGGGCGGAGCCATCCGCAGCCCTGTTCTGTGATGTCACGGCCAGCCTCCAGGGACTACTAAAAGGGGTTTACGCAGACACACTTACCCTATCCCGTGTCCCTATCTAATTATGTGGCAATTAGCATTTCCCCCTTGAAGAAATGAACATTTACTAGACAACTTATCACCACTGAATTGCTACTTATTACATCGAGATCCTGGTAAACTCGAACAGCATGGCATACCTAATTAAACATCCTAATTACCCTTTGAATGCATACCCCCCCCCCCCCTCAAACGTAACAATATCATGCTACATATCGTTTTTGGCCTTATCTCTCAATGGTGAAGAATCACTTGAAAAATGAAAAAAATATCTTATCTGGATCCAAAATTGAATCAATTATTCTTCCCCAAAATCTAATCATTTCATCCTTGTCACATACCCAATCTGTCCACCAAATTTTGTCTGAATCCGTCCACAACTTTTTGAGATATCCTGCTCACAGACAAACAGATAGACAGACAAAGGTGAAAACATAAAGTGGCAGAGGTAATAAATAAATAATTCCAGATGTTTAATAATATATATATATATATATATATATATATATATATATATATATATATATATTGTAGTTGCTTAATTTAGCCAAGTCGTGCGACGTACCAATTACTTTCATTATTTCCTCATGTTTTATTTAGTCATTTATTTTCATTCTTGAGTTTTATTTTGTACATTTGCTGTCCCTTTCAGAATAGGCTCGAAGAAACGAAACTGGGAGTTGTACCCCTCTTGCCTCCAAGAGATGGCCCGAGTGTGCAGGCCGGGCACGGGGCGTGCTGTTCTCCTCACCCATGACAAGAAGTGCATGGTTAAGGTAGTATGCTTAAATCGCCAAATAAGAATGGTGTAAACACTTATGCATCGCAAACTCTGAACTCTTTCTTCTGTACGTGCTGCGAAATGTGAATTTTCTTTTTCTCAGACTCTGAGCTTAGTGAATCACCTGTGGAAGAAGGTAAACATTGCCTGGGCCAATGTGGGAGGGTTGCACACTGGGGTGTTTGTTCTGCGCCGCACCCCCCTGGCACATGGTGCTGGAAAGGACGACATGCACTCCACGTCAGGCTGGCATCGTGCTGACAACATACCTGTGGCTTGCGAAGAAAGGGCTGAACTGAAATTGGCTACAGATTGATCCATGGGTTTCTGGTGAAAATTCCCTGTTTTTTTTTGTTTTTTTTTGTGACTCGAATATCTTTGGATTCGTACCATGAGGTCGTGAAGAAACCAGTTATGAAGTGTTCTTTTGTTGGTGTCAAGGCTGTGAAATGTTGCAAGGTCCTCTGTAACGCTTTAACGAGGTATGTACATCCATCATATTTGCATGAACTAATTTGATTCCATGCCTGAAGTTTTTGGTATTGTTTGTGCAAACTGATATCATATAAAGTTTACTGTTTGTACAAAATGGAATAGACTTTTATATTAAGTCAGAGTGTTTACACAGTGCTCAACGCTCACCTTTTTGGTGGGTTGCCCTGCATATAAAGGTTGCCATTTCAAAATTTTTGTTGCCCCCCCCCCCAATTATTTTTTCACTCTTTTTGTGAATACCTTTCACTGCAACAAATGGATAATTACACATGCCGATAGCTATGAAATGGGAGAGAGCTGGCAGTGTTCGTAGAAGCAGATAAACATGAGAATCCCCTTTAGCATCCTGTCTTTTGGCAGGAAGACTCTTCCCTCAATGAATGTTCAAGAAACGATAATGAAGTTGCCCTGGGCAACCATTAATGTTGAGCCTTGGCTTGCATATTGCTGAAAGCCAGAGCTATTTATTTATTTATTTGTTCATATGCAGCCTGTGCCTGCTTGGCTGCATCGTTTTTCTGGTGCCGTGGCTGTGTCGCTGATGCAATGCCCCGTTGCCACGAAGCTGATATACTCATTTTGCCGACGTCACAAGGATGACAGGCTGAGTCAACCCTCCTCGTGTTAATTCAACGGTTAAGCAGGGGCTTGAACTCAAGATCCTAATATCTTGAGCCGGCCACTTTTACCGTTAAGCCAACACCAGACCTGTCAGAGCTATGTTTGCTTGTCACCGAACTTGTCAACTACCAATCCGTTTTCAGAATATTAGGATTTGTCAATGACAAAAGCAAACTTGTGAATAACCCCCCAAATACGCTTTCCCCTGTGGTGAAGACTTTTTTTTTTCTTTTTAAACATAGTCCACTTGCACATCCACACACCTCTGCCACTGCTTCATAAGATTTTTGGATGTCTTCGTAAAATGAGGTTCCGATCCATTCTGGCAAAGCTACTTGGACCTCATCATCATCATCATCATTGCTGAAGTTCCAACCTTGAAGAGCTTGCTTCATCAGGCCAACAGATGCAAATTCAGACTGAAAGGTTGGTGGGTTAGCTCCTCGATATACCTTGCACTGTGGACACAAATTGTAACGTTGCATTCTGACACCGTTGGCTTTTGCATGTATTGCTCACTTCAATTTGTTTATCGAAGTAAAATGTTGTGCCACTTCACAGCAGCATGTTTCGCTGTTCAAGGTACGCATTGAAATGGGTGACAAGAACACCTTTCTGGTCCAAGAATATTATCACTCTCCTGACACTTGGACATGACTTGCACTTTATTGGTGTTAGTGACTGGGTGTTTCCATTTATGGATGCTCGTGTCTTCTCACATCCGTATTGCTGGCCAAATGTTTTGTCCATAGTGATGATAATGCGACAAATGTGCATCACCTTCTGCTTTGTATCGTTGAGAAGGCTCTGGTATATCCACAAATGTGTCTTTGTGTTCATCCGTGAGAATTTTGGGACCCACTCAGCACACACTTGGTTGAAACCCAGGTTTTTGTGGATTGTGTTGTGTATTATACCATGAGGCAGACATACGATGTCAGCTATGTCATCTATTGATAGATGCATATCCCCATGTACCAGTCCGTCAATCCTGGCCACATTATTTTCCATAGCAGCAGACTTTGGTTGCCTTGGTTGTTGTTCACTCATCTCTTCCGCTTATTCGTTCCCATTCCTCCTCCCCCCCCCCCATCCGTGGAAGCAATTTCTACATTCTCTTCAATCCCATTTTTCCCTCCAGGTTTTCAAGACAGTTGTTCACCAATATCTCAGATCATCCACAATCATGATCTTTTCTACCCTACCCCCAAGCCGACCTCTTTCCAACTTCCCTTATTTTTCCTTCCTGAAAGTTTGCTTCATTATCCATCTTCTCAACCCCCATGTTCTCCCTGAGTCCTCATTCTTACTCACATCCCTTATTTTTGAAGACTCTGTTTTGTCCCTCAACCCAGCTGTTATGTGTTTCCCTCCTCTCCTGCTGTTTGTTTTGTTCTGTTGTGTCCTGAACTGTTCTGTGTTCTAGCTCCTCCATGAGCCTCGACTCTGTATTTAGAAAATAAAAACACTCGGCCGTCCTTTTCTAAACCGTTCACAACATTCGTACACATTTTTCCTTGAAATATAGTTTGTAACATATTGTGCATTCACTCAAAGAATGACATGACGTTTGATACCTTCACTAAGCAAAAGCCTGATGACTCTTCGCATGATTATTCATGCCACACACAGAGAAGTCAGGTACTAAGTGGTCAACAAATGACTCGTACTTGGCCCTACAATAATGGCATATAATACATCTGTATCACACATATAATGCCTGGTGTTGGCTTAATGGTTAGGGTGCTGGGCTTGGGATCCGAGGATCCTGAGTTCAAATCCCACTCTGCTGTTGAATTAATACCAGGTGGTGTTGACTGCCTGTCATCCTTCCAAGGTCAGCAAAATGATTACCAGCTTACTGGTAACGGGCGTTGCATCAGCGGCACAGCTACGCCCCCTCAAAAATGATGCAGGCTGCAAACAAATAAATAAATGTGAGGTGCATACTGACTGAAACAAAGGTTTCTGAAGTTTTTCCTTGACACACATATACAAAGACCTGTTGACCATCCATGCTTTTGAGGGTTCCAAGTGACAAAATATTGCTCGAATTAGACTCGCTTTGCACCAAAGCATATTCTACCCTTACCTCTGGAAAAGATGTAAAAAGATTTTGACAAGTCCATTTATTTTAGGATTAAACGCATCTTAGATTAGATTGGATCTGAGCCTGGTGTTGGCGCAGTGGTTAGGGCAGCGGCTTGGGATCCAAAAGGTCCTGAGTTCAAGCCCCGTTGGGCCACTGAATAAATACACCAGGGGGTTGACTCAGCCTGTCATCCTTCCGAGGTCGGCGAAATGAGTACCAGTATACTGGGCCGGTGTATACCCCGGTTTAAATAGGTGTACTATATCCCTGTGTCGTAAGAGGCGACCAGGGTTGCGTCAGGAAGGGCATCCGGCGTAAAACATGTGCCAAATCACTATGCGGATCATACGGATGATCCGCTGTGGCGACCCCTAACGGGAGCAGCCGAAAGAAGAAGAAGAAGAGGAGGAGATTAGATTGGATCTGTTGCACTGATTGTGCAATGTTGCTGATTGGAGGAAAATTAATAAGGAAATATTTTATTCCTTCTAATTACAGGGTGGGGCAGAGAAACGGATTTTAAAACTGATCTCCGCGATGCCAACATGAACGCAACTTTTTTGACTGATAAATTAGCTACTAGGTTTCCTTAAGTTAATGAGGCCAGTCAGTTTCAACAAGATGACGCGATGTCTCATAGCGCCAGATTGTCAATGACCGCCATACAACTACTTTTTCATAACCACATCATCTGCAGGAATTAGTGACATTACTTGGTCTCCAAGGTCCCCAGATCTGAGAGCATGTGACTTTTTATGGGGGCACTTAAAAAGCAAAGTGTATGCTTGCTCATCGCCCACACAATATTGAAGAACTGAAAGAAAGACTTCGTTAAAAGATTGCCAGAATTTCTTTGGAGATGCTGTGCCACGTCATGGGAAACATGCGTGGAAGATCAGAGGAATGCCTGTGCAGAGACTGAGGTCACCTCGAGGATGTTATCTTCATGAAATGGATGGCATGCTATGTACTTTGAGGCGGCATATTTGTAATTTGGCAAATACAAAATGTTAATTTAATTACTGAGTTTTTATCTTGCCAAAAGAAAGTTTTTGCAAGATATGTTAGTCAGCTTGTATGTTTTATTTTTTTTTTGTCTGTAATCATGCATAAAAAATTCTGCAGAGCACAGTTATCATCAGAAATTTTTGTAACTTCGCATATCAGAGGCCTATAGAGATCCCTTTCAGTGCACAAAATTTTGAAGGTCAAGGTCACTTTGGCGCAAATCAGGGGAGTCGACGAAACCCTTATTTTTTGAGAAATTTTGATCGGATCGTCTTCAAACTTCATGGGGATATAGTTCATGGTCTGGCGCTCAGCTGATTAATTTTTGGTGGCGATTGACCTTGACCTTCATGGTTAGCGCCTCAGGTCAAACATATTTGACCCCAAGGTCAAATTTTCAAGTTTTAGGAACCATATCGTGTAGTACCTCAAATTGAACACCTCGATGAGTGCTTTCTAGATATGTCAAGCTTGAGACATTATGACGTCATTTGGTGACGTTATGAGGCAAAAACATATTTTTCATGGTTACTCTAGAACGATTCTCATCGGAATCTCGTAGGCAGATATTCCTCAAGGAGTCGCTCCTGGTGGATAGCAGCTCTGTTCACCTCAGTGTGACCTTAAAGAAGTCACACGTGGTCACCTTTTGGCAAGATACGGGTCACCCTGCGGGTCACATTGGTTTATTTTTTCTTTTTTTTGTTTTGTTTGTCTGTAATCACGTATCGATCACTCTGCAGAGCACAGTTATCATTGGAAATTTTTGTAACTTCGCATATCAGAGTCCTCTAGAGGTCCCTTTCAGCGCATAAAATTTTCAAGGTCAAAGGTCAAGGTCACTTTGTCACAAATCAGGGGAGTCGACGAAACCCTTATTTTTTGAGTAATTTTGATCGGATCGTCTTCAAACATCATGGGAATATAGTTCATGGTCTGGTGCTCAGCTGATTAATTTTTGGTGGCGATTGGCCTTGACCTTCATGGTTAGCGCTGGAGGTCAAAAGTTTTTGACCCCAAGGTCAAATTTTGAAACCTTAGATACCATATCGAGTAATACCTCATATGAAAGCGCTTGATAAGTGCTTTCCAGATCTGTCAAAAGTTTGACGCTATGACGTCATGACAAAAAACGGATTTTTCATGAAAATTTTATTTCCTCAGTTCTCATCAAAATCTCTTGATATTTCATGTACAACGGTCCTGGAGAGATACCATTAACCGTACGAAAATAAAAAGGTCAAGCATCAAGGTCGACGAAACACTTATTTTTTGAGTCACTTTAATCGAATAAATAAGTCACTCATGTTCACATTTTGGCAAGATACTGGTCACCTGTTTCTCTGGCACACCCTTATATGTTGAAAAATGTAAAAAAAAAATATGTTTATTGGACTATTGTGAGTCTTGTTCCAAGAACTTTTTTTTCTTTTTTTTAATCCTATGTTTTCTTTTCAAGAAAATACAAATAGCAGGAAATTGGAGACAGGAGGCCGTTTGACCCATCATGCCTGTGCTTGATCCACATCCACTTTGATCTGTCAGGCGATTCATCTGTGATATGAACCCATTCTACTTCTTCTTCTTCTTCTTCTTCTTTCGGCTGCTCCCATTAGGGGTCGCCACAGCGGATCATCCGTATGATCCGCATAGTGATTTGGCACATGTTTTACGCCGGATGCCCTTCCTGACGCAACCCTGGTCGCCTCTTACGACACAGGGACATGGTACACCTATTTTAACCGGGGTATACACCGGCCCAGTATACTGGTACTCATTTCGCCGACCTCGGAAGGATGACAGGCTGAGTCAACCCCCTGGTGTATTAATTCAGTGGCCCAACGGGGCTTGAAATCAGGACCTCTTGGATCCCAAGCCGCTGCCCTAACCACTGCGCCAACACCAGGCTATATGAACCCATTCTGCCTTTTACTTGATTTGATTGGGGGTGGGGGGCACAGGGGCATTAATGGATCGTTCACAAGTCTAGCCTATTCTTCTTCTTCGTTTGTATGCAGCACAAGGCTGTGGGGTCACATGATGCTGATGCAATGCCCTCTGCTGGTTAGGGCAGGAATTTGTTAAATGTTCATGATGCCGGTGATAGCTCGTCTACTTTTCGTGAAGGACACCATGGGAATCTTTAATGTCTACCAACGAATGCTGTCAGATGGGAAGCTTATTTAATGTCCATCCGAGGGACGGCAAACACTGATGAATCACCCTGCCTGTGAAACACCAGGATGGTAGTTTATGGATGGGTCTGGATTCAAACTCAGGTGAGGCAGCTTCAAGGCGAGTGTGCATACCTCTCGGCCATCCTGTCAGCCCTGTAGCTTCAATTGAATGACTGATTGTTCAAATAGCTGTTATTCTAAACAGTCCATTTGATAGCTTGGCCATGAACCTTTTTATTGCTTTTTAAAAAAAAAAATATTTTTTAAACACAGTTCAGGCTCATGGAGGAACTAGAACACAGAACAAACCAGTACATGACAGAATGAAAAGAACAGTAGAAATAGATGGGGGAGGACAGGGACAACAGCAGGGTAGAGGGCCAAAATAGAATGTATGAAGATTTATTTCTTTTTACTCTTTTGGCTTGTCCATACATGGCATCATAAAAAGTATTTCTAACCTAAGTGGACAGCTGTTTTAATCCTGCACTCTGTTTTGATCCATCAATATAGGTCTGTCGTTATCTCGTATATCGTATGAATCACTCTGCTGACACTTGGACAAGACATAGATAAGGAATGCTATTAAGGAGAAGCATTTGGAATTTATTACCGTCTAAAATAACAGGACTGGAGTTCGATTTATGTCAGTACTGGAGTAAGCAGAGGCAGATTAGGCAAATAACTCAGCAAGCCAAAACATAATATGAGAAGGACATGACTAAGAATATTAAGCATAACATCAAGGCATTCTTTTAGCCTGGTGTTGGCTTCGTGGTTAGGGTGGCTGCTTTGGGATCTTGGGGTTCTGAGTTTGAGCCCCCTGTTGGTCATTGAATAAACACCAGCTGGGGTTGACTCAGCCTGTCATCCTGAGGTTGGTGGAATGAGTACCAGTGTACTGGTAATAGGGGCATTGCATCAGTAGCACACGTGCCCACGGCCAATAATGCGATCCACAGCCTTGTGCTGCATACGAAGGAGGAGGAGGAGGCATTCTTGAAGTACATAAGGGGTAAAGAAAATGTTAGGATAAGTGTGAGCCCATTGAGGAATGGTACAGGGAAGAGTGGTTAGTTAGGAAAGTGAGATTGCTGGCTTATTAAACGGTTATTTTGCTTCCACTCAACATTTACACAAGGACAGTCAGGAGAATTGCCAATAGCTGAGAGTATCTATCAAGGAGGTGATGAAGGGCTTTTACAGAAGATCCAGGTTGGAGTGGAGGAAATAAAGGAACAGCGGGGAAATCTAAGAGAAGATTCTCCGGATCCAGATAATATTGTGACGTCCACGGGACTTAACCCTCTAAGGCGCCAGGTACACACACACACACACACACACACACACACACACACACACAACGTAGCTGGTCCTGGTGGTCAGGCTGGCCCGTGATGTGGATGCAACAGTCCCTGGATTGGCGCCGGACGAGCTGGCGTTACGCTCGTCAGGGGCAGGAGAGACCGTGGTGCTGTCGACCTCCTTGTGTCGGCGCAAGTCCGCTCACAGCCGCCAGGGAACCAGTTCTGGCGCCAAGTTGCGAGCAGGAGAGGGAGGCAGGTCTGCCCGCCGTTCGACCCCGTGCTCCGAGCCAGCAGAACCCCAGAACCAACCAAGGTGAGGCACGAGGCACAGCAAGGCCACAAGACACGATCAAATCCAGGATCGAATCAGCCCAACAAACAGCACGCTCCCAGCACAACAGCCTCCACCAGAACGGTTTTTCTGTTCCGATCTTCTTCCTCCTCGCCTTTTCCCCGAACAGAGCCTTTTTATCCTCGAGTCCTCGTCACTTCCAATCGAGCCGTTTATTGGCCCTCCGCAGTTGCCTTCCGCCAATCATGATCACGGGGCGGAGCCATCCGCAGCACTGTCCTGTGACGTCACGGCAAGCCTCCAGGGAATACTAAAAGGGGTTTACGCAGACACACCCTATCCCGTATCCCTATCTAATTACGTGACAATTATAATTTCCCCCTTGAAGAAATGGACATTTACTAGACAACTTATCACCACTGAATTGCTACTTATTACATCGAGATCCTGGTACACTCGAACAGCATGGCATACCTAATTAAACATCCTAATTACCCTTTGAATGCATACCCCCCCCCCCCCCCCCCCCGACGTAACAATATGCAATCGAGAGTATTGAGGGAGGTGGCTGAGCAGGTAAGCAAGAAATTGAGGGATATTTTTAATCGCTCACTGGAGTTAGAACAGGTACCGGAGGATTGGAGAATAGCAAATGTAACACCATTATTTAAGAAAGGATCCAGAGAAGAATTGGGGAACTATAGACCTGTTAGTTTGACTTCAGTTGTTGGAGACATTGAGGGGCTACATCTAGTTGGGCTAAATGAGGAACCATTTAAATAAATACAAACTAATTAATGGTTGTCAGCATTGGTCAACCAAAGGTAGGTCTTCTCTCACAAATCTTTTAGAGTTCTATGAAGCAGTTTCTGATTGGCTGGATGAGGGGAAGCCAATGGACATTGAATGTCGAGACTTTGAGAAGGCACTACAAAGGAGGTTGTTCGCCAAATGTTAAACCTGAAGTAGAATGTACTCAAATATGATATGATTCTTTTTAAGTTTGTATCCATTTGGAATTAACATAATTATATTTCTCCTCTGTATGGAAAGATCACCTGTATATTAAATGTGTAAACAGGTTGAACTTTGCCAGTAAGTTGAATATAAGAAGAATTGCCTATCATTTTAAAAGCTATCTCAAGGAATTTTTAAAACAGACACAAACAAGTTGGAATGTGGATTTGAGGTGTCCAGATGTATTCACGAAGCTCTGATCGCTTCAAGATAATATATTTTCCCAGTTTTGGGAGAAGCAGACTGATTTTTAACCTACATAAGATGGAAACTTGTTTTAATGGTCATTGGAGTTGGCGTTTGACATCATTCTTGCATTCTGTGCGATTAATATGTCTGGGTTTGAATATGTGTTCCAACCATTTAAGCAGGAGCTGTCAAAGAAAACTGAAGATAAGGTTCACCTGGAAATTGTCAAGACTGGGCGAACTGGCATCAGGGTCAGAAAATTTTAAAAACTGTCTTACTGGAAACGATATAAAGACGAAGATTCTCCGGTTATGTTGAGAGATCTGGAGTAAATTTGTCTGTCCAGGATCTCCTGTGCTGGCACATATAATCTGTTTGTTTGTTCAATGAATGTTTTAAAATTGTACTGACGTTGTGTATCTGTATCTACAAGGGTGAGGGTGCGTGGAGATGGAAGAGGGAGATTAAGACGTCTGGAAGGGAGGGGAGATTGAGTACCTTGGGTTTGGGGCAGTTGAGGACTTGAAGAAGAAAGTGGGAGGGGATAACAGGGTTGGCTTGGGAGAGGGAGGGCAGAGAAGGGACAGTTGGGATCGAGGATTTTAAACTTTAGAGGTGGGGGGGGGGGTGGAGTTGAGGACATTGAGTTGGGAGGGGTTTGAGGATTTGCAGAAAGGAGAGGCACCGAGTATGGGTGTGGTGGTTGGAGGGCAGAGAGAGGGCAGAGTTGGCAGGGAGGTTGAGGACTTGGGAGTGTGTGTGTGTCCGGCAGTGGGGGTGGCTTAGGGTCCAGAAGTAGCATTTTACATTATGCAGAATTTCCATGAGTCCCAGCTAGTCTTTTGGATCCTCCAGGTGTTTTGGGTTCTCTCGGTATTTTGTGTCTGCATAGTCTTTTAGGTCCTTGGGGTCTTCGGGGACATTTGTGTCCTCTTGTTATTGTGAGTTCTGGATTTCTTGGTCTTTTGGGTCCTCTGGATCTTTTCGGTGTTCGGGATCCTCAGAGTCTTTTGCATCCTTGGGGTCTTTTGGGCCCTTTGGGTATTTTAGGTCCTCGGGGTCTTTTCGTTACTTGGGGTCTTTTGGTTCCTCAGGGTCTTTTGGGTCCTTTTGTGTCTTGTGGGTCTTCGAGGTATTTTCAGTCTTTTGAGTCTTTTGGAGCTTTGGGGTCTTTTGGGTATTTCAAGGTCTTCTGAGTCTTCGGGGTCTCTTGTGGTCTTGGGGTTTTTTGGGTCCTCTGGGCACTTTAGGTTTAGTATTTCAGGATACAATTGTGGGTGACGTCAAGTCAGCTGTCCAATGGGTGAAGAGTATATATATATATATATATATATATATATATATATATATATATATATATATATATATATATATATATATATATATATATATATATATATATATATATATATATATATATATATATATATATATATATATCGAAAAAAAAAAAAAACTATAAATACATGCTAAAACAAATTTTGTGTGAGCAGCTTTAAATAACTATGTCTTGGAACTTCTGATTCACACTGGAGATTGGGCAAAAGAGTGGCAGATACAATTTAACCTGAGCAAGTGTAAGGTGTTGGGGATGTGAAAGAACAATGAAAATAGAGATTACAGGATGCAAGGGGTAATATTGGAGTGTGTCACACGGGAGAAGGATCTGGGGGTGGTAATAGATATGGGAGGTAAGCAGGCAACATAGTTCTTCTGTTCTTGTGTGTGGCAGCTTGGTTGCCAGGTAGCTATCATTTCTTGGAAGCATGACTGTGCTGCTGAGGCTGTGCTTCTCTACCAGTACACTGGTACTCTTTTCACCAACCTCAGAAGGATGACAGGCTAAGTAAAACTCACGTGGTGTTAATTCAGCAGCCAACAGGGCTCGAACTTAGGACCCGAAGATCCGAAACCAGCCACCCTAACCACCAAGCCAACACCAGGGTGGCATCGCAGTGTCAGGCAGGCCTAGGAAAAGCAAATAGGGCTTTTGGTTGTATTCATTGGAGTATCAATTATAAATAAAAAGAGGTGGCATTAATATTGTACAGGAATTTAGTGAGGGCCACATCCAGAATATTGTGTGCAGTTTTGGTCACCACAACTCAGGAAGGACATAACTGCCACAGAGAGGGTTCAGAACAGGGCTACTAGATTTATTCCGAGCCGAGTTAGACTCGGCTATGAGGAGCGGCTGAAGGATACTGAAGGCTGAAGGCGATTTTGGTGAAGATCCGAATCCTGATCTAGATACGAGATTTATTTAATTTTTAAAGTGATTGTTCACCATTGAGAGATACTGCCAAAACGATATCGTACTGTATAGCATGATATTTCAAAAATGTATTGGGCCTGATATGTTCTCGTGGATCAGGCATTACGTGTCGGAGGTATGCACTCTTCCGAGTGCGCTTCTAGTTTGTTTATAAATTTGTGTGGTGTTCATGTAGCGCAGGCTTTATGGGCCGAACGCCCTTCTCCTGCGTCTAATTTGATGTGCTAATGGTATTTGGTGACATTCTTCAACTATTTAATCTGTCATCTTGTCTGGCATTTGGCGGTGTTGAACTTCTTTCCGCAGGGCATCCCATCGTCCATGAAGAATCCATCTGGAAAGATCATAGGCCATGGAAGGATTTTAATACCATCTGTTTGGATACAACATCCAATTTAACTCTCTGCGGACATGCCTTGTCTCATTAGACAGAGTGATCAAGAAGTTCCTGTGCACCTGTAATACAGTTTATTTAGCCTTTTCTTTGGTATAGTATAGAGGGGTTTATAGCTGTTGTGGGGTTTGTTTCGACGATTAGTGTCCCAATTTTTAATGCTACTCCAGAGTTTATTGGACTCCTTGGAGTACTAAACCACCATTGAGGTTTTTTTAGATTCTCGTGAAGGATCTCTAAGTCTTACTCGCGTTGTTGTTCTTGTGGACTTTTTTGTTTCACAGCCTACAGTTTTCATCGAAACTTCCTGAAACTTGGCATATACGTGTAAAAATACCCTGCGCAGACAGTAACCATCTCCGATTTTGAAAATTCCTCCGAGAAAAATAGATATGACGTCAAAATATCTCCGCTAATTAAAATCGCCTAAAAAATTATCTCAAACTCGGCAAGCTTTTTGGATCCTGTTTGCGGGAATCGAACAGGGCATTAGCAGAGATGAATTACCGTGCATATGATGCATCACTATGACGTTATATCAATTTTTATGACGTCATTCCTATTTTTTTATTTCACAACCCAGAGTTTTCATCGGATCTTCGTGAAACTTGCCATGTATGAAATGAAATCCCACGCGCAGGCAGTAACCATCTCCGATTTTGGAAATTCTTCCTAGAAAAAAGTTGACGTCATATCGCCGCTAATGGAAATCACCTATACCATTATCTCCGAAACTAGGCAAGCTGTTTGAATTTTGTTTGCGGGAATCAAGCCGGGCATTAGCACAGATAATTTATCGCAAACCTGATACATCACAATGATGTCATATTCGTTTTTATGATGTCATCATTAAGAGGACGAGGATCTTAGCTCATTCGAGTTTGTTAAAAAAAATTTTCCTGCACTCACAATTTTTGAGCTGTATCTCAGAGCTCACTGGGACTTTGAGAATGTAATTTTGCAGCAATAATGTGAATAGAAAGTATGTGGGATTGACATAATTTATTTTGACTTTGACCTAATTTTAAGGTCATGACCTACTTATAGACCTTAACATTTTTCATTATCTCGACTAAGGCTTGTCCAATCGGAACTGAATTGCCCTCTCCAGATAGCCTAGCCCGAGAGCAAGGCACATTTACATCATGTCTCACCGAGTTAAAGGTCAAGGTCAAATGGTGGTCTGAAAAAAAAAAAAAAAAACTTTTTTGTCTTTGCACAATTTTGCCAAAGTGTATTCTCAAAGACCGCTTGACCTTCCAAGATGTCCTTGCATCATCATAATGTCTGCACTGAGTTTGTGCACCTGATTTTTGATCGGTGTGCTTGACCTACTTTTTAGGTCATCTCTAACGAGATGACCTCATAAAACCAGTCTCGATGTCCGTCCATACGTCCCCTTTTTTTGGGATTGTGACCTAATTAAAAAAAACACATCTTTGATCATAACTTGAATAATTTTCCTCCGATTTTCATGACGTTGAGTTTTATGGATACTTTGTAGATGGGTGCACAGTTTCTAAATTTACACTCTATCTTTAAATGTTGAAGGTCAAGGCCATATGGCAGTCCGAAAAAAAATATAGCCATCGTTGGATCGTGGGCCAAGGGTAAGTCGCAGGCAATCACAAAGGATAAGCTAGGGAAGGCTCCTCCTTGGCCATCGCTTTGTGATCGCAGATTTCTCGTTTAGTTTGTTCTGCTTACAGCAGATGTTGGAAATTGTCTCCACGAACTTGTGGACTTGTGTCCACTCTTATTTTGTTCCTAAAAACAGGGGCCAGTTCAAGTTGTGAGATATTGTGGATGACATTGATGATGGCTTCCCTTAGTTCCTCGAGAGTGTGGAGATTTTTTTTTTTGTTGTGCACTTCACATTTTAATGCTCACCACAAACAATAACAAGTTCCATTACTTGCTTCGAGAGTCGGAGACGTTTTCATCTGCGACTGAGTCGGTCTTGTGGGAATAGAAAAACATTAATGAATATCTTCAGGTGCACAAGGACTTTGATCATCCTGTAGAAAAGGAACTGTCTATTGCAGTGGTAGGCAGAAACATAGCCGTAACAAAATATGTGGGTAGCATATAACAGGAACATGTTCTCAAGTAGTAATGAGTTCAGTTCTTTCACGGAGAGTTTTACAAACCAATTTATTGGACCTTCGATAATGCACATATTGATCACGTGTTATTGGAATGTGCTTGTCTCTAGGACGTTTGTTGACTCCTTACCTGCCGTCTCTAAAGCATGAGTCACATTTGCTCTACGGCTAGGATACGGCGGCCGTACCCCCCCCCCCCTGAATTGACAGAAACATGCAGCGGCCGCAGAGTTTCTGAGGTGGCCTCAGGGTGGCCCTACGCCGTATAACTATCTTTTACAGGCCGTAGGGGTCTCCGTGGAATTAAAGCGCGGAGTTATAACTTTTTTCATTTCTGGGTTGGCCGTAGCAATTCGACAAGCCGTAGCCATGACGTAGATGTGTTCCACGTCGACCGTACGTAGGGCGTACGGTGTGCTTGCATTGTTCGTGCGTTTTCCGAAGGCTCTTATCAATGAAAAATGAATTTTGCCAACCCCCAAAAAATTACGGCGGCCGCACTATTTCCGCGGTCGCCTTGCGGGCACCTTGAGGCTACCTTGCGTCTGCCTTGAAAATTCTATGGCCGCTGCACGGACGCCCTAAGGTCACCGTGCGACATCAAATCAAAGACCGTACAGCACCCCCACGTTTTCGGTCTCCATAATTTCTAAATACCCCCTGCGGCTACCCAAAAAATAAAAACATATGTGACCGTGGAAATACTGCGACCGCCCTATAATTGCTTGTGGCCGTAGATTTTTTTTTAGACCCTACGGCCGCCGAGCCAAATGTGACTGAAGCATAAAGTCCAGGTTTAAATCTATTTCATCATAATACATTCCACAAGACTTAGTGGTCCACCACCCACAAATTGGACATCGTCCCATGGTGTTTGCTTGTGTGTTGCTGAAGACCTTGCATTATAATGGCTGTTGAGAAGTTCATTTAAATTAACAGCAAAATTGAACTCTAACTGCTGTCTTGTGCAGTGCCAGTTGGCATTTTCCTTCAGGTGTTCAAGATGAAATGGTATTGTTGTGGAAATAACTCCTCGAGGTTAATATTGATTGGTAATGTTGAGTTAGCTCCGTAATGGATCTCTTAGAGTAAGTATGAGTTAATTAAGCATTGTTCATATTTGATAGGTGTCGCCTTATGGAGAGACAGACGTCGTCCACCCTGCCTCATTTGTGTCTTAAAACCACTATCTCTTTAAAACCATTTTTTTTAATGTTTTACCCTCTATAATCTGTCTTTTACATTCTTTTGAAGCATCTGGGTGGGCCATCAGCCCCCAGTTTAGGTGGGAAAGCTGTGCTCCAGCAGGCCCAGGGCAAGGGGAGGACCATTCAAGTGACAAGTGGGAGGATTGGGGGGGCAGTCCTCCACCAATCAAACAGGGACCTCATCCAATAGCAAGTGAGAGGGGAGGGGTGAAGCACATCACGGCTCGAGGTGGAGAGCTGACGTTGTAAAAGCGTGCACAGTGGGCAGAAGTCAGGAGATGCCCAGAAAAGATCTCCTGGATAAATGATAGCCACTGGGAGTCTACTCAAGCCATCGTGCTGTGCCACGGCCCCATCCACCAACCAGCCACGTCTTTCATCCTCAGTACTCACAACGGGGTTGCCCACTTGCATGAAGAATGTGACTTTCTTGGCTGTTACGATCTGCAGCCAGGATATTTCTGTCTTGTGTGTGTCTTATCTGTTGTCTATCTCCTGTGGTATTACTAAGGCCTTAACCCTTTGAAACCCAGCAGCCCTTTTACAGCCGCTATTCAAACCTCCATTTACCCGAGCGGCCGGATTTTTCTCCAGGGAGCCTAGGGTGCGGGAGCTAAAAGTCGAAAGAGCTCAGGGTTCAAGGGTTGAGATGGATAATTAAAGATCCCATTCGTTGCTAGTTTCGGTCGTGGATAAGGGGGTTTGTTTTATTGACTCATCATTGTTGTTTTTTTCTTTTTGTATTCCTGCTCCCATGTACCATAGTTTATTTTTAAATATACCTGGTCTTGGGGTGAATTTGGGTCATTATGATCGTTCACTTGTTAATTAAGGAAAGTTTGTTGAGGACCAATTTACGGCTATTAACACTGTCAATCAAGACTGTGCCACACGTCTCTGATTTCACTCAGCCGTAATTAGAGATGAGGTGCATGGGAAACAATTAGCATAGCGCCTGCCTGATTCGACGGTCTCACCGGTGCAGTATCAGGGTAAAAATACCTGTATTTCGACCCGGGATGGCCGATCCATCTGGCCGTTAAGATCGTGTTGAAGCAACCTGCCAGATTCGTTCTGGGCAATTGGATCGAACCGTGCGGCTATAACAGTATATTTTAGAAGGGTATTTGCCACTTCAGCGTGGATGTCAACATTCTCTGGAAAAGTCGAGGTAGGGTTGACGATCTTGCTTCAAAATGACCCTTCATGGTGTATGGCATGTCCTACGGTGGCTTGACAATTGACTTGACCAGCCTATTTAATCTAATGAAGGATGAAGATGTCCCTCAACATGGTCCATTAAGTTTTATTCAATGCAATGTGAAGCCATTACACTCCAGTAAATGTTTCAATTTCATTTCCATTTCAACCTTGGAGATCTGGTGGAGATAAAATATACCAATGTACCTTATTTTAAGTATTTAACTTTTTGCATACCACACACCTCTATGGTGCCCAATACATTGTTGAATGGACAACTCCAACGCTCTTCTCAGCATGACAAACTTTATTTAAAAGATGATCTATCAGTGACATGAACTGTATTGTTTACCGATGGTCCTCACGATTGTGGACACAGAGTGGAAATATGTTGAAGTCCAATCATAGTGGTCACTCCATGGTCTGCACCCCAGCAGCGCCATTCTCATACTCCTCGGAAAGATGTCCAAATCCATGTTATGGCAGCTCGAGGTATCGTGGAGAGTGCGAATCCATTTGTAGCTGCTCGCTGTCTCCATGGTTCATTCTACAGACACACAGCAGCATATACTGTATGTGCCTATGAGAGCCCTCAGCAACAACCATCTCACTGTTTACTCAGTTAGTCACCAATGGTGAGAGCAACCCCTCTCCCCATCAAAAAAACTCTGAGACCCTCGCAGAGGTTTTAGCCACAGTGATTCGTCCTTACGATACTCACAGAGAGGCCACCATGCAGTGTCACTAGGAAATTTGATGCAGAAGGAGGTCATTTTGGTCCATCAAGCTTGAGCCCCATGGACGTGCTCATGAAGAACAGAATCCCATTTGACGCATGTAGCTATCAAGGCTCCCAAACCTCTTGTATATTAAATGAAGCTCTTATGCAGAAGACAGATCACGTGGGTATGATGTTCATATCTTCCATCAATTAATTATATATGACTCGGCCTGCAGACTGCTGGGAATTTTTCAAAAAAGTTCTATTGAACATTTGTGCACGGCATTGAGTTGATTAAAAAAGCAATTGTACATTTGAAAAGAATGTTCATTCATTCCAAAATGGTTCACTTTTGGAGGTGATTCATCTGCTGTTTTGATCGTTTCACTGTCACAAGAGCAAGCAGCCGTTTTGTTTGTGTCCTTATTGTCATCTCTTTCCCAATGTGTTCCAAAATGGCACGCGTGTCCCTCCTTTACAATGTGAACGCACGAGGAGATTTAATACGGCGACCTTTGTTTTGGATTTAAAGGGCTGCTTTGTTTTTGTTGATACTTTATTTACTTTTACAGAGAATATAAAGATTACAGGTCATGTATGGACTGAACGTGTTTAACGATACTTATGGGCATTTAAGAATAACATAGCTTGGCACTTGGCATGGGGATTGGCAAGCAAGTCTATTATTTGATTCCTGACTCGACTATAAACTGTCACCCCATTGCTTCACATGCCACCCTGATGGGTGCTTCACAGGACCTTCGGAGGGACTGTCAGGATGAGTTAGTGAACGTTAAAAAAAATTCCACGGTGTCTTTTGCAAACAGAAGGCCATTGTGTGTCAGTGCCCAAATTCCAAATTCCTCCTGCTTTATTGCTGGGAAGGCAATGGCAAACCACACTCTGTAGCCCTTACTTCGACACTGCATCAGTCGTCCCCCAAGCCTGATGAGAGTATGGACTTGCCATTGTAAACTTGTTTTGTGCTCGGACAAATCCACACCATGTATGACGGATAAGAATAAGGATGGCAAATGCACCAACAGGTGTGACTTATCAGGTGTAATGTGCCATTGTGGACTGCATGTTAAGTGATTTGGCTGGGATTTGACAAGACCCAATGTCAATGAAACATCACAAACTACCCAAAACAATTACACATTCAAAGGTAGTCACTTTGCTGATGGAATTAATCAAAAGACTGCATGTTGTACTTCACTAAATTTTCATTATAATTTGCCCGAGGTCATCTTCCATCTGCTTGGAAGTCGGCTACCATCACGTCCATCAACCATCCTTGCTTCTTAAATGTGGCATGAGCAAAAATCACTTCCGTTTTGCTGCGAAGCTTAGTGTTGGATGCTTTGGTTGGAACCTTCGCTTAAAATGAGTTAAATGAAACATTTTGAAAATTTCGAATTCTTCTCACTCAGATTTCAACATCACTGTAATTTCAACGTGGAGTGAATGTAGTATGTGATTGGAATCTGTAAAGAGTTGAGAAATGTTTGAGAGTGAGGTATGAAAATGAGGAAGGTAACAATGGGGGTGATGCTAACTACATTCACAATGCATCTTTCACAATGGGGGGGGGGGGGATAATTCAGCGAGAAAGAATTTCATTGAAGATATAACTATGTTGAAGATCCCTGATGTGTTTGCATGTGACTCCCCAGGGTCTCTGAAAACTGTAACAATACTTTCCCCTCTTGTATTTTTATAAGGAGATTGATCCATAAACCAAAATCGGTTTTACTCGCCCATTGAATATCGGTTTAACTATCCCGATAATAAATAAAAACTTTTTATTATATTTACTTATCTTTGGAAAAACAGAACAAACTTGGTGTGTCTTCGAGACTTAGACTATTGTGAGTATGTCATTCAATGAAAGTTATGAAAACCCATCTTAACTGCAATATTAATGATTGGAAAAAGTAACTCCTCCATCCTCTCCCACACCGCCTCCCTTCTTCCTTTCTTCCTGAGTCCTCCAATCTCTTGACAACAAATAAAACGAGAAAAAGAGCAATCAGCGATTGCAGACCCTCGCCAGGACTTATTTTGTGTGGTGTTTGTGTAGTTTTGTGTGGTATTTATGGACTGGTGTGTTATGTAATTAATAAGAGACATAACTAGAACTGCCACTTTCTAACTGCTGGCAGTGATGACCGGGTACCAAGACGTCCCACTTTGATGCAACCCCGCTTTGATTGGACACCTGACCCTGACCCATGACGTTTGTTTTTTTTATGATTCAATTGAATTCAGAATGGAATTAAAATAAATTTAATTCAAATCAAATGGAAGACGAAACCGGAACAATCCTGCAATGGAGTCAAGAGAAGGAACCAAAACAAGCAAAAAGAAAAGATGAAGTCATCGGGAGGAACCTGAATCGGATTCATATTTCAGCTGCTACTCCTTTACCTTCAAACCCATCCAGGCACAGCCAAATGAGCCTTATTAAAAAAAAAACTGCAGATCAAAAAAAATTAATAATTCTGGATGCCAGACCATGTGTCCGATCAAGTTGAAATTTAAAACGTGGATTCCCCATCATCATTGGATCATAATTTTGAAGTTTTATGTTGATTGATTAAGCAGTTTCAGAGAAAACGTTATTTAATATTTTTCTTAAGTCCAATATGGCTGCCAAAACATGTGACATCAATTATTCCTTAACAACCTTGGACACGCATGCCTTGGGGAACATTTGTGTGAAGTTTCACCTCGATCTGTCCAGCCGTTTTGGAGAAGAATATTTTTTATATGTGTTGGGGTAAATCCAATATGGCTGCCAAACCATGTGACATGTGATGTCATATGTGTGAACATTTTGTTCCTCGTGGATAAGCGGTCATGTATGTAAAGTTTTACCTTGATCTGCTCAGCCACTTCAGAGAAGAAGATTTTTGAAGGTTAAAAAAAAAACATATGGCTACCAAATCACATGACTGATGACGTCAACAAAAAATTTTGTGGACCATTTTATCCCCAGATTACCCTCAAATATTTTCATACTGATCGGATGTAGCGTTCTACATATGTTATTATGACGTCATAATGAAGGCACCTATGACGTCATTATAAAATCACTCGTATCTCATGACGAGTTCTTGCCATGTGCTGTTTCAATTTTTTCCTTGGTGTGTTTTCAGATTCAGAGGTCCGAAGTTTTTCTGTTTTTCCAACATGGCTGCCACACCACGTGACCTATGATGTCATCTATCTATAATTCCAGCAATGTGTGTGTGTCTGTGACCGCTGTTTCTCGACAACCACTGGTCTGATCTAATTGAAACTTTCCAGGTATATTGTTGGGGCCCTGTGGATGTGCCTTTTCAAGGTTTGATATTAATCGGACAAGTGGTTCCCAAGTTATGGCCATCTATTTACCGAACTAATGACAGGACACGGTGCTATGACATCACATATGACGTCACAATTCTTCTTCGTTTGATATGACGTCACAATTGACGCTGGGGACCTGAGTATGTGCCTTTTCAAGGTTTGATATTAATCGGACAAGTGGTTCCCAAGTTATGGCCATCTATTTACCGAACTAATGACAGGACACGGTGCTATGACATCACATATGACGTCACAATTGACGCTGGGGACCTGAGTATGTGCCTTTTCAAGGTTTGATATTAATCGGACAAGAGGTTCCCAAGTTATGGCCATTTATTTACCAAACCAATGGTAGAACATGGTGCTATGACATCACAATTGACGACGTCACAATTCTTTTTTTTTTGCACGTACGGGCACACACTAGTAATTATAATTAGATCATTCCACATGAGTCGTCACACCAGTAGTGAAAATTTCGTCTCAATCCTACGAGCGGTTGTGAAGAAAAACACTTCTGTGCGGACAAACAAACGGACCCAAATGCAATATCCTCTCCCTTCGGTGAGGTTAACAATAAATGAATCCGAGAACTCAAAAAAAAAAAAAATTTTAATTCCCTTTATTTTCCTCTTATAAAACTCGAGCGATTTTACTGTTTTTAAGGGAACCAAACCAGAAAGAGCGTGACGTGGTTCGTCTTACACTCTTGTTATCATTTAAATATTTAAAGGTGTCTTTACAATCCATGCTGTTGTACAGCACATGTATACATTAAATATGCAAAAGGCCTTCGTTATCATTAGTCATCTCGAATTGTCTGACAGCGAGGAAAATCGCTGTGGGTGATGTAAGTTAAATTTTAAAAAGGTACCAACAAACAAAGATCGCAAAAGTTAAATGAAAAAAAAAGGGAAATGATGTCACCTTGCTATGGTAACTGGAGAACCTGGTACATAATGGATCCAACTCGTTTTCTGGTAAACATTACTGGTTTCACCTTATATTATATCACATGACTGGTTAAAAAAGGCACATTTATTGATGGAAAAGAAATTACTGAAAATTTTGACAGGATAAGCCTGTGAAGAAGGCAGGTGTGTTTTGAAAATTATATGTATATATATATATATATGTATATATGTATGTATATATAATATGTAATGTATATATGTATATATATATGAATTCGGCGATATCACCGCTCGGCTACACACACGGGCCGCTTAAGCGGCTCGCTTCCATACGAATTCCGCCCAGGGTGAAGTACCCCTGGTAGCTGGATCACGTTGGTACTTAGGTAAGTTGAAGTTGGCAATTAACCCTACCCCACGTGATCTCCCCATTGGCGTATCGGTCCTAAAACTACCAGGACCCGTCGACCCGGACTTACCCGGGCCGGCGATCTGTAAATTCTGGGCGATCAAGCCGAGACGGCCCCTCTCCTTCATCGAGGGTCGTGCTCATTGTGACGCACCTGTGGGAAACCTCAACAATACATATATATATATATATATATATATATATATATATATATATATATATATATATATATATATATATATCGGCTGCCCGGAACCACGGACGCCCTCGACAGCACTCACCTCTGGTCAGATCTTCATGCCCAAGGTCAGTTTTACCATACTGGCGAGATAAATGAAGATGATAGGGAACCATGCCAGTGACGATGCAACGGCTACCTAATTGGCTGAGTGAACCAACGCTGCATGCCACTCTCTGTGGGCCACATTTACTACTTGCAATCTAAGACCAATCACCCCAGGTGAACGACCCCATAATAAAAGCGAGCATGATAAGTCAGGACGTGAATCAACAGTTTCATCAATTTATTACACAACAAACAACCAAGCAAAAGAGCAGGAAATAATGGGAGGAATGGCTGGGGGAGAAATCAAAGTGAGAAATGGCAGGACTATTGAAATGCCAAAATTATGGGAAAAGTCAGGTTCAAAAAGTGGTGGGAAAAAATGAGGTACAGAAATGGGGGAAAAATCAAAGCATTAGCATCACAAAGCAATTCAAGTATCTCCAACATATATACACTTCCATTATCTCTACATGAACAATCCCATCCTCTGATACCTTAAAACAATGATTTAGCACCTGGAAACTAGACATGGATGAATTTGGACACCTGAATGAACAGACACTGATACATTGAGTAGGTGGCGAGAGAATCTAGAGGATATTGGTAGAGAAAGAATTGGGACTTTGGGACACCACGGGACACCTTCGGTGACCTCGGTTGAGGCTACTGACCAACTGTTCCGCAGGCCAAGTTCTCCCCCCTCATGTCCTCGCCTCCCCTCCTGCCATCAATGGTAGCTTGCCCGCATTGTTTGAGGGAACGCGCTCTGTTCAAGGTGCTGAAAGCTGGATGCCAGGCTCGCATGTACTTCGGTAGAAGCCTTGGCCAGTTTGAAGAGAAAAAGGAAGAAGAAAAAGTGTTGCGCTTTGTAGGGAATGGTATAAACAGTGAAAAAGCACAGAAAAGTTGACAAGAGTGAAAGGGCCACTTGCCTCATTTGAACGGACTCCAGACAAAAGGTGGGGGAATGGAAAGGACAGGTGAGTTAGCAATGAGCACTATTGCTTCCATCCATCAGCACCACACTCTGTGTCAAACATTGGTGCTGCCGAACCATTCTCCTGGGCTCTTGGGCACAATCCTGGACAAGTCACCACTCCGACAAAGGACACTCAAATGGCTCAATCATCCCAACAAGCTGGCACTCATTTTGCCAACCTCAGAAGGATGACAGGCTGCAACAACTACACCTGGTGTTACTTCAACAGCCAAGCAGGATTTGAACTCAGGACCCGAGGATCACCAGCCCATAATCCTAACCATTAAGCCAACACCAGGCATGAACACGATTATGTTGGCAAAAAGCATTGCTTGTGGACGAAGTCCGCAGACAGACTGCCTTGACGGACTAGCCAGACTCCAACTCCAAATCGCCTTTGCACCTTCTTTAAGAGCACTCATCCCCCCTCCTTGTGGCTCGGGGGGGGGGGAGCAGGGGCGTTATCTCCTCTCACGTGTTTGAGGCATCTGGCTTAGCTACACCACATCGGGGAAGCGGCGAGGAGGACGGAAACTTCACGGCATTTCCAGAATGTTCTTGGCCCATCCCAGCTCCTCGAACCCCACACTTGGTTGTGGTTGGTGTCTCCTCATCCTCCCCCCTCGTGCTGGCTGGGAGGCATGTGGCTGACACGGTGGGATTGAGAAATGCCGACTGTGACAGGATTGAGGATTCTCGTGTTGTAATGAATGTGAATGTCGGGTTTTGATTTTATTAATGTTTATAAAAAATTCCCCCTGCTTTGAGGCCTGAACCCAGCTAAACCCTTTGGGGCTATCACACGATTTATTCGAATGATATCATTTTTGTCTGTTGCTGACAATCCTGAGAAAATGTGATAAAATTCTATGTATTTATGTTTTTTTTTTAGACAAAAAACGCATTTTAACGAACTCAAGAGATTTGTGGCTTTCCGAATGGGGGTGGGGGGGTTGCTGATTTATAACGTTTATTCGACGTGTGTGTGTGTGTGTGTGTGTGTGTGTGTGTGTGTGTGTGTGTGTGTGTGTGTGTGTGTGTGTGTGTGTGTGTGTGTGTGTGTGTGTGTGTGTGTGTGTGTGTGTGTGTGTGTGTGTGTGTGTGTGTGTGTGTGTGTGTGTGTGTGTGTGTGTGTGTGTTTACATTTTTAAAGGTCCCTCGAGGGGTTCTGAATGAAATTGGGAGAAATCTTCAGAAAAATGAACGGTTCCCTGCTGCTGTTGTGTTTTCGTTTCATGAGATGCACGTTTACTGTACTATAGAGGGACCCCTTTGCAAGATCCTCCCGGTGTGGGGAGGGGGGGGAAGAGGAGAGGTTGGGGGGGGGGGAATTGGAGAGAGAGAATGGTGGGGAGAGTGGAGGGTGGTGGGGAGAGTGGAGGGTGGTGGGGAGAGTGGAGGGAGGGAGAGGGTAGTGAGGAGAATAGAGGGATGGAGAGGGTGTGGGGAGTGTGGAGGGAGGGAGATGGTGGTGGGGAGAGTGAAGAGGGTGGTGTGGAGGGAGGGAGGGAGATGGTGGTGGGGAGAGTGGAGGGTGGTGGGGAGAGTGGAGGGAGGGAGAGGGTAGTGAGGAAAATAGAGGGATGGAGAGGGTGTGGGGAGTGTGGAGGGAGGGAGATGGTGGTGGGGAGAGTGAAGAGGGTGGTGTGGAGGGAGGGAGGGAGATGGTGGTGGGGAGAGTGAAGAGGGTGGTGGGGAGAGTGGAGGGAGGGAAAGGGTGATGGGGAGAGTGGAGGAAGGGAGGGAGTGGTGGAGAGAGTAGAGGAAGGGAGAGGAAGTTTGGTACCTCTTTCTCAGAAGTTGGTGGCAGGATTTGCACTCCGGCCACCGTAAAACCCTTCACTCTGCAAAGCAAAAGAAAAACGCAAAGAAAATTCAAAACCCACTCTGTGGGAGTACTGCCAATGCAGCTGCCCTCTGCAGGGAAGCTCACCAGATGACGGGACTGAGGCAAAGCCTTCGGGACCCCCACTCATTGATGATAGGAGGAAAACCATTGGGTAACTTTCCCGGGTCAGATTGCGGTTGTGTGTGTTGGGGTGTTGCTGAGGTGTCGTCCTCCAGACGGCCATCTCCTTAGGTTAATCTGAGGCGGTCCCTTCAGGTGGGTGCCTGGAATGTCCTATCCAAAAGAGAAGATGATCACTTGTCTCTGTTATGATCTGAGCTCAAGCATTTGAACATCGGTATTGCAGCTCTCACTCTATCTATGAGGTTCGGAGACTGGATAGTGGTGAGAATGTGGCGGGTGGTTACACCTGTTATTGGTCTGGTCGCTCTGATGGTTACCATACCCAAGGAGTTGCTGTAGCCGTGTCCAATAAGCTGACTCCAATGATAATTGAGGTAACACCGGTCAACGAGCGTATTATGAGACGAAGGATTCGTCACTCCTTAGGTGTCATTTCCCTGGTCTCGATATATGCTCCAACTGAAGCGAGTGACCTCACCGTGAAGGACGCCTTCTATGCCACGCTCAAGTCTGTTAGTGGGGTAAATTGGTGAAATGATCTTGCAAAAGTGGATACCAAGATGCCATTTGGCACAAAGGGACTTTTTTATATATAGATTAATGCTTGAACGAGACCCAAACGGGCCGAATTCAGATTTGGGTGTAATTTCGCAAAATCCAAGATGGCCGCCAAATGCTAATTAATCAGTATAAAAAAAACAACCATTTCCATCAAATTATGATAGATATTACTTGCATATGCTTTAATATCACCATATTTCATACATGATTCAAAGAAATTGAGTTTACATCGAAAAAAAATATTTAAATAATTAATAATGGTATTTTAATTCGTTTAATTCCCATTATTTTGATTAAACAACATTTATATTGAAGTATTTGCAGATGTTAAATCTTTTACTCAGTCTACCTTTTGTCTGTTAGTCCATGGGCCCAGGCCAGAAATTCCACTTGTCGGTACCATCGAAGGAAACCAATCCGAGTTATGATTTTTGAATTGGTGTAGATATATAGATCATATTTTGATGTGATAACCATTGCAGACTGGCAGCTTATTGGTAGTTATCATCTCTGGAATGTACCCACCCTCCGCATAATGAAAGCGAAAAGGCAAACTCAGAAACATTCACTTATGATGCAATTGCTGTTTCCACATGGGGCTAGAATGAACTGCAAACCACAAATACATGTCTGAAATGCTTTATTTATACCATCCGAATAATCCTTTCTGTCATTCCTGAAGGCAGAATTTGCTTTATGGCAGAAAGGGGCGAACAATAGGGCCTATCAAAATGTTGCTGATTTGTGATTTTCAGTACATTTTAATTTATAATATTGTCATACAAGTTCCCTGGGTAGTGCTACTGAACCGCAGTCGCCTACAACAAGCACATGTTGTATGAGGAAAACATTTATGAACATTTTACAAGTTTTTACCACAGTTAAAGGAATTGCCCTTCCCCTACCCTAGTTCCAACAAGCGTCCAAAGTGTGAAATTTACGGATAACCCAAATTTCACCACGCTACTGTGGCATGTTCATGTACTATGTTTTACTCATGCATATTTGTAGCCATGAATGTCCTTGTGATTGTGCCAAAACATTCACACCATGGATCAGTAGTCTAGTCTTCATCACTGTTATCAGCATCAGAGTCCTCGAGGTCTACAACCTCTTCCTCGACATCAGCGGGCTGGTTGCTGCAGGTTCGCAACTTGCACATGTCAGTGCACTTCAGGCTATTGGCAAGGCACGTGCAGTCTGGGAGTTTGCACGACCATCCACACTTGCAGGAAAGCAGTTGCAACACTGCATCCGGTGCTGGAGAACCCTGCATCCACTCGATGGCCAGCTTCCCATCATCATCAGTGGTCCATCCACAACCCTTGGGACTTGGAACATAGGGTTGGCATTGCAGACAGCACCTCCAAATAGCAGCCTGGTAGTTTGCACGGAGGACGTGCATGAAGAGGCAGTCTTCACATGGTGGAAGCTGACTGGACTCTATCTCTCCCCGTCTGGCACAGAAGAGTTAATGACGGAGTTCATTGACTTTCGTGGTGTTGGTAGACGGCACGTACATGTGGCAGGTGCCCTCTTGCAGCTTCTGAAAGAGCTCGGTGGATACTTCCCATGAATGACCGAGCTGACTGAAGGCCTCTTGGTAGGTCTTATCCGACTTAATTTGCCTCAAGGCGCCCATCTTTCCCCGGCCTGCAAAGGCACTGACTGTATCACAACCGGAGAACGCGTGCAGTCCAACCAGGGCATCACAGACACTGTCTCCCATCGATCTAGCAAGCTTGTCAATGTCTAGGAACCGTGTGCGGGTTTGCGTACCACACTTCTGATACACGGGGCATGGGATGTCCTTATTGAAGGCAAGACACAGCACGAGGACATCTGTATCTTCGGCAGTGATCACCACAGCCTTGTACCCAGCCTCTGCTGCATGCAGAGCATGCAGAAGCATTCGGGTGTCTGCTTCCTCCTGCGTGGACTTCAGCTCTGCCACTTCCTCCCAGTGGTCCTTGGTGAGCTTGTTGCAGACCTCCTTGCAGGTTACATAGAGCAACTTTTCCTTCAGTTTCTCCCTGCTTTTTGGTTCTTTCCACTCCTCTACCAGAAACTTCATTAGACTTGCCTTGTTGGAAGAGCTGCAGAGCAGTTTCCTCCACTGCTGAATGTTGTGGCCCGGTGCGATGCTCCTGAACTGGATTGCTGTGCTTGCACCTCTGTTGCATCTCTCTGCGTCTTTGATGGACGTCTCTCGGTAAACATCGAAGACAACATCAATGCGTTTACTCTGGGCTCCATCATCAAGAGCCGTTGACAGTATCGCTTCAGCCAGCTGTGAAAACGTCTTGTCATTCCCTTTCATCTTCTGTACCAAACTCATGCCATCAATGACATTTGCTGATGGCTCTGCAATAACTTCAGCAGGAGAAATACTCTTTTCCAGCTCTCTGGCAAGGGTTGCTTTGTTCGTCTTCCACAGAGATCCATCGCCATTAGCAATTGACCATGGCAAGGGCCCCAGGGGGTGCGCCAAGACATCTCTCATGTGCAGATCTCGACTGAGCAACGAGGATCATGTGCCCAAACAGGTTCCTGTCAGCCTTGAGAACAATTTCTTTGGCCTGCGCTTTGCTGGTTGGTTTCTTCCGGATGTGGGTGAATGTTTTCAAGTTCCTTTTTGTCATCTTGTCATTGAACTGTGCAGTTGGTGGATTTGTCTCCAGGCGTTTCTTCTTGAAATCCTGGTATTCCTCCTCTCCTACCGTGCGAGCCCCGAGGAGGTCATTGGCAACATCAGGAGGAGCAACAGTCGCGGTCGACAAGCTGACAAACTGTGCTTGATCAGGACTCAGTGGATCCAGCCAGCTGTTCTCCATGAGATCCACCAAGGATTAGATGTCAGCCTCATCCCTCCGGATCCAAGGTAACTGCAGATCTGGATGGTTCAGCTGGGAGTGACTTCGACCTACCGTATCCCTCAGGTGCCCAAGGTACATACTGCGGTAATCTGACGTCAGATAGTATCGGCTCACAGCTCCTGGATTCAGGCTGAATCCTTTCGTTCCTCCAGGTGTCTGTGTGTCTTTGTTGACAGTCTCCTCGATCGTCTGATCCATGGGAATCCGTCCGAATGGGTTCGTGGTGCCGATCTGAACCGAGAAGCCACCTTCCATGAAGTGCGCATGTACTTCGGGGTGGTCGAGCGGCAGTCGGGACATCTGTGCGTTGTAGTAGGGTAGGGATCGGGCGTAATTCAGCTTGTCATAGGCAAAGCACCATGGAATCATCTCTCGGATGGATGCGAGGTGTAACATCCAGTCCCCTTCTCTGGATGCTCGAAGGAGTGCCAGCATGATCTCCACCATGTAAACATACGACATCCAGAATGCTGAGAGATCACCATTCCCATCCCTGAGGTAGTTGAGGTAGACTTGTAATAGCTCCATGGTGCAGACGCATGAGTTATTCTTCAGCACCTCCTTGAACGACATCTGACATGTTATCACAGAAGTTGCTGATGCTGGTCAGGGTTTCTTCCAGGTGGTGCAGGTCTGCAATGTGGTTCTCCTCTTGCCATAGGAGGAATCCTTTCCAGGCCAGCCTCATCAATGCTTCGTACACAAGCTTGTGGAGCCTCACACCACGGTTGCACTTGCGGCCTTCCATCACCCCAGCTATGGAACCCTCGGCAATCACGCCTGACTCGACGCACAAGTCCCTCAAACCGGCATCTTGGAACCTCTTTCCAATGTTTGAGAGCAGGTTGCATATGGTGTGGAATGCACCCATTCTGAGGATGATGTTCTTGAACTTGTCTTCCTGCTTCCATGCTATTTCAGCAGCTTTGGCACAGAGTGCTTGGTCGAATACGCAGATGATGTTGGTCAGCTGCAGTGACTGCATGATGCTGAGTGACTGGTTCAGCACTTCATTGACAGTGGACATCTGTGTGGCAGGACCATTGATTGTGGGCAGGTAGCCAATATTGTCCTGAATCACTGGCACTTGATCTCGGACACGGATGTTGAGTCCTGTCCAGCTGCTGACTGTTTGAGACCCTGGGACTGACCTGCGAGCAAGAAGCCAGACATTGTTCTTTCTCCTGGCAACCTGGACTATGGCAGTAGTGTCAGCATCCACACATGTTGTGGTTGATGGTCCCACTCGCTTCCCAGCATTATATGTGGCCAGCATCAGTGGTGCAGCGCTGATACTCCTTTTCTTTGTTTTGGCAACGGTGGGAGTGACTTTTAGTGGCTAAGGTCCGATGACTTTCGCCTGGACAGCAATTCCGTTCACTCTGTGAGATGTCCCCTCTCCACTGACAGTTTCTTCAAGCCGGTCGATGTTGTCCCAAGCCAGGGTAGTGAACACACTTGGGTAGATATTCCCCGGCAAAGCTCCAGCACTTTCCAACAGTGCCAGCTTCTGTAGACACAGGGCTGTGTCGATCTCCTCGACCTTCGAGTATGAAGTGCTGTGGCCAAGCCGGTTCAGTGTACTAATCAGTTCTACGTTCCCCGTCAAGGACTTCACAGCAAACGGTAGGAGGATGTGCTTCGCTGGAATGTTCTTGCCGCCAGAAACGGCATAGACCAAGTCCTGGCCAAAGGAGCTGACAAGTCGCGTGACCCTTTGTGATGGATCTGTGCACTCCTTTTCCCCTGTCAGCATTGGTTTCAGGAGCTTGGTCACAGATTCCGGGATGCTCCACATCTGGTGGCCATATTTGAGTGACATCTTGCTTCTTGATGTCGTCCCTCATCTTCAATGCTGCTTTGGTTATGACATCTCCAGTGTTGGCAAAGGTCACATTGTGTAACTCCACCTTCAAGGCATCTGTCACTTTGGCAAGCTCACTCATCGAAAGGCTGTCTGGATAAAGAAGAACTTTTCCTTTGCTGTCCGGAAATATGTGCAGTGCTCCCGCAAACTCAGCTTCAAGCTTACGACGAAGGTGTTTCTTCGTTGAATCTTTGACTTGACTGATACCACAGGAGTTCATGCATGTCACCAGTTTGGAAATTAGATCTCTCAAGGGTAACACTTCGGGGTTGGGGAAGAGTTCATTTCTAATGTACCTGAAGAGTTCACTGTAGGAGTGCTTCACTGCTGCCTCATACTGTCGAGCTTGAATGTCTTCGCCTTGTTCCTCACCTTCTATGTTACCGCTGGTGGAATGATCTTTTGTGTACGAAAGGTAGCACGACTTGTGGTAATCGCCCTCTGCAGCAACAAGGTTTCTGCTCACAACAGCAAGCGTCCTATTATCTAGTTTCCTGACTGCTGCTGCCCTGATTCTGTCATCAGCACGTAACTCGGCGCATTGTGTCAGGGGCTCCCTGGTGTTTTGACCTCTCAGATACTTGCTCGCTTTTTCGCAGAAGATACACTGTTCATCATATACCCTTGACGTGCTGGGCGCCTCTCTAGATGACCTCCTGGGAGTGTCTTTTGCGGTTTTGCCTCTGGGATCTTCTCTGGCAATGATAGAGTCAAGAAGTTTCTTCATGGTGAAAATGCTGCGGCACTTGCGATGGTACTGTACTGGTGGGATTTCTCCCTCGGGTAAGTATTTGGCCATGTTCAGGATAGGGGCATGCTTTCATATCTCAGCAGCTCTCAGCAGAGTTCTCCAAGACTCAATGTTTTGTGGTGACACCAATTTTGCGTCTGCCTCCTCATCGGAACAGTGGATTGCACAGTCCATGCGTGCACGCTTCCGTGGCAACCTGGCGCGTTCTTCTTCACCAGTGGACTCCATTGTCAATCAGACCCAGTCACTGCAATATGCAACAAGAAAGTCGGATACACTTATGACATTATAAAATACATTTACATACTTTCCAGTGTGCACAACCTGAAACATTTCTGGTGGGGCGAAAGATTATATCAAGTTTGAGCTACATTGTAATTTTCATATATTCAGCCGCAATTTGCATTTCGGGGGTAGGGGAAGGAAAAAGTCTACAACTTTGTTGAAACCAGCTGGATGGTCCTCCTTTGTGCTTCCCTGCAAACCAGGTACATATGGGTAGCTGATCCATTAGGCCAAAAAAAAAATGTTGCATTGGCGTAACCCGCCCGACCCTAAAAATTCCGCCGACCCTACGTTTTTTTTTTTGTTTTTTTGCTATCGAAAAATTTTGCCGACCCTATTTTATTGCTATTTTTGTTGTTTTGCTATCGTTTTCAAGTATCTTGTTGATTGCGATCGCGATCGCAAAAACCCGGAAGTGTTTCGGACAGAACCCGCCGACAAAAAGGGTGGTACTCGAGCCGGGGGAGATTTTGGGAGGGATTTATTAGGAAAAAAAAAAAAAAAAAGATCCCGACCGACCTACCCTATTTTTCAGTGACCCGTTACGCCAATGCAACATTTTTTTTTTTTGGCCTTAGGACTGTGGCACTCATATGGGACACACAACATTCCGTAAATAATGATAATAAATCCGCAAAATTTCACAAAATCTAGCGTGCAAATCAGCCGTAATTTGAATACCAAACTAAAGCATGTGCCTCAAGATGGGAAGTATGCTTGTAAGTGTGCAGATAACAAATCTGGATATCCTGAGCTGTTATTGAATGATATTACCTTCATGGGATGTGTCAATAGTCCATTGTGTGATTTTTTTCCCCCAAAACGTCAATATCTCAGAATGGTAAAATGGTAAAAATGCAAAATACATACACGAAGCTCCTCTTCTGGAACAGTTATCACATATTGAAATAATCATATAGTCCCTACCAATAACTTAGTAGCCCTAAAGTTTGGTTTCCTCAGATGGTACCGATATATGCTTGGGCCCATGGACTATGTGTTTATATACTCCAGAGAGGCATCATTGAAAGTAGCTGGACAATGTAAATATTGCAAATTATTAATTTCAAGGGCTCATATGTAGCTTATTGACACACAGATGCAGAAGAAATTCTGTCCAGCAATGCTATGTTCCTTCAATCCCGAGAGCACTGTCCATCACAAGCACACAGATTTGTACATGGGAGGGAAGCTTTAATACACTTGCATCTCCCACTGCATCGTTTTTGGCAGTTACAGTGAAGGAGCTCTTGACAATGAACAGAGGCTTCGGACAGATTTTTCCAGTGGGGTACCATTCCTTGGTCAGTCTTCTTCCAATCCCACTGACATGCATCCGGTACCTCTGGCATCCTGATCAGACACTGCCCTCAAATGTGTCCTGCTTGCAAAGCTGCCCTTTTGCAGTGTTCTTCTAATGCTGCTTTTGTGGGAGGGATATTTTCGATTTGCCGACTTCTCTTGGTGAAAAGCATTTGTCGGCATTGATTGATGTCAGTACATGAACTTGTCCTGTCATACAAGAGGACCTTTCCAGATGTTCCATTTGACTCTCTGTTATTTCAGAAGGATTCATGGAGAGACTGACAAATGTGTCAGTGATTTCAGGGAATGCCTTCCACACCTTCCAGGCAGATTTCTTGCCATGCCCTGCCCTGCAAATGCTGAAATTGTATCACAGCCGGTATAGGCATGCCAGTAAGGCAGAGCTTAACACATCTGTGGTCCCAAACTTCTGGCATACTGATGGATAGGGATGTAGCATTTATTTCTGCCCACTCCAAATGCTATCCATAATTCTTCAACACTAAGTTGATGATAGGCCAAGATGGCGATGATAACAACATCAGAATCTACAGTCCTTGTGAGTATGTTGCTGTGTCCTTCTCTAACAGCATGTTTGGCATGCAGAAGTAGACGTGAGTCTGCTTCCTCATGTCCACAAGGAGACAACTCCTCTGCCTCAAACATACTAGATGATGACTTCATGTTGTCCAAATGTGTCACCACAACTGTTTTGGTTTCATCTTGGTTCTTTATCAAATCCTCTGCAAGAAGTTTGAATAATTCCTCTTTGTTATCGTCCACTTTGAGGAAGTTGCTCCAATTCTTAGGAATTCTTGTTGAGGGGGTCACCTTGGCCTTTTTACTAATTCCCCGTCTCTCTCTGCAAGATTCCTTTAAGCTGTTTGGGAAGTATTGGTCAAATACCACATCGATTCTTGATGCCTTCCTGGAATTGCTCATAATTGCTGGTTTAAAGACATCTTTGCTGTATAGTGAAACATTTCTTCTTTATAAGTCCTCTCTGAGAGCACCATGAGGTTTTTGAGCCAGTGGGATTTCCCTGGGAATTCCTGGGATTCCCAGGGGCATTCCTTGGGAATCCCCTTCCAGGAGGCTCCCAATGATGCTATTGTTTTAGTAACTTCTTCTTACTTTAGAAGTTAATTATCTTAGCTTATTTTTCTGTTGTATAACTCATCCAATTCAAGTATAAAAGAGAAAAACACATGTTTAAGGTAACTTTTTCATAAATCATTGGTTTTCATATAGTATTATAAGAAAAAAACAAAAATTCGTTATGTTTTTTTCCTTTTATTGGGCAGTTTAATTAAATATACATTATTACAATTCATATTTTATGACTTGTTTTGTATTATAAAACTGTTTTGATGTTTTGTATTATAAAACTGTTTTGATTTTTTGTAAATATAATTGATATTGAAATTTTTTACACTGTCACTTTATGTATATATAGTGATTGGCAGACATCTTGGATCATGACCAAATTACAGCCAATCAAGGGCCTTGCCAGCTTGGGTCTCGTTAAAAAATTAAAGTAGACATACCTATAGTACTTTGTGCCAAATGGCATGTTGGTATCCGCTTTTGCAAGATCGATCCCATATTTGTCACCAATTTACCCCACTATGTGGTTTATCAATACCCCAGGTGAGATACACTTCTAATCTTGGGGGATTTCAATGCATCGACTGGAACTGATCGGGATGGTTATGAGACGTGTGTTGGTCCCCATGGGTCTGAAAGTGTGAACCTGAATAGCACCAAGTTCCTTGACTTTGCAAGAAATCATGGACTTAAGGTGGCTGCTTCATGGTTTCAGCGCCCACAGGCTCATCGCTGGACTTGGTATTCCAATGCTGGTGGTGTGGCAAAGGAGAGCTCATTGATGGTTGCTGGAGGTTGATCCAGAACTGCAGGGTCTACCAGAGTGCTCAGTTCCTCAATGCTTACCACTGGCTTGTTGTAGCAACTCTGAAGTTGCAGCATAAATCCAGGAGAATGGTACCATCCCAGCCGAGGCTGGATGTTAGCAAGCTCAAGGATGAGAGGGAAGATGAGAAGATGAGGAGTTTGCAAACAGGCTGAGTGGGTGATTTGGGGGGTGGTGAGTGGGGTGGTGAGTGGGGTGGTGAGTGGGGTGGTGAGGGGGGGGTGGTCTTGGTGCTTTGGGGAATCCTGAAGAGTTGTGGAGTGCCTTCAAGACCACCATCCTTGGTGTTGCCGGTGGATGACTTGGAACTCACCGAAGGGCGAATAAGAATTTTGTCTCTCAAGGGACACTGGCTACCATTGACCAGAGTCGCAGCGCCAGGCTTAATGGCAGAGCTGAGCTGTTCTGTGAGTTGAGGTGTAAAACTGCACGTGTGGGTTGAGAAGGAGGTTGATGTGCAAGGAATCTGTGAGGGGGTTGAGCAGGGGTATCCAACCTGCGGCCCGCGGGCCACATGCGGCCCCTTAGACGGATTTATGCGGCCCGCGGTGCCATATTAAGTTTACATTGCAATGCGGCCCGCGATACTGCCAATTTGTTCGGGTCAATGATCAAAGCGTTCTGTAATTTTTATTAAGATTTTGATTCATATTAGACACGTGCTTTTTAACACGATTATTCATTTATCATATTTGTTGGCAAGAAAAATATATTCAGCACTAATTTTTGTTTAAATTTCCGCATATTAATTATATATAAAAAATTTTTTTTGGGAATTTAGCGTCCTTTTTTTGGGTGCGGCCCTCCGCCCCTCACCACTTTGGTTTTGTGGCCCTCCGCCCAAAAAGGTTGGAGACCCCTGGGGTAGAGCATCACCCGTGTTCAAGTGATTCTCGTCCTGCTTACAGGGGAATTTGTGCATTGTGCTCCTCCAAGCCAGTCCCTCGGTTTACTGCAGTTAGAGCAGATCCATCCATCCATCCTTTGGGACTGTACTCTGTGCAGAGCATTGGTGCTGCCTAAGCAGTCTCCTTGACTATTGGGTACAATCCTGGAACGGTCACCACTCCGACACAGGACACCAGCAAGCTAGCACTCATTTTGCCGACCTCGGAAGGATGACGGGCAGAGTCAACCCCACCTGGTATAATATTAATGTCGAGTGGGATTTGAACTCAGGATCCTAGGATCCCAAGCCCACCAGGCATAGAGCAGATGGTGGTGGGCTTTTGACAGAGGAGTCTGAATTTAAGGCCTGCTGGGCCAGTTACATTGAGCGGCTGAACCAAGCTGATCCACTAGCTGTTGAGTTGGATGTCAGGGGTGTAACTATCCCAATTGTTGACCCTCTAATCAACTGTGAACTGCTGATGTTTGTTGAAACACAGGCTGCAGTGAACCGGTTGAAATGGGGTAAAGCTCGTGGGATCTGTGGCATCCAGGCTGAACTTGTCAAGGCGAGTGGAAATGCTGTACTCATGTCTTTGCATGCAGTTCTTTGCTCTGCTTGGAACAGAGGCATCAACCCAACTGACTGGAAGAGGAGCCTTGTTGTCCCTTTCTGGAAAGGGAAGGGTGATCGCCAGACTGCAACAACTACCAAGGGGTAACGCTGCTCTCAGTGCCGGGCAAGGTCTTTGCTCGGATGATTCTTGATAGGGTTCACCACCATCTGCTTGAGCACCAGCACCCAGAGCAGGCAGGCTTTACACCAAAGAGGTCAACGGTTGACTGTATCCTTGCCCAAGGAGTCCTCACCGAACGCAGACGAGAGTTTCGACAGGGGCTGCTTGCAGCCTATGTTGATCTCTGCAAAGCGTTTGATTCAGTCAATCGGGATGCCCTCTGGAAGATTCTTGATCTTCATGGGGTGCCACCAAAACGGATCGATCTGATGTCTGAACTCCACTCTGGAACTGAGAGTGTTGTGAGATGTGGTGATGCCATCTCTGACTTATTTCCAGTTGTTACTGGAGTTCATTAGGGGTTTGTTCTGGCCCCCACACTTTTCATTGCTTGTATGGACTGGATTCTGGGGAGGATGTAAAAGAGATCGAGCTACGGTGCATCATTTGGGAAGGTCAAGATCTCTGACCTTGATTTCGCAGATGATGCAGTCATCTTTTTGGAGACTCCAGATATCCTTGTGGGGGCCCTCAAGGTGCTGAGTGAGGAGTCGGAGCCACTGCGATTACAGATTTCCTGTGTCAAAACTAAGATCCAGGCTTTCAATGACATCTTGGATGCTGCTATCCTGTCTGTCCCTGTTTGTGGTGAGGATGTTGAGGTCACAGAGAGATTCACTTCCCTTGGCAGTGATATTCACGTCTCTGCTGGCTGTGAGCCAGAATTCAAGAGACGTCTGGGTCGGGCCTGGGGAGACATGGATTCACTGGATCATGGGGTACTTGTGCGGGAGGACGAAAGTCCGATTATTCCTGTCCTTGGCGCTTCCAGTCTTGCTCTCTGGATGTGAGACTTGGACTGTGACCAGGGATCTGAGACAGAGACTTAATTCCTTTGGTACCAGGTCTCTTCGTAGAATCCTTGGCTATCGCTGTTGGGACTTTGTGTCCAACGAGTGGTTGCTGAGAGAGACTCAAATGAGATTTGTTACCTGCATTATCTGCGGCTGTATGGACATGTTGCTTGTTTATAGAAGGCCAATGGGCTGACCACTTGCCTTGCGGTTGCAGCAGGTTGATCAGCATCTCAAGGAGATTGGGATGGGCCAGGCATCTGCCTGCGGGATGGCCAGACAGAGGACCCTGGAGTACCGACAGAAAGTGGGCGCAGCGACGCGCTGCTCTGGCACATGCTTCCATACCTGACCTGACCCGACCGCCACGTTATTGAAAACTCACCACAACGTAATCTCCTGGTTATTAAAAACACCTCACCACCACGTAATTCAGAACAACTCCCGATGTGCAATTCAAAACACCTCACCACACGTCGTCGTATTTATATAATAATTACTGAAGCTGTAAACTTTGAAATACATAGCTCATTCTAATCACTAATTTTTGATTTCCATCAGTTGTTGACCTATTTACCCAATGCAAGTACAGATACACTTCATCAAGTGTAAAAAGATTATCTATCCGTATTATTATTTCTGCACGTCTGATGCACCGAGTCAGTACTTGCAGGGTACAAACTTTCCCCATTTGTCATATATATATATGTATATATATATATATATATATATATATATATATATATATATATATATATATATATATATATATATATATATATATATATATATATATATAATTCCAGCAGTGGATGTGTGTCTGTGACCGCTGTTTCTCGACAACCCCTGGTCCGATCTCATTGAAACTTGCCAGGTATATTGCTGGAGACCTGAGGATGTGCCTTTTCAAGGTTTGATATTAATCGGACAAGTGCTTCCCAAGTTATGGCCATTTATTTACCAACCAATGACAGGACACGTTGCTGCGTAGGCGTGGCCGATGCGCCATTTAGTTACCAATCACAGGACACATTGCTGCATTGGCGTGGCTGCGTCGGCCGGCGCGAGGCCAGCCGACGATGTCGTCACGGTGGGAATCGGTGCCTTCGTTTCCGTGGCGTCGGAGTGGCAATGGTCAATGGCAGCGAATGTCATGGCAAGCAATGACAGTGAGGTAAACTTGATATTAATTTGGATTTTAATTAACTCTGTGTTTGTAAGTATCACAGCAGTTGTTACTTCAATGCAAGCAATAATTTGTGGAATGCATGTGAACATTCCGTACGGCACGCACCACTTCTGGATCGTGATGACTTAATGTATTCGAAGAATTTCTCCATTTCTTATGCACATTTACAGTATAGATAAACACAATGCCCCCATCCAGTCGTCGTTGACGAGAGCCAAGGAACAGCCTGTGTGGTTGTTTCTGGCTTGCGGTTTGAAAGTTTTTTTTTTGGGGGGGGGGGGGGTTGCACGTATGGGCACGTACGTACGGGCACGCGAGAGCGAAGGAACGGCCTGTGTGGTTGTTGTTTCTGGCTCGTGGTTTGAAAGTTGTTTTTTTTTTTTTTTTTTTTGCACATACGGGTACGCACTAGTATATATATAATATTGTTACGTTTGAGGGGGGGGTATGCATTCAAAGGGTAATTAGGATGTTTAATTAGGTATGCCATGCTGTTCGAGTGTACCAGGATCTCAATGTAATAAGTAGCAATTCAGTGGTGATAAGTTGTCTAGTAAATGATAATTGTCACGTAATTAGATAGGGAGACGGGATAGGGTAAGTGTGTCTGCGTAAACCCTGTTAGTATTCCCTGGAGGCTTGCCGTGACGTCACAGGACAGTGCTGCGGATGGCTCCGCCCCGTGATCACGATTGGCGGAAGGCGACGGCGGAGGGCCAATAAAACGGCTCGATTGGAAGTGACGAGGCCTCGAGGATAAAAAGGTTCTGTTCGGGGAAAAGGGGTGGGAGGAAGAAGATCGGTAAAGAAAAACGGGTTTTGGTGGAGGCTGTTGTGCTGGGAGCGTGCTGTTTTGTTGTGCTGATTCGATCCTGGATTCATCGTGTCTCGTGGCCTTGCTGTGCCTCGTGCCTCACCTCGGTTGGCTCTGGGGTTCTGCTGGCTCGGAGTACGGGGTCGAACGGCGGGCAGACCTGCCTCCCTCTCCTGCTCGCAACTTGGTGCCAGAACTGGCTCCCTGACGGCTGTGAGCGGACTTGCGCCGACACCAGGAGGTCGACAGCACCACGGTATCTCCTGCCCCTGACGAGCGCAACGTCAGCTCGTCCGACGCCAATCCAGGGACTGTTGCGTCTACACCACGGGCCAGCCTGACCACCAGGACCAGCTACGGTGTGTGTGTGTGTGTGTGTGTGTGTGTGTGTGTGTGTGTGTGTGTGTGTGTGTGTGTGTGTGTGTGTGTGTGTGTGTGTGTGTGTGTGTGTGTGTGTGTGTGTGTGTGTGTGTGTGTGTGTGTGTACCTGGCGCCTTAGAGGGTTTGAGATTGGTATATCCATTGGAATTGTTTGTGTTTTCCCCACGCCCGAACCCACACCACCATCCCGTCGAATTGCCCCGGATCCCTCCTCTTGCCGAGTCTTATTATTTCTGGTTAGAGAAATAAACATCAATAACTCAGTGAAAAGCGACTCGTGCCACCTTCCTCGTCCCGTTTGCGGTAGAGCGATTAGAACCGCCATCTTTGGGTTGTAAAAGATAAATCGCCTCCATCGTTTCGGCTCATTCTACGTTAGCAGGACTGTTCAAGTCCCGTGGACGTCACATTGGTGTCAGGGTGTTGGATGTTCGAACCTCTCTAAATTATATTTGGTATCGGGAGAATATACCAGGATTGAAATCTCGCCAAGAATTGGAATATAAAATTACGACAGAAAAGCGCGCGAGCGCGGGAAAATTTTGGCGGGAGTTTTCAAATTAAATTTAATTGGCGGTAAACGGGACTTCTACACCATGGCGGATGTGCAGATGTTTGAGGAGGAAGGCCACGTGTCTGGCAGCGAGTCGGGGGAAGAAGGGAGAGACGGGGGTAGGATTTGAACCTCCCCCATTCCGAGCGTGGACCGTGCTTCATCGCCCGTAACGGAGCCGGCAGCGCCGGAAACCGGCACGATGACGATCTGGACAATGTTGGAACGTTTAATGAGTGCAATTACAGTACACGGGGCAAAAATGACGGCACAGGGGGCAGAAATGCCAAATCAATTCGTGACACAGAGGGCAGACATGACGGCACAGAGGGAAGAAATGACAGATCGATTGGGGGTAATGGGGGAACAGTTGGGTGCACGGATTGATTTAATGAAGGATGAATTGGGGGGAAAAGATGGAGAAAATGAAAACTGAGATGCAGGATTGTGTGGATGTTAAATTGGGGGAAATACAAAGTAAATTCGAGGATAGATTGGAGGAAACAAAGGTAGAAATTACATTGGAGGGGGAAAATATACGGAAAAAATTGGTGGATAAAATTGATGCAACGAACATTCGGGTTGATAAAGTGGATGAAAGCCTGGAACGTCATCGTGCCTGTGTGGATGCTCGTATGCAGCTGCAAGTAGAAGAGTGGGGAGAGCTGAGGAGGCAAGGGATGAATTTGGCGGAGGAGGTAAAAAGGATTGGAGGCTCGTTTGGACGAACAAGATAAAATTGAGCCAAGATGAAGTCTTGGATAAAGGCCTGGAAGAACCGTCTTTTGTAAGTAGAGTGTCCGGGTTGGTTGAGGAGCAGCTACAAACTCGCGACGGAGCCTTGGAGGAGGTTGTGCGGGCCCAGAAGATCCTGCAGGAAGAGGTGAATCGGTCCATTCAACGTTTGGAACAGGAGGCAAAATTGACCCATGAGACCCTCACCACAAAACATCTTTGGCCACAGTGGGCTCTGAAATTGGATACGCAGCCACAAGGGTGTTTGAGCCCTGGGCTGGATTCGGACAAGGGAGAAACTGGCAAGCGGGCTACCGGAAAAGTGATCCCCCTGGTAAATTTTGACGGGTCAGGGAGCGTTGAAGCTTTTCTGATGCAATTTGAGTGCATTTCCCGACGAAACGGGTGGAATGAGCGGGAACGTACAGGGAATTTGGTGGCAACGTTGCGGGGACCAGCCGCAGATGTGTTAAACCTGATCGCGGAGGGGATGTTGACCAGCTCCCACATTTCCGAGGCGTTGAGCCGTCGGTTTGGGTTCGCAGCGAACTGTGATCTGGTGCGGGCCCAGCTCCAGCACCGCAGATTAAAGCCGGGTGAGACAGTGCAGGAGCTGGCACAGGACATTTACCAATCAGTCAGGATTGCGTATCTGGACCTTCCAATGGAGGCATGGGACAGACTGGCACTCGAGAAATTTTTAGCTGCTCTTCCGGACCCTGAGGTCCGAGCGCTAGTGGAGTTACAGGATCCACCCACCGTTCACCGAGCGGCTGAGTGCGCAGCCAGGCTGGCCTCGTGGAGTCGGCCGGGTCGGGTGCCCGAGAGGCCATCGGTGACGATCCGACAGGCGGAGATTCAGGATCAGGGAGGGGGGCTGGGAGAAATTGGCATTACCCAAATGTTTCAGGAAATTTGCCAGAAACTGTCAAGTTTGATAAAGGGTAATTCGGCAGTTGGTGCGCCAAAGCGGCGGGGTCCAGCCCAGCCAATAGAGCAATTTGATTATGGCCGGGGGGTCCGGAACCGGAAGAGACATTACACAGATACCCACGGGGGCCTTTTATGGGGAGTTGTTTCCGGTGCGGGCGAAGAGGACACATGCAACGATATTGCCGGTACCCGGCGATGGAGAGACCCTCCAATAGACTTTCAAGCGCGGAGAGGATGAATCCTCCTGCTGAACCGCCAGGTCTATCCGAGGTGCCCTTACATAGGTCGAGTCCGGAAATCACTGTCGGGGGTCGGGGAGACAAGATCGGGCTGAGCATATAGGGCCATGCTCTGCTGGTGAGATTGTGGCGAAGTGCCTCCTTTGGTGGAAAAAAGTGAATTGTGGGAAAATTGGCATGGGTTTGTAAGTTCTGCTGGGTTTTAGAGTGACAATAGGGACAGTGGGTAATTGGTAACAAAGCGGGCACGAGTGGCTATCCAATGGCTGGTGCGTGGATCGGGTGAGGAGAAGTGCTGTGTGAGTTGTTTCACGTTAAGAAGTGAAATGTATGGTGCACACGTTGATTTTTTATTGGACATGGTGTAGTAACAGGGAAGGTCATGGTCGGTGAAGTGTTAGAAATGCAGGTGCCACATGCAAGGCCGATGGGGTGGGGGGAGTCATGTGGGTTTTGTGGGTGGGGATGATGTGCTTGTCCACAGGGACAGCTGAAGCTCACGGTGAGCGGGAATTGCGACCCCCTTCAAGGAGATTCACCCCTGGTGGCTAACGGTGACAGTGTCTGGAGGCAACTGGGAGAGGGTCTGGTTGGGCGACCAAGGCGGGTAGGACCTTGGTGACCCAGGAAGGCCAGAGGAGCCAGTGAGACCCCTTCCAGTGTGTTGTACGGGATGAGAGCTGATGGCTACCAGGGGGGTGGGAATCAAAGGGAGCGGGGCGGAGAAACGTCTGGGTTGGACTAAAGCTTACCTGTGGGCATGGTTGCACCTGAGATGCCCCCATCATCTTGTGGTAATCCACCCCACGGCCATGACGGGATTCAGCCTGCATCATTAAAATGGGGACCATGACCTAGAAATGTGATGATGACCATGGTGCGAATGTTGTGAAGATGTGTGAGTCCCACTCGATCCCGCACAACTTGACATGTGCAGCAAGGGCATGATGTCCGCATAATTTGGGGCAAGCAAATTTGAAAATTGGCTCCCCAGGTAACGCTGGGTCTATTAACATCCACTGCGGGACGCGGTCAAGTGTAAATATCCCATGAATAGTGTCGTTAAGGCTTAGAGTAGGAATGTAAAGTATATATGTTGTGTTTTTGTGGAACCTTTTGTTTCCCCTCCCCAGATCACTGGAAGAGTGTTGGGCAAGAGCGATGATCCAGAGGATGGAGTGCAACTTTGCTCAGTGTTCTCATGTGATAAAATAAAAAAATAAAAAAAATAAAAAATGAATGATTGTTTAGGTGAGGATAAGGCCATAAGGGGGTAGTACATTAAGCAGGATAGGTAAGTTAGCTGCGGCTCGCTACCCATTGCCCCTCCTACTTTATTTCGTTAGGTTAATTAGGTGTGAGTCAGTAAGTGTTAAGGCTGGTACGGTAGCGCCTGTGATATACCTTGCAGGAGCTGCGGTACCAGAGGAGGGGGCAGTGTTACGTTTGAGGGGGGGTATGCATTCAAAGGGTAATTAGGATGTTTAATTAGGTATGCCATGCTGTTCGAGTGTACCAGGATCTCGATGTAATAAGTAGCAATTCAGTGGTGATAAGTTGTCTAGTAAATGTCCATTTCTTTAAGGGGGAAATGATAATTGTCACGTAATTAGATAGGGAGACGGGATAGGGTAAGTGTGTCTGCGTAAACCCTGTTAGTATTCCCTGGAGGCTTGCCGTGACATCACAGGACAGTGCTGCGGATGGCTCCGCCCCGTGATCACGATTGGCGGAAGGCGACGGCGGAGGGCCAATAAAACGGCTCGATTGGAAGTGACGAGGACTCGAGGATAAAAAGGTTCTGTTCGGGGAAAAGGGGTGGGAGGAAGAAGATCGGTAAAGAAAAACGGGTTTTGGTGGAGGCTGTTGTGCTGGGAGCGTGCTGTTTTTTTGCGCTGATTCGATCCTGGATTCATCGTGTCTCGTGGCCTTGCTGTGCCTCGTGCCTCACCTCGGTTGGCTCTGGGGTTCTGCTGGCTCGGAGTACGGGGTCGAACGGCGGGCGGACCTGCCTCCCTCTCCTGCTCGCAACTTGGCGCCAGAACTGGCTCCCTGGCGGCTGTGAGCGGACTTGCGCCGACACCAGGAGGTCGACAGCACCACGGTGTCTCCTGCCCCTGACGAGCGCAATGCCAGCTCGTCCGACGCCAATCCAGGGACTGTTGCGTCCACACAACGGGCCAGCCTGACCACCAGGACCAGCTATGGTGTGTGTGTGTGTGTGTGTGTGTGTGTGTGTGTGTGTGTGTGTGTGTGTGTGTGTGTGTGTGTGTGTGTGTGTGTGTGTGTGTGTGTGTGTGTGTACCTGGCGCCTTAGAGGGTTTGAGATTGGTATATCCATTGGAATTGTTTGTGTTTTCCCCACACCCGAACCCACACCACCATCCCGTCGAATCGCCCCGGATCCCTCCTCTTGCCGAGTCTTATTATTTCTGGTTAGAGAAATAAACATCATTAACTCAGTGAAAAGCGACTCGTGCCACCTTCCTCGTCTCGTTTGCGGGAGAGCGATTAGAACCGCCATCTTTGGGTTCTAAAGGATAAACCGCCTCCATCGTTTCGACTCATTCTACGTTAGCGGGACTGTTTAAGTCCCGTGTACGTCACAATATATATATATTGTTGTGGTTGACGAAATTCGCAAACCACCATTCAGGTCCCTTAGGTGAGATATCTCTGTAAGTATATGTGTAGTTAGGCCCAAACCCGTTGTTTAGAGGGAATAAATGTCATTCATTCGGGCTGCGACCCTTTGAGATGGCCGTTTTTCTGTTCTATCTTTATTTTGGACCAGCCGCCATTACTACCACCACAACCACCACCAACCACGTCTCAACAGCCATCACACAACAGCCACCAACCGCAACGCCGCTTCACAACAACAGCCACGACCCTTGCCGTCACATCTCGCTCTCGCAACCATCGCATCACCGCCATTCCCGCGCCGCTTGTGGACACCGATCCTGGACTCGTGCAGGGCGCGCGCCGAGCGGCGGGTGCCAAAACACCAGCCTTTCCGAAGAAATCGGATCAAAAACGATTCACGCCCACTTCTGTTCCGTCCTATCGGCGAGCGTGGGGCGATTTGGCCCCGCCTCCAGGTGCGTCGGAGTATAATCGCTATATGCAGATTCGCGGATCAAAAATCATTCACGCCCACTTTTCCTCTGCCCAATGTGGAGCCAGCCCGAGGTAAAGGGTCGAAGGTGAAGGAGCGAAGCCCCGGGGGCTATAAAGGGCCGCGTTCGCTCGCCGAGTTGAGTCAAGTTGAGTCAGTCAAGGAGAGTTGAGAAGAGAAGAGTCGGAGAAAGCAGTTGGACGGAGCTGTGGAGAGTGGGAGAGTTGGAGAGGTTGCGGCGGCGAAGGCAGTCGAGAGGGCGCTCGTGTCAGAGTCGGGGAGCTGCGGAGAGGGGAGGCCGGTAACTCGACCGAGGTCGCGGTGGAGACGCTCGTCGCGGGACCCAAGCCAGCGAGACATCCTCATTCCCCCGAGCATCAACAACCCCCTCCTGTTTCCCCCCGCGCTGAGATAGTGTGAGAAGGGGGCCCCGTTCCCATCCCATACCAGGCAGTGCCAGCGAGGCCCGCGGAGTCTGGGCGCCACCGCCATCTTGCGGCTCATCACCAGACGGGTAGGCTCGACGCGGTCTCGGCCCCAGGCCCGTCTGCCCCCTCATAGTGGAGGGTGGTCCCTTTTTCTTTTGCTTTGAGTATATGTGTTGTCAGCGCCGTCTGTGAAGTAAAACTGTATAAGTGTTGCCGTGTGCCCGGTAGTCTGTAGTAGATCTTATCTGCATTGTTACATTTGCTTTTTGTGCAGAATTGTTGTGCTTCTTCTGCTTTTACATTTGCTTTTTGTGCAGAATTGTCGTGCTTCTTCCACTTTTACATTTGCTTTTGGTGTATAATTGTATATGTGTGCTTTCCGTTTGCCGCGGAAAAAATGTGCTTAATGTTGAACTGTTTTTCCCGTTTCGCTTCGTCTTTTCTTTAATTGAATCTCCATCTTGCTTCACGTAAAGGGTTGGTGGTGGGCTAAATACGCCCAATAATTAATCGAACCGTCGAGGCCGACGATAACACCGCTCGGTTATCCCGATAGTACGGAACGGGTCGCTTAAAGTGGCCCGTGTCCGAAGTCGACCTACGGCGAGGTGCGATCGCCCGGTCTACCCTCCGTGTGGGTACTTAGGTAGGTCGAATTTGGCGAGCAACCCTATCCCACGCGGGGGGCCGATTGGCACGATCGTGGTGAGGCCGAAAGGCCCACCCGTGACTAGTTCCCGGCGTTAGTCCGAGAGGGTCACGACGGGATTGTCCGTCCGGTGGGCGACGTGCCGCGATGCGAGTTACGTGGCCGCTCGCACGCCGGTGGGCGCGAATCCGCAACAATATATATACTAGCCGAAATCCCGTCACAGACGGATTCCGTTCATTCAACCACCCTCACCAGCTCACCCACACTCGAGGGACATGGACTGGACAGGGCGTGCTTGCCCCCTCCTACTCATCCCTCCGCCCCTGCCGCATTCCCCCACGCCTCCCACCCCCTGCCTTCAATTTGCTTACCCCCACCCAAAAATTTAATTACCCAGCCCCGCCACCGCCTCTTCACTCCCCGTCCCCCGTCTCTGGATTCCCCGCCCCACTTGCCCCTGGGCCTCCACCCCCTGTCCACCCCCTCACACTCAACCCCACCTAATTCACCCCAGCCCCTGCCCACTCATCCCCCACCCCATTTCCCCCATCTCCCGCTTTCAATTTGCTTACCCCCGCCCAAAAATTTGCTTACCTTGCCCCCCGCCTCTTCACTCTCTGCCCCTATCTCTTCACTCCTCGCCCCCGTCTCTTCATCCCCCCCCCCCCCCTCTTCACTCCCTGCCTCCGTCTCTTCATCCCCACCCCCGCCTCTTCACTCCCTGCCCCCGTTTCTTCATCCCCCGCCCCCGCCTCTTCACTCCTCGCTCCCGTCTCAACGAAAAGTGTTTATTCTGCTTCAGAGTTGAAAGTTGACTCTTGCCACTATGTGCTCTGCACTCTTTCAGGTACGAAGTCTTTCAGTCCAGGTCACAGTACCGAGAAAAACTTGACGCGACCGCTAGGAGGAGCACAAAATTAGTTCTTCAGTATTAATATATAGAAGATACAATGTTTCTTGTTGCATTTATTTGTGTCAAATTCACATTCTGAGGTAGTCACCATGTGCAGAAGAGGGTTTTACACTGCAGATGCTATTTTCGAGGAGTGGAATTACACCTCTCAGCGGTGACGGTCTGTCGACGACAGACGTAATGACGTCAGTGAATGACCGATGATGTCATGACGTCCTGACGCCTCTCAGCGGTGACGTCACACGTCGCCATGTAAACGAATGTAAAACGAAAAGTGTTTATTCTGCTTCGGAGTTGAAGTTTGACTATTGCCACTATGTGCGATGCACTCTTTCAGGTACGAAGTTTCTTTCAGTCCAGGTCACAGTACCGAGAAAAACGTGACGCGACCGCGAGGAGGAGCACAAAATTGGTCCTTCAGCCTTCATATATCGATAATATATTTCACACACACACACACACACACACACACACACACACACACACACACACACACACACACACACACACACACACACACACACACATACACACACACACACACACACACACACACACACACACACACACACACACACACACACACACCCACACACACACACACACACCCACACACACACACACACACACACACACACACACACACACACACACACACACACACACACACACACACACACACTATGCACTGGTAAGTACTTACAAAAGTTATTTTATTCGAAGTTATAACTTTAACTTTTAGCAATTGACAAAGTTCCCAACTGCCCGGATCATTATCTGGGCGCCGTTTTTCATTGAGGTTTCGATCCTTTTAGCCCAGAACCTCTCCAAATGGTGGATCCACAACCCTGGTCATGGATCCACATCAGTAGATTACATCACATAAATGGACCTTCAACCCAAAGTTGTGTCCAGACAGTCGGTCAATACAGCAATGCAATATCCTGATTCGAACTTATTTAATTATTACTTTTATTGAAAGTATTACTATGTTTGACTAACTTTAATCAAACACCACTTTTTATGTAATATATTAAGCGATAAACACTTTACCTTGTAAACGTGTCCACGACGCAGAACCTCCATCAAACCATAGACTCAAACTTTCATTAACAATGGATTTTAACATGCTGCACTGCGTATCTTGGCCACCACCAATAAATTATATTGATGCTTATTTATAATGTATCTTATAAATATATATGAATTTATTGTATTTTCATTTAAATACCTCCATTATTTAATACTATATTTTTATATATATATTAAATACCGGGTGTAGTGGCGTGTGCCTGTTATCCGGCTACTCGGAGGCTTTGGTTGGAGGATCGCTTGAGGACGGGAACTCTGCACTGGGCCGCGCTATGAGAGGGTGTAGGGCAGCCCGGAATCATGGCGAAACCCAATCCTTATCCCTGTGTCATAAGAGGCAACCAGGGTTGCGTCAAGAAGGGCATCCGGCGTGAAACCTCTGCCAAATCGGTATGCGGATCATAACGGATGATCCGCTGTGGCGACCCCTAACGGGAGCAGCCGAGAGGTGAACAACAACATATATATATATATATATATATATATATATATATATATATATATATATATATATATATATATATATATATATATATATATATATATATAGTATTAAATAATGGAGGTATTTAAATTAATACATTTTGAGAAAATACATTATATATATATATATATATATATATATATATATATATATATATATGTATGTATATGTATATATATTTATATATACACGAGGTGTATTCAAAAAGTATCCAACCTTAATTTTTCGTGCGTAAAAAAATGAAGCTTGGGAGGCGTGGTTTGGTGCACGTATGTAGGCGATCCTAATCCGTATGCGTGAATATTTTCCTGCCTGCAGAAGCTGTCAGTCGCCGACAGACCGCCGATGAGTGAGGAAGTGTAAATGAGCGCCGTCGGATTTTCGTTTTTGACAAAATGACGGAATACTGTGGTCTCATCGCCAGTGCTCACTGTGTTGAAGAAGTTGGGATCGCTGTTCACAGTCTCCAGCATGTCCTGTGCGATCTCCAAACGGAGTTGCTTCTGCTCGATCGTTAGCAGCTTTGGCACGAACTTCGCTGAGATTCTCCTTAAGCCCAAATCATCAGTCACAATGGAATGAACGAATCCAATGCTGACGCCCACCTCGTCTGCAAGTTCTCTGATCATGATTCGACGATCCTGCATTAGCAGGGTCCTCACTTGGTCAATGACGATCTCATTTCGGGATGTTGAGGGCCTACCAGAACGTGCTTCACTTTCCACTGATGTGTGACCATCTTTGAAGCGGTTGTACCACTCTTTTTTTTTCTGTGTGGTGCCCATTGCTTCGTTCCCGAAGGCCTGTTGAATCTTGCGGATCGTTTTCACTTGGGAATCGCCAAGCTTTACACAAAATTTGATGCAGTAGCGTTGTTCAAGATTTTCTGTCATTTTGTCAAAAACGAAAATCCGACTGTGCTCACTTCCACTTCCTCACTCATAGGCGGTCTGTCTGCGACTGACAGCAGTGGGGTGAATATTATGATTCTGGCTCACTTTTCCCCATGTAAATGAATGGGGGATTTTCAGCGATTCATTTTTTTTACCCCTAAAAAGTAAACCCCCTTTTTATCCCAAGGTATATTTATTTGTCTCACCTTTTAACCTCGGGACACTTTTTCTCAAATAACCACTGCAATACGATAAAGATTTGTTCAAGTAGTAAAGTGGTAATGTGATTTGTTAAAGGTGATTCTAAAGAAATATCTGAAACATGTAAGCCGAGGGACACTCTTTTTCAAATAACCAATGCATATTGTTTTGCTTGTTATGACTCTCCACTCGGCCGAGTAAGATGACAGAGTCAGATGAGGATCCTCGAATTACACGTTTTATTTCCGAAGACCACACGCATGCGGAATGTGACTCAGTGACCCTTCAGTCAGGCTCCCCTGAATCACATTAAGAATATGCTTCAAAACAATCACATATATAATCACACAAAGCAAAACTGGGTGTGGACTAAAAGTGTAAAGGAAAAACTGGGTGTGGACTAAAAGTGTATGCTAAGGGATAAGGAAACAAAGAAGTAAAAGAAATAAATGTGGCAGTGGGCTTCTTTCCCCCCTCCCTCGGGCCCTAGGGGAAGTTGAATCGGTCAATTCTCAGATATGCAACCACAGTTTCCAAGCCACCTACACAACTCTCAGATATGCAAGCCTTGCAAACTAATAACTTTCCTACACTCCTTCACTAGCACCTGCTGATAACAAAGGCAAAGCTTTGGTGATCACTGAGAATAGGAATGTGTGGGCAGCATACACTGAAGGAACAGTTCCACAGTTCTCTCCAAGGTCGCATTAAGGGCACACCACCACAGAGCAACAGGAAGGGTGATAAGGGCTTAGTTTCCAAGAAACAGGAACAGCTGGACGCTGTCCAAAAACAGTGGGGTGCATGGAACATTGGTAGCCTGAAACATTTAAAGCAACATTTTAAAGCAAGGTTTGAATAATGCACAGTTACAAGCAAGGTTAGAATCCTGACAGCTGATTAACACACAGCTAATGGTCCAAAATATGACCACCTAACATATCATCATAACAGTTTCCCTCCTTGGTCATATTTTGACCATTCCCAGCCACACCTGAGACTCACCGACCGAGTGGACCCCTTTTTGGTTCCTGTAGCAGCTACCCCTAGGCCCCCGCGCCTGCCAAACGGGATTTACGAATGCCGTGGATAGCCATCAACATTCTCCAAATGAGAAGTCCCCAACTGCCGGTGGTTCAGGTTAGCTTCTGTTACCATTGTCTTCCCCCTTTTGTCCTACCCACTGCCACATGCCTCCCGTTTAAGCTGCAGTGTATGAATTCCAATGCTAAGTCCACACCATATTAACATGTAATACTGTTCTATGTTAGCAGCAATGGTAATACTATTGTTTAAACAATTATACATAAGCAAGTAGCAAAAGCAGTACTCAAGGCACGGGTGTAAGCTCGTCCAGCGCAGGAGTCACATCTTGCACTGGAAGGTAAAACAACACGCACTCTCTCCTGGGTTAGTTATCTGCTTCAACAAGGAGGAATGGTTGTAAACCTTGGCCTAGGTCCACGTGTATGATGTCCCCCTGAAGGCCCTGGTCGTCCCCCTCCCCATTACTGGCCAAGTCGTCCTCAACAGAGAGTTCGCTGTTAATTATTATAATGGCCTGGGTGAGGGGTGACGCTGCGCAGCACTTCTTCAAACAAATGGTAATGAGAAGTTTGATTAGAAACACCCCAACAATTACCACCACAATGATTAAAAGTACTGACCCTATTAGTCGCAACAACCAACCTCCCCAGCCCTGGAAGATCGACTTCCACCATGCATAACCTTCCTCACGTTCCACTCGATTGCTTGTGAGAACTTCCACGATCTAATTCAATCGGGCCACCGCACGATTAGTTATGTCCTTCGGGTCCGGAATCCAGACGCAACATTCTCCTTCAATCATCCCGCATACCCCTCCTTGCTCTGCTAGAAGCATGTCTAAAGCTACTCTGTTCTGCATTACCATAGTGCGCATTGATACCAACATTTCTGTTAATTCTGTATAGTAAGCCATGGTTACATTACCTAAATATTCCAAAACTTGTGAAAGCTCATCTAACCTAATGCTATTAATAGTAGTACCGGCATGTGGCATGAAAAAGCCAAGAGCCTTCTCCCACCAGGTGCCTTTGATCACCCCTAAGCGCTCTGATACACCGGCCCATCCCTCTGGATCCCCTGTCTCTGATGCGCTGCGTCGATGCCGTGGTGGTGCAGGGGTAGGGTAAAAGTGGTCTTAATTCTGCTATCCGGAACTACTGAAGCTAAATAACAACTCCTGTCCCACCCTTTTGGTAGGTAGGGGTAAGCCTTGTCCCCGCAAACCAAGTGAATGCCTTTTGGCGGGATCATCCCGTTGTCATGGTGTAAGGCTGCTTTTATTGTGAATGTTACTTGCTCCTCTACCTGGGTGTCCGGGTTAACAGCGATGACTTCCTGGTCAGTTGATTTCGGGAGGGATAGTTGACTCTCACATTCTGACTTTCCCATTCTGTTTGCTCCCTGTCCTGTAAAACAGACTGCTCCCCTGGTGTTTTCTACCCATAGGGGAGATGGTACCACCATTACATTAGCACTCGGATTCTTCCCTGCATAGACCCGTTGTGTATAACCACGGGCTGAGGTCTCAGCTTCGAGCCCTTCTACTGGTCCGGTTACATGATTGAAGATGGTTAATGGTAGTACGGAAAGAGGAAGTCCGGTCACGAGGCCAGATGGTGGTTTAAGGCACACCCAGCACTCACTCCGGTTCTCAATGTTTGCTATCTCTGTGGTTAGGGCTACAAAGGTATTCGGGGGCCTTGTTGGTGACTCCTTTCTTTGTACAGTGAAGTGTATCCAACTACTCCGTGCTGGTCTAGCGCCTGTTTTAGTCTCCCTTGTCGTTCCTCGTCTTGTATTTTTCGTTGGTTCACAGTCCCTTCTAGTCCGAGTCGCCTATGCTCTGTCTCGACTTGCGACTCCATTAGCCACGCGGCCAATGCTTTCCAGTGTGGTCCACTTTGTTTCGGGCCGCCTGCTTTGCCCTCTATCAGCGCATTACTCACTGTATTTAATATCTTTGGATCTAAGGATCCAGTCAGCGGAAAGGGATCTTTTCTTCCCGCGGTCCACTTCACCCAGTCCTGTATTCCCTTTACGTTATCGATTCCATATTTGTCACTGATAACTTTCAATGTTGTTCCTTTTGGTATCTTCTCGTTCTTTGAAGATTTATTCCCCATTCTTTTGTTCTTATCTTATCAACCGCCTAATAGCTATAAATCGTTTCTCCTTTTACACCGGGACTGAGGTCCCTTTCAATCAGCCGCCTAATAGCTGTAAATCGTTTCTCCTTTTACACCGGGACTGAGGTCCCTTTCAATCAGCCGCCTAATAGCTGTAAATCGTTTCTCCTTTTACACCGGGACTGAGGTCCCTTTCGACCCACCGCCTAATAGCCTCAAACCCAATGAAGGCCTCTAACCTTCCCTCTCTTGGTACAGGATTCCAACCTGTTTCCTCCTTATTTCACACGGATACCTTTATCCTCGACCCTTACCGGCTCTACAAACACTGCCTGACAGCCCTTCCCCTTTGTGCTCTTCGGACAAACCGCATTCGAATCACCTCATATGTGTTTACCGTTACAGTTCTTGATTCGAGCAGATCCTGGAGCTGCGTCCGGCAGGGCGCAACCCACCAAGTGTACAGCGCTCGCCTAACTGGGGCTCCCTATTTTAGGTGCCCTACGTGCGATCGCCACGTACCTTTAGCTGATCCCTTGCGATCGCTGTACACCAAGTGGAGTCCCACCGTCCACACCGCCAGCATCAGTCGAATCCCATCCTCGTCGCCAATTGTTATGACTCTCCACTCGGCCGAGTAAGATGACAGAGTCAGATGAGGATCCCCTCGAATTACACGTTTTATTTCCGAAGACCACACGCATGCGGAATGTGACTCAGTGACCCTTCAGTCAGGCTCCCCTGAATCACATTAAGAATATGCTTCAAAACAATCACATATATAATCACACAAAGCAAAACTGGGTGTGGACTAAAAGTGTAAAGGAAAAACTGGGTGTGGACTAAAAGTGTATGCTAAGGGATAAGGAAACAAAGAAGTAAAAGAAATAAATGTGGCAGTGGGCTTCTTTCCCCCCTCCCTCGGGCCCTAGGGGAAGTTGAATCGGTCAATTCTCAGATATGCAACCACAGTTTCCAAGCCACCTACACAACTCTCAGATATGCAAGCCTTGCAAACTAATAACTTTCCTACACTCCTTCACTAGCACCTGCTGATAACAAAGGCAAAGCTTTGGTGATCACTGAGAATAGGAATGTGTGGGCAGCATACACTGAAGGAACAGTTCCACAGTTCTCTCCAAGGTCGCATTAAGGGCACACCACCACAGAGCAACAGGAAGGGTGATAAGGGCTTAGTTTCCAAGAAACAGGAACAGCTGGACGCTGTCCAAAAACAGTGGGGTGCATGGAACATTGGTAGCCTGAAACATTTAAAGCAACATTTTAAAGCAAGGTTTGAATAATGCACAGTTACAAGCAAGGTTAGAATCCTGACAGCTGATTAACACACAGCTAATGGTCCAAAATATGACCACCTAACATATCATCATAACATTGCTCACTCATTGAACCGATAAAGATTTGTTCATTCTCTAATTCCTTCAATAGTTTAATTTTCTTTGCACAATAATCCCCATCTAAAATATTTAAAAACAAAACATTTGAATCTTTATATTTTTTAAGATATCCCTTTTGTGCCATTACGAAATGATAAACTTCTCTGAATGCTCTTGTTTGACCACCTCCTGAGCCACACTTTATTTTTTGTTGAGCCACACCCACTTTTCATAAGCCCCGCTCACTTTTTCCTAAACCCACCCACTTTTTCATGAAAACTTTATAAGCCCCACCCACTTTTCCCAAACCCCGGCTCACTTTTCCCAAAGCCCCGCCCACTTTTCATGAGGTATTTTCATAAGCCACGTCCACTTTTCCTAAGCCCCGCCCACTTTTGCTAAGCCCCACCTACTCTTTCATCATTTCCAGTTCATCTCTGACTCACAAAGAAATCACCAGAAAATTCTAGAATGTTATGCTTTTGAAAAATTTGCTTGGGCTTACCCAGAGAATTTCCAAAGGAAACCACACCCACCAGTCTTTCCCGATAAAAGCCTCAAGCCCAGGCTCCATTTTAAACATATTTTTTGCTGGCAATGGTGTGCTGTGTGCTTGCCTGGAGATCGACTACTTGTATGGAACTAAACCTTCAAGTTGATGAACTGGATTCAAACCTCTTATCTATTGAGGTAACATTTTATTTTCCTATTTTCAAAGTTTGATTGAAGCATACTCATTTAATAATTAAATCACTTAATTAATACATTATTATTTTCTCACACAGGAAATTGTATCTGAAATACGAAATGAAAATACTGCTTTTGCCACAACTTGGGGCGAAATTGTTGGCTTGGTTGAAGACCTTATGTGCGACCAAGACCCACAGAACGAGTTCGTCCTTGATGACCCAACCAAAGAGTTACACCTTGGAGACCAGCAAAATCCTGAAAAAGAGTTTTGCAACAATAGTACTCATTGTGAGTTTTCAAGGCAATACCCCCTGAACAAGTTATACCTTGATGAGCCAGAATACAAGTTTTACCTTGGAGACTCACAAATTTCAGACATTTTGAAAAATGGAGTTTTCCTTGATGATCCACAGTTATACTATATGAGATCTATCACTGAAACCCATCAAAATTGGAAAAATGGAGATTTCCTTGATGATCCACAGTTATACTATGTGAGATCTATCACCGAAACCCACTATATTTCTGGAAATTGTGATTCTACCTTGGAGTCTTGGATAGATAGTTATATTTTTGGAGACTTGAAATGTAGGTTCTGGCTTGATAACTCACAATGTGATACGTATCTTGGAAACTCAACAGGAATGTGGTTATACCTTGGAGACTTGGAAAGTTGGGTTTATTTTGGAGACTTGAAATGCCACCACTCTTTGGGATCGAAACCTATCAAGAAAGTTCTTACTCCCCCTTTCTATGTCATCAAACCTGAAAGCCTTAAAAGACAGAATTGGAAGAAGAGAAAAAAAAACATGAAAAATCTATATATTAATACTAAAGGACCAATTTTGTGCTCCTCCTCCTCCTAGCGGTCACGTCACGTTTTTCTCGGTACTGTGACCTGGACTGAAAGAAACTTCGTACCTGTAAGAGTGCATCGCACATCGTGCCAAGAGTCAACAAACTTCAACTCTGAAACAGAAAAAACACTTTTCGTTTTACATTCGTTTACATGGCGACGTGTGACGTCACCGCTGAGAGGCGTCAGGACGTCATGACATCATCGGTCATTCGCTGACGTCATTACGTCTGTCGTCGACAGACCGTCACTGCTGAGAGGTGTAATTCCACTCCTCGAAAATAGCGTCTGCAATGTAAAACCCTCTTCTGCACAAGCCGACTTCCTCAGAATGTGAATTTGACACAAAAAAAATGTAACAAGAAACATTGTATCTTCTATATATTAATACGGAAGGACCAATTTTGTGCTCCTCCTAGCGGTCACGTCACGTTTTTTTCAGTACTGTGACCTGGACTGAAAGAAACTTCGTACCTGTGAGAGTGCATCGCACATAGTGGCAATAGTTAACTTTCAACTCTGAAGCAGAATAAACACTTTTCGTTGAGACAGGGGCGAGGAGTGAAGAGACGGGGCCAGGGAGTGAAGAGGCGGGGGGCAAAGTAAGCAAATTTTTGGGCGGGGGTAAGCAAATTGAAAGCGGGAAATGGGGCGGGGATGAGTGGGCGGGGGCTGGGGTGAATAAAGCAGGGTTGAATGTGAGGGGGTGGACAGGGGGCGGGGGCCCGGGGGCAAGTGGGCCGGGGAATCAAGAGACCAGTGTGTGTGTGAGTGGAGTGAAGAGGCGGAGGTGGGGCTGGGGTAATTAAATTTTTGGGCGGGGGTAAGCAAATTGAAGGCGGGGGGGGAATGGGGCAGGGGCGGGGGGGTGGGGCAGGGGCGGGGGATGAGTAGGCGGGGGCAAGTACGCCCTGTCCAGTCCATGACCCTCGAGTGTAGGTGAGCTGGTGAGGGTGGTTGAATGAACGGAATCCGTCTGTGACGGGGTTTCGGCGAGTATATATTGTTAGTTCTGGGAAGAAAGTGCAGGCTCACTCCCCCTTTCTTCATCATCAAACCTGAAAGCCTAAAAAGACAGAATTGGAAGAAGAGAAAAAAAAACGAAAAAATATATAAAGGTGGAAATCTCATTTTGAAAAAGACATTGTGATGGCTGAGGGTTGGGGGGTTGGGGTTGAGATTTTGAATGTGAGGGTTGGGACACACACACACACACACACACACACACACACACACACACACACACACACACACACACACACACACACACACACACACACACACACACACACACACACACACACACACACACACACACACACACACACACACACACACACACACACACCAACAAACAAAAGTTAAGCCTTGACTAATCAGTTGAGGATTCTGTGTTTGGGGTTCACAGATCTAAGAACGTCCCCCTTCTCACACATATACTGTTATACACCTCGGACTTGGCACTCGAGTGTCCACAACGGTGTATAGTAGGAGGGAGAGAAGGACCAACCCATTGCTCCCATGGGTATTATCTGCTTCGTTTTGTCTTTTGTAATTCATGTGAATAAAATGAACCGAAAATCTCTTCCCCTTCTAAATCATATATCTTCTAAGTCCAAGGAACCGTATCTATGACATAAACAATTTTAAAAAGTTCGTTCATCCATCGTTTAATATAACCTTTTTCAAAATGAGATTTCCACCTATATATTCTTACGATATCACCAACTTTGAACTTCGGTTTTCTGATATTAATCTCTTTTTCATATTTTAATTTTGTAAATGTTTCTGATGGTTTCATATTCGTTGACATGTGAATCGTGTCATTATACTTATCCACAATATCCTGAATAAAAGATGACCATTGTTGTGAACCGAGTTCTGTGAATTTTGTATAAGGTACGATTAAAACGTTCAACAACAATGGCCTTCCCTTTATTAAAGGTACTGGATCATGTAATACTGTTATTTTTTTTTAGAAAATTCATAAATGTCTTGTTATAAAACTCTACCCTCATCAGTCCACAATTTTTTGGTTTTCTCTTACTTTTATTAAATGTCTGTTGAAAGGCTAACATAAGAGTATTACCTGTTTTGTTTTTTTTAAGGGACAACCCATGCGTATCTACTCCTCAAATCAATAACGGTTAAAGCATACTTGTACCCCTTATCATTAGTGAGTTCAATCAAATCAGCGGACCAGATATAATCAACTTCCTTGGAATAAACCTTCCTTCTACGAAACTTTGTGAATATTGGTTTATGTAATTCATCAGCTTATTGCTCTTCAGTCTTAATGACATCGTGAGAGCCTATAAGTTTTTTGAATTTCCAAGTCCAAGTTTCAATTTAGCACTGATCATCTTCTTCACGATGAACCGATCAACTTTTTCTCTCAAGGTTGGATTTTGCATCGGAGACAAATTATACAACATTTCTTTATCGGCTTCATGCTTTTCTTCCAAAGTTGTGGTATTCCCATAATTAATATCATGCCTCATGCACACTTCATCAACCCTATTGATGGGTTTACTCCATGATTTAGGATTGTCTGTCTCATCTAATCTTTTATCCAAGTTTGTGCCTGGACCACAGAAAGAATACCCTGGTAGATGTAATTCCCCTGGTATTCCAGAAGTTGTAAATTTACTTCCTGATAAAAACTTTTGTATATCTCCTCCGAGTTTGTGTTTGGAGATAAATTGATTTTTTTTTTTTGAACCACACACCGAACATATACCTTTTTGTATAACCCTGTTATTTTTACTTTTAATACATGAAATATTTTTAGTATTAGTTTTCTTTTTACATTTGAGACAATAACTCATTTATTTATGAGAAAAATCCCTGCAGAGTGCAAAAACCTTTTTGGTTTCCAACATGCACATTTGAATCTTAATTTTTAAAACATAAAGAATCCTTAGAAATGCCTTCACTCTCTCCTCATTTATTTAAGAAAAAATGAAAAACTTGAATTAAAATGAATATCTTGTCGATGTCAATAGTCTTGTCGAAGATATTGCAAATAGACTTGTCAATTCTTTGTTTTCCTCCTCGGTGGGTTGAGTTATTTTCTGTAATACCCCCAATCTTTTTTTTAATCTCACTGGTTTCCATATTTTGATATTTATTCATTCTCTCTTTTTCCTCCCTCTCCTCCCTCTCTCTCTTCTCTCTTTCCTCCCTCTCTCTCTTCTCTCCCTTCTCCCTCTCCTCCTTCTCTTTCTTCTCTCTTTCCTCCTCCTCTCACTTCTCCTTTTCCTCCTCTTCCCTCTCTTCTTCAACTCCTTCCTCATCCCTTACTATCCTTGAATCACTTACACCCCATAGAATATCATACATATATTCATCAGGATTTCTTGTTATTCCTGTATCCAAAATAATTTTTTTTGCAACAGGAAACCAATAAAATTTATTTTGAATTTCTAAAAGAGCCTTACCTTTTCTTAACTTTATAATTTTTTCATTATTTAACATTCGAATTAAATCTAAAGTTGTCGGTTTATCAACATCAGCATAATGCCAATCTTTTATTGAAAATACCTCATTCTTATGTTGTAGAACATATTTATTAAAATACCAAATACCCTTTTCTTGAAGGTATGCTTGGACACAGAAATGATAATTTTCTTGAAGCCTTCTTGCTGTCATTTATGTATTAGAAATATATGTTAGAATAATATTATGGCACGAAACACCTCCCCATCTTCCCAAAGTTAAATCATTTTGTATTTCCTTACTTATTATATATAATCCTGTTTTTTTCTGTTTTCATGATATAAACTAGGGCAAAACCATTATTATATTTACCCTTATTAAATTCTTTTATTTGTTGTTTACTAATCGTGGCTCCACAAAACTCATTCTCCATACCAAGTGGATAATATTCTTCCTTACGAGACTGATTTAATTGTTTAAGGTTTTCTTGGTCAATTTTAAATGACCAATTATACCCTAAATCATTCATGTCATACCCCCATTGTTCTATTCTCATACAAACGATATGCCCTTCTTTATGAAAATTTATTTTAATTCGAACTGTGAATTCTGTATGACCTGGAGATAAAATCAACACTTCTGAATCTTTGGAATACACGGCCGTTTTATTTAAGGATATATATTGTGATAAATCACTTAATCTCACCAAGTCATTCGTGTCAGTCGGGCTTGGATAATTTTTTAATTTATAAGCATTTTTGTGATTAATATTTTTGGTTATATTATATTTATGTCATTCAGCCTGTGCCTTTGCGTAATAATTTGACAAATCAATATCCAGTTCTTGGGATACACCAAAGATAGAATCATCTTTACCAACATAAGTCATATATAAGATTAAAAATAATGTCATAATTTTTTTTATTTTTGTTGAGTTGAAATAACACTTATTGACAAAATTGACCACAACACTTGGAATTTAATTCTTGGACTTGAAATGTTTGATAAACACCATTCTGTAAGAATTTTATGACTTCAACAGGTGGTGGAAGACCAAAACTATCAAAATAATATTTGTCTTGACGATTAAAAATACAAACCCAAGGAGAACCGTTCCCATTATTATCTTCTAAGTTCATAATAATATTCTTTGTATGTTTAGGCACATTTGTTAATTCATCTCTCATACAAATAACCACATTATGAATTTTTAATTTCTTACAATATTTGACAAGTTGTAAATTTGATGTTGTATTCTTTCCAAATTCTTTAAACCACTCATCAATGCTCATTTATTTATTGATGAGAAAGATATAATCCATTACTCCTTTTAGTTAATTTTACACCTGCTTGTGCGACAGAAGAAAGCATATCTCCAACTCACAATCTCGCTTTATCAGGCAGACCTTCAAGTTTTTCAGCAAAATCTACAATTACAGCACTTCCACTAATTTGTTTCTCCAACTCTTTGTTTTGTCTTTCCAATTCTTTTTGAGCCTGGAGTTGAGCCTTCCTTTCGTTGGCAATTTTCACCTCTGTTGAAATACCACCCGTCAATGCTCCAACCACACTTAAACCAGCAAATAAAGGAAATATAAATGGGAGAAATCCTCCACTCGTCTCTCTTATTGAATATTTTTTCAACATTGGTTTTGTCATTTTAATTTTAAGTGAGCCAGTATCATTCAAGATTTTAACCTGTTCTCTTGTGAGCAAAACATCAATTCTTACTGCTCCTTTTCTCTGAATTGTATGAACGTTAATGGTACAAGGCTTTTGATTTTGAAAACAAGATGATAGTTTCTGAAGATTGATTTGATTAACATATACCCCAGTTGGTACTTTGCCACTCAATTATTTAACAAAAAATTATGTGAGACTAATCATAACACCATTATCTGTATTAATCTGCAATTTTGTTTCTTCCAAAAGCAAACAATATGTATCAACTTCTTCACTCTCTCCTCTTTCAATGTATAGGGAAGTATCCACTCGATTAGACTTTATAGTTTCCTTTTGCGTGCTCAGGTCAAACGCAAAAATTGTTTACAAACTTTCAAATGCTGTCATATCCAAAATAGGTTCTTTATTTCCATTTCTTTCACACACCTTTTGGTAAGACTTGTATGCTTCAGCAAAATCATTTTTTCCCAATTAATTTCCAATCTATCTCGTGGATAAAATGTTCCATCTGGAGAAACGCGAAGTTGTTTCACCTTGGCATTATCACTCAATGCATTATTCTTATCAGTCACAGTATCACCATCTGGCTTTTTAAAAATGATCCACAGATATCGTGGCTTTTCTTCCAGAACACCCAAATTCCATGTGTCAGTGGTTTGGTTGAGTTTAACGTGTTGACATCTTCTTTTGAGGTATGATACACTGAGTGGTTTCTTTGAGTTAAGTCTTCTATTCAACATCTCTACTGTTTTAAAATTAGGAGTATATTCACTGATATACCAACTCATTTCCTCAATTACAAATTTATTCTGCTCACCAAAAGCACCACCAACACCAAAAATCAATCTATTTTCATTATCATTCCTTTGTAGTTGAAATATAATTTTAAGACCATACAGAACTTTATCATGATCACAAAATCCAAATATACCTTTAAGAGTAACTGCCACAGTAAAACTATTAACTGCTTTTGTATCATCATTATACGCTCCTTTCCTTTGAGTATATCCAGGGTCTGTGGTTGTTCCCGTTGACACATCAGGAATAAAACCTTCGACAGACCCCTTTCCCATTCTATCACTGAATGTATAGAGTGTAAATTTCATCATTTCAGATACAGCAGAGACATAATCAACCGCTTCAACTTCTTGTGTTCCAATATACAAACGCACACTATCAAACATTTTCCAGAAGAAATCATTTACGAGTGTAGCGTTTGTGTTATTCCCAGCCTTAGTGAATTTGAATTTACACAACAAGAAACTCTCGGATAGATTCAAATTGGTTTGTTGATTATTTATTTCAAAACTTTTTGTACCATTTGCATTCCAATCTGTTCCAGTTATTGCATTTACCTTGAAGTAATCCTCTTTTTTAGTGGAGTTTGAGATAACAATGGTATCATCCAAATCATAGATTCTCTCAATTGCTTCCATACTTGTATTTATTAAGGAAAAAAGATGTTAAAACTTTTGAAACCCTGACCCAAGTATTAGAATTATTTTATGTCGTTCTTGGGGAGACAACTGAGTTTTGCCTTTTTAATTTTCTTTTATTGCTTGTAATTTATGAGATTCCTTTTGGGCATCTTTTATACTCTTTATAGCACCTGCTACATTTCCCACAGCAGAAGCAGTTGAACCAATTAGGTCTTTATGTTTAAGAATAGTTGAACCGATACCCATTAGAGTATCAATTATCCCATCTCCTCCAAATTGATGTACGACACCCCTTTGTCTCTTCGGTTTATAGTATCCTCTACCAAGATACATACCTTCACCATTGTTGAATGGGGAAAGGAACATCCCATCCCCTGTAATTATTTTATATTTATTATCAATATATACTCTATCATCATTATTTTTCATATCCAATGGTTTATCAATATACTTTGATTCATCCCTCACAGTTGAACCTCGTCTTCCATCTTTTGTGAGAAGAAACATTAATCTCGGAGTTTAACAGGGGGTTGAGCAGAACCCAAGAACTTTAATTCATCATTAAATATCAGTACCTTTTCTTGAACAAGATGAAATATTGCTGGTTGTTCTGTTGGAATGAGTCCTGCTTTGGTTTTTGAATCCGCTGAATATTCATTGTTTTGAAGAATATTCACAATATAATCAGGGGGTCGATTAATCTCTCCCAGTTGTTGAAATAAACCTTCATCATCATATTCTAATTCTCCTAAATGCTCTAATTCTTCCTCCGTCATTTGATCAAAATCTTTTAACATTTGAAGTTTTTTTTAGGAGTATATTCTACTGTGGGAACTGTGGAAACATCTTTCATTTTTTTCTTGGGAAGTTTTTAAAAGTGGTTTAAAAAATTTCTCTTGTTTTCTTTCAAATGCTTCTTCGCCCGTTAGTTTCTGTCTGCGTTTCTTCTTGATGTCTTCCTGTTGTTTTTCAACTTTTGAAACCAACTCTTCATGTTCCTTAAATCTTCTTGCTCTTTCTTTCGCATCCATTTATTTATTGGAAAATATCATTTAATGAATTGTAAAGATCAACAGGGAAATTTTCATTTTCTTCATCATCCAAGTAGATGTGTTCAAATAAATCCTTTTCTTTAAATATTTCATCAAATTCTTTATTAATATTAATACGAGTTGTAATTTCTTTTTCACTAATACTTGCATCTCTTCTTTTCATACGTTTGCGTTGAGTTTCTTCATCAACATCAAAACCGAATGATAAAATCTTCACTCCGCTCAGATGTTTAATAATTTGTCTCGTTCCTTCTGGATTAGTTTCTAATATCCCAAGACCACCAGATTTTAGTTTCCTTAACTCACTCTTACAATGTGAATATTTTGTTGTACCAAGAGAAACCTCCTCAAATATTTGACCTTCATTCCTCAATCGCATATGTTCCTCCACTGAAATATAGTGATAATCTTCACCTTTTACTTCTCCAGGTCTTATTGCTCTTGTTGTTGTTGATACAATGCGTATCACGGGGTGTTTTTTTTTCGTAAATTTACAATATTCTCATTTGAACTACACAAGAACCTTGATTTATGAAAGTTTTTTCCAGAAGCTGATTTACCCACAAGATTTATAAAAATAGTTGTCATTTATATATGTAATTGTTTATAAAACAAAAAATATATCCCTTAATATCTCATTTTGTTTCACAACAATATATTTATATTTTTCAGTCGTGTGCTTCATGTAATCTCCAAATTCCTCTTTACGACATAATGTAGAACAATTATCTCTCCAAAAATTATTTATATCTGTTGAATATAACTTGAATAAAATAAAAATATTAGCATTGTTTCTGATGGAACGACGAGGAAGTTGAAAGTACGATTGATTGAGATAAATACAATTACAAGAAGAATGTCTCCCTCTTGTGTAGTCGCTGTCCATTACTGTTTGGTTTCTCTCATTAACACAATCATCAAAGATAACGAGGTTCTTTTTTGATTTATCCAAATCTTGGGGAGACGGTATATCATCCGTATTATCACTAAGAATACAAGTTATCGGTTTTGATTTCTTTTTACATCTCTGTGTATCACAAAATAGTTGAATTCTATCTTCAATGTAATAATCATTTAGGTTTTTTTGAAGTTTACATGAACCGATTATATCTTCTTTTTGAAGACCAGCATTAAAACCTTGTGAGAGTAGTTGATACTCTGGTTGAAAACTCGACTTTGTGAAAATTATTAAATTATCATAATCTAAAAAGTTGGGAGTCAGGAGCATCTTCAAAAGTAAGCAGGTTTTTCCACATCCGCTTGAACCAACTGAAACATCTTAATGAATTTGAAAGATTTTTATGATTGTTAAATTGTATCTTATTTTCCCAAATGGGTAAAAAAACATTCATTTATATATTTGGAAAACAGGTTATTTAATTTATTATTGGCTTTATTTAGAAACTCTATATTTTATCCTAAGTTCAGGTTTAATTTCAAGATAATCCATTATTTTATTTGTGCAATAGCTTTGTTGATATTTCCCTGAAAATCACATCCATGAATAATATATAACAACAATCCTTTGAACATTTCTCGAATACGTTCAGTTTCTTCCCTTGTAAGGAAAGGTGTGTTATCACCCTCAGACTTTACATTCATTTCTCTTATCAATCTTGTAAAGTAATTCATTTTTGGTGTAAATCTAAAATAATTATTTTCCTTTTAAAAATTTTTATTATCATTAATTAGAAGATAATCACAGAATATACATTGTTTATAGGCTTTTGACTCTGTGTTTAATCCCCATCTTTCACATGCAGGACAATTCTCAAATTTGTCATATGGAGAATCAGGAAAGTCTAGCATATTTATAAAGTAAAACTTCACTTAAACTGAAATTCATCGATACTTTCAGTTGCATATTGACTCATATTTAATAATATTACCATCGATATCTATATACTTTTTTCATTACCAGATTCAACTACAACATTTTTTTTTATTCAAGGTAATTTTAAAATGATCCTTAACTACTATTGAACGAAATGTCATTTCACCTGATGTATTAACATCCTTTATTTCATCAGGATTTACATCTTTAGGGTTGTTGAAAAAAATACAAATTTCTCCTTGCATATTACAGATGGTCTTGTCTTTTCTTTCTGAAGCTTCATCCATAAGGTTTTTGTTTTTTGATACTTTTTCTTGTTTCATTGCTTTTTCTGCTTTTGAATATATTACCAGAAGGAGAGGAGAAACTTTTCATTGAGATACTTTAATTGATGTTCTTCCAGGTATACAAAAAGCCCTTCCACTGAAGGAAATTGAAGAGCTCATCTTATCCACCATAATTGTTTTTATCCAATAGTTGTTATATTTATCTTTGTTCAATTTTGCATCCTTGACATATTTCTCAGTATCTTTTACAAATGCAGAGATTGATTGAAACTTGTCTTTTGTGTCTTGAAACATTGTATTTATTAAGTGAAAGAAGTTGGAGGATAAAATGGTTTTCAGCACAGATTCACCTATAAATTAAACGAAATTTTTATCAACAAAATTTTAGTTTAAGCAAAGTTTTATTATATAAATATGGTGAATACAACATACTGCGATGTTTGTAATCACGAATATAAATATTATAAAAAACACCTTCAAACCAACAAACATACATTTAATCTATTTCATCAAATATCTCCTCTTGAGTTGGAAAGAAAACATTGTGATATCTGCTCAAAGGATGTTTTGAAGAGTAGTTATAATAGACATCTTCCATCACAAAAACACAAGAAAAATGAGTTTAAAGTAAAAGGAGACTATTATATTGAAAACACTGATGGGGCATTTAAAGGGCATATAAAAATAAGGATTTTTCAATTTGGAGAACCCGGTCCATCATCAATAGCTGAATCAATTGAAATAGTAAAACCTGATGTTGAAAAAGTTATGAGAAAGAACTTTCAGAAATTAGAAAAGAAATGAAAACTTTAAAGTTTTTTTTATATGGGAGTGAAAATTAATATGAAAAGACAAGATGAAGAACTAACGCCTTATATGAGAACAGATCTTCATTTTATAACATCATTTCAAGATTTTTTGAATAGTGGGGTTTATGAAGAACTATCAAGACAAGAGGAGGATGTTGATAATACAGTGGTAGGAAGTGGATTTAATATGAAAAAAATCATCTTTTTAGATATACACATTCTAAAATCAAATCCTCTTAAAGCTTCTTCTTATATTGAATTACCAAAAGAAATAAAACTAAAGAAGGCAGTTGTTAATATTAAGAACAATGATAATAAATGTTTTCTCTGGTCTGTTCTTGCTCACTTACATCCACCAAATTGTAATTCAGAAAGAGTAATACAATATATGAAATATGAGAATACCTTGGACATTAAAGATTTTAAATTCCCAATGCCACGAACAGATATTCCTAAATTTGAGAAAAAGAATAATCTTTCTATGAATTTATATGGATTAACGGATACAAACAAAGTTCAAATATTAAAAATTTCAAACAACTATAAAAATGAAGAAACACACATTGATCTTTTATATTTTGGTGTTGGAAAGAATTCACATTATACATACATCAATAATTTATCAAGATTAATCTCTTCTCAGGTATTCAGAACAGCAAACAAAATATATCCTTGTAAGCAATGTCTTAATTCATTTCATACAAACGAATGATTAGAACAACATTCAAAATATTGTAGTAATCATAAATCAGCTGTAATTACAATGCCTAAACCTGGTGAAAAGATTTATTTTGAAGATTATAATAAATCTATCATGCACCCATTTGTGATATACGCTGATTTTGAATGTATCCTAAAAAAGATAAATACTGCTTCTCCTAATCCAAAAGAATCACATACAAATAAATATCAAAAACATATTCCTTGTGGTTTCTGTTATTATATCAAATCATCTGTTGGAGAAAAGTATCATAAACTTGAGCATTATAGTGGAAAAAAGCTTCACAAGAGTTTGTAAAACGATTAGAAAAGGATTGTATAAGACTAACTAAATTAATGAAAGAAACAAATGAACCGATGAAATTAACCGAAGAAGAAAAATTAGAATTTACAAAGAACAATATCTGTCATATTTGTGAGGAGGAAATTGAGGAGTCTAAAGTTAGGGACCATTGTCATCTCACTGGTAAATATAGAGGTCCCGCTCATTCCTGTTGTAATCTTGATTATAAATTTCCTTCTTTTATTCCAGTCTTTCTTCACAACGGCGCCAACTATGATACGCATCTATTTATAAATGAACTTTCAAAAACACCAGGGAATATTTCTGCCAGAACAAACACAAGTCAAAAGTATATTTCATTTCCAAAAATGATATTCACAAAACCTTTAACTCGTATTCAGTTTCTAGATTCTTACAAGTTTATGGGAACACCATTTGCCTACCTCGCATCAAATCTCACCTCCACGGGGTCTTTTCCAAATCTTAATTCATTCTTTCCAAAAGAGGAAATTCCAACTTAAGAGCAAATTCAGATTAAAGAGAGAATTCAAAGTAAAGAGGAAATTCTAATTAATGAGGAAATTAATGAAGAAATTCTAACTGAAGATGAAATTCTAATTATAAAGAAAATTCAAACAATGAATAAAATTCTGATTAAAGAGGGAATTCTAACTCGAGAGGAAATTCAAACAAGGAATGAAATTCAAAGTAAAGAGAAAATTCTTACAAGTAAGGGAATTTTTCCTTATGATTATATGGATTCGTTTATGAGATTTAAAGAAACACAACTTCCTTCAAAAGAAAGTTTCTATAATAACCTTTATGAAGAAGAGATAAGTGATAAGGAATATAAACACGCACAAGAAATTTGGAAAATATTTAAGATAAAGAACCTTGGAGAATATCATGATTTGTATCTAAAAACAGATGTTTTATTGTTAGCTGATGTGTTTGAAGCTTTTACATCACTCTGTCATAATAAAAAATTGTTATGGATTAGATCCTGCCCACTATTTCACAGCTCCTGGTTTAGCTTGGAGTGCAATGTTGAAAATGACAAAACAAGATATAGATTTAATCAGTGATGTAGATATGCTTTTGATGATTGAGAAGTCGAAGAGAGGTGGAATATCACAAGTATGTTCAAAACGATATACTAAAGCAAATAATAAATATCTTCCAAATTATGATAGTGAAAAAGAAAGTAATTATTTGATGTATTTTGATGCTAATAATTTGTATGGATGGGCAATGTCTCAATCTCTGCCTTATGGTAAATTAGAGTGGGTGGAAGAAAAGGATTATGAAAAGGCTTTGATGAATATTGTTATTTCTTCTCAAGAGGAATTTAATGAGGAAGAAGAAGGTTATTATTTTGAAGTTGATTTGAGGTACCCGAGTGATCTTCATAATAAGCATAAAGACCTTCCTTTTGCATGTGAGAAAGAAACCCCAAAGAAAGAATGGTTAAGTGATTATCATAAAAGTTTTAATATCAAAGGCAAATAAACAGAAAAGTTATTAACAACATTCTATGATAAAGAGGGATATGTTTTGCATCAGAGAAGCTTGAAACAGTTTTTGAGAGGATTGAGAGTCGCTAAAATTCATAGAGTTTTAAAATTTCAACAAAGTCCTTGGATGAAAAAGTATATTAAATTCAATACAGATATGAGAACAAATACCAAGGTAAAATTTGAAGGGGAATTCTATAAATTGATGAATAATGCTGTCTTTGGAAAGACAATGCAGAATGTTAGAAACAGGCAAAACATTAGACTTGCAACATCTTGGAAAGAAGCTTCGAGATTGATAAATAAACCAAGTTTTAAGAGAGAAGAGGTTTTTTCAGAGAACTTTTCTGCTATTCATATGGAAAAGGAAAGTATTGTAATGGATAAACCAATTTATATTGGAACAGCAGTTCTTGATTTTTCAAAGATATTGATGTATGATTATTTGTATTATGGCTTAAAGAAAGAGTATGGTGAAAATGTTTCATTGTTGTTTATGGACACTGATAGTTTTATCCGAGATATAAAAACTGATAATGTTTATAAAGATATGAAGAAAAATATTGGAGTATATGATCCAAGTTATTTTAGTAAGAAGAGTGAGTTATTTTCCAAAAAGAATGAAAAGGTTATTGGTAAGTTTAAGGATGAGTTGGGTGGAAAAGTAATGAGTGAGTTTATTGGATTGAGAGCAAAGGCATATGCTCATAAGTATGGTGATCAGATTGATAAGAGGTTAAAGGGAATAAAGAAATATGTAATAAAGAAATTATTGAAATTGTTTGAATAAGAAAGAAGAATATCGGAAAATGAATACAATAAGAAGTTTTCAACATAAGATATATTCTAAAGAAGTAAATTAAAAGGCAATAGGAGCCTTTGATGACAAGAGATTTATTTTAGATAATGGAATAGATTGTGTTCCATATGGATATTGTATGATAGAGTGTATAGAATAAATTGTGTTTTAACGATGGGAAGATGGGTTAGGGTTTTTTAAGGGCAACCGCCGCGTTTTTTTCACAATATATAAATGGTCAAACCAAGTATTAATCAAACTAAAGAGTGGAGAAAATCTCAGTCTTGGTATATAAATGGAAAACGTAATGAATGTGAAAAATATCAAATAAGTCTTATTGAAAAAATAACTAAAACAAAGGTAAATAAAACAAATAAGCGAATCAATTTAAAAACTAGTAAGTTAGAGGATGTAAAGAAAAAAAATTAATATCCTTGAATGGACTGAAAACTTTGATGGTTATCAATTGAACAATGAAAAAACAATTTACTATAATCTCAAAATGATATGTGGCTCAGGAGGTGGTCAAACAAGAGCATTAAGAGAAGTTTATCATTTTGTAATGGCACAAAAGGGGTATCTTAAAAAATATAAAGATTCAAATGTTTTGTTTTTCAATATTTTAGATGGGGATTATTGTGCAAAGAAAATTAAACTATTGAAGGAATTTGAGAATGAACAAATCTTTATAGGTTCAATGAGTAAGCAAAACAATATGCATTGGTTATTTGAAAAAGAGTGTCCCAAGGCTGACATGTTTCAGATATTTCTTTCGAATCACCTTTAACAAATCACATTACTACTTTACTACTTGAACTAATCTTTATCTTATTGCATTGGTTATTTCAAAAAAGTTCCCCTTGGTTAAAAGGGGAGACAAATAAATATACCTTGGGATAAAAAGGGGGTTTACTTTTTAGGGGAAAAAAAAATGAATCGCTGAAAATCCCCCATTCATTTACATGGGGAAAATTGAGCCAGAATCAGTATATTCACCCTCCTGACAGCTTCTGCAGGCGGGAAAATATTCACGCATACGGATTAGGATCGCATACATAGCCTACATACTACATGTATGTATATATATGTATATATGTATATATATATATATATATATATATATATATATATATATATATATATATATATATATATATATATATATATATATATATATATATATATATATATATATATATATATATATATATATATATATATATATATATATATATATATATATATATCTCCTGGTGTTGGCGTGGGATCCAAAAGGTCCTGAGTTCAAGCCCCGTTGGCCGCTTGAATGAGTACACACCAGGAGGTTGACTCAGCCTGTCATCCTTCCGAGGTAGGCAAAGTGAGTACCAGTGTACTGGGCCCGGTGTATGCCTCGGTTACAATAGGTGTACCATATCCCTGTGTTGTAAGAGGCGACCAGGGTTGCGTCAGGAAGGGCATCCGGCGTAAGGGCCCTGTCACACCTTGACGTTTTCGCCAGGAATGGCAACGTATAAAAATGCACGTAAAACATTGGCGTTCGCTGAAGTTTTGAGGTTTTTTTTTTTAAGTTTTGGTCGTATTCATAACGTGTTGGTCGTATGCATAACGTATTCGTAATGGGCACAGAACGTTTCGTTGTGTTAAAGATAACTTGTACCAACGAATGCTTTGCCTGTTGTCGGCGTTCACAACCTATGCCCAACAATAGTTTAACTTAGTCATAGCGCGCTGCACGTATCGCCGACGAACTCGTGGCGTTCTCTGTTAAAAACCTGTCGCACGCCGATTTAAATCATAACCGCCTGAAAAATGGAAGTGTCAACACCGCAGTCACACCTTGACGATTTAGCCAGCGTATGCCGACCTATGAAAAATGTGTCTAAAACGCTGGGACACGTCAAATACGGTGTGAGTAAGTTGTGTATACGTTTGGAGCATGCTGAAAAACAATGAAGTATGCTGGCATATTACGTGGTACGTCTAGTACGTCGTGAAATTTCAAGCATGCTGAAAATTTTACGACGTACTCGACGTATGGCTCATAAGTTCCGCATACGCTGGCATAAGTTCTCAGCACGCTCTGCGATCGTTGACACACGTCGGACACACGTTACTTGAAAGTTACTCATCAGTCGAAACACGTCGAGGTAATGTTCAGTATACCCGAAACGTAATTTTTAACCTACGAGTAACGTGCTTTGAACCTATTAGTAGCGTGCTTTGAACCTATGGGTAGCGTGCTTTGAACCTATGTGTAACGTATCTCAAACGCACATTGGCGTATGTGGACGAATTTGATTGACGTCTTCCGGACGACCACAGAACTGACTGAACGTGTTTCTAACTTACAGCTACCGTATAATGGCGTATTGGCAGCGTTTATGGGAATTGATATATACAAATGGGCTTCACAAGAGGAACCCATCAGTGTTCCAGACTCCATGTTGAGTAGATGTCAATGTCAGTCGCAGTAGCAGTCGCAGTCACAGTCGCAGTAGTAGTAGTAGTTCGAGAGAATTTCGTAACGTCGATGTTATTAGTAGTAGTAGTAGTAGTAGTTCGAGAGAATTTAGTGATGTCGATGTTAGTAGTAGTAGTAGTAGTAGTAGTAGTAGTAGTTCGAGAGAATTTAGTGATGTCGATGTTAGTAGCAGTAGTAGTAGTAGTTGGAGAGAATTTGGTGATGTCGATGTTGGTAGCAGTAGTGGTAGTAGTAGGAGTAGTTCGAGAGAATTAAGTGATGTCGATGTTGGTAGTCGTAGTAGTAGTTCGAGAGAATTTTGTGATGTCGATGTTGGTAGTCGTAGTAGTAGTAGTACTTTCAAGTAACGTGTTGCAAAGTGTGAACAACGTTCGTGTAGCATGCTTACAAAACATTACTCATAGGTTAGAAATAAGTTTTGGGTACGCTAAACATTACCTCGACGTGTTTCGACTTATGAGTAACTTACAAGTAACGTGTTTCGACGTGTGTCAACGATCACATAACGTGCCCACAACTTATGGCCAGCGTAGCGGAACGTGGGACAGCGTTTTCGACAAATTTTTCATAAATCGGCATACGCTGGCCAAATCGTCAAGGTGTGACAGGGCCTTTAAACCTGTGCCAAATCATTATGCGGATCATAACGGATGATCCGCTGTGGCGACCCCTAACGGGAGCAGCCGAAAGAAGAAGAAGAAGAAATATATATATATATATATATATACATATATATATATATATATATATATATATATATATATATATATATATATATATATATATACATATATACACACACACACATATATATTTTTATTGGGGACCGCGCCGGGTTTACCCAGCGGCGAGCGCGAGGTTCGTGCTGTGGTACGCACGAGACCCCCACGTGCTCGCTTGCGGGAGTGAAGCCCGGTCCGGAAACGCCAGCGGTGAATGTTGCCGATCCCGCGGACGGACAAAGGTTAGGCAGGATACGGATTTGGACCGGACGGGTTCTCCACGTGGGCGTGTGTGTTAAGCTCCAATGGGCAGAGCACATGTGTTCGCGTGGGGAACCCCTCGAGACGTGGGGCTTGTGTTTTCCGGGCTATGGTTGGAATCCGGCAGGAGGGTGAATCCCGACCGGATGGTACCGTCCAAGAGGGACGAGGGACGCGAACAGCTGCCATGACGTCGCGCCAAAGGTGCGCGGCTGTGAATTGCCGCGCTGGTGCGCAGGTTGCGAGTTGCCGTGCTGGTGCTGCGTGAATAAAAAAAAGGAAAAAGCAAGCCTCGCTTTCGGGTGAACAGGATTCCCTGGCATGGGGTGGAAGACCCCCCTGTCCGGGCACAGGATGACATGAGTTAGGGGGAAGGGTTAGCTTAGTGAGACCGGCTTCATGGGGGCAGGGGAAAGTCCTCATGGGGCCTGTGGAATGGATTAGTTAGAGGGATTTTAGTTCAGATTTCGGAGGGGAGATGGAATTTTTGGATTTCGGAGACAGTGACAGACTGTGGATGTGGAGAGGGGACGTAGCTAAGCAACGTAGTGTTGAATGGAACGTGCTGTAGTGTAAGGGATGACGTGGAAGCACGAGTGAGTTAGGGGAGGAAGTTAGAAGGATGGCAGGGTTCAGCGATGTGTGAGTTGAATAATTGTGTGGGAACATGTTGAGTGAGTGAGGCCAGCGGGTCTGTGTGTATGGAGTGAATGTGGAATGCATGGTGCGATGAGTGATTGGGGGGAGGAGTGATTCCCGCCCAAGGGACCCCGGGGTCAGTGTAGAGTGAGTTAGCTGGGGTAGTCAAATTCACAAAAATGGAAGTCGTTTTGTTGTTGGTGGGAAAGTAGGCTCGAAACCCGTTTGGAGGGGTGCAGGAGCCCTGTTGACGGGCTGGGAGCGTGGCTGCGAAAGGTGAGTATCGCTGAGTGGGTACCCCGGGCACCGGGCTTGTCGGCCGCGGTAGTCCAAGGGCCCATGGGGGGCCGGGATAGCGTAGTGGGCACGGGTGCGCCCGCATGATGCGGGGGCCCGGGCGCCGTTAGCCACGTGGGCAGTGTTGTGGGCACGGGTGACCCTCGGAAAGGGGCCCGGGAAGCCAGCCTGCCACGTGAGCGTTTCAGGGGAGTCGCCATGGAGGGCACTCCCAGGTGTTTCGGGAGCTGGTCGGCTCAGAGGCAGTGTAGTGCCCGGGGGTGCCATCGTAGGGGAATCGGCAGAGGGTCGTGCCTGCCGAGGGAGCCACGCGTCCCAGCCATGAGACCGTGTGAGGGCACGGAGAGAAAATTGGGGGGGGCGAGGCCCGAAATTGTAAGGACACCAACACAGGCGACGGGAATCCTGGTTGCTGGAACCGATAGATTAAGCGAGAGGGGCTTGTTGAAAGCCCCAGGGTAGTTTAAGAGATAATGGTTAGAGTAGATTAGGAGATGTACCCCTCCGCACCATCCATCCCTTCGCTCTCGTTGTGGGCCGCTGGACCCACTTTGGGTTAGATCGCTGAAGTCTGGGGAGGCCATCCTGAGGCTTGAGTTGGGCCTCGACACAAGACGCTAGCTCTCCCTTATTCCCCTCCGGGAAGGGAACGTAGGGGTTGGGAGTAGGCAAGGAGACGATAGGTTAGCCGAACAAAGACGATAAAGGGGGCTCGGGGACTATTTCTAGTGGGGAAGTAATGATAGAACATAAAAACAACAATAAATAAGTTGGGGATAAATTGGTTTTTGACAAATTAAGGGAGTGGGGAGGTACAGTGACAGGCAAAAGCGATAGGTGGGAGGGAGACAGGTAGGTAGGTCCGAGCCCACCTTCCGAGTGGCCAGCACCACCGCACTCCCTCCACCAACCTCCACTGAAAGGCAAAGGCAGGCCAACTTCATCGGC
>NC_140973.1:70461828-70481828 GCF_056783735.1 Eptatretus burgeri | reverse complement strand
CGGGGCTGCCCCGTTTTTTTAAAGCTTTCGGTGCTAATGTTTCACGCTTTGCCTGCAATGCGCAGTAACACAATCCACCCCTCCCCCCAACCCCTCCCTCTCCTCCCAATCCCTCTCCCTCCTCTCCAAAGTCCCTCCTCCTGCATGCAGGCAGTGAGCAAGTCAAGTCCGGGTAGAGGAACATCGCATGGACATCCATCCCTTCGTATACAAAATCCCAATCCCAGATGTATAATTTGTGTGTGTATAATACGTATAATACATATGTATATGTATATATGTATATATATATATATATATATGAGGCTCCCAAGCATGAGAGATGTGGGTGGGTCTTTATTTATGGATTTATTGACTGCTTTTGACGTTTGCATGTGGTACATGCTTGGGAGCCTCATAGGTATGCATTTCTGTCTCTGCTATCACTGATAATTCGCCAATAAGTACGAAACCGGTCCGGAAGCTGAGGTGATGTGTTCCATTGGGGATTCTCGTGTGTACTCTGTGTTGCCATTTTATAGTTGTGGAGGAACTCTGGGAAGGGTTTGAAACAGCGGAGCACTTACCTTGTGTAGGTCTTCTTGGGTTGCTTTATGCAGCTACTTCTGCTGGAGGAATGTGGGAGGGGTCAATCATATATGTACATGTGTATATATATATATATATATATATATATATATATATATATATATATATATATATATATATATATATATATATATATATATATATATATATATATATATACACACACACACACACACGTACATGTGTATATACTTATAGATAAACTCGTGCATGCCCGTAGGTGCGTGCCCATAGGTGCAAACAAAACAAAACAAAAAACTTTCAAACCGCATGCCAGAAACATCTACACAGGCCGTTCCTTCGCTCTCACGTGCCCGTACGTGCGTGGCCGTACATACAAAAAAAAAAAATTTCAAACCGCGTGCCAGAAACAACCACACAGGCCGTTCCTTCGCTCTCGTAAACGACGACTGGATTGGGGCATTGTGTTTATCTATAAATGCGCATAAGAAATCGAGAAATTATGAGAATACAGTAAGTCATCACAATGTGGAAGTAGTGTGTGCCCATATGGAATGTTCACATGCAATCCACAAATTATCGCTTGCATTGAAGTAACAACTGCTGTGATATTTACACACACAGAGTATACACGAATTCATCATTATCCGGAAGCCCGTACGTTGTAACCCGTAATGGGGAACGCGGATGCCCGTAAAAAAAAAAAAAAAAAATATTCAAACCGCGAGCAACAAACAACAACCACACAGGCCGTTTCTTCTCTCTCGCATGCCCATACGTGGGTGGCGCGGAAGTTCACATATCACAGTAACGATGACTCGCAATTTAGGTTTTAATGGCCAATTATTCAATTTGCGCCAAGGTATTTTGCCTTTTCGCAATGTCCTCGCAAGGAAAAACAAAAAGAGAAGAGAAGAGAGAAAAACATATTACTTCCTGGTTTGGAGCATACCAGCACTCTGATGTTACCGAAATTTATGCACCGTCTCATATGAAAACGATCATAACTTGCGGCATTGTGTTTATCTATAAATGCGCATAAGAAATCGAGAAATTATTAGAATACACGAAGTCATCACTCTCCGGAAGTCCGTACGTTGTAACCCTTAATGGAGAACGCGGCTGAGCTTCCCTTCCCCATCGGCGACGCCCAGGTAACAACGTGCATTGTCATTGGTTTGGTAAATAAATGGCCATAACTTGGGAAGCACTTGTCCGATTAATATCAAACCTTGAAAAGGCACATCCTCAGGTCCACAGCAATATATCTGGCAAGTTTCAATTAGATCGGACCAGTGGTTGAGAAACAGCGGTCACAGACACACAGACACACAGACACACAGACACACAGACACACAGACACACAGACACACAGACACACAGACACACAGACACACAGACACACAGACACACACACACACACACACACACACACACACACAGACACACAGACACACAGACACACAGACACACACACACACAGACACACACACACACACACACACACACACACACACACACACACACACACACACACATACACTGCTGGAATTATAGATAGATATATTCATTGATTTATACATAAATAAATAAATGATAAACAAACATATGTGTATACATATATATATATATTGTTACGGATTCGCGCCCGCCGGCGTGCTGACGGCCACGTAACTCGAATCGCGGCACGTCGCCCACCGGACGGACAATCCAGTCGTGACCCTCTCGGACTAACGCCGGGAACCAGTCACGGGTGGACCTTTCGGTCTCACCGCGATCGAGCCAATCAGCCCCCGCGTGGGATAGGGTTGCTCGCCAAATTCGACCTACCTAAGTACCCACGCGGAGGGTAGACCGGGCGATCGCACCTCGCCGCAGGTCGACTTCGGACACGGGCCACTTAAGCGACCCGTTCCGTACTATCGGGATAACCGAGCGGTGTTATCGTCGGCCTCGACGGTTCGATTAATTATCGGGCGTATTCAGCCCACTACCAACCCTTTACGTGAAGCAAGATGAGGATTCAATGAAAAAAATGACGAAGCGAAGCGGGAAACAGTTCAACACAAAGCACATTTATTCGCGCTGAACGGAAAGCACACATATTCAATTCCACCAAAAGCACACAGAAAAGAAAAACACAATGCAATTTACACAAAAAGCAAATGCGACAATGCAGATCTACTACCGATTACGCGAGCACACGGGAACACTTATACAATTTTACTTCACAGACGGCGCCGACAACACATACCCAAAACCAAGGAAAAGAATACCCTCAAGGATGAGGCGGGCCTGAGGCCGAGACCGGGTCGGGCCTACCCGTCTGGTGATGAGACGCGGAGCGGCGATGGTGCCTCAACTCCGCGGGCCTCGCGGGCAGTGTCTGGTAGGGGGTGGGAAAGGGGCCCCCTTGGTCGCACTATCTCAGCGCGGGGGGAAACAGGAGGGGGTTGCTGATGCTCGGGGTATAGAGGATTCCTACTCTGCCTCGAGTCCCGCGACGAGCGTCTCCACCTCGGCCAGGTCGCGCTGTCGGCCTCCCTGGGGTGCAGCTCCCTGCACGACGCGAGCACCCCCTCGTCTGCCCTCGCCGCCTCTCCACAGCTCCCTCCCCTCCGCTCCGACTCCAACGCACACGACGACGACCAGCTCCTTCTTGCTCCTTCTTCCCAACTCCACCGCCCGCGAAGTCTTAACTCTCTGTTCACTTGACTGACGAACGCGGTCACTTTTATAAGCCCCGTGGCTTCGCTCTCTCAGCTTTGACCCCCTCCCTTCGACCTTTCACCTCGCTCCCCATTGGCCCGAGAAAAAGTGGGCGTGAATGCTTTTTTGATCCATAAATTTGCATATATCGATCGCCCTCCAATGCCCTGGGGGCGGGGCCAAATCGCCCCTTTCTCACCGATTGGACGGAACAAAAGTGGGCGTGTGTCGTTTTTAATCCGTTTTTGAAGTGGAAAATCCGTGGTTTTGTACACGCTGTTCGGCGCGCGCCCTGCACGAGTCCAACACCGGTACCCACAAGCGGCGCAAGAACGGTGGCGATGCGACGGTTGCGAGGTGTGACGTGAAGCGGCGCCGCGGTGGGTGGTTGATGTGGTGGTAACAATGGCGGTTGGTCCAAATAAAGATAGTAAAAGAAAAACGGCTATCCTGAAGAGTCGCAGCACGCATAAATGACATGTATTCCCACTAGACAACGGGTTTGGGCCTAACTACACATATACTTACCGAGATATCTCACCTAAGGGACCTGAATGGTGGTTTGCGAATTTGGTAACCACAACAATATATATATATATATATATATATATATATATATATATATTTATTTATAGATAAATATATTCATTTATTTATACATAAATATATATATATATATATATATATATATGTATACCTGAATATGTGTATATATATATATATATATATATATATATATATATATATATATATATATATATATATGTATGTGTGTATATATATATATATATATATATATGTATGTGTATATATATATGTATGTGTATATATATATATATATATATGTATGTGTATATATATATATATATATATATATATATATCCATATGCAGTCTGCATGTTATAATTATAGAGAATAAATAGTCATGAATGAATAAAGAATTGCAATTCATGGGTCCACGCGAAAAGCTCTTGCTCTGTATGGGGTGTGTCCGACCATATCATCATGAATGAGAAAGACTCGTTATGACGGTCATTATAAGCGGGCATGATGGTCTCCCGTCCGAGCGGGTGCAACACACGACCTCTGGGGGGAGAGGGGCATGGTTGTGCAGCGATGTGCTGATGGTGAGAAATACAGCGGGTGAGGGCATCATATGGACGATAAAGTGATGAATGCATTCCTATATCAGGTTATAATGAAACAAATATGGAAAACCTCAATGGCCTCAGGATGGAGAACAGATGGGGATGCTGAAATAAGGACTGGGTCATTTTACACCACAATGCTCCTTCACACTCCATTCTTTTTGGTTCGAATTGCTGTTTGTGTCTTTCAGTTTGCACTCTTAAGGATCATTACGAGATGTCCTCGGTATACGTTACTACCGAGGATATTTAAAGTTCCTTTCATTTTTATTTAAACATGCCTGAATGTGATCAGCATGAGCAGCTCGGCCGCTGTGAAGCGCATTTTGCGTGTTCAGCAGGATGGCTCGGCCTCTGTTACTCGGCGTGCCGGGCATGTTTTCCATAGTGACAGGTCCGTGTACTCGAAAATGGCTATTAGGTTACCTCGGACCACGTGTAGACTCTGCTTCCATCATGACATCCATTTTGTACCCAACACGAAGCCGCACGTATTTAATTGGTACATTGTGATCTGCTTTGGAACTGATGGTGCCTGAGCCCATAAATGTGAATATGACACTTCCCTTTTCCTCCTCTCATCCATCAGACGACCCTAGGAGCATTTGGGAATGCTACCAAGCACACAGTCCCCGCTGCAGTCTCAACAGAACACGGACCCTCCAGCAGAAGCTCCACTAAACACCTATAGTGCATCCAGCCCACAGGCAGGACTGCATCAGAGCATTTCTGTAAATGACACGTTGCAGAGTCGTGAGGATGACATGGACCTCACCAACCTTAATTGGCTCCACGAGGGTCCATGTGTGCTTCCTTCCCTGTGGCTCGGCACCTCCGGCGATGGAACGGGTGGTTCCACCAGCCATTTTGATGGATGCAGAGCAAAAGGGAGTCGAGAGAAACCTCCATATTCGTTCAGCTGTCTCATTTTCTTGGCCATTGAAGAAGCTCCAGCAAAGCAGCTGCCTGTTCGCGGAATATATGACTGGATTGTGTCACGCTTCCCATATTTTGCCCGAGCTCCGGCTGGCTGGAAGAATTCAGTGCGACATAATCTATCACTCAACAGGTGCTTCCGCAAAGTAGATCGTGGCCAGGTGAGCATCCAATATAGTCTTGTCCATGTCGCTTTGCCTAATCGCCTTCAATTCCCCTCCAATATACATACAGTACGTATCATCTTCCTCATTGTGAGCTAATGGTCTTATGCCACAGATGTTAGGGAAGGGCTCGCTGTGGTGTGTCGATCCTGTATTTCGACCAAGTCTTCTGGAGGCCTTACACAAGAACCCACACCATCCACAACTCCTCCAGAATGCAGGTGGAATGCTGACAAATGGAAGGTAAGCAATGAAAATAAAATACTCACAAAGAACACAAAATGTGAAAAGCGCAGGAGGTGGGGCAAGAGGGGTGTGGGGAGGGGGTAAATGGGATATTTTGTTTTCCATCTGAAAGGCTTGCCAATTTGACCACTGGTTAGCTTTCACCTGGAACTTCATGAAGGGATTTATTAATATACACTTGTCAGGGGGCAGGGCTGCATGCTTGTACAACATCATAATTAACAATAAAAAGAGCAATCAGAGATCGCAAACCCTTGCCAGGACTTCTTTTGAGTGGTGTATTTTTATAGTTTTTTGGGTAAATCCAATATGGCTGCCAAACCATGTGACCAATGACATCATATGTATGAACCTTTTGTTCCTCATGGACAGGCGGTCATACGTGTCAAGTTTTGCCTCAATCTATTCAGCCATTTCAGAGAAGAAGATTTTTGAAGGTGAAAAAAACAACAATTTGGCTGCCGAATCACATGATTGATGACGTAATGAATTTTTTTCTGTGAACCATTTTATCCCAAGATGACTATCAAATTTTTTTTTTTATACTGATCAGATGTGGCGTTCTACATATGCAATTATGACGTCATAACGAGGGCACATATGACGTCATAAAAATCACACTCATTTCCTATGAGGAGTACTTGCCGTGTGCCAAGTTTCAATTTTTTCCTTGGTGCGGTTTCAGAGATACAGAGGTCCAAAGTGTTTCCGTTTTTCCAATATGGTTGCCACACGACGTGACCTATGACGTCATAATGATCATTCAAACATTCTACAGTCGTCGCAGCAATGGTGAAAATTTCGTCTCAAACCGACAAGCGGTTGCGGAGAAAAACATGAAAGTTCTGTGCGGACAAACAGACAAACAAACGGACGCAAATGCAATACTCTCTCTGATTCCTTCGGCGAGGGTAACAATCTCCAATTGTGATAATAGGAGAAAAGACTTTGTTTGTGGATCGGCTATCCATTTGAAATGTGATCATAAAAGGGGGTCTGAAAACGACAGGTAAAATAGGTCATATTTGTGTATTCAGGACAATAACCTTGCTCGTCCAACAAAGCAACAATTCATTCCTTCATTACACTCAACGGAATGGACTGGCTGGATAGCTCACCTTTCACTTGTCTCGGGTGGGTTTAATACGGGACTTTTCAAAATGACGTAATCCGCCCCAGAATGCTTGGTGCGCAAGGGCAGGAACCCTGAGGAACAGCGGTGTTCGGGGTACCCTAAAGTATATCAGGTGTGCAAGATAAGGAATGTTCCCTCAAATGGCTCACAAAGCTTATAAAAGAAGCCAAAAATACTTGGAAAAGACGTGAGAGAAAGGGTTGTGCCCTTGCACAACGAAAGACTTTGGAGAATTTTCTCAGCTCGCCAAAAAGGCAGCTGCCCGTACTGCAAACTCTCAACGATGTGGGACGGTGCAAGGCCCGAGTGGACGGCTGTCTACTCCCCAAACCACCGGCGGATCGCTTCGAATGGATGGATTTTGAACCTTTTTGGAGTATCTCCTGCGAACATGGCAGGTTTGGTGATTTATTTCATGGATGTCTGCAATTGGAAAGACGTTGCTGTGCGTCATTACCAACTTCATTACCAACTGTGCGTAACGGTAAACAACTCTTCGAGGATTGGCACCTCCGCAGTGTGAAAACGCACGCAGCTTGTGCCACTATTATTTATCGGGTACACTTTCCTCAGGGAGACGCCGTGTCTGTTTTGGGTGCTTCTAAACACGGATAGAATGATCATATTTGAGGCTTGTGAATTCACAGGGGCAGTTTCAAATCAACTTTTTAAATGATGATATTTATTATTAATTCATGTTTGAAGGAGTGTGGGTGGAGTGGTCGCTGTGAGGGTTGTCATAAATATCTTGTACGTTTTGTTTTGGGACCACTAGAGAAATTATACTCGAGTTTTGCTCGTTTGAATGAACAGGAAATGGTAGGAACTCGACACCTCTCATCCACGGATATTTCTTGTGAGTCCGATTTGCATCGAGGAACATAACAATAATGGTTATCTTTATTAAAATTTCCACTCTTTCGTTTAAATGTTGAAAATTATGTTTGAAAGGCTATTTCACAAACAGATTTTTGCGCTAGCAACGGCAGGTTAAAAGTACCCGCACGAACCGAATTGTGTGAACAGAAACGCAGCCACAGCGCATGCGCAAAAGGCCTCGTTCGCATTCATAACGTCATTTCAAAAGTCCCGTATTCCCAAAGGAATTTTTTATACGATTACAAACTGGTCACAGTCCCGGGGTATTGCATCATTAAGCCTCCCATATTTTCAGAGGAGTGGCAATATCCACTTCCCCATGTGCTAGTTAGTACTCTATGGTACACACTAAAGACTCAATTTTGAAGTAAACTTTCAGAAAGGGACCAATACTGTGTTCATGTATGCTTGGGATGTTGGCTTAATGGTTAGGGTGTTGGGCTTGGGATGTTGGCTTAATGGTTAGGGTGGTGGGCTTGGGATGTTGGCTTGATGGTTAGGGTGTTGGGCTTGGGATGTTGGCTTAATGGTTAGGGTGGTGGGCTTGGGATGTTGGCTTAATGGTTAGGGTGGTGGGCTTGGGATGTTGGCTTAATGGTTAGGGTGGTGGGCTTGGGATGTTGGCTTAATGGTTAGGGTGGTGGGCTTTGGATGTTGGCTTCATGGTTAGGGTGGTGGGCTTAGGATGTTGGCTTAATGGTTAGGGTGGTGAGCTTGGGATGTTAGCTTAATGGTTAGGGTGGTGGGCTTGGGATGTTGGCTTCATGATTAGGGTGGTGGGCTTGGGATGTTGGCTTCATGGTTAGGGTGGTGGGCTTGGGATGTTGGCTTAATGGTTAGGGTGGTGGGCTTGGGATGTTGGCTTAATGGTTAGGGTGTTGGGCTTGGGATGTTGGCTTAATGGTTAGGGTGGTGGGCTTGGGATGTTGGCTTAATGGTTAGGGTGGTGGGCTTGGGATGTTGGCTTAATGGTTAGGGTGGTGGGCTTGGGATGTTGGCTTAATGGTTAGGGTGGTGGGCTTTGGATGTTGGCTTCATGGTTAGGGTGGTGGGCTTAGGATGTTGGCTTAATGGTTAGGGTGGTGAGCTTGGGATGTTAGCTTAATGGTTAGGGTGGTGGGCTTGGGATGTTGGCTTCATGATTAGGGTGGTGGGCTTGGGATGTTGGCTTCATGGTTAGGGTGGTGGGCTTGGGATGTTGGCTTAATGGTTTGGGTGGTGGGCTTGGGATGTTGGCTTAATGGTTATGGTGGTGGGCTTGGGATGTTGGCTTAATGGTTATGGTGGTGGGCTTGGGATCCGAGGGTCTTGAGTTCAAATCCTGCTTTACCGTTGAATTAATAATAGGTAGGGTTGACTCAACCTGTCATTCTTCCGAGGTCGGCAAAATGAGTGCCAGCTTGCTGGTATGAACCTGCAGAGTGAAACATTCCTTTCATGCCGTGAGGTGCATCGGAGCTGCTGAGGTAGTTTCATTTGGCTAAGGAGTTCGGTCCTGGATGGGTCGCCACTCCGACGCAGGGTACTCGAATGGCTTCTCACCCCAAGAAGCTGGTACTCATTGCCGACCTCGGAAGAATGACGGGCTGAGTCAACCCACCTGGTGTTACTTCAAAGGGGGAAAGGGGCACCAACTGAAGACCCTAAGATCTTAAGCCAGCCACCTTAACCATTAAGCCAGAATCTGCAGGGTACAGAGATCAAACGTCCTTCCATCTCTGGAACAATCATATACTCTAATTGATTTAGTCTAATTATTTATCAAAATTTAACACATTTGTGAATCCCCAACCTCTTCTGGATCCTTGTAGACCTGTTTGCACATTGTTTGTCAGGCAATGGATTTTGCCTTATCCTCATTGATGACATCCTCCGATTTAAAACTAAAGAGTTCACAGAACACCTTACCCCATGCAGTCTCAAGATAATGATAATAATAATATAGAGTGTGGGTGTGTCAAAATGTCTGAAATTCATGGAGAAAAACATGGCTGGCCAATCTTGACCAAATTTTTCATATCTACTGGGGGTCACGGGCAACAACCCCCTCTCCCCCCACCTACCACCACCCCACCTTACGATTTGCCTGCACGGCTGCACCAATCTCCAATCCTGACTTATAATGGCAAGTACAATTTTTTTTTTATCCTTCAAGAAAACAAACCTGGATCTCACAAATAATTACTTTGTTGCACAACTCGGCTTCTTTCTTCACGGAGTCACATTCCCAGAGGGAATGGGTATTTGCTCGGGTATAAAAGGTGTTATTCCCATTCTGGTGTTCTGCCCGAAGGCAGGTTCAGTACTGCCAAAGCAGTTTTTATTGGAAAGGGACATACTTGGTGGTTTGCCATTGCCTTCCCAGCAATAGAGCAGGAATTTGTAATTTGTTCGGGGTGCAGCGATAGCTCACGTCCTCCTTGCAAAGGGACACCATTGGATCTTCACCGTCCACGAACTACTGCTCGAAGAATGGATTTACCATTCAGCTTCCATCCGAGGGATGGGTACAGACGTTGATGAATCGCCCTGCCTGTAAACTATGAGAGTTTATAGTAGGGTCAGGATTCGAACCTTGGCAAGATAGCTCAGAGGTGAGTGTGTGTACCGAAAAGGCCATACTGATATACACACAAACATACACCATATAAAAGGACCGGTAGTTATACGTTGGTAAGATACACCCAGTCATGGCTACCAGGGCTCATGTTAGGATTGTGGATGTGTGTAGGAATCAAAGCTTTGACTGACAGATATTCCAGCTGAATAATTGTGGTGATTATCCACATTTCACCACAAGCTGTCTGCAAAACTCTGAACAGGGTATGTTTAATGACCATACTGCAACTACCATGCAACTAAGTGTAATGTCATACCACTATTATTTCGTATGCAAACTGTGGCTGCAGGTTGCACCATAGCTGGGAGTTGCATCATAGTTGACCTGTGCTGCTGATGCAGGGCCCCCCTGTTCCAGTAAGCTGGTACTGTTCTCATTTCGCCGACCTTGGAAGGACGACAGGCTGAGTCAACCCACCTGGTGTTATTTCGAGACAGGGGCTAAGATCTTTCGAAGATCCACCTTAATTGTTAAACCACTGTTATTAATAAAGCAAGTGGTTGATGTCGAAAGCTGAAACTCTCAACATACTGTTAAGTATCTCAGGTAGTGTTCTTTACATGTGAGACGATTGTTGAGGAGGAATATTGCCAAGAACTTGCTATAAATTCAGGTGTAAATGCTCATATTAACATGCAGATTAGCACAAAGTAGTCTCAATAGACGTTTAACTGCTTACAAACCAGTATTGATAGGAAAGAGGTTATGAAACCAAAAGGTTTAAATGACAATCAGGCCACAAACAGTGGCTTGAGTAAAGCTGGAGACGTGTTCTCTTTACAGATGAATACGTGTACAAGTTGAACTTGATTGGTAACAATCAACGAAAGTTTGTTCACAGAAAGGAAAACCTTGACAGTCAATGTACAACATATCGACAAGTAATCGTGGTGGATGAGCGATTCAGGTTTGGGGCAGTATCACAGCCAATGACATTGCTGAGTATATTATACTCCATAAGAGAAACACTGCACAGGTAAGTAGTTGACAGCTTTGCAAAATTAGAATCGGTAATAACTTTCAATTACATCAGCAGCACTGTTTAGTCTTTTGACCTGTGAGGTTGTGACATTGTCCCGCTAACGGGGAGTCTTTGGCTGGTTTTACCGAGAGCGTTGTGTCGTGAAGCCGAAAACATGAATTTTTTTATAATGAAGAAAAGAGATTCAAAGGATGAGAGTGTCTCGGTGTATTTGAGCCACTTAGTGTTCAACGCAACATCAAATGAAAAGTTTCATTTCAGGTAAACAGTCAATTCATTCAGCAGGTGAATATGACCAGGCTTCATCCCTTGCCTGGGAAGTTAGTGTGGAGCTTCCTTTGATATTTCTGGACCATCTCCTTCGGTTTTCCAGTTGTGAATGCAGCCACGTCGTTCAGCTCCTCAATGGGAGAAACTCTCGCTCTGCCAATCATAGCGTGAAAGGCATACTTCCATGGATGGAAAAGGGTAGGGTCACCACCGAATATATCCGAGTGCAATCAGCCAAGTGCTGGCGCATCAGGAACTCTGGTTGCAAATCAAGCATGGCTCCCAGGGCATAATGTCAATTGTCCATGGAGAGGTAGAGGGGTGAACGAGTTTTCACCATGCAATCTTTAAATGCTGATTGCTTCTCATCTGCAGATGGTGTTCCCCAAGGAGCACCATTCTCTTGGTGGGCTACTTCAGAATGATGAGAATTTTTCATAGGAGGATTGAAGTAACACGTATCTTGAGATTTAGCAGTGAAGTTCCATAGATGTTCAAAATTGTTCTCCAATCGTGTGGTGATTGAGGCTCTTTTTGGCGACTTACTGACTCCCACTCTGGATGATGAGGTCGATTTTCTCCAGATGAATGAAACGCAAACATTTCCGCCTTGGCTCGCAGAACCGCCGCAGTCTGAGTCTGCTGTTCAACGTCTTGGTCAGCTTCTCTCCTTCACCTCTCAGCTACTTTAGCTGTGATAGTCCTTTCAAATTCAGCATGGCGTTGAGCAGCAGCTGCCTCAGCAGCCGAGTCTGCTTCTGGGATCGCAAACACCATTTCCCATCGTAGGTGGCAGCTTCAACATGATGAAGGCCAGGCAAGATGGCGGCTTGATGATTGGGAGGATTTGACTGCCACGACAAATCTTCAATTTGCACTTTCATTCGACATATTTTGAGAAGACTCATCGCTTTTTCACTGCCGTGGCATTTGGTCCACTTCGTGTTCAATTCTGCATTGATTAAAAAGGTTAATTTATTCGGCAGGTGAAAAAGTGGTGCTTTACCATGGCATATGCATCGTGGACCACAAATACATCAACTGGAAATGACCTTCCACAAATATGTAAAGGGAAAAACACAAAAGGCAGGACCTTCAGGACCAGAGAGAACGCGTGCAATGACAGACAAAGATCAGGGAGAAACTTCAGCACATATATATATTTTTTTACACACTTCAGCATAAAGACGGTCTGATTTTTGGTATTTTAAAAATCAAATACAAAACTTGAGAAGAAGTTCAAACACAAGAGGCCTTGTGCCTTATTTACATTATAGCACACCATCTCCTGCAGGTAATGGTATTGTCACGGACCTGTGCAGTTAGGTTAAATCCCGCACGCCAAATTGTGGTGGACGGGCGGTTAACACCGGCCAGCCCGGATAGCCGAGTGGTTTTCCATAGGAGGCGGACGCGTGTTCCTGAGAGATTATGGTGCGCATAGGAGGCGCATCCGGCACGGGCGGAGCGATGGAATAGATGGATGCACAGCACAAGCAGTTTATACTCGAAACCCATGACAAATACATGGAAACAACAACTTAAAGTAAATGTGAGATTTAATGAAAATAGAAATATTTACAAGGGTAGTAATTAAAAATGTAATAATACGTGAAGTAAACTAAAGTCTAAGTTGAGGCGCCTCCACACACGGACTTAGATACAGACAAGAGGGAAACGAAATAAAAGAAAAGCAAATCCTCCCTTTATTTTGGCACTTCGCTTGGTCCAGAGATGGTCTCGATGGAACTTTGGAATCAAGTATTCAACACCAAGGCTCAGAGACCGCCGTGCGGCTTCCTCTTCGATCGCACTTGCCGATACGCTCTCTGCAGAATGGCGCCGCTCCCTTCGGTGACATACACGAGGTTTCGAGGTCTGTCTCTCACGACCAGGCAAGAGTCGATGGCCAGCGTCTTGCTCAGTACGAGAGCCAATTCACAGCACGACATGAGAATCACACTGCCATTTTGTCATGCCAAGAGGAGATCAAAGCAAGATCCTCCATCCCAGCCACGTTCCTCTCACAATGACAACTGCGAACCTCAAACTTCTTCCACTTCTGGTCGTGGCTTGCTCACACGAAACCCGGGAAGGCGGGGCTTTTGCCTGCTCTGCACGTTTTTCTTGCTTGTTGTTATCGTTGTCGTTGTTATAAAAACGCAACTCCTTCATGGCTGGCTTGTAAATGCAAAAATGTTAGAGAAAGTCACAGGAGGCAATCACATACGGGGGGAATTATACCTTAATCCCTATCTAATTAACATGGCACCACCCCCCCCCCCCCCCCCGTGTGGTGACATGGAACACTAAAGCTTACAGTTTCCAGACTTTATTTACATCAAGATGTCTCCTCCCCGTCCACGGACCAAACAACTCCATTCAATCCTGACTTTCCTATGAAATTCCTCCATCTACCCCCACAACTATAACAGTATTTTCATAGAAAATTGGAAACGGGGGGGGGGGGTGACCCGGGGTAATGATGCATGATGATAGCCAACTCATTTCAAAAGATACTTTAGGACCCTTAATTTCCACGGAGATGGAACAGCCAGCAAAGAAGACTGGGCAAAGAAGGACAAAGGGCTTACCTTGTACAGCTTTTCTTAGTGGCTTTATGCAGCTTTCTTTGGCTCGAAGGGCCGGGGTTCATGATAAAGTCTGAGCCACAGCTGGGATAATTGATTAGATTGGAGCTATTTGGTTGATCCCTCCGATTATGGGTGAGAGCCGTGATTGGGCCTTAAGGTATGTATGTGATGATTGCGATTGGGATTTCACGTGGTACATGTTTGGTAGTCATGGTGGTGCGAGTTTCTGTCCACCCTGTCGCTGATAACTCACCAACTAATTATGAAACTGGTCCATGAAATTTGTGCTTCTGCTCACATAAGGCATTGTCAGAATGTTATTTTGTACATCCGGTGCTAATAGTGGCATGTAGCATTGGGATTCTCATGCACGTGTTACTTGTGAATGTCTGCAGCTGTCGAGGGACTATGGTAGAGTTTGAAACAGCAAAGGGATTACCTTGTGTTACGTTTTTTTGCTTGCTTTATGCAGCTGTCTTTGACTGGAAGTGCAGTGGGTTATTTATTTCTGCATTTATTTACTTATTTATTCATATGCAGCCAATGGCTGCTGAGCTGCATCATTTTCTGAGGCCACGGCTGTGCCGCTGATGCAATGCCCCCTGTTACCAGAAAGCTGGTACTCATTTTGCTGACCTCAGAAGCATGACAGGCTGACTCAACCTGACTGGCGTTAATACATTGGTGGCAGGAGCTCAGACTCAAGACCCTGAGATCTAAAGGCAGCCATTAAGCCAACACCAGGCATATACAGCAATGCCAACCCTCCCGATTTCATCGGGAGGCTTCCGAAAATTCACCCAAACTCCCGCCCTTACGATCACTATCCTTATCCTCCCGAAATTTTGATATTTTTGCACTGTTCACTAATCAGAATGTACTAGTATGAGAATTGAATGAAAAGCATCGTCTGCTACGTATAGCATGTGGTAACTCCATAACGTTCGCTGCTACCAAATTGTACGTAAAAAATTGCAAATTCAAATGAGGAGCAGCGAAACATTGGGTCTGGATCTCGCTTATGCGATCATGCACTGAGATTTAGTGCATGCGGTATGTGTGCAATACAGTGCATGCGGTATGTGTGCAATACAGTGCATGCGGTATGTGTGCAATACAGTGCATGCGGTATGTGTGCAATACAGTGCATGCGGTATGTATGCACAGTGTATATGCATGCGATACGCTCACTGCATGCAGCTGGGCCCCGTACCAGCCCGGCGGTCGCGACCACCGTGCGGTGTTTAATTTAACAGCCGCTAGAGTTCTACGAAGTCGCGCTGCAGCTGTGGAACATCGACTTCGAAGTTACCGATGCTTCAAACCCTCGATGTTGATTACGGAATGGCAGAAAGAACACGAAGACCAAGAAATGGTTTCAGAAGTACAAGACCGAATACAGTCTCCAATACCCGTGTATTCGAAAGTCTGAAAGAGGAATTCATCATGCGTATTGTACAGTATGCAGCGTTGATATTTCAGTTGAGCACGGAGGTCGCGATGATATTCGGAAGCACGTTGGAAGCAAACGGCACACAGACATTGCAAAGGAGAGATCTTCGAGCACGAGTACCGGTACACTTCTGAATTATTTCACCAAACAAGGGACAAGCGAGGAAGAGGATGTTACGCGACGCGAACTTCTCTTTAGTGGATTTATTGTGGAACATAACTTGCCCATATCAGTCTCAGATCATGCTGGACCTCTATTTCAAAAGATGTTTCCAGATTCAAAAGTTGCTTCAAAGTATGGATGTGCAAGAACAAAAACTTGCAAGATGTGCAAGATGTGCAAGAACAAAAAAAAAAAAAAAAAAAAAAAAACAAGAACAAAAAGCAAGAAAAAAAAAAGAAAAAAAAAAAAAAAAAAAAAAAAAAAAAAAAAAAAAAAGAAAAAAAAAAAAAGAACAAGAACAAAGAAGAAAAAAAGAACACTGGTCAACAATTTTTTACTTTCTGAATGTTGTCTAGATTTCTACAAGTGAATTAGGGTATTCTGGCACTGCTGAATCAGGAAATGGCATCCGTTTCTCTCCATCAGGTCAGGTTTTTGTGCTAAGTTTATTTGAAAAAATCAGATCTTGTGACAAAATCAATTACATTTTTGTGGCATTATCAGCTGATTTTTGTCAACACATATCATCCTAAACATGTTTTTAAGAAAAAAAAAATGTTTTGCCAACAACATTTATTGATTACATGATAGAAACATCGATTACTGTCATCTGAATGGTGGGCATTGATAAAGGTAAGTACAAGTAAATTGCATGTTGCGTCACCACTGTTCAAACTTCAGGGCTTGAACTTCCGTTTCTTCGAACTCCTGGAATGTTCAGCGGCAGGGAGGTCTCTCTTCAGATTCCAACAGTAGTCAGCCATCATGACTGCGTCCCAGCGACCCTGATACCTGGTCTCCATCTCCTTCATGTCCTGATGGAATCTCTCCCCCTGCTCGTCACTCATTGAACCCAGGTTCTCAGGAAACCGGTTCATATGTGAAAATAGGTAGTGCATCTTGATGCTCATGTTGCAAGCCCAGGTTTCTGAAAGCAGTCAGCATGTTGTTGACAAGTTCTGCGTAGTTTCTGGCCTTATTGTTGCCAAGAAAGTTCTTCACTACCAAAACAAATGTCTTCCACGCTTCCAGTTCCACTTACGTTCATTGAGTTTTTGAACTCTGGATCTCTGATGAGCTGACGGATCTGAGAACCATCAAAGATGCCAACTTTCAACTTCTCCATGGTCAATCCTGGAAAAGCCTGGCACAAGTAAGTGAAGCAGTCACCATCTTTGTCCAGAGCCTTGGTGAACTGCTTGATTAAGCCGAGCTTGATGTGCAGCGGTGGGAAGAGTATTCTGTCTCTGTCCACCAGAGGGTCATTGATGACGTTCCTTTCTTTGCATGGCACCAATTCCTCCCACAGGCCAGTCCTTCTTCGTGTAATGCTGAGCACGGTCCCTACTATCCCACATGCACAGAAAACATGGGTACTTGGTGAAGCCAGACTGTTGTCCCAACAAAAAGTTCACCATCTTCAGGTCAACACAAATAAACCACTTAAGCTGATCATAACCAATTTTCTCCAGCACGTACTTCACCGCTTCATACTTCTCCTTCAGTGTAGTCGAGTGAGCGATGGGTACAGAGGCAAAATGGTTGCCGTTGTGTAGCAGAACACATTTCAGTGATCGCTTGCTGCTGTCAATGAACAGTCTCCAATCTTTGGGTTCGTACTGTGGCACTCCAAGCTTGAGCAGAAGCGCATGTCATAAATTGGCGCATGTAGGTATTGTACATTCTTCAGAGTTCGTTATTTCAAGAAATACAACTTTTTGTATCACATTATTACAAAATCTGCCCCATTAACTTTAGTTTTGATCCACGAACTTTATGCTTTGCCTCACCAATTTTGGAAGATTTTGAGGTTTTATGACTTCAAACTGATCCCTTTTCGACATAATCACCCAGAACTATCGTACCTGAATACTTCTTGTCATATTATTTCCAATTAAAACAATTATTTGACATGATATTTTACCCCCCACCAACTTCTTCTAAAATGCTCCACACATGCGTACATGTGAACAAAAATGTAAAAAACGACATGAGGCCATATCTCAAAAACTTGACCTGATTGAACAAAACTAATGTGAGTTTTGGATTCAGCGCATCAGATTCGTCCTAAATCAGCTTAAAAATGCAGACAACAAATTTGTTGTTGACCAGTGTAATTGGTGAGTTGTCAAATGTTACTTCTTCTTCTGTTGCGGATATTGCTAGACTCGCTCCATTTAGCCTAGCTCCAGGCGGTAGCAATGACAGTGGTGAGGCCCAGCTATATCCTGTCCTGATTTCGTACCATGACAACAGTGCTGGGATTGTGAAGCAAGGTTTGCTAAGTTTGCCTGCGTGCAAACAAGATTCCACTGGAGAAAACATTTTCAAACTGCTTGATCATGAGTTCAGTGACAGGAAAATTCCGTGGGAAATTGTGTTTCCTTTGTGCTGATAATGCCTCTGTCATGGTGGGCAAGCACAAAGGAGTCGCTGCTTATATCCACAAACAAAATCCAGAGTGCTACATCATGGGATGCCCTTGCCATATGATGCACAATACGGCCAAGAACGCGGCTCAGGCCTTACCCATTGAATTAGATGACTTTCTCATCGATATTTACTACTACTTGGACAAAAGTAGTAAACGCGTCAAAGGAGTGAAAGCACTGCAAGAACTCTGTGATGCCCCGACACACAAGATTCTGAAGCATGTCGCAACAAGGTGGCTGTCCCTTGGTCAGTGCCTAGACAGGCTGATTGAACAGTGGGAGCCACTTCGCCTCTTCTTCAAAGAAGAAGTACGAAGAAAAATGCAACCAACTGTAGCCAAGACTCTAACAACGAGCAAGAAGGACGGCACTGTATCTACTGCCAGTACTGGCACTGCAGGATCAAGCACTAGTGGAGCAGCATTCACCACTACCACTGCAGTATCTGCTGCGAAGAAGACAGCAGGGACAGCACCAAAACCAATGCTGAGAGCAGGTAGCATCACCGGCCCTTCATCACGTTCATCTACAAAGCAGATCCCTTCAGAGTCGAGAAAGACTGTGATAGTCCCATCTACAGGCAAAGAAGGACCCAAATTAAGTTCTGCTTTTGCCAAATCACTTGATAGAAGCTCAGCAAAACCTTCGAATCAGAGGTCTTCTTCCTTGGCTGCACCTACCTCAAGCTCTCTCCTCAAACGTAAAATTGGATCTGGTACTACGAGTCTGACCTCTTCTGCTGGCAGTAAACGCAAGTGTGATCGCCCTGCGGCTAAGTGTACTACGAGTTCTACAACTAAAGCGCATCTTCCTCAAACACTGTGCGGGAATCTAGAGAAAAACGTGTCAACAGGATGTTCTTGTCTCCACAAACAAAACTCTATTGTTTCTTCCTTCGATATGCTAACAAGCTTTTTTTGAGAAGGGAATCTTCTGCTCCAAAGAGACAGAACCCTGTATTCATCTCCTGCACGGAGAATTGAATGATCTTCTGAAAGATATCTTCGTACGGTTTTGGAAACCATCGGTGTCATCGGTTGCTCTGGTAAATGTACCCTTCTCTGACAGAAATCATCAGAAGAATGATGAGGACCTCATGATTGGGAACGATGCCAAACTGTATATAAGGGAACAAAGGAGTCTCAAGAAATCCACCTTCACTCTGAGTGAGTCAGACATCAAGGTTTCTTCAGTGCAGTTACGCTCATATTATGTGAAAGCCTGCAATTATATCTTCAAAACCTGGCCGCTAGATGATGAATTAGCCAAGCATGCTCAGGTGCTGGATGTTAAGCTACACCAAGAAGTGGGGTTTGACTGTGTGGAGTTTTTCATCAAGAAATTCCCCTGTCTGTTTAGTGGCGGTGATAGTGACATCGACAGTCTTGAGAGTGAATTCGCTCACTACCAGGCAGACGCCTCCATAGCTACAATTGCTACTGAGACAGTGAGAGTGGATGAGCAGTGGCATCGGATTTCACAGCTCACAGATCCCTGCACTGGTGCCAGAAGTATCCTAATTTGAGCAAAGTGATGAAGGGAATCTTGGTCATTGCTCATTCGAACGCATCATGTGAGCGGGCACTCAGTCTTGTACGGAAGAATCATACTGAATTTCGTCCCAATTTGAGTGTCAAAACCCTGGAAGCTCTCTTAATTGAAAAACTAGCTCATAGCACCCCTTGCTACCAGAGAGAATACAGCAAAGACATAATCAGAA
>NC_140973.1:70439328-70454328 GCF_056783735.1 Eptatretus burgeri | reverse complement strand
TCAGCCACGATATTGTGCAAAGGCACAGGAAGAATATTATGGGCAAGACCGAACTTGTTGGGGCACCAGCACGTGGGACGGCGGGTAAATTGGTCACATAGAACCTCAGTAGAGGGGGTTAATGATAAAGGAGAAATGTGTTTTGAAAAGTGCTGGGACAGTTAGATGCTCCCCTTCACACCATTTTTGATGTATGCTGCTGCTGGAGTAACAGAGTAGGGTAATTGGCTTTTGCGTTGACTTATTGTGTCCCAAATTTTTCATGTGAGGGTGGGCACACCCCCATCGCGGGCCTTGATCTTCCTCCGAGGAGATCGTTTAGCATATGGGAATGGTCAGGCTGTGCTTCACTACTCTTTCTGGTCACGGAACATTTGCCCTGCTGTGGAGTCAAACTGCCTCAAGAACTCCTGCACGGCTTTGCTGGGTTTGATGATGATCTCTTCCTGCCGTATTCATTCCCTATTTTTTTCTCTTTAGTGGGGCAGATAACAGCAATTTTTGAGAGGAATCGTGCAAATGATGATACAAGCATCAAATTTGGCACATTTGTTCTCCAGGGGATTCGAGTCAAATCTGCCTGATTGGCCATTTGAAAATCCAAATTTTGAAAAATTGGAAAAAAAAAATAAAACTTCAAAAAAGTCAAGATCACGAATCAATGTTGGATGCTGGCTGAGATTGGTGAATGTTTCAGAAACATCATCAAAGACGTTCTAAGTCTGCCATGCAGTTTTTTTTCCCTTTACCGCGGAAGGCAGACACGACGTCACATCCAGTGAACACATGGAAGTATGGGATCCCTCGAGCTTTCTCAGGCCCTATTGCAGAAACTATCTCATGGACTGGAATCCATCGTGCCTTGGCTCCTTGGCCAAAGGCAATCCACATGTTCTCAAGACCTAGTTCCTGTAAGGATGGCAGTACAGATATTGCTATGACGAGTACGTCCGTGTCATTAGCCTTAATGATAATGGACTTGCTACCATCCGTCGTTGCATCCCTGGCGTGTGCAAATATTCGAGTGTCAGCTTCTTCATGACAACATGGAGACACAGCATCCAGTGACTTCCTTGTGTTGCTAATGGCATCTTCTCCTTTTGTGACAATGACTGTGCTTGTCGTCTGTGCTTCACACATCTTTTCCGCAAGGAAGTGAAACAGCTCAGTCTTGTTGCTGTCATCTCGAAGAAAGCTTCTCCAGTTACTTGGGGTCTTACTGGTTCCTGTCACTCTTCTTCTGATTCCTTGCCCCCTTTTCGACCTTGCCTCGGACTTCAGACTTGACTTCTTTTACACATGAAACACCACATCCACCCTCTCGTACCTGGCACCATTGGATTCCACCTTTGGGATGATGTCTTTAGCATAGTCATCAAATATCTTTGAAGTGCGTGGAGGTAGGGCATTGATAAGTGCTGAGCCATCAATGATGACTGAATCTCCCCTTGGTTCTCTGTCTGGGATGTTCACTTGCGCTTCAAGAATTTCAGCCAGCTGTGACTTCAAATTTTTTTGAAGTTTTTTATTTTTATTTTTATTTTTTACAAATTTTTCAAAATTTGGATTTTCAAATGGCCAATCGGGCAGATTTGATCAGAAAACCCTGCAGAACAGAAATGCCAAATTTGATGTTTGTATCATAATTTGAACGATTTTTCTACTATCTACTACACTACTTGTTGTGGAATTGATTTGACCCTAAGACCAAAGAGTAATTAAGAATCTACACATCGTTCGCTTGGTTTGTTCGAGGGGGAATATCGGTTTGGGCTAATGGAGACATTTTATTATTATTGTTACGAGCAGAGTACCCACCCTCCGGGTGTGTAGAGTTTATTACTTGCTGAAAAAATAGTCTGTGTTTTGCAAGAAGACTATAGATGTTTGTGTGGTGTAGTGAGTAGAGCAGTGAGGGTCGAAATGGTTCAAAGGGGTTGAAAGGGTCTACTCTAAAGGGTCTAATCTCTAAAGGATGTCAATGCATATGGGGTCTAAAGGCACCTAAAGGGATCTGCAGTGTCTAAAAAGGTCTAAAGCTCTAAATGGTCAAGGGTCCAAACAGTCATCTAAAGAGGTCTAAAGATGTCTGACATGTCTAAAGGGTCGAACGGGTGTTAAGATCTAAGGGAGTCAAGCAAATTAAGGGGTGTAAAGGTCGAAAGGGTCTATGGGGATCGTGTAAGGGTTCTAGAGGGTCTAACATGGTCGAAAGGGTCTTAAATGTCTTAGGGGTCTAAGGTTTTGAAAGGGTCTAATGGGGTACATAGCATATTGGGGGATTTTCGGGGGTCTTGTGGTTCTCATGGGTCTAAAGGGGTCGATGTACTTTTAGGGTCCTAAGAGTTCTAATGGAGTCCAAAGGATCTAAAGGGTCTGCAGGGTCTTCGGGGTCTAAGGAGTTTAACAGGGTCTAAAGGCTCCATAAAGTTTGTAGGCTCCATAGGGTCTTAAGTGTTGGAGTTCTAAAAGTTATTAGGGGTCTTAATGATCTAATTAAGGGGTCGAAAGGATGTAAAAGTCTAACGGCATCTAAAGGGTCTAAAATGTCTAAAGGGTCTTAAAGGGTCAATTGAAAAAGTCACAAATATCCTTGTAATCCTGTACAGTCCCCATCAATCTGCCTGTTTAGTCTTCTTTGTTGCCCTCTAATTTTACCTACCCTCTGGGGCACGTGGTTCCCTCACTGACTGTGGCCAACCTTCATGCCAGCACCCACACTTTTTTTGGATACATTGTCGAGGCTCGTATGAGAGCTAATATGCAATGCACAGCAAGGGGGGCATGAGACAAGAGGGGCGGGAGAGGGAAGGACAAAACGGTGGGGAACAGAGACATGAGGAGATCTGTAGAAAGGATAGGGATGGGGGCAGGGAACACGGGGTATACAAGATTGACATTGCAGGGTCTTTCAGGAAGGAAAGCAGAGAATTTCAAGGAGGTGGGTTTGGGGTGGATTAACGGGGGTAGAAAAGATCAAGGATTTGGATGGGGGACGATAAGAGGTGGTGGTGAACAGCTGTTTTGAAGGCCTGGAGGGAAGAATGGGATTGAACAGAGTGAGGGAGTTTATTCCAAACGCAGGAAAAAAGAGGAATTAAAGAGTGAAGGTGAGCAGTGATGCGTGATTTTGGTAGTTTTACCAGAAGGGGGTTGCTGGCGTACATTGAGCGCCCTGCGGAAATATGGGGGGGACAGATCAGGGTGGGGGCGAGACCGGAGATGAGATGGTAGAAGAAAGAAAGACCAGCAACCTGCCTGAGTTGAGAGAGTCAGCGATCCAAAGACTCAGCCTCATCGCGGGAGATACCAATAATCCGAAATGCCTTGGTTTCCATAGCGTGAAGCCGAGAAAGGTGAGAGGCGGGAGCACCAGCCCAGAGGGGAGAGCAGTACTCCATCAGGCTGCGGACAAAAGCTTTGTATGTGGTCAGGAGCTCAGGTGGGCCAAGGAAGGACTTTGCATGATGGAGGATGCATTGTCGGTGACTGGCTTTGGAGGCCCAGTTGGAAATGTGGCTTTCCTAGGAAATATGGCAGATAGTGAAACCCATAAGCTTGAATGAAAAGACTTCTTCAAAAGGATTGTTGAGAAAGTATATGGGAGGGGGGGGAGTCTAAACGGTCCTTTTGGAGAGACATAGTGAGAGTGTGAGATTTGTCATGATTGAAAGACATGTTCCACGTGTTGGACCTGTTTGTGATTTTCTCCAGATCTGCAAAGGGCGAAGAAGCTGCTGCTTGCCGGTCTGAGGGATGACAGATGGTACGACAGAGGATGGAGTCAGCAGCAAAGAGATAAAGAGGATTTTCCAGAGTCCGAGAGATCATTGATGAAAACCAGAAAAAGAACAGGGCCCAGAACGCAACCTTGAGGAACTCCAGCCTGGACAGGAAGAGGGGATGAAAGAACTGCATTTAGGGCCACACGTTGGCTGCGACAGGAGAGGAAGTCTGCGAGCCATGAGTGGAGATGGCCTTGGATACCATAGGAAGAGAGTTTGGTGATCAGGGCAGGGTGACAGACCGTGTCAAAAGCACGCGATATGTTTAGGGATATGGCTCTGATTTCATGTCTGACATTGAAGACCTCCATCCATTGTTGGGAGAGCAGAAGCAGCATATCCAAGGTGGAGTGACCTGGTCTGAAACCAAATTGATGATTGGAAATCAAGCCATTGGAGAAGAGGAAGGATTTAATGCCTGAAGCGATGATGGATTCCATCACCTTGCTGATAATTGGGAGAATGCTGGTTGGTCTATTGTTGCATTTATGAGATTTCAACGTTTTCAATGCACATGAGCTGGAACCCCAACGTAGTTTGTTTTTTCCATGCAGTGCTGGGTACCCCACTAAAGCTGGGTCAAGATCGGGTTATTTCGACTTTAGAAACCATCAAGATTGATGTTTCAAGCTGTAGCAATAATTAACCTGAGAGTGCACCATGGCAGTGATGGGCCAAATGGCCTAATTTCCTTGTTTAAGGTCAGTTTCTTGATTTTCAGATGTGCAAGCACACATACTGTACATGCAGAGAATTGCCTTGTGGGAGGAGGGGAGGGGTGAGGGGAGGGGGTTGTGCCCATGACCTGAACCTGTGCACCCCCAGCATGTATTTATAATTTGGTGGAGATTGGCCCAGCAGTTTTTTTTCTTTGATTTTTGCTTCAAAGATGATCTATATGCCTGGTGTTGACTTAATGGTTCGGGTGGTGGGCTTGGGATCCCAGGATTCTGAGTTTAAATCCTGCTTGGTTGTTAAATTAGTACCAGGTGGGGTTGATTGAGTCTGCCATCCTTTTGAGGTCAGCAAAATTAGCTCCAGCTTGTTGGGATGATTGAGCTATTTGAGTATCCCGTGTTGGAGTGGTGACCCGTCCAGGATTGTTCCCAGTGGTCCAGGAGACTGCTTTGGCAGCACCAACATTCTGTACAGAGTATGGTCCCAAAGGATTTTTTTTTGGATGAGCTGTGTGGCACAGTTTTCCATCTATCTCCTACACTGATGGGCAGGGTTTGAATATGTCAATCTTCATGATGTTCATGTCCCTTGTGCTGCTCATGATTTTGGGATTCACAAGATATCTCAGAGGGAGGCTCCTCACCTCTTCATTTGTCTTGTCTGAGTTGAATTGCTTGGCAGACAATAAACTCTCAGTCTCGTTATTATTGTTCTGCATCGACAGAGAGATGTATCAACGAATGTACACCGCCCTTCAGAGGAGCTCTTTAGCCACCTGTCCCCTCTGCAGCATTTGCTGAAGGACGTTAAATATCCCATCGTCCCTTTTGAAAAGAGTTGGCCATTCCGCATCGGTACCCTGACCAAATCATTGTGATAACCATCTCCCAAGACGAGATGGGAACTGTCGGATCCATTTGCCCATAGATACCCTAACATGACGCTCCAATGATCTTCATGGTCAGAGGGTAAATCGGATCAGTGAATGCTTTTTCCTGCAAATTGGATTAATCCTGATCAAACGATACACGGTGCTCGAGAGGATGTAGGAATGATTGAGAGCATAATTGTTTTGAATGTAATTGAATAAGTTGAGGTGTAAGTTATTTTGTTGTGCTGTTTTTAAACCACAACAAACAGTCACAAACATTTTCAACCACAAATCGAAAAACCAGTCAAATACCCCTCTTCCACAAGGGTCTTGACCAAACCCTGTCCCGTCTATTTTCTCACGACTTTAGCCCTTGTTTGTACGGTACAGTGGTGCCATTTCATGCCTGAAACATCCCAGCGTAATTGTGGTGGAAGGTACCCTGCCCCCGCCAAGTGAAAAGTGGGGTGAAGCAATTGGTTCACGTCTGTTCATCCATCTGTCTGTCTGTCTGTCTGTCGGTGTATAAGACAGCTTCAGTGGCACTAAACTTCCAGATTTTTTTCAACAATCTCTAAAATCATTATTTTATTAAAATTGAAGAATATACGTACTTGAACACTGCGTGGGGTATCGTTTATTATCTTTTTACCTTCGCCACCGAAGGGGAAGGAGGTTATGTTTTCACCCCTTTCTGTCTGTTTGTTTGTTGGGTCGCCGAAATAGGTGACCCTTATTGTCAGTAATTCTGTCTGTTTGTTTGGATGTTCGTTTGTCATCAGCATAATTGGTAGTAAACGTGGGCGGATTTTGACCAAACTCGGGTGGTAGGTACATCTTATGACCTAGTGCTTTGGAAATTGTGATGGTTGCTCGGGATGCTTTGGTTCCCAAGCAACAACTGAAAAACCTTTAAAATCGGTACCGTTCACGCGAAATCAATTCCGAAAGCCATTATCCCATGTAGGGTTATGAAATTTGGCACGAATGATCTACAGGTGATGCTCTATCAAATACATTCCGGTTTTTGTGATATATGGAATACTTTACCCGCAGCGCCCCCTACAATTAGGGTATGCGTGAAAATTGAAGGCCCCTGAGCAACCAGGTGAGTGCATCGATACGGATGAAACTGGAAGTTTGGAGGAAGGTTGGCTTGCGGTTTGGGGAGGGTTAACAGGGGTGGAAAAGGTCATCATTTTGGATGGGGATGATCTGAGATGGGGGTGTACAGTTGTCTTGAAGACCTGGGTAGAAGAATGAGATTGAAGAGGATGAGGAAGTTGATTGCACAGATGGGTCGAAAAGGAACAATTGAGTGGAGTTGAGTATAAAGCATGAGTTTATTAACTTATTGCCAAGCATTGAATTCAATGAAAGGGGTTGTCAACAGAAAGGAAGTCAAGTTGTCAACATGGAGTTTTATGGAGCAGTTGTTGATTGAGTGCATAAGGGATTGAGTGCGTAGTGGATTTAGTATAATGTAGAATTCTGAAGGTATTTGAGAAGGTACCACATAGGAGGATGTTAACCAAGGTGAGGGCTTGTGATGTGGCTGGTCAGGTAGCTAATTGGAGTGAAAACTGGCTTAGTGATGAGAAGCAAAGAGTGGCTGTGAGTGGGAGGATATCTACTAGCTGAGAGGATGTAAGTCATGGGGTACTTCAGGGATCAGTACTCGGACCATTTTAGTCCCCTCCCAGTTTCATTGGAGGGACTATCAGTTTGCTGTCCATCGGTTTGTCCGTCTGTCCTTCCCACCTGTGGTTTTTCAGACTATTTTTCACCTTACCTTTTAACATATTCAACTGAAACTTGGTACATGGCTTTATTATGATAAGTTACAGAACAAGTTCAAGTTTCAGGGCATTTTGTCAATTTTTCATAGAGTTATGCCCTGATGGACTCAGAAAACATCACATATTATCCTGTTGTGGGGCCGGGTGTCGACGGCGAGCACGACCGCAAGGTGGAGCAGTAGAGTCGGCTCCACCGAACACCCGGAATTTAGATCATGCTTCTCGGAGAACTCCGAGAGGCACGGGTCCCTTTCAGGACCGTGGTCGCCAATACTTCGACGGCGTGAGGTAGGCTCCACTTGTCTAACTCCAATTTACCTATGTACTCACGCCGTCCAACTACCGGGGAAACCACACCCTCGGCTGACTCTGTCCGATCCGAGTCACGGTAACGGCTCGGATCCGGCGTACCCGAGCAGAGTTACCAGAGCCGCGCCGGACTGAATGCACAATTTGCTGCTTCCCAATTTCTTTCATTTCAATTTCAATTTTCAATTTTCAACCCAATTTCATTCCCAAAAGCCAATGAAAGAAACAAAAACAAGCTGAAACATTCAACAAAATGGATATTTATTTACAAAAGGTAGGGAGGGGAACACAGAATAGCAGAGTTAAACCGACTATCGAGAAGAAATGCAAATAATGTACAAGGCACTTAAACAATTGCTACTTATAGACTGGGCCCACAGACACACATGCACACACCCAAAATAAATGATGTCCGCAGCCTTTATTCGGCCCTTCAGCTCGGGAGGGAAGGCGAGCTGAGGGCAAGAGACTGCACTTGCACCTGCCCGCCTCGTGTGGTCTGGTCAAGCTTGTCCGGTGGCGCGACTCGAACCCACCGCCTCAACGCAGCACCAAGCACCAGGGACGAGGGACAGAACGACGGACGCCAGCCAGCGCGAAGGTGGACGAGGCAGGAGACGACGAGGCGACAGGCGCTCAAGGCCGGAAAAGCTTCCACGGATCAGACGACACCAGGCGAGGCCGACCCAGACAGCCAGACAGAACGCCCCGATCACGATTCCTCTCCCGAGGTGGGAGGGGTTTCTTTCCTGGCCACTCGCCTCCTGATTGGACGGTTGCGTCGCGCGATTCGCTGGCCGTTCCTCATTGGACAGGCCCACGGAAGGCGGGGCGACTCCCACCCTTCTGGGTGGAGTCCCGATCTGAGGCGATGAGCCTCCTGATTGGACGAAGGGCTTGCCCTTGCCCTCGTGGGCGGAGTCGGCTCTGGAGCGAGGAGTCCCACCCACATCCGCAGCCAGAAACACGTGCGCTATGGTGTCGGTGAGCGAGGCGACAGTGCGCTGGTTTTGTTGTTGTTGTTGTTGTTGTTGTTGTTGTTGTTGTAAGTGATGTAAAAATGTAAAAGAAAACCCTGACTATGAAAATAACTCCGCAGCGCATGAACATTTAATTCCCATTAGACTAGGGACGGGACCCTAACTAGAAACACACACTAACCGATATAACTGTTCTTTAAGGACCTGAATGTTGAGTGCAGTGAGCTTCCAAATTCGTAACAATACATGGATCAGTGTTCACTTGCGCCGACTCCACCCCAATGCTTTACACCCATTGGCTGGATAGCTGGCCTGACTCCACCCCAATAAAATCATGCGCCACCATTGCATGAAACAGCACAGATAGGCAGGCCTTTGGGCTGGGTGTCAGTCCATGGCCCAGTGAAATTTGAATGATCCCAGGTATATTGTTGCGAATCTGGAAACCATGAGCACACCGACAACCAGGTTCCTATAGCTCAGTTATATCGGTAAGTATGTGTTTTAGAGATAGCTTCCTTTCCCTTGTCTAATGGGTAAATAAATGTAAATGCGCTGTGAGTTACTTTGATGGGGTTTTTCTTTATTTTTCCACGTTCCCCTCGCTCTGACCGGTGCCATTGTTCTTCGTGCGTTCAACCACGAACGTGGGAGTGGTGGGCCCCCTTGGCCAATCAGGGACCTCACCACCTCAGATCGAGAATCCGCCCAGAATGAGAGGGGTGGGCCCCCTTGGCCAATCAGGGACCTCACCACCTCAGATCGAGAATCCGCCCAGAATGAGAGGGGTGGGCCCCCTTAGCCAATCGGGGACCTCACCACCTCAGATCGAGACTCCGCCCAGAATGAGAGGGGTGGGCCCCCCTGGCCAATCAGACACCTCACCACCTCAGATCGAGACTCCGCCCAGGATGAGAGGGGTGGGCCCCCCTGGCCAATCAGGGACCTCACCACCTCAGATCGAGAATCCGCCCAGAATGAGAGGGGTGGGCCCCCTTGGCCAATCGGGGACCTCACCACCTCAGATCGAGACTCCGCCCAGAATGAGAGGGGTGGGCCCCCCTGGCCAATCAGAGACCTCACCACCTCAGATCGAGACTCCGCCCAGGATGAGAGGGGTGGGCCCCCTTGGCCAATCAGGGACCTCACCACCTCAGATCGAGACTCCACCCAGGATGAGAGGGGTGGGCCCCCCTGGCCAATCGGGGACCTCACCACCTCAGATCGAGACTCCGCCCAGAATGAGAGGGGTGGGCCCCCTTGGCCAATCGGCGACCTCACCACCTCAGATCGAGACTCCGCCCAGGATGAGAGGGGTGGGCCCCCCCTCTCCGTGGGCCCCCTTGGCCAATCAGGGACCTCACTACCTCAGATCGAGACTCCACGCAGGATGAGAGGGGTGGGCCCCCCTGGCCAATCAGGGACCTCACCACCTCAGATCGAGAGCGGGGGAGGGCGGAGACGTTTCCCCCCTTCCCCCCCCAAACAAGGTGAATAAGGGCGCAGGCGTTCAGACAGGGGGCGGGCTTGTCTTGGTCATCGTCGTGGCCTTGGTGGTCGTCTGGTTGATCGTTGTTTTCGTCGTCGTGGTCTTGGTGGTCGTCTGGTTGATCGTCGTTTTCGTCAACGTGGAGGGGTGGTTTTTGGTGATTGTCTTGGCCGTCGTTCTCCTCCTCCTCCACGGATTGAGTCAGCTTGAAGACCACACGAGGTGGAAAGGTCCCAGACAGACCCTGGTCTTCAGCCCGACTGTCCTACAGGCTGGAGGTGCAATTAAAGACCATTGGTCCGATTGTGTGTGTGTGTGTGTGTGTGTGTGTGTGTGTGTGTGTGTGTGTATGTGTCCGTCCGTGGGCCCGTCTGCTAAGTAGTGAACTGTGTAAGTACTTGTTCACTGTATATACGTGCATTTATTAATAGTCGGTTTAACTCTGCTTCTTATGTGCTTCCAAAGTTCCCCAATTATTGTTGTATAAATAGATCCCATTTGTTCAATGTATCAGCTCGTTCGTGTACTTTCCTCCATTGGTTCGACATGACGTGTGTTTGAAAGTTAGTACGGCCGTTCGGGCCGGTAAATTGTCATTTGGTCCGGCTCGACTTTGGTAATTCCGCTCGGTTACACCGGATCCGAGTCGGCGATCGCGACTCGATTCGGACAAAGTCGGCCGAGGGTGAATTCCCCGGTAGTTGGACCACGTGGGTATTTCGGTAAATTGAAATTGGCAATCGACCCTACCCCACGTGGTCGACCTCATTGGCGAACTTCGGTCCGATAGAGGACCCATCAGCTCCGGAGTTAACCGGGGTGACGACCTATACATTCCGGACAATCGGTCGAGCCGACTCTACTGCTCCATCTGGTGGTTATGCTCGCGACCGACGCCTCGCAACAATATACCCAAGATGTATTATATACGCACATAAGCCATGCACATGTTTTTGCTTCATGTATGTACATTGGATTATTTTTATGCCTCCGCTGATGAAGGTGCCAGAGGCATTGTTTTCGGGTTGTCCATATGTATGTACGTACGTCCATCCATGCTAATTTTCTCTGTTTTCTCTGCAACCGCTTATCCAATTGCCACAAAATATTCACCATAGGTGCAACTACTCATGTAGAATGTTTAATGATAATTATGATGTCATAGATCACGTGTTGTGGCAGCCATGTTGGAAAAAAATGAAAAAATTTAGACCTCTGTATCTTCGAAACTGCTCCATGAAAAATATTGAAACTTGGCACGTGTCAAGTACACCCAATGGGAAACGAGTGTTTTGGGGTTTTTTGATGATGTCATAGGTGGCTTTGTTATAATGTCATAATTGCATATGTCGAACGCTTTATCTGATCAGTATGAAAATGTTTTAGGGCCATCTCGAGCTAAATTGTATGGGGGGAAAAATTGATGACATTATTTATCGGTCATGTCGTTTGGCAGCTATATTGTTTTTAACATTAAAAAAAAAAAACCTTCAAAAATCTTCTCTGACACGGCTGAACAGATTGAGGCGAAAGTTTACAGGTATGATCGCCTATCCATGAGGAACAAAAAGTTCTCCACCTATGACATTGCAGGTCATATGATTTTTTTTTAAAGATTAAAACTTCAAAAATATTCTCCAGAACGGCTTGACGGATCGAGGGGAAACTTCACCCACAGGTCACATGGTCTGGCAGCCATATTTGGTTGAACGAAAGTCTTTTTTAAAATTCTTTCTCTTGAACTGCTTCATCAATTGCTGTGAAACGTCACAGTTATGATCTCGTAGTCATGGGGAAAATATTTTTAAATTTTAACCTGATCGGACGCATGGTCTGGCAGCCAGAATTATTTAAAATTTTGATTATTAATTTTTTTTAATAAGGATGTATACTGAAACGCAAAAGAAACTTACCACTTGTTTGAAATGTAATAAAATTGTAACAGTTCAAAATAAAACAAACCAACAATTGCTAATTGAAACATTGGCATTTTATTGATGACATGTCAAGTTTTTGACCAAGATACACCATCTCATAAGTTTGTTCTGGAGTACAGAACAGCACAGGGTGCAATGTCAGTCCCCTTTCAATAGCGTGTGTGGCCACCATTGTTTTGGATACAGGCAGTGCATCGTCGGCGCATACTGCCTACCAGTCTTTGGATGGATTGCTGCTGGATTCTGTCCCACTCAGTCCTCAATGTCTGAAGCCATCTGACTTGGGACCATCTGCCTGTCCTGCCTTGCAGTGGTGACTCTTGGCCTCCCTGATCGAGGTCTGTCATCTGCAGAGTTGTGGAGGGTGTCTCTGTCCACCAGGGCTGATATCGTCTGGCGTGAACAGCCAAGGCGACGTGCCACCTCACGGTAGCTCAATCCGCCTTGCAGTATGCCCAAGGCACACTGCCGTTGATTCCTTGACAATCGTGGCGTGTTGATTGAAATTCCCATTTTGCACTGGCCTTTTTAAAGCCAATATCAAGACATCACGTGCAGCTCATTAAAATCATCCCGTACCCCTTGGCTAATCACTGACAGTCAAAACGGCTGTTCAACAGCTGTGCTATGAAGTGACCATTGAAGGTTCAAGTGACCATCCGTGACCGTTTTTCTGACAGTGAGGACACTATTGTCCACAAATAAGTTCACACATTGACTACACGCAGTGTTATTGTTGATATTTGAAGGTTTAAAAGGTGGGAAGTTTCTTTTGCGTTTCAGTATATAATGATGTAATAATGTGGGCTGAGGCATATCTGGCATCGGCGCGACGTCGAAGAGTGCCCTTCTAGTTTAACATGAAATTGGTAAGGTCTAGAAACCAATGAAACATCATGAATTAGAGAGGTTCTTCTTCTTTAGTATGGACCCGGTATTGGCTCGAGGGTGTGTTAAACGCAAATTTATTTTTATCTCCAAACATTAATTGGGACTGGTAGGGGACATATATTTCAAAGCAATTCTCGCTCTTGTTATTCATAATTTGCATCAATGATTTGGATAGTGTGGTTAAGAATCAGCTTTCTAAATTTGCAGATGACATGAAGCTTGGAGGAAAGGTAAATAGATATTATCGTGGGTGGTGATCAGATACAGGAAAGCCGGGATACTTTAATATATTGGGAAAAATACATTTGACATAAAGTGGCAGATGCAATTTAACATCAAGAAATGTAAGGTGCTGGGGATGGGTAAGAATAATGAAAGTATTTTCTGCATGATGCAAGAGGCAGTCTTAGAGCATGTCACACAGGAGAAGGATCTGGGGGTGGTAATAGGTACAGGGGGTATGCACACAGGACAGTGCCAGCTAGCTACAGGTAAACAAACAAAGTTTTAGGATGTATTCGTGGGAGGATAAATTATAAATCACGAGAACGGCACTCTGCTAGAGCACGTACCTCTGCCGGATCTGGATCCGAACCTGAACAAAAATCGAATTGGGTTGATCTTGTCACCTAACCAACTCATCCACCTAGTTTTGTCACAACTTGTCAACAACTTTTTGAAATATCATGCTATATATAGTTTTTAGCCCCATGTCTCAATGATGAAATCTCACAGAAAAAAATTATCGGATCCGGATCCGGATCTTCAACAAAATCGAATCAATTGGTCTTTGTTACATGCAGAAGCTGTCGACCAAATTCCATCTGAACTCATTCACAACTTTTTGAGATGTCCTGTTCACAGACAATGGTAAAAACAACCTCCACCCACCTTCAGTGGCAGAGGTAATAACGTGTGTGTGTGTGTGTGTGTGTGTGTGTGTGTGTGTGTGTGTGTGTGTGTGTGTGTGTGTGTGTGTGTGTGTGTGTGTGTGTGTGTGTGTGTGTGTGTGTGTGTGTGTGTGTGTGTGTGTGTGTGTGTGTGTGTGAGAGATATCTCAGTGACATCACCATAGCACGTGCAATGCGAGGGGCTGAGTGTGACACGAACCATCGACTCCTTCGCTCAAGGATGAGGATCTACTGGAGACCCCAAAAAAGAGTTGTGGAGTGAAGACAACTGCATGAGTGAAACGGCTTGACATGAGTCAGTTGCAGAACAATACAACGAAGGATGCATTCAATGAAGCACGAACATGTAACTTCCAGTCTTCAAAAATCTATGCAAAACCTCTCAGTGCCACAAAGAAATGGTCAGTCTTCAAGGAAGCTGCCGACAATGTGGCCGATGTAACTGTAGGCACTTATCAATCCAAAAACCAAGACTGGTTTGATGGTAGCAATCAATAAATCATCCTATTGTTGAATGAGAAAGACAAATCATTTTGCGAACACAAATGAAGACAAACTAATTTGTCTTCATTTTGCCTTGGAAGTGACTGTTCCTGATGGAATACCTGTGATTGTGTTGAAGATATGTTGTCCTGAACTGTCATCGATTCTTGCCAAGCTATACAACCTGCGCTTGTCTGCTTCGGTGTTTCCTCCATCCTGGAAAGTGCCTTCCATCGTCCCTGTTTTCAAAGGTGCTGGTAAGCATTCTGAGCCAAGCAACTATTGCCCCAACAGCCTGCTTCCTGTAATAAGTAAGGTATTTAAATGCTTCATCAATGAACAACTTGTCAGCCATCTGGAGGACAATGAACTTCTAACTGACTGCCAGTATGGCTTTTGCCATTCTCACTCGATTGGTGATCTGCTCTCCTTAATTACAGATCATTTCAACAGGGCATTGGAGCTCAATGGTGAAGCTCGATTAGTTGGACATGTTGAAAGCCTTTGATAAAGTGCGGCACAAGGGTCTGCTCCACAAGCTTCAGTCATACGGTGTATCTGGAGTGATACATTCAATCATTTCGGCTTTCCTTACAAATCACAAGATGAAGGTAGTACTTGAGGGTCAATCTTCTCTGACTTGCTCCATCAGTTCTGCTGTTCCACAGGGGTCCTTGGTCCCACTACGTTCCTTGTTTATATCGATGATCTTCCTGATAATGTTCTGTTTCAGGAAGCCATGTATGCTGATGAACCCTCACTTTTTTGTACATTTGATGATTCACTCAACACTACTCGTAATGAGGTTGGAGTTTCACTGGACAATAATTTAGAGAATGTGTTGAAGTGGGGTCATGACTGGCTGGT